>NC_089231.1:80009146-80621924 GCF_963924675.1 Phocoena phocoena
AACAAAGGGAAATGCTTTTCAACCATGTTTTCAAAAACAGCCATGATGGCAAAAGTTTCTCCTAAAGAAGAGTATGGCTTTTGCATGTGGGTGTTTTAACTTGGGAATCCCTGAAGACAGCAGACACTGCTGAAAGGGATGACAATTGGTTTTTATCTCACATTAGAACAGAAGGAATTTTTGCCAACGTATTTAGTATTTTTGTAATAACACCTGTTGCTAAAAATGTGGGTATCAGTATTTTCACAAATGCAGAACATCGATGTCTGTGATTTTTGGCTGAGCTTTTATTCTCTGCTGGAAATACCATCCATCTGTTTGGGTGGAAGGAAGTTGTCTTAGGTATCAGGCTGGTACTGGACCAAGAAACAGAAGTTAATCAAGTCTTTGTGCCCCAGTGGGAGAATAACAACAGCAATAAGTAGCACTTATTGAATGCTTACTGTATGCTAGTCTCTGTGCCGAGCACTTACCTAGTTTGCATAGCAACCATATGAAGTAAGTATCATTAATAATGAACGTGTGAAGTACTCGTTCGGTACGTGGCGCAGGGTAAGTACCCGATTATATTAGCAATCTGTTGTTGCTATTCCATTGTACACTTGGGGAAATGAGATCCAGAGGGATGAAATGACTTGGCCGGGGTCACAGAGCTAGGAAGTGGCCCAGCTGTGATTTCACATCCAGATGTCTGATTCTAGTGCCTGGATCTTTAACCACTGGGCACTTCTGCCTCCTCATCTGGAAGCCTCCCTGTGAAGAACAGATCTGTGAAAAAACCCATCTGTGGGGCTTCCCTGGTGGTGCAGTGGTTAAGAATCTGCCTGCCAATGCAGGGGACACGGGTTCGAGCCCTGGTCCGGGAAGATCCCACATGCCACGGAACAACTAAGCCCATGCGCCACAACTACTGAGCCTGCGCTCTAGAGCCCGCGAGCCACAACTACTGAGCCCACGTGCCACAATTATTGAAGCCTGCGCACCCAGAGCCCGTGCTCCGTAACAAGAGAAGCCACCGCGATGAGAAGCCCGTGCACTGCCACGAAGAGCAGACCCCGCTCGCCGCAACCAGAGAAAGCCCGCGCGCAGCAGCGAAGACCCAACAGAGCCAATAAATAAATGTATTTTTTTTTTTAAAAATCTGTGTTTTGGGAGGTAGGGTACAAGGATGAGTCTATAACCAAGGAATTCAATGTGGATGAATCAGTTGAAGAATTCCAGGGCTCGTGAGAAATTGGAGGGTTGGGCGGATAGCTGGCTGGCTGGATCAGTGACCTGATAATTATTTCTAAGGTGTCCACTCTCTGGTAGGCTTTTGGGATGCAGGAATGAAAAGATGCAGCCCTGTCCTCAGATATCTTAGTCTGTAGGGCAATCCACTGTTTCCTGTAGGTTTTCCCCTACAGGGGGAGTCTCAGCTGCTCCACTGGTTTGCTCAGATCCCTTTCCCAGTATGAGAACTTACATGGGGATGCAGCCTGGCCAGCTGCCACAAGCACTCTTCCCGTATGGCTTCATTTTTGCTCCATCAGAACCACGGTGGGGGAGGCTTCCTGAGCTCCGTCTTGTGCACCTTCCAGGACCCCGGCTTTTCCCTCCGCCTGAGACGTGCTCAGCAGCTCAGCACTGGGAAGCCTCCGCGCCACTAGCAGGGAGAAGGGGAAGGGAGAGGGGTCTAAGCTCAACCATCTG
Source organism: Phocoena phocoena (assembly GCF_963924675.1). Lineage (NCBI taxonomy): Eukaryota > Metazoa > Chordata > Mammalia > Artiodactyla > Phocoenidae > Phocoena > Phocoena phocoena. The sequence goes on from NC_089231.1 coordinate 80,010,839, forward strand.
AAACCCCAGCAGGGTGGCGAAAGACGATAGTGCCGTCGGCCTGCGTTATAAGATCGTAGTGCCCGCCGTGTGCTGGGTATTTCACTGGGCGCATCAGATACGGCATCACAGCAACCCTTCCAGGGAGGCGGGACGATCCCCATGTAACAGAAGAAGACACAGGCTCGGAGAGGTTAAGACACTTACCCAGAATCACTGGGCACCGATGCACGTCTCATCCCAAAGCGCATGCTCTTTGAACTTGTGCGACATTGCCTCACGTTTTTATTATGAATTTTAATGTCTCTTACTTTTGGACTAAGTTATATCTCCAAATGTTACAAAATCCAAAGGCACATCAATGTATAGAGCAAAATCTCCTCCCTTACCCCTATCTCCTGGTCCCAAAGTTTGGCAGTGAGCGTCCCCCAGAGGAGGAGGTGAGAGGTCTGTGGAGTGTCCTTCAGGAGTTTCCAGGTCAACTGTGAAGCCAGGAAAAGCACCACAGAGGCAAACTTACCAGACAAAGCAGATCGGTGTGACAGGTGCCTTCCAAACTGGATACAAATGCTTTGGGAGAACAGCCAGCATATTTCCAGATATTGGAGAGAGACAATCACGGACGCCTGCGTGGATGAGGTGGTATTTGACCTGTCATTGACGTATGGGGAGTGCATGCGAGACTAGAGAGGAATATTTGGAAAAAAAAAAAATGTCATCGAGGGTGCATTTTCAGCCCCAGGGTCTTCCCAGAGGCTGTTCCCAGTTGTTGGAGCACACGTCCTTTCCCTTCAACCCAACCAATTTCTGTTTATCCTTTCAACCCCAGCTGCAATGTCCCATCCTTAAGGAAACCTTCCTCAGTCAGCCATACTTAGGTTAGGCCACCCCCTTATCTGGATTTGTATGCACTTTCTTGGCACCTGGTACATCTTTATTTGTAGCACTTACCACACTTTGAATTATTTGAGTAATTCCCTGACTGATGTCTGTTCTTCTCCTCTAGACTAGAAGCCCCGTGTTATCAGGAACTGTGTCTGTCCTCAGTTACTGCTGCCCCTCTACGTGCACAGTTGAGACTCAGTTAATACAACCTGAGTTCATTCCTTACTCACTAGCTGAATGACATTGGGCAAGTGACTTAGTTTTCATTATTTTATGAAAACAATAATAGCGAACACTTTGATAACACTTTCTGTATATGCCAGGCCCCAATCTAAATGCTTTTGCATACAGTAACTAACCTAATATACATAATAACCTTATGAGGCAGGCACTACTGTCTCCATTTTACAGATGAGGATACTGAGACCCAGATACGGAAGGCAGCCTTCTAAGATAGCCTCCAGTGATCCCCCGCTCCTGGAATCCATGCCTTTGGGTCATCTCCTTCCCTTGAGAGTGGACTGGACTAGTGACTTGCTTCTAACCGGTAGAATATGGCAAAGGTGATAGGATGTCACTTCCCTGATTAGGTTACAAAAGACGGTGACTTCCATTTTGCCAGCAGACCATTTCATTTGCCTTCTCAGCTTGCAGGCTTTGACGAGGCAAACTTGCATGTAGGAGCTGAGGCCAGCTGTCCAACGACACTCAAGGAGTTGAATCCTGATAGGCTTGAATGCACTTGGAAGCAGATACTCCCCCTGTCCAGCATGGAGATGTCTGAAGCCCTGGCTGACACCTTGATTATCGTCTTGTGGGATACCCTGAATAAGAGGACTCAGATAGGCCACGCCCCAAACTGTGAGATCACAAATGAGTGGTGTTTTTTGTTTTTTTTTTCTGTGGTATGCGGGCCTCTCACTGTTGTGGCCTCTCCCGTTGCGGAGCACAGGCTCCGGACGCGCAGGCTCAGCGGCCATGGCTCACGGGCCCAGCCGCTCCGCGGCACATGGGATCTTCCCGGACCGGGGCACGAACCCGTGTCCCCTGCATCGGCAGGCGGACTCTCAACCACTGCACCACCAGGGAAGCCCGAGTGGTGTTTTAAGCCACTCAATTGCAGGGTTGTTACACAGCCATTGATGACTAATAACAGCCAGGAAGCTTAAGTCACTTGCCCAATTTCACACACCTAGTACGTAGAGAATCTGGATTTAAACTCAGGGAATCGGGCTTTGGAGTTCACGTTCTTAAGCACCACACTCTACTGCCTTACTGGAATGCAGGGCTACTTCTTGTACCTGCTTCAAAAACTTTCCTACAGATGAAATGATACCGTGAATGTAAAATGCTTAGCTGAGCGCATGGCACCTAGTAAGTGCTTAATACATTCAGCTGTAGTGATTATTGCCTTTCTTGTTGTTTGGTACCTTCAAGACGCGAGCAACGGAAAGGGTCAGTCCCACAAACAGAAGAAGGCTGAAAAGATGCCCCTCGTTGCCTTCAGGAGAGTAGCTCTTGGCCTTCGTCAAGAACCATCCCAAGGAAGGTATTTAATGAAACATTCACGAGCCACCGCTACGGGGAGGCTGAAATGGCAGCCCCCAGGTGACCCCCAACCACAGGCAGATGCACTTGTCTAGTCTCCTCCTCCTCCTCTGCAGTGTCTCCACGGAAACCCCGAGGAGCAAGGAGGGAAGGGTTTGTCTGAAACTAAGCAGACATCGCAGCTGGGCAGGAATATGTTTGAGAATTCTAAACAACACTCCCAGGATACAGTTTTCCTCAAGTCAGGGTATCGTGAGTAGAAGCGATCTGGGCTTCCTTAGGCTGCCTCCCTCCCCATTTATTTCAGGGAGCCACAGTGCAGAGGATGTTTCTGGAGGCTGTATCCTGGGCAAACAGCCACCGTCATTCTGTGCCCGTCAACCTTTCCCAGAGGACAGGGTCAGGGAACTGCTGGGCTTATGTAGATGAGGATACCGCGTCTTGATACCCAGGACTTGGGCCCCACGTTGGGAAAGCTCTTTCTCTGCTGTGTGTATCCTTTACTCCTCATCCAAAACACTTCATTTCTGACCCCTCCACTCAGCACGTGTGTGGAGGTTTTCCCCCATAGCAAGCAGTTCTCCATGGCACCAGGTGAGTGTTTTACAATTTAACTTAATTTTGACACTGTCAGCCTAGAGAGAGTGTCAGATCCCACAGGGTAAGGGCTCAGTCCCACAAGACTGTTCCCACCCCACTTTAGGTGTCGATTGGAAGTAGTAGGTCCCCGGGTTACCCACAACTTCTGTCCAACTTGGCTGTAAATCAGAGGTTCAGGTAACTTGCTAGAGCAGCTCCCAGAACTCAGGGAAACGCTTACATTCACCAGTTTATTAAGGGATACGGTAAAGGACACAGATGAACAGACAGATGAGGAGATACATAGGGTGAGGTCTGGGAGCATCCCAAGCACAGCAGCTTCTGTCCCCGTGGAGCTGGGGTGCATCACCCTCCTGGTATGTGGATGTGTTCACCAACCTGGAAGCTCCCTGAACCCTGTAATTTTGGGATTTTTATGGAGGCTTTATCAGTTAGGCATGACCAATCATTGACCCCATTTCCAGCCCTTCTCCCTTCTCAAGAGTAATGGGGCTGGGGGCTGAAAATTCCAAGCTTCTAATCAGGGTTTGGTCTTTCTAGTGAGCAGCGCTCATCCAGGAACCACCCAGAGTCGCCTCATTGGAGGAAAAGACACTCCTGTCACTCAGGAAATTACAAGGATTTCAGGAACCCTGTGTCAGGAACTGGAGTTAGAGACCAAATATTAGAACAAGGGATGTTCCTAGTGCTCTTATCACTTAGGAAATTCCAAGGGTTTCTGGAGCTCTGTGCCAGGAGCTGGGGGCAGAGGCCAATACATATATTTTCTGTTATCTCACAGGGACCCAGAGGAATGGGGAGGACATGGGCCTGGCTCAGAGGTCTGCCTTTCATCCCTCTAATCGTAGTGGACTCTGATGATAGAAAAGTTATAACACTATTCACAGCAAATCCTAACATTCAAACAGAATTAGAATGCATCCTTCCCAAGGGCAGAAAAATATGGGGTATATTCTGGCTCCTTCTCTATCTGCCCCACCAGGAATCTGCATAAAGCTGATTCATCTGTGTTTACACAATGGTCCTTCTTAGCATTTCTCAGTTAATTTTTTAGTATATCTATCATCTCTGACTCTTACATTTTTGCCTCTCCTGATAGAGGCTGCGTTTTCTTTTCTTCTTGGTATGTATATATGCTCTAAATAATTTAAGATTCTTGATACATGACTACTGGCCTCCAGGAAAACATGAACACACTTACCATCGTATGAGGATCCAAGGAATTCAGAGTGTTTGAAGGCACCAGTGGCTGGTCTGTTAGTAGCATACCTTGAAATGTCAAAACTTACATCCGAAAAAGTCAATGCCTGAGTTCTTCCCTTATTTGTTACTGCTTCTGCTTTTTCATTATAGAGTGTGGGTTGTTATGGTGATGGGCAGCTGGGATATTGAGAGGCTCTTGGAGAAAATATATTATCTGTGTGAAATGATCCATTTCTAAGTCAGGTTGCAGATGGTGTATAATCTCCTCCTGTGGCCCAATCAGTCAGCCACCATAAGGTTGAGAAAGTGTCTAAATGTTACTTGACTCCCACAGCTTTGCCATCATTAAAGCTCTTGGTACTCTCATGGGTCATGGGAGGAGGAGGCTCCTTCAAGCACACAGGCGTTTAGTAGGGGTTGGCAAACTATGGTCCACAGGCCAAACCCAGCCAGCCGCTTTGTTGTAAATAAAGCTTTATTGGCACACAGCCGTGCCCCTTTGTTTCCATAGTGTCTAAAGTTGCTTTGGCGCCATAACAGAAGAATTGAGTAGTCATGACAGAGACCAAAAATGGTCTGCACAACCTAAAATATTTACTGTCTGGCTCTTTAAGTAAAAGTTTGCCAACCCCTGGCGGGGTCATGGCTCTGGGAGAAGCAGGGTCCTTTTCTAATAGCAGTCTAGAAAGATGATGAGTTCAGAGACCCGAACTAAATCTTCTCCCCGTGACTGACTAGCTGGGTGCGCTTGAATACACCCATGCCCCCATCTTGGTCTTTCTCCTCATTTGTAAGATGCAGATACCGCTGTCCACAAGCTGGCGTCCTCCTCTAGGGCAAGAGCCATGATCCTCTGGCCTTTCTGGGAGAGTGCTGGTGATACATGTTGCAGGAATTGAACAAATACTTGTTGAATGAATGTGTGTCGAACGTTAGTATCTTGCAGAGTTGTCGTAAGGCTCAAATGGGATAACGGTGCACACAGTGACCAATAGAATATGCTCCAGGCACCAGAGGCTATTTTAGATGGCTCCGTCTCTGGTCTGGAAGCTAGGGCCAGAGAAAATTGACATTGCTTCACGTGGTCTTCACCTTGGTCTTTGTGTCCTGGCTTCCCTTTGTTTCATTCGGGTTCTTTCAGTTGCAAGAAACAGACTCCTTCAAGTTGCCTCCAGAACAGCGATGTATTGTTAGGACAACCGTGAACTGTAATTAGGTCTGGAAAGCTGTCAAGACCTGCGGCTGCTTTAGGAACTAGTGTCTCTTATTCTCTCTCTCTCTCTCTCTCTCTCTCTCTCTCTCTCTCTCTCTCTCTCTCTCTCTCTCTCGTCCTCTCTCTTGTTCTCTCCAATTATTTGCTCAGTTCTGCTTTCTCTCTGCGGGCTGATTTCCTCTCACTCTTTATCTTTTCTGCGCACATAGAATTTTGCTTTCTTCCTGGTTTGAAGGTGTCTTTTCATCCTCAGCCCCTGTGCCATCTCCCTTCTCAGCTTTACAGTTCTCAGTAGCTCAGAGCCACCTGATTGGCCAAATATATCTTTGCATCCCGGGTCACACAGGTCATAAGTCACTGCCGTGTTTTGGACCCATCATCCTTGGGTCATGTAGTCCACGTGTGGCCCGGTTAGCTGGCCGGAGGAGGAGGTTGTTGAAGACATGGGGGAACATAGGGTAGATCGTTTTCCTGAGATGAGCATATGGCGGCAAGCACCGAATGACGACATCCCTAATGTGACTCTCTCTTTGTGCCTCCATCCTTTTCTCTTCTTATTTAAGCTTTTGTTTTTATTTCTTTAGCCGTGCCACGGGGCATGCGGGATCTTAGTTCCCCACCCAGAGATGGACCCTGTACCCTCTGCAGTCGAGGCATGGAGTCCTAACCAGTGGGCCGCCAGGGAAGTCCCACTCGTCTGTCCTTTTATAGACTCTGCCTAATACTGGGTGCAGTAAAAATTATTTAATATTACCTTTGCGACAAGTGACTGGTGGCAATTGAAGGTGGAAGACCAACTTCACAAACCTCCAGTTTGCTTCCAGACATAGGGACCATTGGAAAGCCGTGGTATTTTCTGATGTGCTGTCCCCCTCATGTCCTGGAGGTTTTCCCTCCGTGCAGCCTGTGAGGTTGGACCATCACGTAGAGATAAGGTGGGGACCCCATGGCTGGGCACTTGGATCACCTGGGAAATGAGACAGAGAAACTAGGCTCAAGGGGGATGCATATCAGGAAGGCCTTTCGAGTCCTACTAATCACACAGAATCCCCACCTTCCTCCCTGAGGCTAGACCGTTGAGGATCTTTACATTTACTTGAGGTTGAAGCTGAACAAAATAGGCAAAAATTGGTTTCCTTCGGCAGACCTCTCCTGTTGGCTTCTTGCCACTCCTATAGGACTTGTCCTCCGCATGATTTTACCTTATTTTTTCTCCCCCTTCTTTTTTTCACCAAATATTGAATTCATTTGGGTATTTTCCTTGGACGAGGCTAACTAATAAATGTGATGAATTACTGTGTTATCGGGAGAGAGTTTAGAAGCCCGGATGATGGCTTCCTCCCGCCCTCACCTCTTGCTTCCAACCCCAAGTATCAGTTAGAGACCTCGGGTCAGAAGATGTTTAAACAGACTCAGGCTAATTTAAGCAGAAAATGAATTTACTAGAAGGTACTGGATCATAGAATCAATGAGAAGGCTGGAGAACCCAGCTCAGAAAAGGAAAGTGATACTCTGGTATCTGGGTGGTGTGAAGTGGACGACATTCTTGAAAAGGTGTCCCTCTGGAAGAAGCAATGGCAGACACTCTTCCTCCTCACGGGCTTCTGCTCGCGATTCAGAGTCACAGCAGGGAAGGACTGCTCTGCCACACTCGAGTCATACATCTCTGGGTGGGAGATGAAGTGCCTTGACTGTTGATATCATTAAGACTGCACACACTGGGTGAGAGGAAATCTCCCAAAGGAAATTAAGCTATGAGGGAATGGATCCTGGAGTAAAGAACATTTGTCCCAGAAGCCGACTAATGCTCTTCACTCCAAAGCAGAGACTCTGACAGTGGGGATCTCAAAACACGGAGGCGACGAGGACTCTGCGGGGTGAGGGCCGCCCCAGCCAGACCGCTTCTCATCAGAATCAGGTCGCATGTTGTCAGACATGTCACATATCGTGAGAACTGAGCGGTGTTCTGTGCTCCTAAGACAGTTTCTGTTCACTGAAGCCAGACCAGCATGTAATCGGAGCAGATAGGCATCTACAAGCTGTGATTGGATGAGTTCTTGGAAGCCTCCCCTCCCAACACTATCCCCTGAGCCTCTGGCCACTTCTCGACGCCTGGAGTCACCCCATGCATAAGCCATCTCTTTGGATTCAGCATCGCTCCTCCAATCCCCCTACTGAAATGGCAAATGCCCCTAGAAAGGGCAGCATCATGGGTCTTAATACCTGAGATTGAACAAATTTTTCACTCGTTTACATGAAATCAATTCAAGACGACAGACACTCTGCTGTATGCTGGCGTGTAAATGTAAACAAGATAGAAGCAGTGCTTAACGTGGACCAAACGGATCAGCAGGAAGGACAGATACATTAATATGCAATGATACTAAAATGATGAGAGCTTTGAGAGCAGTGCACCCCTGGAGGAAGAAGGGGGAATAGGCACAGCGCAAAGGGGCTAAGGGAAGGAAAGGTGAGCTCTGGGACTTCTTTAGAGGGTGGTGCCTTTCCTCCACGCACCCCCCCCACCCCGTCTTCTGCTGAGCCCTCTCCAGGTCGCCTGCGCTGTTTTTCTTCTTGCCCTCCTATCAGATCTGAGAGTAAGGATCCCAGCCAAGAGCACCATACCTGAGAGTTGCAATTAGCACATCTGACAGATCCGTGTATTTGAAGACAAGCAAGAAAACCCTTGGTCTTTCCAGAGGCCGCGAACGAGCATGGGGTGAGATGACCCAGGCAGCTTTACCAAGCTGTTTGCTCTACAGCTTGCAATAAAACGTTCCTTTAGTATTCTTTTTCTTTCTACCAGATCATTAATTCTCATTACTTTGGCATCTAAACATTTTTGCATAAATATCAGACAGCTGAGTTTTGGGAGGAATAGCTTCAAAGAGTGAATCTCCCAAGGCTGTAATATATGAACTTAAATCTTTTCTTGTGTGTGTGTGTGTGTGTACGTGTATGTATATATAGCTTAAGGGGTCTGTTTTCCCTTTTATATTTTTCCGAATATGAGGCTAATATGGTTATAATAACAAAATTAGTTCATCACTTACTAACTGTTAATTTAATTTTTAATTGTCCATTAAATCAGGCGCTGGGCTATTTATATTTTAATTTTAATGTCAGAGAGTCAAATCACTTTCCAAGTGAAGGCTAACAAGGGAGGGCTATTCCTGACTCTGCAGACAAGGGAAATCACGTGGAATCACAAGCGTGCTGTTGCCGCGTGGGGTGTGGGCAAAGCAGGAAGGATGAAGATAACCGCAAGTATTTACTGAGTGCTCACTACGTGCTGGTCTCTGTGCTAAGTGTTTTAGATGCATTTCTCGCTGATTCCTTACAGAAGTGCTCTGATGTAGCATCTGTTCTTACCACCGTTTTATATATGGGAGAGCTGAGGCTCAGAGAGGGCAGGACATGAGCTTAAGGCTCACAGCTTATTCCTGGCTGAGCCAGGAATCAGACCGGTCTCCCTACCTCCAATTCGAGTGCTCTGAACTAAAACGCTACACTGCCTTGTTTGAAGATATTGGTCTGAGGAAATAATGAGAAAAGACATGAGAATGGGAAGACAGCGTAGTATAATGAGAAGAGTCAGGCCTTGGAGGGACAATAATGGATTCCCCCAAAATTAAGATGAGGAATTCCTAAGCAAGGCAATCTAACAGGTCCCTTTGGGCTGTTGCATCCTCAGATTCCGTGACATTTCACCTGCAGCTAAGTGCTATTAGTAGCTGAGGTTCTCATGGGCAGAGAAGAGGTTGGAGCTGTAGGCATCCCTGCTGCCCAAAACAAAGAGCAGTCAGCTGGAGTGATGTCTGCACTTGGGTCCTTTCTCTGGTTCTGTGCAAAGAAAAAAAGAACAGCAGAGCACGAGGTCTCATGTCTTAACTGTTGGGCAAACGGTGTTCGGTAGGGTGTGTGTGTGTGCGTGTGTGCGTGCGTGTGCGTGCGCGTGCGTGTGTGTTGATGTTCAGCAGTACATAAGGGACCTGGAAAGCTAGGGGGGAAACACTGCGGAAGAGTGAGTGAGAGGGGACAAAGCCACAGCAGTTGCGGAAGTTTTCCTTTGAGAGGACCTCTAAACATTCTTAGGAGGAGCAACACGTTAAGCTCTCATCAGCTAACCCCTAGCTGGGGATGCGATGATGGGCAGCTGACAACTAGATGTAACTCCTCCCTTCTTCCTCTCTTCCTTGCTCCCTCCCTCCCTCCCTTAGCCTTCCCTCCTTTTTCCTTAGCTCTCTTCATCCCTCCCTCCCCCTCTCCCTCCATTCCCTCTAACGAATACTTACTGGGCGTTCTCTGATTCAGGCACTGCATTAGGTGCTATGGAGACAGTGGTACAAAGAGTGGCTCTCTCCCTACCTGTTGTGAGTTCATAGTCTAGAGGTTTCCAGGGACATGAAATATGGGAAAAGTGTCTTGTGTTCAACCTCCACCTCGGGAGGTGGGGTCTTAGCCCTCTCATTCTGAGTGGAGTCAGACTGAAAGAGAAACCATGCCATTGCTGGGCACATTCAATCAGTTTCAGTTTTTGCCGAGGTCTGATTCTTCCGCGACACCTTAGAAGCATCACTGCATAGAGGTAAATAACACAGACTCCGGAGGCAGACTATGGGGGTCCCAATCCTGCCTTCTCCATTTCTAGCTCTTAGACCTTGGAAAAGATACTTATTCTCTCTGTGCCTCAGTTTCTTCGTCTGGAAAATAGGGATAATATGAGTTCATATCTCAGAGAATTTCTGCCAGCATTCAGTAATATTGACATAGTGCTTATAAAAGTGTCTGACACATAGTAGATGCTAGATAATGCTTGTTAAAGAGATGAAGCTGCTTTTGCATTTCCCTGCATAGCTCCTGAACTAAAAACCATGCCCAGACTTCGCTAATTTCCTCTTGTGCTTTCTTGTACATGGCCTGGGTCTCTAATCGGAACGTAGTGGGACATCCAAGCTGACTTTGGCCTTTCTCTCCTGCCTCCTCATGAGCAGGTTCCAGGCACAGCTAGCTTTTACCCTGTACCATGAGTGGCCAAGGACATTTGTTTTGTAGAATTCTTGGAAACACTGCTGGACAGTCAGGTTGCCTGGGTGATGTGCACCATTTCGTTGTATGCTTAATGCCCACGGCCCCGATTTTAGTTCCTGGGAATTCAGTGTTTGTGCTCCAAACTGGGCCCTGAGAGAACAAATCTTATATGTGTAGACTCTACATGTTGAGGAATATTAGCCTTGTAGCAAGACTGCGTGGGTCCCCAGATGTCCCTCTAAGAACACCAGGGAAGGTTCAAAAGCATGAATCGATTAAATAAAGCTAACGTTCTAAACCCATCCTCCCAGGGCTCTTCCAGACCCATCCAAGGGCTTCTGAAAAACAATTGAGTACTGAAAGGAAGCAAGAGGAACAGTTGATGGGGCTTGGTGGTCTGGCTGAATTCCCCCTGTGATTAAATTTCATATTTTACTCTGGGCTGGGATGGTTTCCAGAGACCAGTCTATGAAAACAACTAGATTGAGCCAACTCTGTTTTCCTAAATAACTGTGAAATTCAGAGCCCCTTTCTGACTTGGCAGGGGCTCAGAGAGGAAAGGGCTCTTGGTGGTGAAAAAAAACTAGCTTGGAGCCTGGCACCACTCAGTTTTCCAGATCACTGCAGGAGATGTGCAGAAGGAGACATTGTCCTTCATCAGAATGATCTGGTAGAATGAACACGGTTTGCAGGGTGAGACACCCTGGGTTTGAGTCCTGGATCTGCTACACGTTAGATGAATGCCTTTGGGAAAATCACTAATCTCTTTAATCCTTAGATTCTTCCTCTGTAAAATGGGTGTGCTAGTCAGCTTAAGTTAGTTATGCTGTGGTAACAAACAGCCCCCCAAATCATGGTGACTTACAGCAACAGATGGTTATTTATGGCTCATATTATATTTTTGCTGTGGTCAGGTCTCAGCTATGCTTTTGTGGCTCTTCTCCATGTGTATTCTACATTCTGAGGTCCAAGATGAAGACACATCCACTGGTTTTGTGCCCAGGGATAAGGAATGAGGTAGAGTCGTGCAGTGTCTCTAAAGCTTTTGCTCAGATGTCCCCGATATTCACGTTCTGTGGGTAAGGATGTTATACCTCTGCCACAGAGAGGCAGTGGAAATCACATGGCCGTAAGCAGGGTTGTATAACCCTCTCACGGGCAGGGCAGCAAATAATTTGGAACCGTAATATAACCCACACCAGTGAAATGATAATACTCCCTTCTTTTAGGATACTCATGAAGCCCAAATGAAATCATACACATGAAAGTTTATTACAGACTATTAAATTCTGTGTTCATGTTAATTATTACTCCCTAATGCCAAGCTCTCTACGGGTCTCATAGAGGTTGAATGGAGACATAGTTTGTACATATCTCTCTTTGCATGGAAATCGGTTTGTCTTCACATATACTGCCCATGTGCTTTGAGGGCTAGCCTGGTGATTTCAACATCAATGTCGCTATGTCCAGCCCTTTTTGTAGAATCCTAGAACCCAAAGAGTTTAGTTTTGCCTGCAGATGAATGCCCAGCCCAGTATTTTGGAAACTCCTGATGAAGAATTGTGACATTGCCTGGCTTTGTGTCACTAAGAATGACAGACTCTCCTGAATGGAGCTGGGCTTTATCAGTTGGGATATGGCCCCTCATTGTCAGCTACTCATTGATTGACTTTGTTCCTGCTCCTGGAGAAGACATTTACAGAACCACATCAGAGAGGGACAAAATAACTCCACGGATAATTGATTAGGATGCTGGAGACCCAGAAACTTGAGAAGGGGGTTGAGAGAGAACCCTGAAAACACCAGAAAACACCTCATTTAGACTTCTAGAAGACCAACTTCGTTAGTTAATTACTTTACTCGATCAGTTATATTGATCGCATACTGTACGCTAGGCAGTTTGTGTTCAAATAACTTGCTCCTTCATTCATTCATTTATTTGACAAATATTTACTGGACATCTACTGTGCACCACACGCTGTTTTAGGCAGTGGAACTATATCAACGAGCAGAACACTCAGAATTCATAAGGGAGTTTATCTTTTGGGGGTGGGGTACTACTCAGGAGACACGTAATAAATAAGCAAGGAAAATACATGGTATAGTGGTATAAAATTAAGAAAATAGGAAAGGAGGATGGGAAGTGTTCAACAAGAAACTCATTTTTTTTTTTGGAAAAAAATTTTTGGAGTCTAACCAATTAACAACGTTGTGATAGTTTCAGGTACACAGCAAAGCGGCTCAGTCATACGTATGCATGTATCCATTCTCCCCCAGACTCCCCTCCCATCCAGGCTGCCACAGAACATTGAGCAGAGTTCCCTGCGCTATACAGTAGGTCCTTATCGGTTATCCATTTTAAATACAGCACTGTGTACATGTCAGTCCCAAGCTCCTTAACTATCCCTTCCTTCCGCCCTTCCCCCCGGTAACCATAAGTTCATTCTCTAAGTCTGTGAGTCTGTTTCTGTTTTGTAAATAAGTTCATTTGTATCATTTCTTTTTAGATTCCACATATAAGCGATATCATACCATATTTCTGTTTCTTTGTCTGACTTACTTCACTCAGTATGACAATCTCTAGGTCCATCCACATTGCTGCAGATGGCCTTATTTCATTCTTTTTAGTGGCTGAGTAATATTCCATTGTATATATGTAGCACATCTTCTTTATCCATTCCTCTGTCAATGGACATTTAGAACAGGGTATCCAGAAAGTTTTGATTGAGAGAGTGGCGTTTGAGAGAAGGCCTGAAGGAGGTGAGGGAGCAAGACTTGTGGGAGAACAATCCTGCAGAGGGAATAACACGTGTGTCTCTGTGGGGCGGGAGTGTGCCTGGTGGGCGGGAGGGACCGTGGGGTGGGCCACAGGGGCTGCAGTGCATGAGGCAGAAGGAGGGTAGTGGAAGATGACATCAGGCAGGAACAGAGGCAGAATCGTGGAGGGCTTGTAGGCCATTGTAGGGACTGCAGTTTTTTCTAAGTGAATGAGAAGCCCAACTTAAAGTTTTGAGCAGAGGACCAACCAATCCTGAATGTTGGTTTTTTAAGGTACATTTCGGCTGCTGTCTTGACGATGGCTGCTTTTTTGGCTGCTTCCCAACAAGAAGGTGGCTAAGGATGGAATCAAGGGAGACCTGGGAGGGGGCTAACACAACAAGATGGGTGAGCAATGAGAAGGCTAACTTCATTAGTTAATTAATAGAACTAATTCTATTAGTTAGAATAGAATTAGTGGGGCTCAGACCAAGATAGTAGTGGTGGTGACAACCAGTGGTTGGATTTGGAATATATACATGTATTTCAATAGTAGAGCTGACAAGATTTGCACATGAGTTGGATATGAGGTGGGAGACGAAGAAGACTAAGAAAGGACCCTTTCTCTCCTGGGGTGACAGACACCCGAGCATACGATCATAAAGCGGAATGAAGTACGGTGACGGGTAATACGAGTCCTTCTTGTGCACCTAGTGTGAAGTAGTGAAGATACCTTAGCTGAGTTTTAAAGGATGAGGGGGATTTTCCCAAGAGGAGAAGAGGCTCTAAAAATGGTATATGCAGTGGAACGGAAGCCATCCATTGTTGGCGGAGGGCAAATGATGAGGCGTGTTGAGAGATGAGACTGGAACCTGTCAAAGCCAAACTTTGGAAGGTCTTGTAGGCTAACTTGAGGAACTGAGACCCTCTTTTTTTTCAGGTGATACACCTTGGTTTTAACAACAAGTAACATGGTAAGGTTTGGGCACCCAAAGGGTCCTCCATGCAGTGCCAAGAGTGGATTGGGCGTGGAGGCAAACATGGAGGCAGGTGTGGGCCTCATAAGGAGGAGGGGTGAGGCTTGACTCAGGAAGGGATTGGGTCAACAGACTTTGACATCCAGTCCTCTAAGGGGAGCAGGACAGAGTCGTGGAGTAGCGCTCCAAAGACTACTTACTGTCTGTACCACTTCCATCTAATATAGGCTTCCCCTTTCCAGAAACTTTCCAGGGAGGTTTTGCAACATTCAGGTGAAATGTTGGAGAAAGTGACCGTTTTGAAGGACAAAGCCCAATTTAAGCTACCAAACATGTAGCATGGAAGGATACTGGGGAGTCACAGATTCACATTTTCAGCCGCTTACCCACAATGGGAATAAAAAAACAATTTTCTTCAAATATGTCTCTTTAAAGAGCAAGGCCAGGCACTGATTGGCTGCATCTGGATCACATGGCCACCCCTAGACCAATCCTGGGGATCAGGAAAATATAGAGGATGATTGGCTCCGCCTGGATCATATTATACAACTTCTGTGGACCTGCAGAAAGTAGAGAAATGGGGTGAGGAAGCTTTCTAGGTAGACACAAAAAAACAGGGTCCATAGTCCATTATTTTACAAAGAAAGCTCTCAGGAGGGACGTTGGGGAAGGAGTGGTGAGCTGGGAGTCAGGAGTTCAACCTGGCTCCAGCACTCTCACTTCTGTCTCTTGCCTGACCACATAGGCTGCATTAGAATCGCACAGCTATCATCACTTCCAAATTAAGGTATGAACTCTCAAACGGCAGAAGCTTTCTCGGGTAGTTCTCTATGCCAAGATAACCTGCCCTTCTCAAACTTGGCCTCTTTCCAAACTTAACACGAACGTCTCCTCTATGAAGTGCTTCTGTCATCACTAAGGCAGATTAACCCTGTCTCTCCTGTGTTCCAGTGGCGATTTATTTATACCACTGTTATCCTACCTAGAATGTTGCCTTGTACTTAGCTGCCTACAGTCTGCCTCAGATCTTTACTCCTCAGACTGTGAACTTCTGGAAGATGTTGATGTATCTCCTTTACCTTTGTATCCAAGTTCCATGAACAGTAACAGGCACGTAATAGATACTCAAAAAATGGTCACTCAAGCGGTGATTTCTTTTTCCTCTGTTGAGACCAAGTTTGTACAAAATCAGCATTTCTTAAAGAACACTAGCCCAGTAAGATGAAATGCCAAAGATTCAGAGTGGGTACATGTCTTTTGGGTCACCATTGCAACTCTTCTTTTGGGGAAACACCTTTCCCCCTCTTCCATGCTTAGTTTATGTCCGCCTGTCCAATCAGGCTACTTCATACCCCTGGCCACGGAGAGTGAATCAGACATGGGTCCATGACCCAAGATAGGTAAATTGGGGGAAGGTATTTACTTTCTCTGTGTCCTAGACTGTAATCTTGAGACTTCCATGAAACAATATTGCTGTCCAACACAAAAGCCTAATAACAAAGCCAAACAGGGAAGAGATGTTCAAATAGGTGAGGAGAGAATAGGCAGGAAGAAGAAGGGAGAGGAGGGAGGGAGGAGAGGCAGATTAGATGGCATAATTTGAACCCCTGGACCCTTTTAACCTAAAGTATATGCAATCCTAGGCGATAGAGTTACATGACCAATAAAGTGTCTTTTTGCATAACCTAAATTCAGCTGGGCTTCTGCCATTTGCAACTGAAAATGTCAAGATTAATACAATATTATATCTGCTTGTTAGAGAGGCACAAATTCTATTGGGATATAAAAGTTTCTGACAAGTCCTGCAGGAAATAAATCTGTTTCACTTTGTTTAACCGAGTGTCTCTAACCAAATGTTTCACTTCATTTAACCAAGTTGAACCGAGTATATCCCAAACTTATTTGATCACCAATTCCTTTTTTCTAGTAATTAATATCGGTAGGTCTATTCTTTCTACACTTTGTGAAATGTGGGCCTGAAACACATGTTATCTTAGGCTAAGAGAGCATACATTTGATAGTGCCAAGTGAAGTTAACTTGTGTGCTCAGGGATTGGGTCCATGGCTTAGGTCAGCTTAGTGGGGAGAGATCTAATAGACTGAGTTAGGGGGAACCTCTAGCCCGAGAAGCCTCTATAGCACTTGAGTCTGTAATACAAGTAATGGGGGAATAGCAGTGTTAGCGTTATTGCTTGTTAACAGCTGCTGTTTGTCAAGTGTTTACTCTGTGCCAGGCGCAGTGAAGAAGCTCAGAGGAGTTGAGTGACTTGCCCAAGATCATAAAGCCAGGAGGTGGAGGGACCAATACTTGAACTCGGGTCTGGCTGACATTGGGACCCATGCTCTTTGCCACTAAATGTTCATCCTTGAAAGCTTGAAAATTAATCACCTAACTAAATGCCTTGATTATTGGTTGCTTACCTGGCACATCTGTGTTTGCATCAAGGAAACCAGTCAGAGCACCTCCTCACATTTTAACAAGCACATTTTCCACCCTGACCAAAGCAGCCCACGTGGATTTAAAAAATGGGCTATTACTATGGTATTGTCATTTGTCTCTTTTAATGGGCCAGCGTTTGCATTTCTATAGAGGTGCAGAGCAAAATAGAAATTTGGGGGAAAAAATCCCCCAAATCCAGCTATCATATGAACACGGCTAGTCGGAGGGTGAGATGGTGATGTAAACACAGGAAGTGCCAGAGCTGATTCCTTGTCTGCCAATAGACGCTGACTCAGCAACAGCGCTGCCCTTCCTTCTGCGGCGTTGCGGCAGGACCTTCTTGCAGCATAAGAGTCTGCTTAACGCTGCGACTCTGATGAATGGCCACCAGAACTTAGCTTGATTATTTCCTGGGATGGAAAGTTCACTGCCTGGTATGTCACGAGTCACAGAGAGGAGTGCGGTGCGTGTAGTCGGTATTGGGCCAGGGCGCTTACAGGGAGGGCCCTGCATGGGAAGTCCTGGACTTTGAGCCTTGGCTCCGTCGCCTACAAGTTCAGTGACTTTCTTAGATAACCACCGAATCTTTCTAGGCTTCAGTCTTCTCCTCTCGAAATGGGGAAGCAGAGCTTACATTTGCCAGCCGACAAGGTACTTGTTGTGAGGGTGTAAAAAATTCTGTCGTGTAAAACACTTCTAAAATTCCTATATGCCCATAAAACATAAGGTGGCCACGCACAATGTTGTTTATTTGGGGAAGTGCAGGGAGGAGTGGAGTGGTGTTAATATATATATATATTTAAAAGTCAACGATAAAAACTTATTGTATTATATGATGCCATTTACATAAAATGTAATGTATATGCATAAAAATATATAAGAGGACGTTTTCAAAATCCTGGCAGTTTTAGGTGACTTTTACCTTTTGCCATTTAGTTTTCTGTGTTGTTCAGATATTTACAGTGGACATGGATTATTTATCTGGTCAGGAAAAAAAAGAAGAATAGCTCTTTCCATTGAGAGTTGTAGCAGACACAGAAAACCATCGCTCAGATCCCCCTTCAGGGAAGGACTCACTGTCCAGCCCTAATGAGTGTGGTCAGCCTCCCAAGGTCACACCCTTTGAGGGAGGCCCCAGCCAATGGCTAAACACGAGAGGGATAAGAGGGCCCAGCCATTCCCACCCAGAATAGATGCTTTTTTTTTTTTTCCTGCAGTACGCGGGCCTCTCATGTGGGATCCTCCCGGACCGGGGCACGAACCCATGTCCCCTGCATCGGCAGGTGGACTCTCAACCACTGCGCCACCAGGGAAGCCCAGAGAATAGATGCTTTTAAAAAGTTTTACTGAGGTATAATTGATATACAAAAAACTGCATTTATTTAATGTATACAATTTGATGAGTTTGGACATGTGCCCACACCCTTAAAACCATCATCACAGCCAAGGTGATAGACATATCCATCACCTGCAAAAGTTTCCTTTTTCTTTAAATTGAGGTATAATTGACATACAACATTATATTAGTTTCAGGTGTACATAAAATGATTTGATATTTGTATATACTGTAAAATGATCACCACGATAAGTCTGTTAACAAAATTTTAAGCACACAGTGCAGTATTGTTGACTATAGGTGCTGTGCTCTACAGCAGAGCTCTAGAATATATCCATCTGGCATAGCAAACTTTATACCCATGGAGCAACAACCCCCCAACTCCCCCTCCCCAACGGTCCCTGGTCCGTTATGCTAAGTGAAATAAACCAGGCACAGAAGCACTAATTCCACTTAGGTGAGAAACCTAAAATAATCAAACTCATAGAAGCAGAGAATAGAGTGGTGTAGATGCTTCGAATGGGCACTCTTTGCTCCGGGGCTCCCTGTTGGGCTGGTAGACACTGTCCCGGGCTCTACTGCAGCCTGGCAGCGGCCTCTGTCCAATCCTCCTCCCTTCCCTTTTCCTTCAAGGGTTGTTACTCTCCAGTAAACCTTTTACACTCGTTTTATCTCAGCATCTGTTGCTTAGAGAACTTAACCAACACTGAGGTAAAAAAGGGAGGCATGTTAATAAATAGTGCCAACTGTCATCCGGAGACCTATGTTTTTGTTTATTCTTTCTCTGCAGTCTTTGTCAAGCCGTAGCCAGGCCATATCTAGGTCTCCATCACCCTCGCTAAAATTTGAGAAGGTTGGATCGTATGGTCTCCAAGAGGCTTTTTAATTTTCGAGATTTTGTGGGATATAATCCCAAGACAGGGCTGACCTTTAGTTAATTTGTGAAATTTTCCCTTGACTCACTTTCCTAACTACCTTCCTAGCCCCAAACTGACTTTTCAGACTCTGGACACCCCCTGGGATCTCCCCAAGCTCCTTATCTTGAACTCCCTCCCCAGTACTTCGAGACCATGGTATGGGCAGGAATTTTCTTTCCTTTGTCTGTCTTCTCTTTCTAGTCAAAGCATATGGCTCCCGTATCCCATGTGCTCATGTTCTACAGGTAACTGAAAACGCTGGTAAGCTAAATAATGCTGAATTGCCTATGAATCTTAGTGGGGAACTGCAGGAATCTCTCAGAGGTCGTCGGGTGTGTTCCTCTGTGTCGAGACTCCCCCAGATGCAGTGTCCTCCTCTTTGCTGATTCTTGGTAACCACTTCTTCCCCCACTTTACCTGAATGACTCACGCAGCAGTTTTATTATAGTGGTTTTACTCTAGCGCTCTGACATCAGACAGGATTGGGTTGGAATCTTAGATCCACTGCATACTAGTTGTGTAAGCTTATTTAAACCCTCTGAGCCTCATCTTCTTCATCTGTTAAATAAGGGTAACAATGTCTGCCTCGTAGTGTTACTGTAACGATTAAATGTAGTAACAAGGCAGTGTGCTTAGCGTAGTGTCTAATACATGTTGAGCATTTTTGGAAAAGTGTGCTGTTATCATTATGTATAAGAATACATAGGACACCATATTTATAATAAACGAATTACAAATATTACTTACAGTAAATTATAAACATTTATATGTGGTGGACATGCTAATGCACTGCCCGAATCCTCCTTCAATGAAGGACGTGTTATCCAGCCGTGCGGGTGTTGTCAATAGCTTGGTCCTCACCTGCCGGCCCTTCAGGGATTGCCTCAGCTGCAGAGAGCTACCTCATCCAAAGACATAACCCTTCTCAGGGCAGCCCGCAGCGAATTGGTAATCCATGTGGGAGTACAAAGATCTGACCATTTAGGCCCAACTTGAGACACCTCTGAAGAAGGGCCATTCTTGCTTCACCTCTGAAGAAGGGCCATTCTTGCTTCAGAGCGCCCTGTGGGGTTAGCCGTGGTTATCTTTGGGGGTTGCGTCACCCAGTCCTTCTGCGGTTCCCTCCCTTCCCCACTTCCCCCTGCCTGAAGTGCCATCTCTGCAGCCCATCATATCACATCAAGTTTTCTCTAGACACAGCTGCTGGAGAAGGAGGAAGAGTGTCTAGCTGTGTGTGTGTGTGTGTGTGTGTGTTAGTGTTAGTGTGTTGGGAGGGTCAGTGTTAGAGACTCAGTAGTAGAGACATCTAGTTGTAGAAAGGTGACTCATGGGGCCTCCTCCCTGTGTGGTCTGGGGAGACAGTGGAAGAGCTGGGGAAAACAAGGAGCTCGAAGGAGAATGAGGGGGGCACTGCAGGGCAGGTGAACTCAAGTCTTATTTCTCTTCTCCCGTTTCCTGCATCTGTGATTTTGGGTGAATCACTTTCATCTCTGTGCCTAGTTTTCTTCCCCAATAAAATTATAAGATTGGGATAGACTGACCAGTGGTCTCCCTACTTAGCTGATCGCTGGAGTCATGTGGGAAGCTGGTTAAAAACAGCTTCCTGGGCTCTAATCCCTAGAGACAGGTTTAGGCTGTTGAGTGATGCCTGGGAATCTGAATTTTAACAGGTTCATCCAGGAGTGGGAAACACTAGGCTAGATTATTTCCAAGACCTTCTACCAAAACAAAGCATTGATAAATATCCTATCCTTCTTGGAATAGTGGAAGCCTCTCTCCATACCCTCCCTACTACTGTGGTTCTGGTGGAGCTGCCATTCACAAGACTCCATCCAAGACCCAAGCCTATCCAATCACAGGACCACACTCCTCTGTGGTCACTGAGAAGGGCCTGTGAAAGTCATGTGACCAAGCCAAGCCAATCAGAGCTCTTCCCTGGGACTTTTTACTTGGAGCTGGAGGAGAAATAGCCTATTCTCTGTGGTCACAGAACTCAAAGGCCCTTATCCAGAGCTTCTAGGTGCTGTATGTGCTGCCAGATGGAGAAGGCCCATCTGCTGCAGGAGAGTGTGACATGGGGCAGAAAGAAAAGCTGAAATGAGATGAGCAGTCAGACAACCCCAGTGGCCTCCAGTTTCTCAGGCCTCAGAACTGCCCTAATCACCTCAATTTATTCTGTAAGCTACCCCCTCCCTCTTCTGTGGATCAGTAGAGGCCCATTTTGCTTAAGTTGAAGCTGGGTCTCTGTCACCTTCAACTAAAAGAATCCGTTGGTAAATTCAGGATTCAAACCTAGGTCTGTTTCCAAAGTCCATACTTCTAACCACTGTTCAACCTTGTCTTCTTCAGTGGGGGCCAGCAGAGCACTTTTCATCAATACCCCCTGCTCCCCCACCAGCTCCATCAGTTTGTAAAGCCTTAACGCTCCTGCATGAATCTCACTGTGTTCTTCTCCTCCTCTTTTCTGTTCTTTTTTTTTTTTTAACATCTTTATTAGAGTATAATTGCTTTACAGTGGTGTGTTAGTTTCTGCTGTATAACAGAGTGAATCAGCTACATATGTACATATATCCCCGTATCTCCTCCCTTTTGCGTCTCCCTCCCACCCTCCCTATCCCACCCCTCTAGGTGGTCACAAAGCACCCAGCTGATCTCCCTCTGCTATGCGGCTGCTTCCCACTAGCTATCTATTTTACATTTGGTAGTGTATATATGTCCATGCCACTCTCTCACTTCGTCCCAGCTTACCCTTCCCCTCTTTTCTGTTCTTATGGTACTTTCTGCACAACGCAATTGCTAATGATCGTTTACTGCCATGGGCCGTAACTTCTCATATCTGTATTAAGCCTTTGTAACTTTTTTGGTTCTATCTCCTCAATTAAATTATAAGACCCTGGGGAGCAGAGGACATAAGTTTTTATATATATATATATATATTTTTTTTTTTTTTTTTTTTTTTTTTTTGCGGTACGCGGGCCTCTCACTGCTGTGGCCTCTCCCGTTGCGGAGCACAGGCTCCGGACGCGCGGGCTCAGCGGCCATGGCTCACGGGCCCAGCCACTCCGTGGCATGCAGGACCCTCCCGGTCCGGGGCACGAACCTGTGTTCCCTGCATCGGCAGGCGGACTCTCAACCACTGCGCCACCAGGGAAGCCTATAAGTTATATTTTTAAACACAGATTCTTCACCATTATGGGCACAGGGATGATCAAGAAGCAATTTCAGTTCTGTTTAATTTGTAAGTGAAGGAGCTGGGATTCAAACCCAAGAAGGGTAGCTCCAGAACCCACATTATGGGACACTATGAGATGGTTCGGGGACTCCAGGGAGAGAACACCCAGAGGAAGCTGCCTCTTCATTTGGGATGATTGGAGGAAGTCAGTTCCCTCTGCGAAAGCAGCCACATCTGCCCAGCAGCAGGCACAATTCCCAAAGGAAACAGAATCCTCGTTTATAAATCTGGCAAGCATGATATAGATGGAAGTCATTAACCTTGATTCCCTGGCCTCAATTCCTTAGAACACCAGCAGTGATGGAAGCTGCCCTCCCAGGATCCAAAGCTCCCCCCAACCTCAGTGATGTGAGACTTGCAGCTCTCCGGAGCCACTGCCTGGGGAAAATCATTCAGCCTGACCCTCTGCCCCAGCTGAATGCACCCTCACCCTGAGTGGCTGCACCTTATACTGAAAGAGTCAGAAACGAAGACCCACAGGAAACCAGGGACCTGGTCCCCGCCCTCAAGAGAGTCTGGAATTTATTTGAGGACACAGCTCACATCTGCACATGAAAACCAGTTTGGAATATTTATGAGGCTGCCCAGTATCCCGTGTAAACAAACAGTCGTGCTGAGTACTGATGGAGACAGCGTGCCCTGGAGCAGGGGGGGACCTTGCAAAGTATCTAGTCCAGGAGTCACTGAATGGTGGCTCATGAGCTGAATTAGTTTGTGGACGTGTGTGTTTGACTCATACAGTGTTTTGTTTTATTTTTATTTTCTTTGACCCAACTTTTAAACTTGGTGAGAATTCATATAAGATACAGGTTCAGGCTTCTCTTGAAGAAGCAGGTGATCTGGCAGCCCTAGGCTTCTCTTCCTGCATGGCAGCACCTGGATAGAGCAAGGAGAACACCCTCTCAAGAAAAGACCTATGCTCTTCAGTTGGCCAGCATCCTCGCCAGTCCCTATTGCCTCTCCAACTCTGAGGCCCAGTGTCGTTTGCTATGTATGTTGAATGTGTGCTCTTGCTTTTCTTATAGTAGAGAAAGCAGTCGCTGTCGACCTGCTTTTTGCACTTTAACTAAACTGCTTTGTGCACTAAGCTTCTGAACATGTGGTCTCTGGTTTCTTCCAAACCCTACTTTTCATGAAATTGAAGCTCAGAGAGAGGAAGAGGCTGAAGCCTGGCATCATGGAACAACCTCTGGGCTTGGTCTGAGTCAAGAGGACAGGAGGCCTTGGTCTGAAACCCGTCACTAGCACCTGATGACTATATGTTCCTGAGAAGTTTGCCTCAGGCCTCCAAGTCTCAGTTGACCCTTCCATAAAATGGACACAAGCATAAGCATCCTACAGGACTTATTGGGGAGGATTAAAAGAGGTAATTCCATGAGCACTCCATAGACTTTATAAAGTACAGGAAACCATAATACCATGTCTGTTTATACAGCACTCTGAGTGTTCCAGTCTTCGTAAGTTGTATTTAATTTGGGTCTCTGCCACTGACTTACTTAAATCTTTGCAATGCTGGAAAGAACCTTCAGCCTTTTAGGTTTTTATTTGCCCCGTCTCCCCTCTCTTTAGCTTAGATAACAGAAAGGTTATATTCTTGGCTTCACATCATCTGTGCTTTAATTAATTTATTGATGCCTCTCAAGTGCATGTTTTTATAGACACACCCCTTCTAAGTCCTTGAATCAGAGCAAAGAGCAAATAAGTTACTTTTATGGCCAAAAATAACAATAATGAATGATACTTTCTGAGCTGTTATTGTGGGTCAAGCACTGTGCAGGAAAGATCCTTTACATGCATTTAAAATTCACAGTGGCCCTATGAGGTGAGTGTACTAGGTATCTATCGCTTTATAACAAATTGCCCTGAAACTTAGCATCTTAAAACATCAGTAAACGTTTACTACCTGACGCATAGTTGTTGTTGTTTTTTAATTTATTATTTTTTAATCCTCACACATTCCTGATGGTCAGGAATTTGAGAGCGGTTTAGCCAAGTGGTTCTGGTTCAGGGTGTCTCTTTAGGTTGCAGCCTCATCTGAAGGTTTGACTGGTGCTGGAGGATCATTTTCCAAGGTGTTTCACTTAAAAGCTAGCAAGCTGGCTGCTGGCAGGAAGCCGCATCTCCTTGCCTCCTGCTTGAGCATCCTCATGACGTGGTGGCTGGCTTCCTTCAGACTCACTGATCCAAGAGAGAGCAAGCCTCCAAGGAGGAGTCTGCAGTATCCTTTATGGCGTGCTCAAGAATCACGCCCCATCGTTTTAGCAGTATCTTATTGGTCGTGTAGATCAGCCCTATTCATTTTCAGTAGGGGCTACGTAAGAACTTGAACATCAGGAACAAGGATCATTGGCTGACTAGTACAGTGAGAATTCCTATCATTCTCATATTGAAAACAGAGGAACTAAGGCTTGGAAGGATCACATAACTTGTCTACGGTCACATGGATAGTATTGGCAGAGCTGGGATTCAAACTGAGATTCGTCTCTTTGTAAATATGCAAATATATACTCTCAACCACTCAGCCGTACCACATCCCAAGTAGTTTCAAAACTGCAAAGCACTCTGCAAATACATTGTATTAGTGGATAGAATATTCCAGCAATGGGTATAATTTTGCTGATGAGAAAGAGATCATTCACCCATTCATTCATCTATTTAACAAATATCCATGGAATGCTTCATTTATGCCGGAATCTGAGATAGATGACTTGGCCCAAATCACACAGCTAATAAACGGCAGAGCAGGACTCAAACCCAGGTCTGTGTGACTCCTAGTACAGTGATCTTTCCACCACCTGTAAGATTGTTTTCAATTTATTTTATATGTCTTCAGAGCATCTTGATGAGGCTCGGAGAAATGAAGTGACTTCCCACAGCCTAAGAGAATAGGCAAGAGAAAGCACCAGCTTTCTCCCTCTAAATGGCTCTGAGCCCTGGAGCAGACAAGCATTCCGACCTACAAGAAAGATTCAGCTGGAATCATGATTTGTATCTCACAAATTACGGGCATCAGGTTTTAGCCCCCAACATGTTCCAGGCACTAATTAAAAATATTGTTGTCTACGGCCAACAAGCACATGAAAAGATGCTCAACATCACTAATCATTAGGAAAATGTGAGTCAAAATCACAGTGAGATACCACCTCCCATCTACTAGGATGGCTACTATCAAAAAAAAAAAACTCCAGGGCTTCCCTGGTGGCGCAGTGGTTGAGAGTCCACCTGCTGATGCAGGGGACACGGGTTCGTGCCCCGGTCCGGGAAGATCCCCCATGCCGTGGAGCCTGCGCGTCCGGAGCCTGTGCTCCGCAACGGGAGAGGCCACAACAGCGAGAGGCCCGCGTACTGCAAAAAACAAAAAAACGAAAAACTCCAAATAACAAAGTGTAGGTGAGGATGTGGAGAAAGTGGGAACCCTTGTGCGCTGTTGCTGGGAATGGAAAATGGTGCAGCCGCTGAGGAAATCAGTGTGGCAGTTCCTCCAAAAATTAAATACAGAATTACTATGATTCATCAGTTTTGCTCCTAGGCATATACCCCAGAGGATTGAAAGCAGAGGCTTAAAGAGATATTTGTACAACCAGGTTCATAGCAGCATTATTCACAATAGCTAAAATAGAGAAGACACCCAAGGGTCCATCAGTGGATGAATGGATAAATAAATGTGTCGTGTTGTATACATACAAGGAATATAATTCAGCCTTAAAGGGAAGAAAATTCTGACACATGCTACCACCTGGACAAACCTTGAGGACATTATTCTAAATGAAATAAACCTGTCACAAAAGGAGAAAACACTGTATGATTCCACTTATATGAGGTGCTGAGACTAGACGGAGACAGAAAGTAGAATGGTGGGTGGGGGGAGGGGAATGGGGAGTTAGTGTTAATGAGTACAGAGTTTCAGTTTCGCAAGGTGAAAAGAATTGTGGAGATGGGTGGTGGTGATGGTTGTGCAGCAGTGTGAATGTAGTTAATGCCCCAGAACTGTGTACTTCAAATGGTTACAAAGGCAAATTTTATGTTATATATATTTTTACCACAATTAAAAAATATATTGTCGTGTTATTTAATTATACCTTGGAGACAAGCCCCAATGACAGCCCATCTTATGGGAGAAGAAACAGAGGCTCCAAGATGCTAAGTCACTTGCTCAGAATCACATAGCTGGGGAGAAACAGAGTTGGGGGATTTAAACCCAAATTCTTTGCACAGAAATATACAACTTGCTCACGGATTTGCGGCCAAAGGGATCCCTGGTGACCATTCCACCATTGCCGGGGCAGCAGTTCGTCAGCCAGTGAAGGCCTTGGGGAGGCAATTGGAGTTTGTGGTCTGAGATCAAGCTGGGAGAGGAAGAGCTGGGGCTCTGGGATGCTTGACTGGAGACAACTAAAATCAGAGCAGCACGTCTGCTGTGAGCTAGTTCTCTTGGAAACATCCCGGGGGGGCCGTGGCTGCACAGCTGGGATAGTTGGCCGGCCTGGAGAAATTTACAGGTAGTCGAGTACTTTCCTGCAGCAGCTGGGCCGAATACCCTCAGCTTTAAAAAAATCCCCCACATGCTGGGACTTATTTTTGTTTAGCTTGCAGGTGGGAGGAGGTGGCGAGGGGCAGCATCACTGTGGCTCCAGGAAAGGGGGTGGGAGCTGATGGGGGGATGGGGTCTGGGGGGGGGCCCTTTTCCCTCACTTGTCTTCCAAGCTTTGCGCTTGTACTTTCCACCTGCAGCCCCTTGCTGGGAAAAGTGACAGTTTAATTCAGAGAAAGTTGAAAGGAGGCCACACTCAGCTTAATGAGAAGTGACCAGGGAGCAGGCTGGATTAACCAGGGGAGGTTGTAAACTGCTGTGTAATACCAACTGCTGGACTGCTGGGGGCGGGAAATTACTTGAGCCCATCTGGAAGCCACAGTAGCTCCCCGAGGTGAGGCCGAGGTAGCAGCTTTGCAGCCCTCTGAAATTTGGAACTTTCTGGGTGCTGTCTGAGACAGACAAGTTGGTTATGAAAAGAGCTTCCAGGACTATCTGAGGGTGGCAGGAGCTTCTTACTGGTTACGATTCTGACACCCAGTGTGAGAACCACTCTGCCACACTGCATCCCAAGTGTGGGTTTTCCCTTGCCCCACCAAACAATTCCCCAACACCAGCTGGATGTCCTACAGTTCAACTCCATTCTGACACTGTCTGCACTGAGAGTAGCATCGGATCCCACAGGTGAAGGGTTCAGTGTCACAAGGTCACTCACCCCCACTTCAGACACCAGTGCCAAGTCCAGGCTGTCACCTGTGTTTCTGACCTCCTGGCTGTAGATGGGTGATTCCAACAACCCACCCCTCGATTAATTTGCTAGAGTGGCTCCCAAACCTCAGAAAAACATTTTCCTTACTAGATCTCTGGTTTACTATAAAAGAATATAATTCAGGACCAGCCAGATGGAAGAGATGCACAGGGCGAGGTAGGTGGGAAAGAGCACAGAGCGTCCCTGCCTCGCTGAGCACGGGAAGCAGTCAGAACCTGTCCTTTGGGTTTTTATGGGCTTTGTTACTAGGGCCTTTGGTGACTGAGTTCCATCTGCAGCCCTTCTCCCCTCCCCAGAGGTAGAGGTGGGGTGGGTCTGAAAGTTCCAACCCTCTAATCACATGGCTGGTTCCCCTGACCACCAGCTTCCATTCTTAGGTTACACTGGAGTTTTCCAAAAATCACCTCACTGACATAATAATACACCTTTATCATTGTCATCACTTAGGAAATTCCAAGGGTTTTAGGAGCTCTGTGCCAGGAATGGGGACGAAGGCCAAATATATATTTCTTAATATTAATCACAGTATCAACCTGGTTTACAGGGGTGGGAGACTTGGTCAAGGAAGGAAAGAAGAAAATTTTATTTATGGAAAATTTATCAGAGTTTCCTGACTGAGAAGTTTCAGTCAGTTTTAGAGATACAAATCTCTGAAGTTTCAGAGATACAAATCTCTGAAAATTTATCAGAGTTTCCTGACAAGAGCCAGGGCTCGTGCTGAGTGTTTCCGCACGCAGGAGGCTGAGAGCTTTGGAGCCGTACATGTCCACCTTCAGACCCTTGATAGCTACTTGAACTTGGGTTTGCCTCTTGACCTCTCTGAGCCTCATGTTCCTCATGTGTGAAAGAGGTTAATAATACCTGTCTGATGGGTTGCTTGGGGCAACTGGAGAGGATTAGGCCTGTGCCTGGCACACAGTCAACACCCAGTATCTAGAGTTTGTTAATGTCATTAATGTCATCTCCAGGGGTCCCCATGCTAATATCTATGAGGTGTAATCAATCACCAATGGATCTACAGAGAAGCACAGAAGGTGGGTTATTTTCAGTATTGGTCCTTTCTCTTCTACAGCAGGGGCCGGCACACTTTTTCTGTGAAGGGCCATGTATTTAATAAATATTTTTGGCTTTATAGGCTGGGTGGTCTCTATAGCAGCTACTCAACTCAAAAGCAGCCCATGAGCATTATGTAAACCAATGGGCATGGCTGTGCACCAATAAAACTTTATTTATCAAAATAGGCAGCAGGCTGGATGTGGCCCACAGGCCATAGTTTGCTGACTTCTGTCTTTCAGTGCTTTACTGCCTCTTCTTTATGACCTGGTCACTTTTCATTTTGTGTTACAGCTAGTGGTGCATATGCCTGCTCTTTCCATTGGAATGTAAGCTCCTTGAAGTCAGGATGCATTAGGAATTGCTCTTGTGTATTCCCAATTTCCTCTAAATAGGGAACTCAGTAAATGCTTCCTTACTGGATAAGCATGGGATACTTATCATAGGTTGAAGGACAGTAGAATGGTTAAGAGCACAGGATTCAAAGTCAAAAATGCCTGGTTCAAATTCTGATGCCTTTGGTCAAGTGGTGTCGCTCCTCTGAATCTGTTTTTCAACTGTAAAAATGCAGATACACCAAGTACTCATTTCATTGGGTTGTTGGAAGAATGTAAGATGATACATGTAGAATTCTTAGTGAAGTGCCTGACAGGTAGAAAACACTTAAGTGTTAGCAGAAGGGGCAAAGCCGTCAACTAGAACCAAGATATCCTAGACACTATTGGTATTATTGGTATCCCACTAATGGTATTTGTGGGATGCCATTCATGAAGCCTGAGGGAAAATCCCTTTCTTTCTCTGGGCCTCAGTTTCCTCATCTGTAAAATGGCAATAAGAAAATGTGTTAAACAGGTGTCATGAAGTACTAGTGAAACAGTGCAGTGAGGACCCTTGGTAAATCGTGCAGGTTCTCTAACAGTGGAGCTGCTTCTACAAATGTCACCCTCAGTATTTTTCTCTCCCTCCTCCTTCTCATCTCCTTAGGAACCCCTCAGCCGTCAGCTCTCCCT
This sequence comes from Phocoena phocoena, assembly GCF_963924675.1. Taxonomy (NCBI): domain Eukaryota; kingdom Metazoa; phylum Chordata; class Mammalia; order Artiodactyla; family Phocoenidae; genus Phocoena; species Phocoena phocoena. The sequence goes on from NC_089231.1 coordinate 80,040,320, forward strand.
CCCCTAATCCTTTTAGACAAGGATTTATCAAACTTGGTACTACTGACATTTGGGCCTGGACAGTTCTCTGTAGTGGGGGCCGTCCTGTGCATTGTAGTGTGTGTGTAGCAGCATCCCTGGCCCCTACCAACTAGATGCCAGTAGCACCCCCTCTCTTCCCCCATCAGCGTGACAACCAAAAATGTCTGGAGACATCGTTAAATGTCAAAATCGTCCCCCCCTCCCATTTAAAAACCACTGCATTAGAACAAGCCTGATCGATAGACAAGGGGAAATTTTGGAGAAGGAAGAAGACTTTGGAGGTGTGTGGGGCGTTCTGTACCGCAGAAGATACATGGAGAAGTGATTGCCCTCTCTGCAGAGACTCCAGTGTAGTAAAGTGTGACCTTGGACAAATGACTTAACCTCTGTGAGCTTCAGTTTCTTCCTAAGTTGGGGTAAACATCCATGCCTTCCCCGGGGTTGTGGTGAGAACTCAATGGAGTAATATAAACAAATTGCTAAGCACACAGTAGGTACTGAATAAATCATAACTATTCTTTTTACTGTGTTTTTCATTGTTGTGGTGGTAATTGATGATATATTAAAATTCCCTCCGCCTCTGGAATTGGGAATTTCTTTTCAACACTCATAGCACAGTTTGCAAGCTTGAATGAGTGAGCTGGATTTGCCCTTCAGGCATGTTTTATTTGGCCTGCAATGTGATTTTTAAATGTTTGAATCCATAGCCTACATTTCCATGTCAGGAGATTTCACCTGAAGTTCCAGACTTGGGGCTTTTCCTGAAAACGTGTGTAATTGGTCTGTGCTGGAGCTGCAGACCCACCCGGGGTCTCCAGCAGGCAGCTGGAACTGGTGACTGCCCTCTCCTTTAGATGGGGTGCCATCTCCTGTTCCCCTAAAGCCTCACCAAGCTCATTTCAACGTCACTAAGTGGTGTTTTTCCTCTTGGTGCCTAATAAGTATTTGAGTTTGCAACCCCTGTACCTGGAATTCTCTTTTAAGACCCTCAGACTTGATGATCCTTACCTGCGTGTTTCAGTTTCTTACTTAAAGCTAAGCCTCCTTTCCAACCTGAGAGGGTGGTCACTTACGACTCACCCCATCTAATCTCAGTGTCCCTTTGACTGTCTTGCTCTTGACAAGGAGTCAGGCAGGACCATCTCCAAACCGTCATCTCTGTTTGGGGTGCGGTGCAGCTCTGAGGCTCTGGGATCCCCATCCTATCATCTCTTTCCATCCTCCCGACCCACATCCTCCCCCAATCCAATCTCCCCCAGCAAAAAACAGAACTGGCAGCTTCTTGACAACCGTTTACCAGAAGTGAGGAAATAACAGCTTTTAACCACAGTTCTTATGCTTGAAGACTGTGATCAAATTCCAAACCATTTCCAGAAGTGCCCCTTGGGGCCCCAGAGGAGACGTGGTTTCCATGATAACAAGTCCTTGCTGGCTCCCATCTCCACTCCCTCAAAGGCAAGTGGGTCGTACCTTCCAGTAGCACTGGGGGTAATTTGACCGCAAAAACCCTGCTAGGAATGACATGTACAGAGACAGCTGCACTGCTTTACTGGGGACCAGTAATCCAATGTGTTATTGGTGACTGGAACTCTAAGGGAGAGACTTCCAGCACCGTTCCCTCCAGATCCCTCTTCCAGCTCGCCTGAGCCAGTGTGCAAACTGGAGCATCAGGGGAACCATGGATGCGGAGAAAAACACAAGTTCTTTCCAGACAGGCCTATAGCCTCTCCCTCAGACAATCTTGGGTCTTAAGTGCTTTCCTGGGAGTGATAAAACACTAAGTAGACAAAAGAGAAACCACAAAATTAAACTAGGGAAGGCTGGGGTTGTAGGGAAGATGCTTCATGGATATAATGATAATGTGTGCAGATTACTTAGAGTTCTTGGGTATCGAGAAAGCACTCCATGTTAGTGATGATGTTGATTATCATCTGATTGGCTGTGCTTCAGAGGCTGCATTGATAACCATAGCAAACATCTGTGGAGTACTTACTCTGATTTATGTCCCTGATCTTATTTAATTCTCACAGCAATCATACCTGGGTGTTGTTATTGCCTTTTAGAGATAAACTGAGGCTCAGACTGCCCCAGGCCACACAGCCCATTAGTGGTAGAACATGGACTCAAATCGAGGTCTGTCGGATTCCCCAGTCCGTGATCATATCTATCACACAACACTGCACCGTCTTATTTGAGAATGGGTAGAGAACAGTGTTCAGTCTAGAGGGAGGGGTAGGGGAGCTTGTGAACTTCTAAAGGCAATGGATGTATCTACCTTATCTATCATTGTATCCCCACTGTCTAGTACAGAACCAGAAATGTAGTTGGTGCTCAATAAATATTTGTTGAATTAATGAGAGAGCAATGATGAATTCAAATGGAGGTGCCGCTATGGGTGGGCTTTCAGGCAAGGCAAAGAGATGTTTATATCATAATTTTCTGTTTAATTTTCCTTCTCTCTCTCTCTCTGGAGGGTGAACCCCTGCTTCTGTGATGGTATCTGTATTCGTTTGCTACAGCTACCGTAACAAAATACCCCAGACTGGGTATTAACAGAAAATTATTTTTTCACAGTTCTGGAGGCTGGAAGTCTGAGACCAAGGTCAGCAGGTTTGGTTTCTTCTGAAGCCTCTCTCCTTGGCTTGCAGACGGCTGCCTTCTCACTGTGTTCACGTGGTCATCTCTCTGCCTGCATGTATCCATTGTCTCTCTTGGTCCATGTCTTGATTTCCTCCTCATATAAGGACGCCAGGCATATTGGATTAGGGCCCACCCTAATGACCCCATTTTAACGTAATTACCTCTTTAAAGGCCCTGTCTCTAAGTACAGTCACATTCTGAGGTTAGAGCTTCAACATACGAATTTGAAAGAAGATACAATTCATACCATAACAGTGTCTGTCTTAGTTTTGTATCCTCAGAACTTCACAGGGGGTCTAGCACACGGTTTCCTAAGTAGATTGTATAAATGAAGGAAGGAAGGAACTATCATAGTGTTGTAGGTCAATTATACTTTGATTTTTTTAAAAATGAAGGAAGGAAGGAAAGAATAGAATATAGAAGGATGAATGGTGAGATGGATATATGGATGGATAAATTGGTGGATGAGTGGATGGATGAATGGATGGATCTTGGGTGTGATGGTTTACAACAATGGGCAGCCTCCTGCCGACATCTGACCGCTAGACTGGGACTCATGCTTGTATTGATATAATATTATCTTATATCCAAATTTGAAACATGTTTCTACCAAAGGTCTCGTTTTTCTCCTAGTGCCTTTCGCCATCTTACAAGCTAAGTATTTTGCTTCCATATTTTGTTTATTGCCCACCTCTGCCAACTAGATCCATGAGGACAGAGGGTTTTCTCTGTTTTGCTTACTAGAACAAAGCTTGGCACATAGCAGGTGTTCAGTAAGAATCTGGTGAATGAATCAGTGAGTGCATTCATCTCCTCCTGTGGCCCCCATCTAGATACTTCAAGACCCAGCAAAAGGGCTGGCTCTCTTCCTCCGAGAAGCCTTCCCTGACCACTCCAATTTGCAATGATCTTGCTAGTCTCACCAGCTGCTAACTATGCTTCCCCAGCATTAATATGCCTTGATTCAATAAGTCATATAAGTAGAACAGCTTGTATATCTACAAAATTCAGACTCCCTAGCCCCACCCCCCAGGTGAACGGAATCCACTGAATCCACGTGTCTGGTGCAAGGCCTTGGAATCAGCATTTTGATGTGCCTCTCTCAGCATATTAAATGGTCCTTGAATTAACTTTGAGAAACTGTGCAAAGTTAAACGCTGGGAACCTGAGGTCATAACTCCCTGAGAATCTAGCCAGATCTCCTGCATTTCTTTACTTTTTGCAAACAGATAGCTGGTAACTTTCCCTGGATTTGTCTTAGAAGGGCTTGCTTTTCCTTTGATAGACATGTCCAAACTGTGCCACCTGGAGATCTCTTCTGATTATAGACGCTGGATGTGAGGGAGGGACTTGAGCCCGAATGGATTTCATGAAGCCCAGACCCTTTGGTGTTTCTGTCACAAAGTCCCAAATGCCTCTAAGAGCTGGTTCTCAGGACAAAGGTTGCAGATCCAAGGGCAGAGGTGCTAGGGGCCAGCTGATTTATTTCCTTGCTTTAGTACCTTCCTTTGTAACCTCTCAACTCTCACCCCGTGCCCATGGGCTTACGCCGTGGGTGGGTGTGGTATTATGTTGCTGTTTTGTAGGGAATTAGGGAATATTTCACTGGGGAAAGAGGTTGTTTTTTCCTTCTTCGTGGGTCTTAGATGTGTTTGGAAACTGACTAGAAGCTCGTATTTCCCTCTGACTCTTCCTTCTTCCCCTCTTTCTCTGCTTCTTCTCTCTTTATTTTCTCGTGTCTCCTCTTCCTCCATTTCCTCATCCTCCCTTTTCTCCTTCCAGCATCGACCGTGAATCTTTGGAGCACTTCCCTGAGTCTGGTTCTATATCAAGAGTTTTACAGGTACTATTCCCTCAGATCCTTACAACACTCTGGAGTCTGTTTTTATTACTTTCCCCACTTTACTTAGGAGGAAGCTGAGGCTCTGAGTGGTGAAATCAATTGTTCAAGGTCACACAGCTTGTGATAAGGCAGAAATGGGATTTGAGCTCAGGATGTCTGATGCCTAACAAAAGCCCACGTGTGCTTAGAAGCATGACGCATGGACGAACAAACCCAGACGTCTACATGGGACGTTTAGACCATAGGGAGGGGTGGGAACTGTGGCAAACTTGTCCTACGTGAAGGACGCTGCTGCTACCCATCACTGTCTGAATGTTGGCCGGTGGGGTCTTCTGGTTTCTTCAAGGGAAGCTAGAAATGCAAATCGTTATGTGAAACCTCTTGGTTTTTAAATGTCAGCAACCAGTTGACGTTTTAAAAATTGTATAAGTCAAACAGGCGTACAGGTTGAATTTTGCCTGTGGACCACCAATGTGTGACCTTTGCTTGAAATATCTACTAGAGGGTAGTTCCCATGGGCCTGGAGCATCGTGACATCCATCCACTGGCCCCAGATTCTGTGAATCAGATGGATCATTGTCTTCTTGTATGTTATCCCAGGACTCACAAAGAACTATGGCTACTGTAGAAGGAAGGTCCAGATAAACCCCAAAGTAGCATTTTGTAGAGCTGCACTGTTGGGTATAGTAACCACTAGTCACATGTGGCTATTTATATTTAAATTAATTAAAAGTAAATAAAATTAAAAATTCAGTTCTCCTGTCACACTAGCCACGTTTCATGTCGTTTGTAGCTGCTCTAAGAGCAGCACAGATGCAGACGATTTCCATGATCACGGGACGTTCTTCTAGATGGTGCTATTGAGAATCACACCCTGGACCTGACCCTTTTCTCTGCTCTTCCGCCATAAAACACCTCTCTGCTCCCTAATTCCCTAGGGAACTCTCAGCCAGAGACAGGAGAGCTTATCTGGAGGGAGAAAAGAAAATCATTTCGTATGTGTTAACCGGGGGAGGTGAGTCGATGAGCTCACCTTCCTCTCAGTGAGTATGTGCATCATAGCCCTTCTGGAGGCTTTTGCCTGCCTCTGATTAGTTCAGAAAAACTAATTCTTGGCAGGTATTTCAGAACAGACAGAGGATCAGCAAGCCCCTGGAAGAGATGTTCTGAGGGCTCACGGTGCCAGCAGTCTACACCTGGGAACCCCACCCTGAGGCTACATCTACTGCTGCTTCTGCACGTTCGTTAGAATTCTAAGTTAGTTCAAGTTAGTCCTAGCTCAGTATGGGAAAGAAAATACATGGAGGTTTTCAGGTCCATCAAGGAGGAAAGAGATCTCAGAGGGAATGTAGAACAGCTAATAAAATAAGACAAGCTTGAAATTAATGATGATTCAAAAATGCCAGAGTTACCAAGTTCCTTTTTTTTTTTATAAGATTCAGTAAGAAAGTGGAAAAGTTGGAACATGTACCAGACAAGAAGAAATTGCTAGAATAGTTATCAGCCAAGATGTAATTAGAAATGACTTGGATGAGTCAAGGCATCTGCAGGGTTGGCAGAGGGCGAGGCATGGGTATGAAGTGGATCCGCCAAATTGCTGTACGATTCAGGACCTGGATGGGTGGGAAGCCAGAATGTCAGGCGAGAGGTAAGCCAAGGAAGAGCTGTCTTGTCAGAAAGTTTGCTTCGGACCGCCATCTGGAATCATGATGAGGAGACCTAATGGAGGGTTGGAATGAGCAATGTAAAAAGAGGGGAATGAACCCTTTCAAGGTGGTTGGAAACTAATTGCAAGAGACACAAAAGAGCCAGTCAGATGGAGATCAAGGTGTCAGCTTTGTTACTGATAAGAAGCTCTTTTGGAGGACACAGCTTGCTAATACTCTTCTCAGTTGAACTCACCCCCAATCCCAGCATCAGGCAAAACCGAAGAGACAAAGCCTGCTCTGCTAAGCCCAGAATGCACCTTCTCTGCAGGCAAGCAGATCCCCAAAGAGAGACTAGCTGAGCAAGTTCAGTTCCTTCTTCCAGGTGCACCAGTCAGGTGGGGCAAGAGGCCAGGAGTGTCACTCTACTGGAGGTCCTCCTATAGGGAAACATGAGGCCTGGGGAATAAGTGTTCCCCCTCCCATCTTCTCCCCCTCAACATCAGGTGGTCTCAAGAAAATGGCACATTGGTTTTAAGGATATGAGGGAATCAGAATTGCAAAGTCGTCAGAACCTGAGGAAAATATACGGGGCTACCTGGCCTCTCCCTGTCTCGTTTTCAGGTTCCCGTCTCTGAATTTTTACGTGGACAGACTTACCGAGGCCCTTCATCTTCATGGCGTCCTCTCACCGCCTCTGCTTCTGCTCTCTGTGGATTATCACATTGACTCCATGAGTGGGTGCTGTTATTATCTCTCCATTTCACTGATAGGAAAACCGAGGCTCAGAGATGTTAAATGCTTTGCCTAAGGTCACTTAGATGGTAAATGGAGGAGCTAGGGTTTGAACCCAGGCCTGCGCCCTTCTCTACTGCACTCTATTCCTGCCCCAGGACAGCAGGGAGCCTGACTGGGCCGGCCTCTTTGTTTTCATACCAGGCTGTGAGCGGAGTGTGTGGGTCCACAGGCCTGGAGAGACTTACCCTATCCAGAGGAAACTGGAAGCTTCTCCCTTTGGAGCCACCTGTCACAGCTGTGACACAGGCAGCGGATGGTTGAGAGAGCTGCTCGAGAGTAACACAGTTCAATGCTCAAATCCCAGCCTAGCCAGTGACTTGCTCTGGGACCCTGAGCGCTTGAGTCACTTCTACTCTCTGATCCTCAGTTTCCTCACTTATAAATGGAGATTTTCCATTTTGTAGGAATGTGGTAGGAATTCAATGAGATGCTGAGTATTAAAACTTAACAGTGGGGGCTTCCCTGGTGGCGCAGTGGTTGAGAGTCCTCCTGCCGATGCAGGGGACACGGGTACGTGCCCTGGTCCGGGAAGATCCCACGTGCCACGGAGAGGCTAGGCCCGTGAGCCATGGCTGCTGAGCCTGCGCGTCCGGAGCCTGTGCTCCGCAACGGGAGAGGCCACGGCAGTGAGAGGCCCGCGTACCACAAAAAAAATAAATAAATAAAATCATATTGTTCTTTTTGTTACAGAAGAGTCAGAATAGGGAATGCTAAACTTTTCACTGTTTACCCAATTATGACAAGCCTTTTCATGCCGCTGTGTCTTTGTTCATCATGTTCCTTTTGCCAGGAATGCTTTTCCCTCCCTCCTGTGTAACTCCCGCAGTTTGATGACCTCCTACTTGTTTTCAAGGCCTAGCTCAACGTTCTCCACTTTTGGAGCCTCTCGGATTCTCCTAAGCAGAATGACATCTCGACTAGGTCCCTCTTCCTTTCTCTATTAGGGCTTTTCACTGAAATGATACTTCAGTGACCTGATAACTTGTCTCTCTTCCCAGCTCCCAACGAGACTAGAGCTTTTCAAAATGAGAGAGCCATACCTGAGTCATCAGACCATCCCCTCATGTAACAGGGACATGATGTTAGATGCTCAACAAATGTTTGAGCAAATGAACGCTTAGTGTCGTAGCCATCTACTGCTGCTTAACGATTCACCCCTTACAAACAACATACGTATTATCTCAGTTTCCGTGGACCAGAAGTCTGTCCTGCTTTAGTGGGTCCTCTGGCCCTGGGTCTTTCACAAGGCTGCCATCAAGGTGTGGCCCCGGGCTGCATCGTCAGTCGTCTGAAGACTCAGCTGGGAAGGATCCACTGTCATGTTCGCTCATACGCAGTTGTCGGCAGGAGCCAGTCTCCTGCAGCTTGTTGAACGGAGACTTCACTTCTTCATGAGCTGTTGGCCAGAGGCCTTCTTTGATCTGTTGCCATGTGGGCCTCTCCACAGAGCATCTCACAACATGGAACTGCCTTCGTCAGAGGGAGCAAGGGAGAGGACAAGAAAGAGTGCCAGCAAGAGAGCGCTAACAGGAGAGTCACAGCCTCTGTCGTCTAGTCATGGAGGTGACATACCGTTACCTTCACTGCACTCTTCATTAGAAGCAAGTCACCCTCAGCAGCTGCCTGCCACACTTGAAAAAGCAAAGGGGAGCAGAGGGGAGCAAAACGAAGAGAATGAAATCCAAAAGGAAAGCATGAGGAGGAGAGGGGGAAGAAGAAGTAAGAATGGAGATGACAAAAGAAGAGGGGAGAAGGGGGTCGGTCATCAAACACTGGCTCGACACCTGTCGTGTTCCGCATAAGAGAATACAAGAGACACGTGGGCCGTGACATGTCTCCTCCCCGTAGGTGGCTGTCAAGATGGGGAGATGAAACACCCACATGAGCAATGATGACACAGCGACTCAGGGTCATCTGTGGGGTGGGCCGCGTGCTTCATCAGACCCTAAGGGTTCTGAAATTGAGATGAAAGTGGACTCATTGGGTATGGTGTGCTGGGCAAGATGGGGCTCGAGCTCGAGCTTGCAACATGGGTAGACTTGGGTCAGGGAAATAGCATGCTAAGGGGTGAGGAATGGTGTGGGAGAGGGCTCAGATATGAGGGACTTCTTAAGTAAAAGGGACTCCAAAATACCTGCCATGGGGGATTCTAGGAGGGCATTAGTGGGAGATGAGATTGCGATAGCAGATGAAGACCGGGTCTTGAAGGGTCTTGAGAGCCCAAAATTCTTGAGAATTTTGAGGTCCATCGGGTAGACCGATAGGAGTCTTGGAAGGTGGCTGAGTGGAGGCTCTATGAAGTGAGGTTAAGCACAGAAGTTTGGAATCAGGAACACTGGCTTTCCAGTCCCCAGCTCCACTGCTTACAGCTGGGAGAAGCTCCTGGGGCAAATGATTTAAGTTCATAGCCTCAGTTTCTTCATCTGCGGTATGGTAACGTCTCCCCCGTGGGTTTGTTGTGAAGATTAAATGAAGTAATGCCGTAAAGTGCTTAGTGGAATGCCTGTCCTATGGTGAGCCCACGACAAGTACTTAAATAGTTGCTATTGTTATTATTATTATTTCTGAGTTGGGGATGAGGGACATGATTACCTTGAGAGTTGGAGAATTTTAAAACATCCACGTCTTCCTCTTATTGGCAAAACATTCATCTGGCCTTTTCCCTTGTCTCTTCCTGGCTGCGGACCGTGACAGATGAGCAATGCAGACCTGAAAGTGACAGATGTGTCCAATTAGGACAGAACAAAGCGGGAGGGACAAAGGGAGGAAGGGCTGAGGAATGACCAAACAGTGCCTGGAATCATGGTCAACAGAGCTACAGAGGTTTAAGGAACTATCTTTACAGAAATGTAATTCTGAGGCCAAGTCAAGGGCAAGTTCCCAGAATCTGCATGGGGCACTGGTACAGCTGTTCTCATTCAGAGGGAGGGGCCTGACGTGGCTTCCAAAGACAGGAGGGTCCCTGGAGGTCACTGGGATCCGACATCCCTCCTTGTACTCTATTGTTATCCTTTGAAGGAGGTCGTTGACCTCAGCAGCTGTGGGAGGGACCATTGGGAGGGACCTCAGACTTGAGTCAATGAAGGTCCTGATCTCTGGGGTGGTGGGGTTATGTCCTAAGTAAGTGAGGAAGTAGTGGAAGTTAGTTTGCTTTCTTCATCCACCAGTTTGCTCCACCAAACTCCTTTTGGTCTTTTTATTCAGGTAAAATGTACCTCCGTAGTTGGGTCTCATGCTGTAGTTCTTTCCTCTCCATTTCTTCTCATCAAAACTTACCAGTCGTGGGTTACATTCCCTCCAGTTCTGCTTTTCACTCTGTTATTTCATAAAGTGGCAGTCCTCAGACTTTCGAATTTCAGGTACTAGTGCATTTTCAATGTTGAAACTTCCTTGTTGGGCTAGAGATAGAGATGCAGATTTGTCTCAGTGTGGAGGTTGCTAACTCTCTATTTTGTCAGATAAATACCTTTAAAAACTTATTCTATAAGTGACTTTTTTTCAACCCCAAACGAAGAAGAAAGAATAGTCTCAAATAAAGACAATCCGTTGAATGGGACAATTTCAGCTTCTGGAGAAACTTTTCCTGTACTGACTTTAGTCTTTTGCGCTTGTGCTACCATTTGTAAACCGCAGTCGGGGCGATTTATGCTAAGGTGTTAGTGGTTTCATAACATGTTCATTTAGGAAATATCAAGCTCTTCCTCTGTGTTAAGCCTTGTGTTAAATGCTGGACCTTTAGAAATGAAGGAAACTTGGTATCTGATGCCAAAAAAATCCAGTCTCAACTGGGAAAACTGAACAGTTTTTGTGAACTTTGTGAGCACTGATGCTGATTCCAATACAGCGCCTCAGAGCACATGGCATTGTGCTCTAGCAGTGTAGACAAAAAGCTACCTGGGCTGAAGAGAAAGATGGAGAAATCTTCATAGGTAAGGAGGAATTCAAGGAAGGAACTGCCCGTGGAAAGGTAGAGGGGTGTGCTTGTAAGGGCTGCCGTTTATCTGGGAGCTACAGGTTGCTCGGTGCTTTGATGTCACCCCGTTTTAATCTTAACAACAACTCTGTAAGGCTGATATTACAATTCTCATCTTACCATAAAGAAAGGAGTTTCAGTAGGGAAGGTCACGTGCTGGAGGTCACGTAGTAAGAGGCAGACATGGGGTTTGAATCTAGCCCTGCCTGACATCAAAGCCCATGGGTTTAACCACCCTGGAAATTTCCTCAGAAAGCCTTCAGTGGCTCTCCACTCTTATCCATACTCCCAATTCTGCTCACAAGGAAATGAGAAGGAAGTGTAGGCTGGGGTTAGATTGTCGATAGCTGAGGTTTTGCCAAATAAAATACAAGATGCCGAGTTAAATTTGATTTTCAGATAAACAATGAAACTTTTTTTAGCATAAGTATATCCCAAACATTACATGGGACATACTTAAAAAACATTCATTGTTCATCTGAAATTCGGATTTAACTGGGTGGCCTGTATCGGTGTCCTGTATTTTTATGGACTACGTCCATCCACCTTTTCAACAACCCAGCACGTTTACATCTACATCCCAACCAGAACTTACAGGACTTAGCAGTGCTTTGAGCGAAAAGTCCTTGCTTCCCGTGGAAACTCAAGTTCTCATCCCGTCGAGCCGAAATTAGATTTCAGCGAAGCAAGATGGATTGAGGTTAGCCCCCTCCGACCCCTTAAAAAAGAAAGAGCAGTCTGTTAGTTTTACTCAGTAGTACGATTTCTTACGTGGAGCAGAAGGGTGGTTTCAAAGGTTACAATGTCCCTAAAAGGAAGGCAGGGGGTTGGGAGCGGGGCTTAGGAGTCCTAGCTCGTCCTGACTCGGGGGTTCCACAATCCTGTGGGACCTCATTCCCATTTTCTCTTCTATTCTGTGCAGCTGAACCTCACTTTTGCCCCCTATCTCGAGAATCCCTTTGCAGGCAGTCCGCGCACCTAACCGGAGGGGGCTGGGAGGGAGTACATGTCAGAGCACTTAGCAGCCACAAGAGTTTCCCTTTCTTCTCTTCTCCCTGCTATTTGACAAACAAGTGGGTTGCTTAATCACAGAAAGCAGACTGAAGTGGAGTTTTTATCTTGAGCCATTCACTAAAGGGATCAAATTTGGGTTGCCTTTGAAGAAACGAAAGAAAGAGTGGCTTCTTTCCCTTCTTCTTTCCTGTTCCATCAGCTTAAAAAAAAAAAGTTTGAAGGGAAAATGCTTACAGCATGGAAAAGACATAGAAAGCTCCCTGTTAGTTAGAGATACATAACCAAACCTTCTGGGCTAATGAAACCTAACGCTGTTCTGCATAGTTTCTTTCTTTTTTCTTTGACCATTGTTCTGCAACCCCCCTGACCCAAAGCTTCACATTTTTGACCTCTGTTGCAGGAGCTGCTTAGAATTTGGGGTCCAGTAGTTATGTTAATCTTAAAATTGCTTAAATGTGTGGGCTAGTGTGGGAGAAGGAACTATAGAAGCAGATACTTTGCATACATTATCTCCTGTAATCCTCCCAACAATCTTATCAGATAAAATGCTGTTCTCCCCACTTTACAGATTAGAAAACTGAGGCTCACAGAGCTTTAGACTTGATGAGGTCAGGTGAAAGCTTTGGGGAGGAGTTAGAACACGGGGGCTGGTGCTGCTGATGTGACACCCATTAAAAGACTGGCTTGACTCACCGTAGTTGCACTCTTTGCCGTCAGAATTACTCATCCTTACTCTAATAATATTAGACCCCAAACTGCAATTGTAGTATGGGTATTTTTCTTCTCTTCACATGGGGTGACGTAGAACAAATGAAAGTCTTCCCACCTTCCTGGCAGCTTAAAAGGAATAAGCCAAATAAGGCAATGTGCTCATTAGAAAATAGATATCAGGATTTTCAAAATGCAGCCGTGAGTGCCATGCTGCTGCTGGTCTGTGAGGGAATTTGCTAACCAACTTGGAAATGTCCTTGGATTCTCACCCATAGAGTGCATCTGCTCACTAAGTGATTAAAAACATCCATATGAAACCACTGGGGCAGGGGCTTCAGAAACCTGCCCGGTCCAGTTGATTCCCTCCTGCAGCTCTTTCCCACCATACCTACTGGACTGCAAGGAGAAGGGCTTAAAATACAAAATGAAGAGTTGGGTGGGAGTTAGGGCTAGGGCTGCGAGGGAAAAGAATTCAGGTGGTAGTGGTCAACTCCGTGAATGCACTCATTCATTCACTCAAATAAATACTCATGCCATCGCTCAGTAATGTTTCTTGAGTCTCCACTATGTGCCAGGACCCATTCATGGTGTTGAGATTATAGCTATGAACACAGTGGATGATATCTTCCAACAAAGAGTGCTTATTCTAGTAGATAGGAGGGGTGCAGATAGTTTTGAGTGATGACTTACATTATTTATTATATAATCACAGTGTGTGGCAGTTGTTTCAAATGAGCTACAGGTGTGTATCCTGGGAGGGGGCCGGTCTTCTGCAAGGCTGGGGAAGATTCTGAGTCGAGACCTGGAGGATGAATAAGACTTAACTAGGTGAGGTGTGGGTGGCAGCGGGGAAGAGAAAGCATCCCAGCGCAGAGAACTGATGTGCAAAGATTCAAGGGGGAAGGAGAGAACAGGGTAGTAGTTTCTTCTTCTACCCCTGGGCCCTCCATCCCAGTGTTTGTGACATTTCCATTCCTGCACAGAGTGAGCTCTACCCAATGGGAGGCTTAAATCCCATCTGCAGCTCCCAGGGATTCTTACCTAGCTGGGGATCTGTAATCCCTTGGACACTCTGATGGAGACCCAGTAGTTTTATACCAGGATAGTGCATATAGACATGTAAGCACAAACTTTTCAGAGAACTTCAAGGGTTTCATTAATCCCATAGACCTCTGGCTTCAAAAAGAAGTCCAGATGCCTTAGTGTGACATTCATGCCCTTTCTACAGCTCCCGCTTCTTCTGTGGCTGTATCCCTAGCCCCGACGCCAATGAACTGAGCTGCTTCTGGGAAGAGGCTCTGTTCTCTCCTACCTCCTGCTTTAGCCTGTGCTCTTGCCTCCGCCTGGGACACTCTCTGCTCCCACCTCCTCTCCTGGGGAACTCTTATTACTGTTTACGGCTCAGTTCAGCTGTTGCTTCCTCTAAGAATCTTCCTGTAACTCCCTCGGGCTGGGCCAAGGACCCTTCTCAAAAGCTGTCTCCGTTAGAGCGCCGATCACTCTGAATTCTGAATTTTGCCTGTTTAATGGTTTGTGCCCCAGCTACTGGATTGTGAGCTCCTTGAAAGCAGGGGCTGTGGTTTTCATTAGACCCCAGTGCCCAGTACCACTGTGTTCCAGGAGATGTTCTGTCAGTACTACCTGAATAAATTAATGGAGTGCCCCAGACTTGTCCCCAAAAGGTCACTTCCTAGACTGGTAGCTTTGATTCCCGTGTGACTCAAACCTGCATGTATGAACCCAGACTCCAGCTGACTTGCAGCCACGGGACTCTGGTTCACAATTATCATTACACTCAGGCCTTCCAGCGCCCGTCCCTGCGAGCAGCAGAAACTACCCGAAAGAGTTACTCACTTCACATAAAGCCCGCACTGAGGCGGCAGGCCCTGTGCTGCTTCTAGGATGTTTACGATTTTACTCTGACCACTGGATCAGGCCCCCTCACTCCACAACCCACTGAATATCCTTATTACTTCTGAGCCGACATTCAGCAAGCACTTCATTTGGGTCATACCAGGCCCAGAGTAGGCTTTTTATGACTTGGCTACTCGGCGTGAGGTCTGGGGACTAGTATCTCCAGGCATCACCTGGGAGCTGGTTAGAAATGCGGAATCTCTGGCCCTACCTTCGACCTACTGGATCCGAATCTAAATTTTAACGAGATCCCAATCGAGTCTTGAAAAGCGCTGGAACACACTGCTTTTCAACTTTGGTTGCACGTTAGAATCACCCGGGAGCTTAAAAAAAATGACTAGGCACAACCTCAGACCAACTGAACCAGAATCTTTGGGAGCGCGGCCCAGGCATCAGTAATTGCAAGATGTGTCCAGGTGATCCTAGTGTGCGACCAGGGTCCAGAACCACTGGGAGTAGATGACTCCTCAGCATCGGCAGGTGCATCGCCATCACTGTGTCAATTCACTAGGAAGTAGGCACTGTCGCTGTCCCGTTTCACAGGGCCTCAGAGAGGGCTTGTCTCATACCAAAAGTCACAAAGTTGGTGAGTGGAAGAGCTGGGGATTTATATCCAGGTCTGCAGGCTCCACTCCCAGCCCACACTCTTACGAAGCTTTCTAAGCTTTCTATTTCTTGCTGTACTAGCGCTGGAGTTGTCTCCCAGGTAGGAGTTTTGTTCCTCCAGTTTTACTTGTAATTGATTTAGGAGCAGGCCTTTTACAGCATTAGCCCAGAGTTCTGAAGCCAAGATGCTCCCATCCATTCTCTTTGCTTCCTCCCTTCTCCCAAGATGTAGGTCCCTGCTCCCAAGCACTTGGGCAAAACCATTTTAATGTAATTTCTGTTTTTTCCTGGTCTTCCTTCTTCCACTCTATCCTGCTTACCCAGCCTCTTCGGCTTTACTATCATAGAGACTTGACTGTGCCGTCGGCCCAGTATTAGAAAAATTGACTGCCAAAGAGTGGACTCTTCTGCCCAGCGGATACCCAACCCCTGCCAGTCTCCTTGATCGTGACCCTCTGGTTTCTCCTCTCCCTTTATTGCTCTCCACTATCTGGGATTGATAAAGAGTCCAGGAGTCTGTTTACGACTCTACCACCTACTCAGTGCTTTATGAATTTAGGCATATCCTGTACCCACTCCAGCCTTCAGTTCCTTGACATGTAAAATGAGGGGTAGGTTCCTAGAAAAATGAAACATAGAATTACCACATGATCCAGCATTTCCATTCTTAGGTACATGCCCAAAATACCTTCAAGCAGAGATTCAAGCAGACACACATAAACCAATGTTAATGTAGCATTATTCACTATAGCCAAATAAACACGTAATTAACAAGATGATTATGGGTGGAGATAAGAGCTGAAGTGGGGGTGGCGCGGAGGAGGACAGAAGGACCATTTATTATTGGGTGATTAGAGGAATTAGTATTTGAACTGAGATCTGAATAATGAGAAGGCATTCGTATTTTTAAAGTCTGCGGGTAGAAGGTTGCAGGCAAATGGATCAGCAAATGCAAAGGCTTAGAGGTAGGAACCAGCTGAGCAGTTTTGAGGAGCATTTACGTGGGTTAAAAAAGCAAGTGCCATGTCACTGCTCTTTCTAAAATCCTCGAAAGTGCCTCATGACCCTAAAGATAAAACCTTGATCACACAGGCTTTTTGTGACCCGGCCCCACCCTCCTCTCCAGCCATACTTCCGACCCTCAACCTTGAGGAAAGCCTATTCTCTGCGTTCCTCACCTGGAGGACTCGTCAAAACAGATTGCTGGGTCCTACCTCCTAGAGTGTGCAACTCAATAAGCCTAGGGTGGGGCCTGGGAATTTGCATTTCCATCAAGATCCCAGGAGATGCTGCTACTGCTGGTCTGGACTCCACTGTGAGAATAGCTGCTGGACTCTGAGCTCTGGGTCTGTGTACCTGTGAGCTCTCTCCCTGGAGTGGCCTCTCCCTCTCCCTGCCTCCTTGGCCTGGATAACCTACACTTAGGGTCTGGTTTTTCCCTGACCACCTCAACACAGAGACGAGTACTCCTTCTGTGTGCATCCTCAGCCCTCTGAGTTGAGGGGTGATATCACAGATCGCAGCCCAGAGGCATTGCCAGGCTACTTGCCTACACCCCCTCCCCTCACCCTGGACTGTGGGCTTATTGAAGGCAGAGCCAGTTTCCTACTTCTTGTTGAAACCTCAGCACTTGGTATAATCCCTGGCACTTAGTCTGTGCCCAATAAATTTTGTAAATGCGTTATAATAATTAGAAAGGGCACATAACTTGAATTACTTCTTTAAGAGTCAGTTACACTCTCTGTGGTTGGTTTGGGGCCAGAGCCATATTAAGTGGTCCACTTAATATTAATTCTAGCCTCCTTCAACTCATGTAGAAACCCACAGAACTGTCTTTCCAGGTCAGCTCCACCGCCCTTTTTTATTTCTAAGTTTCTGAAAGCAGGGAGCCTGTCTGTATTTCTGTTTCCCCATTTCTCCATCTCTCGGGAGACCTGTCCCCCAGAATCGCCTGGCACCGTTGCCTTCTGTTCAACACCATTTTCTGTGTGTTTCTGGAACACATGTGCTAAAGATACTTTAGGTGCCTCTGGCTCATCGTGCAACGGGCTTAGTGGTGGTAAAGAGCAGCCCAGCCATGAAGCCAGAGAGCAATTCCAGCCACACTGGATGTTTACTATTGAAGCACTTCCATTCATCTCAGTAAATACGTGCTCCTCTCACCCCCCTCCAGGGCCCACTGTCTGCACCATCCTGGTCACTCCATCCATTTCCCTGGAACCCAGGCTACCCTAGGCCTAGCATCCATCTGGTTAGTCGGCTCCATGCTGTCCTAGTTGTTAAGTATTTTGAATATCGCTCAGAAAGGCCTAGACCTAAATCCCAGCTCAGAAAGGCCTAGACCTAAATCCCAGCTCTTCCACTTATCACCACCTGTGTGACCTTGGGCAAAGCGCTTCATCTCTTTGAGCCTCAGCTTCCACATATGCAAAGGGTGGACCACAATAATAGCCTTGTCCTTGGCTTATTATGAGAGGGGAGCAAGATGATTCATGCTTAATCCAATGCAAAGGCAGACAGTAATCCCTCAACAAATGCTAGATTTCTGCTGTTATTAAAATGACTCTTATGACTATTCCAAGCAAACAAAATCGTGAAGAAACTGTAAAACGTCACCTCTGGGAAGGCCCTTAGAGATGCCCAAGTCCAGGAGTTGCTACTGGGTTGAGGGTGGAAATGTTTATGCCCGAGGAAGGCTGGGTGAGATGCAATTAAGAACGGTGGGGTCTGTGGCGAGAAGGAGAGCATTTGCCTTCGACCTGTAGTCATCGAAATTCTCTATTTTTGAATACCTTGCGGGCTTCAAACAGAACACACCTGTAGGTCAGAAATTCATCCTGTGGCGTGCCAGTTGGAGACCTCTGAGAACCCAACCGTGTAATTTCCGGTGGGAAAACTGAGGCCAGAGTTAGGAATGAGTTGCCCAAGTTTAATGAGGACAGGAATCCTGGCCCTTCCAGCCTTCTGTGCATTGCCCAGCCTCATCTGAAGACCCCTTGAAGGAGAGGGGGCCGAGAGTCAAGCTTGTTGCTCCAATTACTGAATCATAGACCCAGGGTATCCTCTATAAAGTCTAGTTGAGAGGGATTTTTTAAAAATAGCATTTATCACTTTTCTAAAAACAAAATTTATTTTGATTAATTTATTTATTTTAATCATGCCCCCCAAACAAAGTAAACGAGAAATGCCCCCTAGACGTTCTGGCTGTATAATCTCAGCCAATCCCTTCGCTTCCTACAGAGCCTGCTTCAAAGGGCCACCGCAGGGAGTAAAAGCTGAAAATGTTGGTAAAGTTCTTGCACAGGGAGGAAAGCTTAAATGCATTGGAAGGTATTCTGGGCTTTGGGTTGGCAGGAGCTTGCTTAGAATCTGGCCTGCCTGTAAGGCGAACTAAGTTTCCAGGAGGGAGACGATGCGTTAACAACTGTGGTCACGTCACAACACGGACTATCGGTTTGTTTGGTAATTATTTCTGCAACATCCAATCCAGGGGCAAGGCGATAGGGAGGGTCCTGCTGCCACGGAACTGTCCCCAAAGGCCCTGGCTGCAGAAGGTGCCTGGCTTCAGCTCTGCCTAGAGATCCGCGGCATGCAGGGGCATGGGAACAGCCTCGGTTTTCTCTTTCTGTCCTTTCTTTTTTCCAAACCAAAGGTCAGTTGCCTTTGTCTTCTGCTTCAAAGCATTCCAGGAGAGGCTTCTGTGCTCCTTTCAGGAGAAAAGAAGTAACAGACAAGACAAAGCGAGATACATTCAGAAGTTGCGTCCTATCTTTAAAAACAGAAGGCACTAGAGGCAATATACAGTCCATACACACACATACACTAAATAAGGTGAGCCATCATGACAGGTGGAGGGATGCTTTTAGATGCAAAATTGGATTCTCTTAGGCAAGTTCTTTTCCCACCTTGCTGTTGAGAAGAACACAGATGTGTGTGTCCACATTTAAATATTACACCAGCATAGTGCAGTTGATGAGATGCCCACATGTGCATATGCCAGATACTTTTTGCTTATAAGTAAAGGAGCTCTGCTACACACCTCTGGGCAAAAAGGCCTTTGAGTCAAATGCTGGCAATGCCCCTTTCCAGGCCTGGAAAAGGCGGGTCAGGCTATTACACACAGATAGATGATACAATATGTCCTGAACATTAGTAGTTTGAATACTACTTTAGCATTTCTGTAGCATCTGTGTCTCACCTGTGCTCTTACTTAGTCTTGACACTTTAAGAAAAATGGAATAATTGGATGAGGAATAGTTTTTAAATGGAAAGATAAACCATAAAAAAAATTAAATTACCTATGGAGATAGAGTAAAGAGGGTGGACAGGACAGGGTGTCTAGACTTCTCCGAATATACTTTGTGGAAGTTTTGACTTTAGAACACTGTAAATATTTTACATAATTAAAAAATAAAGTTATATTGAAAACAATCCCTAAAAATCAAGCTTAAATGTAAATAAATACACCTCAATGTGATTTTATTCCACTTGACTTTAAAACAGTAATTTGGGGCTTCCCTGGTGGTGCAGTGGTTGAGAGTCCGCCTGCCAAATGCAGGGGACACGGGTTCGTGCCCTGGTCCGGGAAGATCCCACATGCCGCGGAGCGGCTGGGCCCGTGAGCCATGGCCGCTGAGCCTGCACGTCCGGAGCCTGTGCTCCGCAACGGGAGAGGCCACAACAGTGAGAGGCCCGCGTACCGCAAAAAAAAAAAAACAAAACAAAATAAAACAGTAATCTGAATATACACCCAAGTGAGAGGTTAAAACAAAATCTGAAACTGATTTCAGTAATCATATTATAGGCGGTCGTATAAGTATGCTTGTTCTAAAACGTGTGTATTGTGGGACAGAGAAAATGAGTAATTATGTTGGTGTCACTAAACTTGGGTTTTTGGCATGTCAGAAAGGAAATACAAATGTGAGATTTATGGTTTATGAGAAAAACCTGCAGCGCTTATTTGAGCCAGAGATACCAGTAGAAAATCATGATATATTTTTTTGTCTTAAAATAAAATTTCCTAGGTCTGTATATTAAAAAGTCCTAGAAACAATGACTGACTAATCTAGTAGGGATGAGCAACCTTGGCACTCATTAAAAGGAACCAATGCTGTTTGGAGAAATGGCTGATTCCAGGTCTGGGGCAGTCAGGAAATTTGTAAGTTGAGCTTGAAATTTCTGGACATAGCAGAAAGCAAGAAAGTCGTCAGAGGCTTCTAGGGTCATTTCACAGGACTCAGGAACCAACTGAATAGACTCTCCTGGCTAGAGGTGAAACAATTTTAGCATTAGTAAGGATAATAGTAGCAATTAAGGGCTTCCCTGGTGGCGCAGTGGTTAAGAATCTGCCTGCCAATGCAGGGAACACGGGTTCAAGCCTTGGTCCTGGAAGATCCCACATGCCGCGCAGCAACTAAGCCCCGGGCGCCACAACTACTGAGCCCACGAGCCACAACTACTGAAGCCCTTGCTCTTAGAGCCCAAGCTCTGCAACAAGAGAAGCACCACAATGAGAAGCCCGTGCACCACAACAAAGATCCAACTCAGCCAAAATAATAATAAAAAATAATAATAAATTTTATTTAAAAAATAACAAAGCACATCAAATATATTTAAATCTATGAATTCATCGTAAGTATAAAAAAACTCAGTAGTACTTTCAAAGAATATTAGTACACCAACTCATTGTTATTTAAACTAGTAAATAAAGGGAAAGGATCAAGTATTTATTCTGCCTTTTCTATACTCATGGTGCCTCGAGTTTCCCAAATAGTTGATGAGGGGATTTCTCTATAGGAGTATTCCAGCTAATACATAAAAATAAATGATGGATTAGAACAGCACAATTTTTGCAACCCCTAATAAATTAGGCAAAGATCTTCAGTCTCAGCTAGCGTCACAAGAAAAGAAAAAAAATCATACATTATTAACCTTCTGGTGGAATTTCTTTTGAGCTTAAATCTGATTAAACTTCTAGATCTAGCTGTCACTTAACAGGAAATAGAGGGCACAGAGAAATGCTATCAGTGTAATCAGGAAAATACAGATTATGGGAAATTCCACTAGACAAACAAGCAAGTTTCTTATCAAAAATAGAGAAGAAAGAGAAATGGAATGCGTGTATGTATATGTGTGTGCGTGGTGGGGGGAACTTATAGAGAAGAGGATACTGAAGGAGAAGCATCAGTCAGCCGCAATGAATGAGCCTTATTGGTATCCCAGTTCAAACAAACAAATAAACAAAAAACAAACACTTAAGACAGTTGGGGAAAAGTGGACATTGACTGGATATTTGATGATATCAAGGAATTATTGTTAATTTTGTCTAGTGTGATAACGATATCACCATTATACTAAAAAAAAACAAAGAGATACATCCTGCAGTATTTACAACTGGAATAATACAATGTCTTGGATTTGCTTCAGAATCATTTAGGAGTGTGGCAAGTGGGTCAGAGTAAGACCAAAAGCATCAACTATGTGTTGATAATTGTTGAACTTAGAAATGGGTACACAGGGGAAATGGGTACTTTATGCTAATCTTTACTTTTGAATATGTTTGAAATTGTCTATAGTAAAAAGTTGTTCAAACGTGAATCACCTCTTTACCTAACAAATTTCCTTAAAGAGGACATTTTAGAAAGGAAAAATTAGAGTCACATGCCAATAATGGAAGATAACTATAAAAATAAATACAATGAAGGCAAAGCAGCATTACTAAATACTAGTTGTCCAAGCCCCTGAATCTGAAGTCACTTTCTCATTGTTGAAAAGTAAGTCCTAAGAGATGTGTTCAAGACATTTTCAGAAAATCAAAATATGGAGATTTACTTCTGGGGCTAACCTAATAGCTAGGAAGGCAAGTCATAAAAGGAATACTTTCTCATCATACATGACCATGTACTCTGAGGTTATTTAATACTCCATCTGCCTGGTTACCACCTAAAACCTTCTGTGGCAGGGGAGGGGGGCTGCCACCAGGGTTCCAAGGAACCTTACTTTGATAAATAATGATATAGTGTCATTGGCTTTTAAAATTGGGCAGAATAATGGCAGTGCTCTCATTTCATCGCATGGAGCATATTCCTCCATCACTAACGGTTCCATTTCTCCTCCATTCTTCCATCACTAACTGTGTTCTCTGGTCTTCAGCCTCTTTTTTGTGTGTACCCAACTCTTTCAATATGTGGTCTTTGCACACACTGAATCCTCTTACCACTCTGAAACTCAGTTTCCAAATCTGCAAAATTCAGACAATGATAGTTCCTTTCCCATAGAGTTGTTGAGAAGGATTAAATGAGATAATGCTTTTTTTAAAATTGAAGCATATAGTTGATTTACGATATTGTGTTAGTTTCTGGTGTACAGCAAAGTGATTCAATTATATATATATATATATATATACACACACACACAATAATTCAGTTATATATATATATAATAGATTATATACATATAAATATATTAATTATATTTATGATGTAATTAAGATGTTATGGAAAATGCCGAATGAACTTTTTTGGCCAACCCAATATAATATATATATATATATATATATATGGTCTTTTTCATTCTCTTCCATTATGGTTTATTACAGGATATTGAATATGGTTCCCTGTGCTGTACAGTAGGACCTTGTTGTTTATCTATTTTATTTATAGTAGTTTGTATCTGCTGATCTCAAACTCCTAATTTATCCCTCTCCCCCTTTCCCCTTTGGTAACCATAAGTTTGTTTTCTATGTCTGTGAGTCTGTTTCTGTTTTGTAAATAAGTTCATTTGTATCATATTTTAGATTCCACATATGAGTGATGATATATGATATTTGTCTTTCTCTTTCTGACTTGCTTCACTTAGTGTGATAATCTCTAGGTCCATCCATGTTGCTGCAAATGGCATTATTTCATTATTTTTTTATGGCTGAGTAGTATTCCATTTTATATATATACCACATCTTCTTTATCCATTTATCTGTTGATGGACATTGAGGTTGTTTCCATGTCTTGGCTATTGTAAATAGTGCTGCTATGAACATTGGGGTGCATGTGTCTTTTCAAAGTAGAGTTTTCTCTGTATATATGCCCAGGAGTGGGATTGCTGGATCATATGGCAACTCTGTTTTTAATTTTTTGAGGAACCTCCGTAATGTTTTCCATAGTGGCTGCACCAATTTACATTCCCCCCAACAGTGTAGGAGGATTCCCTTTTCTCCACACTCTCTCCAGAATTTATTATTTGTAGACTTTTTAATGATGGCCATTCTGATTGGTGTGAGGTGACACCTCATTGTAGTTCTGATTTGCATTTCTCTAATAATTAGCGCCTGTTGGCCATCTGGATGTCTTCTTTGGAGAAACGTCTATTTAGGTCTCTGCCCTAAATGAGATAACGTTTATCAAAGGTTTAACACAAATGGTGACTAGAACATAAAACATAGTAACACTTACTCGATAAGTGCAGTTATTATTATCTGAGACAGCAATGAATGTATTTGTCTTATAGACTCTTGGGAACTACGCAACCAGGGAAGGAGGACTCCTGGTTTATCCATGTTGGTCCAGGGGCATTTGGAGCAGTTTATATCAATATTCTAGAAGAGAAATGGATATTAGAGAAGGTGGGATTCAGATTAAACATAAAGTAGAACTTTCAAGAAGTGAGGATTAGTAAGCCCTGAATAATAGAATCAGTTTTTCTCCTTAAAAGTCTGTACGAAAAAATACAGAATCTTGTAATTTGAATAGTTTAGCATGATCCTGTTTAAGGGCACAAAGATAGTTGAATTGGTCTCATTATCATATTTCCCATTATCTCAGGAATTATTTGAATCATTTACTGTTCACTGGACTTTTGGAAATGGGTACAGACTGTCAAGTACCCTGGTGTCCCTTGATGATGGTGGATAATGATTAGCCATATTATACTCAGAGAATTTATGGACAGAGAGAGTAAGGGGTTTACCTCAACACAGTCATGTTAGTGAGGTGGGATTTGAACTGCCTCAGGAGGAGGGGCAGCTATTTCTCTGAGCTGGTGGTGCTGCCTTTTTGCATCATCAGAGAGAAGGACGTATAAGAACCTCTTTAGCTCCTGCTCTAGAGTACCTGGGTTTGCAAATCCTGGAATCCCTTCTCCCTGGTCTCCCTTTTTCTAATGAAAGAACAATGCCGTTCAGGTAAAGAAGTACTCTCTAGACTTGGCCAGCAAAGTGATTTTAATTGGAATGCCAACTCCAACCACTTAGTGGTGGCTATCTAAAGAATGTGTTGAGAAGGATTCTGAGGTCTTGTCTCAGAAAGAATGCTGACACCGGCGTAGCACAGAGGATAGGCAGTGATTGTGCCACATGCTTGTATTCATTAACCAGCATACTGAAAGGTCTCAGCATGGTGACTGATTGCACCTGGTAAAACAGAGAGCAATATCCTATGGGAATGAGAACAAGGTGGGTACGCATTGATAAAGTGATGGAGGAACTGGAGTTTGAGTCGCATTGGAGAAGCCAGACCTAAAGTCCATTTACACACATGGTATTTGATTTTTATAGAATTTCATGTGACTGATGAGGAGACTGAGGCATAGACAAGTGAAGTCACTCTTCCAAGACCACACAATTAGGAAATAGCCGAGCTGAGATTTGAACACAGGCAGGCAGTCTGGCTTCGAGGCCCTGAATTTATCACCCAAGACTCCCAACTTAGAAGTCTAAACACTGTGTGCTTCTCAGTATGTGCCTCCTTTGGTATCTGACAGTTTTCACAGTGTGCCACCCTGGGGTGCCTGGTATCCCAAGATCCCCTATCCACCACGAAAAACCAGAAACTATATTTTGTACAGACTTCCTTTGCTCTTGTAGAATCACCTTGGGCAAGTCACTTGACCATCCTACACCTCAACTTCCTCACCTTTAAAATGCAATATCAACAGCTTCCCCTCCCACCTTACCTGGCTGCTATTCAGGTTCAAAAGAGACAATATTGTGCAAATGGAAACTTTATCAACATTCTAAGAACTTAGAACAGGAACATGCTGGGAAATGTTGATTGATCTGGTGGGGGTAGGATCCCATCTACCTCTCCCCGGCCTGTGACTCAATTCAGACCACAATGTCATGACTAAGGATGGTGTCAAATATCCCGGGCTACTTAAAGAGCCAGTTCTCAATGGCATTTCAAATGACAGCAACTTCAGGGTGGGAAATAGTGCCTGAGAGTGATGGGAGAGTGGGGAATTTGGGGCAGGAGGGAGAGAAGGGAACACATCTGGGCCTAGCCTCCACTTTCCTTCACCTCCAAGCTCCCCAGCCCTTACCTCCACCTGCTGGCAGGGCAACCCACATCAAGAAGCCAGCAAATGCATCTCTAGCTGTTGACCAGAAGGGGTCACTGCTGAGCGAGCAGTGCTCTCAGGCGCTCACACAAGCAGACACGCAAATATCCAAATACCCAAAAATCCAAATGTAGATACACTTCTGGAAGGATGCTCGGTGACTCAGGAGTCCTCTCTGCCTTCCTCCCCGCCCCCCCCTTCTCTCCTCTTCCCCTCCTGTTGCCTTTCAGCGAGTTTCGGAAGTTCACATTGGTGCCCTGGTCCCTTTGGTCCCCATCGCTATCACCATCAGCAAGAAGTTTATTCCCACTGTGGCCAAGACCCAGTGCCAGGTGCTGGGAGGCCTTTAAGACTTGGCGAAGCCTCCTTCCAGGAATGCGAAGTCTGGGGAGTGGGAGTAGCAGCTCTGCTGAGATTAAAGGACTCCAAGGGAGAGATGGGCTGAGGGGTCCCGTGTCTCTTTTCCTTAATGAAAACCCCGGGCGTGAAGGAGAGAAATTCTGCCCAGACCCTCTGCGTCTAGGTTTTATTGTGATTCTGAACTTCCACTTTCTGGGATTAGGGCTGGGCTGGGAAGGGGTAGCAGATGGGGAGACAGAAGAGTATCCCCCTATAATCTTCCGATGTCCCCCTCAAAACCCACCCCCCAAAGCTTTCCTTTCCAAAACGGACTCCTCTCCCGAGACAAGCTGTCTTAAGGAAAAGCGGCTGCAGCAGAGTTCCGCAGGAGTGGATGGGGTGGGGTGGGGTGTGGGCACCCTTTCCTTTGGATGGGTTTGGTAGCAGGACGTTGGGCTGGCTGGCAGTGAGGCACAAAAGAGATAGCCCTTAGAGCCGCGTGCACAGATGCAACGCTGCACCCCTCTGCGGGCGGGGCCGGCTCGGCAGATGGCGAGAGGCCGAATTGTTGACGGATGGTCCATCAAACGGCACTTTCTGGGTGGTGGGGATCTCGCAGCACCCAGGCGCAAAGAGGAATTCCGAAGACGTCCCCCGTCCCCTTGCTGCTGTAGACAGCCCCTCCCAGAAGTGGGGCGGTGGCGGAGGGGTGGGGCAGGTTGGCGGGGGCGGATAGATTAAGTTTTTTTTCTCCCTTGATAGAAGATCTTCAAGACTCGCGAAGGGGTTGGGAAGGGAGGCGGCGGGCCCAGAGAGCACGGCAGGAGAGGGTAGGGGGAAGGCCCGCGGCGGAGGGGGAGGCGAGGGGGCTGGGTAGCAGGATCTCACGCCCGGTTCAGTTCGGGGTGCCGCGAGTGCTTTTCTCAGGGGTCAGCGCTGCAACTCCGTAGCCGCGGGGCCCCGGTGACGGGCGCGCGCCCAGCCCTTTCTCCTCCCTCGACCTGCGGGCTTTTGTTATGCAGATGGCGGCTGGAGGCTGAGAAGGCGGAGGGAGTTGGTGGGGCGGAGGAGAGGCGGAGAGCGGGGAGGAAAGTGCGGCTCGCGCGACCAGCCTCCTTTTCCAACGTCACATTGTGAGAGAGACAAAACCCGGGCGCTCCGGAGCTCACACGCGCACGCACACACGGACGACCCCGTCGCCTCTTCTCTCCGGCGCTGCCGAGAAAGCCAGCCCAACGTTCCCTTCCTGGGGCGCGGAGGCTCTGCAAGCTCAGAGCGCAGCCCAGAGCCGACCCAGAAGGCGGAGAGAACCGGCGCACAAGCCTTCTTCCTCCCCTGCCGGCCCGGGCTGAGGCGCCCATCCCCCGCCCTGAACCCCTGTCTCTCCCACCCCACCCTTCTCGGCCTCACACGGACAGAGAGCGGGGCCGGGTGTGCCCCCGTTCGGAAGCCTCGTTTCAGCACTTCGGACAGCGCCCGGGAGCCCCGGGCCCTTTTGGTTGGCCATGGCGAGCGTTCAACAAGGAGAGAAACAGCTTTTTGAGAAGTTCTGGCGAGGAACCTTTAAAGCCGTGGCCACCCCGCGTCCCGAGAGCATCATTGTCGCCAGTATCACGGCCCGCAAGCCGCTGCCAAGGTAATGACCTCCTGCTTAAGAGGGGAGACCCTGATGGTCCCCCTTTCTGGCCTGTGCCCCAGAGCCCTGCGGGGTGGAGGCAGGCAGCTGGGCCAGAGCCCCTGTCTTTTCCCGTCACTACTCTGTATCTCCCACTGGAACATGGGAGAACGAATTGCTTGTGTGAGGTGGCAGCTGGTGGGAAGGGACGGAGAGTCTTTAAGGGGAGCGACGCTCAACCGGTTGACCTGGCAGCTGCTGTTTGAAAGGTTTTGCTGTCTTTGGGTGGGCGGTGGAGGTGGGAGATGACTGAGAAACTTTTCTTGATATCCCAGGGCTCCGAGGGCAGGGGGTGAAGGAATGGTGGATTTGCGGCAGTTAGCGGTGTTGTACCAGAAGAGATGAGGATTGAACTAGCTCAAGCCTTGTTCAGAGACAGCGGCACATTTCCGTGCTCAGCTCAGAAACTAGTGAGCTCTGACTGTTTTGACAAAAGCCCATATGCTGTTCCCTCAAATACACCCTAAACAGCACCCTCCTCCACACCTTCCTGGCGGCGGCTGCTGCTGAATTATCTGGTCTCCAGCACGCAGAACCAGGAGTCTGAGCTCAAGAGTCAGGGAGGAGCCTTCCAAGATCGTGAAGATGGTCTCAGAAGAGTTTTATTTGGTTTTTCAAAAAGAATCTGATTGCTTTGAACTCAGCCATAAGAACCGATCCTCGGGTGGTGGTATAGAAATAGTGTGATGGAGGGGGGACGAGGGAAGAAATGAAAGAAAGGCAGAAAGAGGGAGAAGAAGATGTGGGGTGAAACTGAGAGGAGGTTGGGGGGAACAGAAGCATTCCAATACAGAGAAGACCCAGTTGTTTTCATAGATCATTCAATTTAGAGGAGTTCGAGAACGAAAGGAAGAAGCCTGTGCCCTCCGTCAGGGAAAATCAAGGCTGAATGAAAACTCTTCTTTTGCTGGTGTTGGATGAGTGGTTGGGTGGGAGAAAAAGAAAGAAGTGGACCAGGGGAGACCACTTGGAGGATTTATTAATCCTGGCAGGCTGCATTAGGGAGTAGATTGAAAACATGTCTGGGAAAGTGCTTCGGACAGAATGCCTGTTATGGCACAGCTGCATCTGAACTCCCCAGTGGGTGTGGGGCGGAGGACCGATGGGGGACTTATATTTTAAGGATCAAACTCAGACTGGAGAACTTTTCATAGTCTGATAGAGACCTGGCTCGTACAGGTCTTTAAGAAAAACGGGTACCCCACGTTGGGAATGGCTGAACTAGAAACATGACGGGCCAGCAGGATGTAGCAGACGGCAAGTGGCGGCAGCAGCAGCCAGTATTTGTGGCTGGGGTGAGGGGACATCCTCTGACACAGGCTGGAGAAGGGGAACAGTAACACCAAATGCCACCAAAAGCTGGTGTTGCTCTGCTTGGAAGGAGGTTCTTTGTAGAGAGCTTTGACATCGGTGGTTTTATCTTCCTGGGTTTCTGCCATCCATTCCACCTTCGGAGTGCACCTCTTGTTGACAAATCAGGTGCTGCGTTGGCCAAAGGATATGCCCTTGTAGAAGGGACTAGAGGAAATTCCATTGGAAACTAGAAGTGTGGCAGTTGGTCCCGAGTATTCCATGTATTTCAGGGGTGCAGGGAGAGGAGAGCAGATTCCTGGTGGTATTTTAATTCAGATAAGCATACCTGATGGCCACCTTGCTTGGTAACTTCACCTTTTGCCTGTCAGTCTGTTACTGTCATGCCTTTTTTCCTGGTCATACTCTCAGTCATATGGATTGCTCACGAGGTCTCCCACCCCGCATGCTTCTGCAGCTTTGTGCAAATCCCGATCTAATCCATATGAGACTCATAATAGCCAGCCCTCCCCACCCAGGCGTCATTTCACTCCTGAGTCTCCTTCCCCCTGAAAACCACTCCCGAGGTGAAAGTCTGAGCATTTAGTCCCTAATTTCTGTCGTGCTGAAAGGATCCTCTTTAATACTTCTGTAACAGGCGTGGCCTCTCTGTAGGATAGATTCCACTTTGCGTTTAAGTCTTCAGGAGGGGCTGGGTTGCAGTTGTCTTTTAACAGACTGGCTGTAAAGCCTGAAACATCCACATTTGCACCCACGCCAGCCACATGCAGCGATGGTCAATTTCTACCTCCTTTTTAAGGTTCTATGCTTACTTAAGGGTGAAAGTACCATGTTTCTAAAGCAGAGTTCTGAGGAAGGAAAGGGACAGAGGCATGAGCTTAGCATCAGCAGCTTCCTCTACAGGCAGTCTGGGGACTTGGTCTCATCAGAAATGTTGTCTAGTTCCATGAATGAGGCCCAGCTCACAGTCAGCGGATCTGCCCAAGTAGCTGTCTACAGGGAGCTGGGGGAGGGGGAGGAGGAACCACCAGCCAGTCCTGTTGGTTGCACACTTAATACTTGTTTATGGATGAGGGCTACTACCCACTGAGTGAACTTCCCCAGGATATTTTAAGTCTGTTTCTGAAGATAATTTAGTACCAGGATAGAAGCTTACATTCAATTCGTTGATTTCATAGCAATATGCATACATCATACAACCTTACTCCAAGCAAAGCATCCCCTGGTCCCTCCCTCTCCGCCTCTGTGAGGCATACTTGATGAGGCAATATCTTTATAATGTATCAAGTTGCGAGCAGATGTCTGACTCAAATGTCCGAACGGTGCTTAAGGGCTCAGAGCTGAGCTTCGGCCCTAACACCGGTACTTGGTTCTGCGGTTTATCTGAGTGCCTTAGGCAAGTGGCTCTACCTTGCTGAGCCTGTTTTGTCAGCTTGAAAATAGAAACAATAATCGTAGCTGTCTCAGGCAGTGAGTTAGGAGGACTGAGTCAGGTAAAGCACTTCCCACAGTGCGAGGGACAGAGTGATTGTTTAATACGCACTGCCTCTAAAACAAACAGCTCAGAGCTATAATGGCCAAAGGAAATCTACAGTTCCTTCCAGTATTGTGTTTTTCCTGCCTACCCATTTCTCACCCTGATAATGCTGACCATAAAAATTGTGAGATTTCAGCTCCTGACAGGCGACAGGAGGTGGGGTGGGTGGGATGAGAGCAGTCCCATATTTTCCTCCCTAAGGCCCTATATTTCCTTCCCTGAGGGGAGGTTAGCTGCTTTGTGATCTGATGCTTTCAGTTAGGGGGTGGAGCGCTGGTGAAGAATTGTCTGGATTCAGAATGGATTGGTACGACATCCCTATGGAAGATTACTCTGTTTTGTGTAGGGATGACCAAGCACTGCCAGTCTAGCCAAGGCTCAAATCCCTTGAAAACCATAGTTTGAACCCCTAGCCCATCAACTCTAGAGTGACAATATCATTTGTTGTTCATATCAAGAGTGAAAAGGGTTGCCTGTGGGTGGTTCTTCCAGGATGGAAGCTCTAATGGGAAGTATCCCAGGCAAACCTCACCCTGTACCAGCTGGAAGAGAGCCAGCATGAATCAATAAGATACTTGGAGTGTAGGAGACCCCCTCTTTTGTTCCTGCCAAAGAAGTGCAGTCGTTTTCCTGGCATTAAGTCATTCTCTTTTTTAATTGCTTAATCCAGAAAAGTTTTCACCTGAGAAGTTTAGGCTCAAAGTGGGAAACCTAGTGTCGGAGGCCAACTCAAACTGTAATATTCAGATCAACAAAGAGTAGTTGAGGACTTAATGAACACGTAACTATCACTTGTAATTAGTATCTCAGTTGTTTGTAGATACAGGAGTGTTTGTAAAGGGCTAGAGAGGTGGCCCCCTTAAGTAGACTATGCATTCCCTTTACCATTCGTTGGGCAAGCTATTAATTTTCTTCGAAAATCCTTTCCGTGCAGAATAGTCCAGAAGCAGACTTCAGCCCAGTCCCTGTCTAAAGGATCATAAATTCCAAACTATTGGAGATTTTACTGCATAAAGGGAAAGACGGCCAAATTGTAAGGCAGGGAAAATGCCTTTGAACCACTTAATTCAAGTCTCCCCTTCGTGCCAAGAGATCAGTTAGCACATTTGTGCTGACTCTGTCTCTAGGAGCAGAGTGAGGGGCTGTTGGGAGGCGATGTCCTGTGGTTAAGAGCCAGGAGACGAGGGTCAGGGAAAATGCTTGCCCTGGCGATGAATGAACATTTTCTCGGGAAAGGGAGTGTTACTGTTTGGGTCAAACCTTTCTCCTTCTGAAAGGTGAAATTGGTTGAATGGTGTACAGGGTCAATGAGGGGATCGTTTCTGACACTGCCATGTTCACCTGGCAGCTGTGCTGTCTTAGAGACCCGAGCTGCGGTAGATGTTCAATGAAAGTTGGATGCATTAATTGAATGAGTACACATGGTCCAGATCCAGTATCAGATTAGCCCTCTCCCAGCCCCACCCTGGTCCTGACAATCTGAGGACGCTGGTCAGTGCAACCCGGGAGGCTGGGAGACACACACACACTGCAAATAGATTTGACTCTCACTAGTGTCAGGATGAAGCTCTCTAGATATAGATGTCTGTGTGGCTGGGTGAGTGAACATGCCGGCTTGTCCGGGGGCAGGAGGTCGAACTTAATGTCACTTGGAAGTGCTTTCCAGGCCCGTGTCAGTCTCCGTTAACTCCACCCCGACTCCAGGCCACCAAAATGGGGCCACGTCCCTAAAAAAAGCCTACCTCCTATAAATGAGGATGGAAGCCTGGGTCAGGTGCCTTCTGCTCCATGGCACCTCAGTCATCCCACAGGGGCACAGTACATTTTTTAAAATATCGTTTCTTTCAGAGTGGCTGGACTTACCTTCCTGCAAGGTGGAAGAGTTCGCAGGGGCTTAACGAAACCGGAGTTCTGTAATTGCTTGTTAGTAAGACTTTCTCTGAGGTGAGAGAGAATATTTCTGGGGTGGAAGAGGTAGAATGGTGAAGAGCTTGGGCTCTGAAGTCAGGTGGACCCAGGCTGACATTCTGCTGGGCTACTTCCCAGCTCTGGAATCTGTTAGTCACTTCACCTCTCTACGCTTCACTTTCCCCATCGGTGAAATATTCATCTCACGGAGTTGTAGTGAGATTATTCTCACTACAGTCGCCTAAAAGAGCCCCTGGGGATTTGTACAGAGCTGTTTTAAAAATCCGACAGGACCTGAAGGCAAACTAATCGCAGGAAATGTTTCCTTTTACTGTTTACAGACGCTCACTGGCTCCGTGGCTTTTGGCAAGCAACTTGACCTTCTCAATATCAGTTTCCTCATCCATAAAATGGGACTAATAATAGCAGCCACCTCCAAGAGCTGTTGGGAGGACTGAATGAACTAATGTATGAGAAGCACTGTTTGGCACACAGTGAGGGCTCCATCAGTGTTAGCTCTTACCATTAATAATAAATGATCGTTTTTATTATTCCTACGTGTCAGGCCCATCAGGGAGGAAAAGATGAATGAAATGCAGTCTTTCCATTTGAGGGCCTCGGAATTTAGCAGCAAAGGGAGACATAGACAGGAGTGTGTATGACTGAGGCAGATCATCTTAAGTACTATAAATGTAGGTAGGAATAAAGAAAGGGGGATGTGGAAAACCAGAGGAAGAAGAGACCCTCAGTGAGACCTGGAGTCCCTTGCTTATTATCATACAGTAATCCTTAGTTATCTCATCTGTAAAATGGGAATGATTCTTTTTCTTCATCAGTTTTACCTACAATGCAAGGAATGATCAGAATGGATACAGCCTTTACTCCCCGTAGAGTCTCAAGAAAGAGCTTCCTTTTCCCAGAAGAAAAAGCAGGTTAAACTCTGGAGGGGGCATTATCTGTGGGGAGTCCCAGTCAGTGCTAATGAAGGGAGGCTATGGAAAGGAACTGCCCTTATAATAGAAATCTCCTGACTCCCCTGTCAGTGGCTTAAGGATACAGACTCGGGCATGGGCTGTTAGGTTTCTTGTCCTTCATGGTCCAGCGCTGGCTAAAACAAAATCCAGTCTTCATTCCTCAAGCAGCCACCGACGCTGGGGGGAGCAGAGGGAGCCCATACATGTCAAAGAGAAAATAAACCACCGGGGAATGAATGTACAAAGAAGAAGAAGCTGCCTGTGGCTAAAAACCAAAGCTGTACTTCATTCATTCAACAATTTTCTTGAGCTCCTGCTTGGTATAGCAGTGAACAGCATGAAGCCCCCCCGCTCTCATGGGGGAGAAAAATAGTAAATGAAGAAACAAACAAATAATATAAGGTCAGGCGGTAGTAAGTGCTTTTAAAAAGAATGAAGCTGAGCAAAAGGCTAGAGGGTGGGGGCGGGGATGGCTTTATTGGATGGAGTGGCCAGGGACCTGGAGAAGGGAGGGAGCCAGCCATGAGGATTACTGGGGGGAAAGTGTTTGAGGGAACAGCATGTGCAAAGGCCCTGAGGTGGAAGCATGTTTGATGTATTTGAGAAATAGCAAGGAGGTCAGTGTGGCTGGAGCAGAATGGGTGAGGGGGAGACTGACAGGAGCTGACTCCCTAGACATAGGCAGGAAACAGATCAAGCAGGGCCTTGTAAGACATCTAAGGACTTCCCAGGTCCTCAGCTCCTAGGCTGGGGGGATGGAGGGGGTCGCAGGGGCGCTCCTGCCCTCTCAGTCAGGGTCCCTGGTCTGATCTGCTTCTCTTGGCTCCTCTCTCCCGACTCTAGTGCAACCAGGGATGACTTTGAATGGCAGAGTCGGAAGCTTAGCTGGGCCCCTCCATGTGTTATGGACAAACATGAAATTTACACGTCACTCTGATTGTGATCAATCAGATTAGGAAATTGAAAAAGACACTGTTTAGACTTCCAAACAGAAGTGGCAAATCTTATTCCCATGACGGTGAGGGCTTGGTGTATCTCTCATATCCATGGGTGCAAATCTATACTATCCCTCTCACCTCACGGCCCCCTTTGCCACACACCCTTGAAGCTACAGTCTGCGCTCGCAGGCTCTTTCTCTCCCTCTCTCTCCCCCTCCCTCCCTCCCTCCCTCCCTCCCTCTCTCTCTCTCTCTCTCTCTCTCTCTCTCTCTCTCTCTCTCTCTCTCTCTTCTCTCTCTCTCTCTCTCTCTCCCTCCTTCCCTCCCCCATCTCCACTGGAGATTTTGCTGAGGGAGCTCCCATATACCACAGCCTGTATGTAGAGCTCTGAGAAATAAAACACAGAATTAAGATGTCATAGAGACAAAGCCAAACCAAATCCAGGAACAATGCCGAACCCTAAAACAGTCATTAAGTAATTCACGTCTGCATTTGTCTGTTGCAAACAAATATTAAGATCCTCTGGACGCAATGTTTCTCATCAGGAGAATCCCTTCGTTGCTGAATTCCCTGGGCTTACATCCCGCTGCCGGGTTCGCTGAGCAGAAACACCAGCGGATCACTGTTCTCTGGCTT
The DNA here is from genome assembly GCF_963924675.1 of Phocoena phocoena. Taxonomy (NCBI): domain Eukaryota; kingdom Metazoa; phylum Chordata; class Mammalia; order Artiodactyla; family Phocoenidae; genus Phocoena; species Phocoena phocoena. The sequence continues at coordinate 80,075,133 of NC_089231.1, forward strand.
CATTGAAAGTGAAGCTTAGGCAAGTGAGCTGGGATTTTACAAGGCAGTTACCACTCCTACGGGAAGAGAGGTGCCATCTGGGCCTGACGCGTGTGCATTCATAGTGTGTGCGCGCACTTGCTCACGGTGGGAATGTGTGTGCCGAGCTCCTTACGTTATTATGTGCCCAGCCCTGTGCCAAACACGTTTCATCTGTTGTCTGATTCCATCCTCACGGTAACTTTAGGAGAGAGGTATTTTGAAGACCCAATTTTACAGATGAGGAAACTGAGGCTCAGAGAGTAGAAGTGACCTGCTCATGGGAACGTGGCTGGTGAGTCAGAATTGGAATAAAAACCCAGAGCTTTTAACTGAGAAGTTTATAGTCTAGTAAACTTTGCAGAAAAGGAAAAGCTGAGACCAGAGAGTTGAAGAGTGGCTTGTCCAAGGTCACGTAGTATGTAAGTACGAAACCAGGATCTGAGATCAGGTCTGCTCAATGGCAAGTACGTTCTTCTCTACCTGCTGTACATCCTGTCATTGTGGTTTGGATTTTAAGGTCATGGGTGTTTTTGTGTTATTTTAATCATCTTTTTTTACGTCCAGTCAGCTTAGGCAATTGCCATTGTTATAATCCCATCTCACACCACTGTCCGTAACACTGTCTTCCTCTGTCCTTACCCTTCTTACCCATCTCCATGTCGAGCTAGAAGAACCTCTTTGAAAAGTAATCCAGACCATATACACTCTCCTTACCCTCATCTAAAGCGCTGCATCACTGTCCATTGGTTTGCAGAACTTTAGGCCTTGGTGACTCCCTGCCATGGTACAGCCCCTGGCCACCTTCCACAAGATCATTTCTAAAATGCTGCTTCTCGCTCCGGCTGCATCCCATTCCTCCTTTTAGTCACTCAAATTTTCCATGCCCTTCCTGCCACCAGGCCTTTACACATGATGCCAAGAAAGCTGTCCCTCTCCCTTGGTGCCTAATTTATACCTACTCCGCTTTCAGATCTCAACTCAAATGTCATCTCCTTAGGGAATCCTCCCACAATGCTCTAGACTAGGTCACACCTGGCATTACAGACTCTCATCACTATAGTACCTCTCTTGGTTCTCGACACATTAGTAATTTTACGCTGACTTACGGGATCATTGGTTAAAGTGTACCTCTTCTAATACACCAAAAGCACCATGAGGATGCGGACTGTGTCAGTCTGCTTGTTGGTTTACCTTTTTCACTTGAGACATAGTAGGGGGCCAAACAAATGTTGGTTGAATGCATGAATTGTAGCAATTTCACCTCATCGAATCATTCTTATACCTAATAGTCTGAACCACATGGAATGTCCAACATTCAAAAACAGCAGTGTTTCCTTTGATTCACAGGAGAACTCTTTGAACTACTGAGGGTGGAGACCATGTCTGTCTCATTCCTTGCTGTATCTCAGCACCTAGAACAGTGGCCTGTGGTTGGCCCATTTTCTTTAGATGTTTGTTGAATGAATGATTGAGGGTATATAAGTGCATGGTACAGATGAGGAAACTCAGAGACCTACAGACATACATCTTCAGAATTTTAGAGCTAAAGGGACCTTTAGGAGATTATCCAGTCTCCTCATTTTACACGTGGAGGACAGAAAGATATGTTTTATAATGTGTCGGAACAACTGTACAGATATAATTTATAAATACACTTATCTGAGGGTTCATTCTCAAAACTTCTTACTGAGAGAGTTAAGAGGTCAGAAGGTTTCCAGGACCTGCTCACGTAGTTCGGCTCCTCATTTTGCAGATAGGAAGACTGAGACCCACAAAAGGGGAAGGACTTGTCCAAGGCCCTTACGTAGCCTCATTCAGCCTGGGTGAGCTCTGGGTTCGGTGAAGTGGTGTTTGCCCAACATCAAGGTTTGTGTGTGAGCTTTCCTGCTGTGATCAGGAGATCAGACACTGCTCGCTCTTGCCCCCGACCCCTCTCTGTGAGATATGGCATCCTGCCCCATGAAGACCTCTTGTGACATATGCCGCCCAAAGCCTGGTCTGGGGATCCTGATGAGATGTCCATCTGTACTCAGCCTGGCTGTTCCTGGGATCATATTTCAGAGCTTTCAGCCACTAAGGAGGCTTTTCTCTGGCCAGCCGCCCTGTCCAGCCGCCCTTCCAAGGCCAAGCGGCAGGTGATTCTGGGGCCCAGCCCACTCCCATAGAGGGTAGGTAGGCTCGGGGCAACTCTTTACCGTGTGGACGGTTTTTTCTAGCCGGAAACCATCACCACAATAGCACTTCCCAGTGATCAGCTCCTTATTAGCCAGTGTCAGCTCCCTGGGGCATTTAGTCGGCAGTCAGAACGGGAGGGCCAGAGGGGACATTGGAGGGACTCGAACACAGCCTCTTTATTTTATAGATGGGGAGACAGGGGCACAGAGAGTCCACAGGGCACTTTGTGGAGCATCAGAGTGTTAGCGCCCGAGGTATAGCTGACATACGGGCCACCTGACACCCAGTTCTAAGACGCCGCACTGCTCAGAGTTCCTTGGAGAAGAAAGCAGAAAAATTCGTGTATTCCCATTTTACAAATAGGACACATGAGGCTCAGAGATGTGAAATGACTTGCCAAAAGTCACACCATGAAATCGTGATACATTATCGTGGTGGTGGTGGTGGTTTAACTATTACTGTTGACCTCATTTGATTCTCACAACAGTTAAGTGCCAGTTTTATGTCCATTTTGCAGAAGAAGAAACTGAGGCTCAAGGTCTTATAAAGACCCAGAATAAACCCCGGGTCTCTTGACTCCAAGTTTAGTGTCCCCATCCCACTGCAGACAAAATGTGTGACCCCAGGAGCTTGTGCACTGAGCATGGATCCACCAGGCAAGGGGAGGAAAGGTGTGACCACCTCTGGTCATTGACCAGCCTGCATTGCCAGTGTTACCCCCATTGAAGCCCCCTTCTTTCTCTACACTAAGTGTACCAGCCTCATGCCCCACACAGCTGCCCCCTGTGTATGCTCCCTTTCCTAAGTGGAGACATCCCTTTGAGTGACATCCCTTTTAATGGCCAAGGGAGGAGGGAGACATTGCAGTAGGACCCCAAAACAGCAAGGGGGACTCAGAGCTCAGGAGCCTGAGGAAGAAATTTACCCCATCGTTGCAGGGGCCTGATTGAGGGGAAACAGGCCCCAAACTACAGTGGGAGGAGCATGCGTCTGGAAACCTTCCTTCCACGGGGGAGGTTATGCGTGACCGCCCGCTCCCCCAAGAAAGGACATCTTGCCACTGAGAGAGTTAGGGGTGGCCTTAAGAGTCTCTTCATCCCACCCTCCCTAACTTCCTTTTATGGAAGGAATCCAGCCCAGAGTAGTTAAGTAACTTGCCTAAGGCCTCACAAGCAATTAATGCCAGAGACAGTGGGTTCCCTGTAGAGCATCAGTGGGTTCCAGGGGAGAGGAAAAGAGCTAATATGATTGCCATCCACTGCCTGTACTCATCCGCACCCCAAAACACTGGCTGTTCCACCCTGGACCTATAGCATTTATGGCCCTTTAGCAAATCAACTCTCAATCTATCCCCAGTGATAGTTTGAATGCAGGAACTGGGGACTGTGGTCTAAGTGCTCCTAGATGTTTTTGATGTTTCCCATCTTGTCGCTTGGGCTAGGTGCCATCACAGCCAGCTGACGTTTGCTGTCCCCACTCTGGTCCCAAAGACCCCATTGCCTTCCCTCTCCATGGAAATTCCGGGCGCTCAGCATACTCCTCCATCCACCCTGCTCATCCAGCCCTCAGGAAGGCATCACCTCCCATTCGCCAAGCAAACACGGCTATGACACAGGCCAAGGGAAAGGGGTTGCATAGTTGGATGAGTTCTGGCTCTGTGGTTGATAAGCTTGGGCTTGAATCCTATCCCACCATCTATTAGCTGCGTGATTTTGAGCAAGTCACTTTGCTACCCTGAGCCTCGTCTGCATCAGGGTGACAAAAGTCTCTAACTTGAATAGTTGCTGATTCCTGGTTTTACCTGTTAGGAGTGATTGCCCTTGGACATTAAGGTTCATGTTCAAAAGAGGATCAGTTTGGTGGAGGGGGAGGGCGAAAAGACACTGCGATTATACCCCTAAATCTCCGAGCTCATGGGTTCCATTCCCTATTATACAGGTAGAGAAAGAAAGGCTCAGAGAGGAAAAGGTACTTACCTGCCCAAAGTCAAATAGTGAATCAGAAAACAGGTCTCCTGACTCCCAGGGTTTACTTCTCTGTCTCAGTGACCTCATGAATGTCAGTGTTTCAACTTCTTCACCTGTCAAAGTTTTAATAATAGTTCCTAATCATAGTTTCTGAATACTTACTACATGCCAATCACTGAGCAAAATGCTTTATCTGCAGTATATCACTTAATACACTGAACCATTTTTTTAGGGTAGTTAGATATTATGACAATTTCCATTTTGTAGATGGGAAAATTAAGGATCAGAAAGGTAAGTAACTTGTCTAAGCTCACACAGCTAGGTGATGTCAGAGATGCGATTTGAATCCTGTGCTGGTAACTCTTACTAGCTCTTGTTGGGAATGCCTGCTCTGCCAATCTCCTGGTGTGGGAAGGAAAGATCAGAAAAATTAGGAGCACCATAGGGAAACGAGGAAGTTCTTGACAAGCTGTTTACATTGCTCCATCCCAGTGCCACAGTGATGCATGAGAGAGAACATAGTTCAAGACATATGTCCACTAGTACTGCCCAGTTTTATTTTCAGGTGAACAAACTCACTGAAGGAGTTTGATGCTACATTAATGAGCAGCTTTCCTGGAAGCAAGTTTCCCTAGGGAAGGGAGGGAGAGAAACAAGGAGAACAAGTGTTTCTTGAGTGAGAAATTTGGGGCTTCTAATTGCAGCACCTACCCCAAGCTGACCCATTTAGGTGCATCTATTATGCAGTCATGGTCATTCTTCATAGGCACGGTACTTCACACTTGCTACGAACTTGACCGACACATCCACCCATCCATCCATTAACTCATCATCTCTTCCTCTGTTCATTTATTTATCCATCCACTACGTAGTCACTCATCCATCCCTCCCTCCATCCATCCATCCATCCATCTACCCTACACCCATCCATTGATCAAGGAACCATTTGTTTATTTATTCATTATTTCATCCATCCCTTCATCTATTCTCCAGCTATTTGTTCCTTCATCCTTTTTCCAGATATTTTCTTCTCCCATCCATCCATCCATTCATTCAACCAACCAATCAATCAACCAACCAACCAACATTTATTGAGCATCTGCTTTGTGCCTTTCTTTACCATTTCCCTATATTTATGGTAAAGTAAGGTTTATTGATTTCATTTAACAGATGATAAGAAATGGCAGGTCAGATCATTTATTTTCTAAGACCTTACAGGCATAAAGCCTGGTTGAACTTGTTCTCCCAATCTTAGTTCTTTGTAAGACACCTAAAACATTGTAGTCCCAAGGAATTTAGGCACTTTATGTTTGTTGGTTTTTCTCTGAGGCCTTTTGCTATTGAGATTTAAATGATTGTACTTATTCATTCTTGTCAGAAACAAAGAATCACAATTGCTATGATCCTTTGTTAAAACTTGTGCAAGGGGATTTCACATCTGAAATCCCTTCTGATTATCCATTCATACCTTCACCCAGCACTGCAAAGCATAGTCGTGAATAAAGATATCTCAAGTTGCTTACATTCTAGTAGGAGAGGCATGTCTATTAATAACTAGCAATTAGCAGGCATGGCAGGAGTTAATTTTGTCGAAAAGAGAGTTAAAGTCTGAACAGGTAAAGCGACTGGCCAGAGATCAGCGAGTTAGTCGTAATGCCATGCAATTTTAGATATTGCCTGCTTATAAACTAAGCTCTACGCTGGGCCATTTGTAGATGTCACTTCACTGAATTCACCCCCCCAGTCCTATGCAGTAGATAGCGTTGTCCCCATTTTGTTGATGGTGGAAGTGAGACTTAGAGGCTTTAAGCAACTTGGCCAAGGTTACCACCTTGTAAGGGTCAGAGTTAGGGTTATAACCGAGATGTACTTGCTGCCAGTCTTCTCTCTTACCCAACTCTTGCTTCCCCACAGGCACAACATGGGGAATGTCACTGGTGAGGCCTAGCTTTCTCCTGCTTTCAAGTTTCTAGATGATCAATTCAGTGGAAGCTTCCGCAAAGACTGGGCTCCAGCAGAGAGGGAAGGGACTGCCCAGCAGGGAGGCTGACCTCATGGGGCTGGGTGAGGGGTTGCCTGGGGGTAGTGGTGGTCCTTTTTCACACGGGGCAGTTACTGAGAAGGAGAGTCCGCCAGTGGGAATTGCCTTTCATGCCCAACAAGAGGATTATCGAACCATCCATGAAGAGGGACAACCCTTCAAGACAAGGACACAAGAGATATTGGTAGTTAACCATGTGTTTTCTTGCCCAGAGCTAAACCCAAACACGGCAATGCAGAGGATCGCAAGTGGAATCATTGGTGTTGAGGAAGAGCGTGGGAGAATAGATACTTGTTAAGCACAAGGACGTCCCATTTCCTTGCGCTAAACTTGTAGGGTGATTCAAGACAGCCTTACATTGTAAGAACACGGGTCCAGAGAGGTTATGTTACTTGCCCAAGGTTGCCCAGCTTGACCATCAATTCACACATATTACCATGGAGACACCCATCATTTTTGCCCACATGGGACTTTTCTGGTCTTACAGACCTCTCCCTCCTCCCCTCTCCTCCTCTCCCTTCCCCTCTCTCATCTTCTCTCCTCTCCACTCCCCAGCAGAGGCAATCTGTTTCTGCTCTGGAGAAATCTTTCTTCCTTTGTGTTTCTTCAGGACTCTCTCCTTAAGTCCGTAAATCCTCTTCCCCTAAAGGCTTTGAGTTTTCCAAAAAGCAAAAGCTAAAAACACTCTCATATTCTTCCTGTTTTCAGCCCTGACACATGCCTCCCCTGAGGCAAGGAGGGTAGAACCCATGATCTGCTTAAATGGTAAAACAGAAAAGGGGAAAATACAGGGAGAAAAAAAACAAGTAGATCAGGATCTCAAAACAGTATCCCATTTCCATGCAATATTTCCTTTAAGCTTTTGAGGTGGGTACTATTAAGACATCTCCAGTTAACAGATGAGGAAGCTGAAGTTCAGAAACGTTATGTGACTTCTCCAAGGTAACACAGCTAGGAAGTGGATCCAGGATTCAAACCCAAGCTTGTAAGACCCCAGCAGTCAAGATTTTAACCACTATGTTCTACTAACACACTACCTATGAGAAAATAATGTCAAAATTGTCCAGAGATGAGAACTGACTTGCCCAAGACCATTCAGCAAGTCAGCAGAATGGGAGCCACATTTGCTGGTCAGAGGCATATCAGTCAATATTTACATATAATGGGCACCACCTGCATGCGTCTGGGCCTATGCCCGTGTAGTTCAGTCTCTAAGGAGGTTACACTCAAGACCCAAGAGTAAAGTTCAGGGAGGAAAGGGATACTCGTTGGAGTGTCAGCTAAACTACAGACCTATGCAACTGAGTGAAGTAAGGGCAGGATGGCAAAAAAAAAGTTCCATAGGGGCTTCCCTGGTGGCTCTGTGGTTGAGAGTCCGCCTGCCGATGCAGGGGACGCGGGTTCGTGCCCCGGTCTGGGAAGATCCCACATGCCGTGGAGCGGCTGGGCCCGTGAGCCATGGCCGCTGAGCCTGCGCGTCTGGAGCCTGTGCTCGGCAACGGGAGAGGCCACAGCAGTGAGAGGCCCGCGTACCACAACAACAGCAACAAAAGTTCCATAGAGAATGTCAACAGCTTCAATCAATTAGTAGTATGTGCCCGAATCACTGTGCTGAGAAGGCTTCTGGGGCTACATCTGAGATGAGTAACGAAGAATGCTTTGATTCATTAGTGATGTCTGTCCTTGGTGCAAGAAAGGAAGGTCGCAGTATGCATGCTATATATTTATCTTTCCCAGGAAGGGAGTGCTACAGCTTTGGGAAGGATCAGATCAAGTAGTATCCTTGCTGTTGGTGCTTTGCTTTTTACATTCATTGTTTCAATTAATGCTCATCACAAAACACCCCCTCCCCCCATTAAACAGATAAGAAAACAGAACCTCACAAAGGGAAGGTCACCTGCCCAAGGCTAAAGAAGCTAGACAGTGGCTAACCAGCTCTGATAACTACTGTTAAATACATAAACCATTAGGTTGATGAATAGAAATGTCAATAGAAGAGCAATCCCGGAATCTGTTAGTTAGTGCCTGAATGTATATATCTGGCCAGAGGGCTTTGTCTTGTTTATCTCCATATACCCAGCCACTAGCACAGGACCCAGGACACAACTGATACCCAATCCATATTTACTTAGAGCTGTGAACAGGCATTGTGTTATATACCCCGGGAGAGGTGGTTTAGAGAGCGAAGAGATTTTGGCTGTGCTTGTGATGGGAAAGTATCTAGTTCAGTGCTTTGCACAAACTAGGTACACAGTAAGTATTTGTTGAATCAGCGAGTTCTAGAGGAGTTGGCTACTGGGAGAGATTCAGAAGACAAGACAATCTGGATGGAGACAGGGCTCAAGGACCAGCCTGCCCACTGCTGATCCACAGTATGCCAGGCCAAGCAGACACATTTCACCATCTCCTCAGGCAAGTCAGGGAGCTGAAGCAGGGCGAGGAGGAGAAGGGGCGTCCTGCACCAAGGGAGCCATTTCTGGCTTTGTGTTCTCCCAGCACGATGCTGGGAGGCTGCAGGAGCCATATCTGCTGCTGGGGCTCCGGAACTCAGAGCCAGGGCGATGGAGGCCAGCTTCGTCTTGCCTGGAGCGCCTGAGTTGCTGTGCAGCAAGGCGAGGAGGCAGCAGGGAGGGCTGGCCTCAGGGATGCCAATCTTCTCCCGCCACATCTTTTCCCAGCTGTGTCCAGCCTCTGTTCAGTTTGGGGGTGATTTATCATCAGAATTGGCATACTGCATTCTTTTTTTTTTTTGCGGTACACGGGCCTCTCACTGTTGTGGCCTCTCCCGTTGCGGAGCACAGGCTCCGGACGCACAGGCTCAGCGGCCATGGCTCACGGGCCCAGCCGCTCTGCGGTATGTGGGATCCTCCTGGACCGGGGCACGAACCCGTGTCCCCTGCATCAGCAGGCAGACTCTCAACCGCTGCACCACCAGGGAAACCCTGGCATACTGGATTCTTAAAAGAGTTTCAAATCATGAAAGCACCATGCAATGGGTCGAATTATATTTTTCCATTTCACAGAAGAAAAAACTGAGACTAATAGAGTTATCTGTAAAAATAGTAGCAGTGTGAGTCAGACATTATACTAAACATTTCATATATACTGACTCATTAAAGCTTCACAGTGCCCTATGAGACGGGAAATATTCTTACCTCTATTTCGAGGAAGAGGAAACTGAGATTCAGGGAGGTCAAAACTTCATCAAACCCAGTCCTATCTGATTCCAGAGCCCACGCGCTTAACCTCCATGCTATACAAACTCCTTGTCAATCAATTAATTAGCCTATTAATTAATAATTTGCATTTATACAGTGTTCTACATTTTTTCAAATACTTTGTGTATATTTGTGCCATTGAGCCGCGCTCTAGTGCTTTAATTCTATAAGGTGGGTGGAGCAGGTATCCTTTTTCTTCACATCCTTTGACACATCAAAAATGGTGCCGGGAGTTTCGAAGGTACTTTCTGCTCTGCTCGCACTGTACTTTGTACACTGTGTGTGACATGTGATACGTTGAATAGCACAGCCAAGTAACCCCAGCATGGTACTATATTTCACTACCCCAAGCCTCAATTTTATCATCTCTAAACTGGGGGAAATAACTTTCTTCCAAGGTTACTGTGAGCATTGGAGATGATAAATTAGAAAAGAGCCTAGCACATCTGGCACACCAAAGAAACACCCAGATGCACACCTGGGAGTCTCCCATTTTATAGGAGTGAGCAGATACTTCTCTTGCTGGTTCTCTTTAAGGATGGGAATGAACAATTGGGAGGTGACCGGCGGGAGTTGGCGTGGTCACCTGTAGCTAAGGAGGAGCGCCACTTATTCCTAGGATCCTCTCCTCACCCCTGCACAGCTAGTCACGGGAAAGGAAGGGACTTGGGCCCAGGCGCCATGGGATCTCCAATATATTTAACTCCAGTGGACCCTGTGTTTCCAGTGACTGGTCCTGTATTAAAGTCCATAGTGGTGTTGGTCACCATTTGGGCAAAGCCATACCAGAGCTTTAGCCAGGATTGGGTTAAACTGTTTCTAGGTGCGAGAGACATCTCTGGGAAAAGAGAGGCAAAGAGAACACAGAAAGTACACTTACCATTGGAACCTAGATTTTGTGATTACAAGTCATCTAGCCATGGACAGTCCTATCCTTGGGCTGTTCTGAGTTTTCTCAAGAAACAGCTAGAGGGGCTTTCCTGGTGGCGCAGTGGTTAAGAATCCACCTGCGAAGGCAGGGGACACGGGTTCGAGCCCTGGTCCGGGAAGATCCCACGTGCCGTGGAGCAGCTAAGCCCGTGTGCCACAACTACTGAGCCTGCTCTCTAGAGCCCATGAGCCACAACTACTGAGCGCTCATGCAACAACTATTGAAGCCTGTGCGCCTAGAGCCCATGCTCTGCAACAAGAGAAGCCACTGCAATGAGAAGCCCGCACACTGCAACGAAAAGTAGCCCCTGCTCACCGCAACTAGAGAATGCCCGCGTGCAGCAACCAAGACCCAACACAGCCAAAAATAAATAAAAAAATTTAAAAAAAGAAACAGCTGGAGATGAAGACATTCTGCCAGAACCTAACCTAAGTGGAAGCTTAGCACTCTCCATAGTCATGGGGTTGTTTGCCCAGTGGGGGAACCTGGAAGGCAGTGCCGCTGGAGAGACGGGGACTTCCTTTCACATCTCATGTTCTTTCTTAGGAATCCCTCAGAGCACTGGAATCGATTCCCAGTGCTTTTTCTCTCCAGGGAACATAATCTCTCACCATGAGAGCACATCTGCTGGCTGCTTATACCGGTAGACCTGAAGAATAAGCAGAGTAGATAGCATCTTGGATGTTACAAGAAGGTCATTAAATAAAAATAGTGTGGTTAGGGTAGGCAGGAGGTAGCAGCTATGTGGGATCTCAGTGGCTTCACGTGAACCAGTCGTTTCCTGTTTGTATCTTAGTCCTAAATGGGTTGGAGGAGGGCTTTGCTTCATGTAGCCGTATAGGGACCCACCTCCGTAACGTGGCTTCCCTGCTATGTGGCATGATCCAGCTGGAAGACGAGGAAAGTGAACCAAAGTGGAGAGGTCACACCTGCTTTTAACTGCGTCTGCCTTGAAGTGACCCATTACTCCTGTGTATATTCCATTGGTGAAGGCTAGTTACAGGGTCCCTCCTAGGTGCTAAGAGAACTAGAAAGGTAATCTAGTAGCAGGTCTGGGTGGAAAGGGGAGGGAATTCGGTGCCATCCTCTCCCATACACAGGAAATGCCTTTCATTCCTGGAGTCACATCCTGCGGTGAGCATCTGTGGCCTCTGATAAGCTCTTTCTCCATGTAAGAGGAAGAGGGCCGGAAGAATAACAGTCACTATTTTTTGAGCATTTCCTGTGATCCAGGCACTGTGCTAAAGTCTTCACATGCATTAACATTTTAAATAAATTAACTCCATCAAGTATATATTGTCATTCCCATCTTATAGACAAGGAAAGCCTCAAGGAGAGAAGTAACTGATCCAAGATCACACAGCTAGAAGCTGCTGAAGCTAGGATTTGAACACGGGTCTAATTCTAAAGACTGTATTCTTTTTATTTTGAAGAAAAATTAAGTCTTATGTGTTTTTAAAACCAGACCACTAGGAAAATATATCACAGTCTTGAAACAGCAAACAGACAGGCTGTATTATCATTTCAAGTAATAAGTTGGTAAAAAACACAACAAGGTCCTTAATAAAACGATAAGGTGCCAGAACTACGGCAAGAGCAACGCATGTCGCAAAAGTGTTATTTGGTAATGGAGGACCGTCCCGATTTTTGTAAAGCCTGTATTCTTGATTTTTTTTTTTTTTTTTTTTGCGGTACGCGGGCCTCTCACTGTCGTGGTCTCTCCCGTTGCGGAGCACAGCCTCCGGATGCGCAGGCTCAGCGGCCACGGCTCACGGGCCCAGCCGCTCTGCGGCATGTGGGATCTTCGCGGACCGGGGCACGAACCCGTGTCCCCTGCATCGGCAGGTGGACTCTCAACCACTGCGCCACCAGGGAAGCCCAAGCCTGTATTCCTTACCATCAGACCACACTGCCTATGTTAAGAGCAACTTTCAGAGTGTTGCTGGGAGGATTAAATGCAGTGATAGACAAAGTGATTAGGTCAGTGCCTCGACTGCCATTAATGCTTATTAAATGTTGCTACAAAAAAGAAAACAAGGAAAAATACTCAACTGTCAGAAGGTTTCTCTTTGATCTTTGGGAAGTAATCTCCCCTGATTGTTTTTTCCTTTGAAGATTTCGTGTCCATTTATTCACTGTCACGTTCAGTAACATGTTTATCGGGTGTGTTCTACGTGCCAGACCTGGTGCTGGATGCTTGGGCTGTGACAATGAACTGGAGAAAGTCTCTGCTCTCCAGGAGCAGAGTTATGACATGGGATGGATTTATTCTCCCAGAATTCTTAGACATTCTCAGAAAGGACACCAGAGTTGTCAGAAAATTGGGGTCTGATTGGCCCGTTGGGATAGGACGGAAACTCAGTTGACTGAGAGGGTCTGATCTGTATCCCATTCATAGGGCAAACCTAGTCAGTAGGCAGGTGTAAAGGACCATATTCTTTTTATTTGAGTCTTTCCAGGAAGCTTTCCTTTCCCGTAGAGAGCCTTGCTTCCATACCAGTTAGGGCTGCAAGAGGCACAGTTCTATTTCTCAGTTACCCTAGATGCTGTAACCGGTGCAGGGCTAGCATATGATATTAGGAGGGCCACTCTCAGCCCTTCCCTGGGATCGGGGGCAAGGGAGGGGTCTCTCCTTGGGCTCTGGTGGCGAGAAGGGCCAAGCTGGACAGGAATCATAACGCCCAGCATTTACTGAGTGTTTATCCCAGCGCCAGGCACTGTCTTGAGAGCGGTGTGTGAGTTGTGCTGCTTCTATAGGCGGGTACATTTTCATCGTGCTCATCCTACACTTGAGAAGCCCGGAGGTCAGAGGAGGGTCACACAGCGAGTAAAGGGGGAATCGGGATTGGACTCACTGTACCGCATTGCTACCCATCGTCTCAGGGTCCCAGGCAGGAGGCGAGTTGTGGGAAGGCTTTGCTAGCCTTGCTGTACAGCCTGGGATCCAGGGCCAGGGGTAAGTAGATTGAACCCTTTGACTCGGCCTGCATTTCCCTGTCTTCCCTTCCCCCCCAACAACAGCAGCGTCCAATCCAAGTCCTAAACCTCCGAGCTCCGTACCTTCATCGTTTCCGGTGCGTGCCGAGCCCCAGTCCCCAGGCTTCTGCAGCATCCTCGATTCTTGATTCTCTCAGGGAGCTGCTGCAAAAAGGTTGAAGTCAGCAACTGCGTACACCTCTATCAAAACGGAGGGCCATTGTGCATATATTTTCTGTTCCTGTTTTCCCCCAAGGGTGTGGGATTGTTAAGTAGGAGAGCTGGTAGAAGTTATGAGGGGAGATAACCAGCTGAAAATGAGCTATCTTCTATGCATGAAGAGCTCAGTGTGGCTAAGATACCGCTCCTAGCACAGCTTCAAAAGGAAGCCCTCTTCACGGGCAGGAGAAAGACCACAGGGACCCTGGAACACCCCTGTCCTCATAAGCCCCTTTCAGGCTTGCCAGACGGCCTGACGTCGGTCACTGCCGTGGACTCCTTTCACTTTGATATCTCTTTGGGACCTTTGGACCTCTCAACCACGTGGTCTCCAAGTGCTCCTAAACAACCAACACAGAAAAAATGCAGAATCACCTTCCTATTCTCTCTGTAGTTGACGATACTACAAAATTGTCATATGATGAGGCAGTCGGAATATACAACCAAAAAGTCTAGAGTGTAAAGTATGATAGAAGTGGTTCAGGCTGTGTTTTTAAAGAAGGCCCCTAACTGTGTAAGCTTCGGGCCCCACACACCTGGTTATGCCCCTGGTTCTGAGATTCTGAGACCATAGGATCCCATGGTTCTTAAGTTCCGTGGGTCCAAGACCTGTCATCTGCTGAGCCCAATGGGGTCACTCCCGCCTCCTCTGGGACATTGTTCATCAGGACATTTGATCCTAGACTTCACAATCGTGGAACTCCCAGCTTTGAGCCCAAAGCATTTGTGGACCAGGACTGCGAGTTCCAAGGGGGTCAGAAAAGCACCACAGCTTCCCATGGCACCTTCTCCTGGTAAGGGCAAGGGGGGTGGAGCAGAGAGCTCTCGAGGAGGCCTGATTTTCTTTGCATTTCTACGTGCGTCTGAGTTTCTCTGTTATCCATCCTGCGGTTGACAGATCTGATGACAGAACTAGGTAGGTCAAGGTCAGGAGGGGCTCCAGTCTCCTTATTTACAGGCAGGGAAGTTGGCTGGAGCGTGCCAGCGGCCGGTCCAAGCCCGTGCAACAAGTTAGCCAACAGCCAGGACTTGAACCCAGGGAAGAGACCACCTTCCCTCTACACTTTGCTCCCCCAGACTCAGAAAGGAGAGCAGGCACAGAGAAGGCACTTTGCTTCCTTCTGAGGAGGAACCGGGGGATGATTTCAAAGGCAGGAATGAAGATGATTGCCAGAGTCTGGGAAAAACAAAACAAAACAAAACCACTGTCCCAGTTTCCAGCAAGCCACAGCCCCTTCTTCCAGGATCTGTTTTCCTTTGTTCCCTTGGCGGTGCCCCTGGCTTCTCCTCCATTATGATTTCACTATATTTTGGGGGGACACTGAACGGGTTTGCCCAGAGAAGGTAAAGAATGCGGCTAGCAGCATCACATTCCCTGTTGCTACAGATTCCAGTGTTTGCAGTTGCACAAAACCTGATTTGAAATAAACATAATAAAAGTTTTACAACAGGGTCAAGTGGGTATAGGGTTCCCACACTCTAGCTGACTCTGGGGGAGCAGCTAGAGCTCTCAGCTCAAAGTTCTGGGGCCTTGACACTTTCCTGCCCTGAGCCTGGAGAGGATGGATCCTAGTCAACAAAGCTAAAGGGGCTCCATTTTACAGTTAGGGAAACAGAGAAACGCAGCTGTCACAGAGCTCTTCTGAGATGATCAATGGAACTGTACCTGGGGAGAGTGTAGTATGGTGATTCCCAAACTGGGCTTCACAGTGGAATCACCTAGGAATCTTTAAAAAATAGTGATATCTGGGCCCCATGTCTGGACGCCCTTATTTAATTGATTCAACGTGACATATGAGCATAGTGATTTTTTAAACTCTTCTTAGGTGATTCTGATTTGCAGTGATGATTGGGAACCACTGGCGGTGGTGAAGGCACAGGGTGATCTACATTTGAATCTTAGCTACAGTGTTTTATAACTTTGACCTTGAGCAAGTGATTTCATTCATGTGAGTCTGTCTCCTCCATCTGTAAGTTGGAGCTAATAGTAATATCTACCTCATCCAGGGTCAAAGTGGAAATTAAATGAGATAGTATGAAGTGCTTAAAGCAGTGCCTATCGTGTTATAAGTGATCAGTGCGTGTTGGTTTTATTACTGTTTTTGTTGTTGCTATTTTATTACTAACATATATCATCATTCCAAGCCCCCAAGTTAGAAAATGAGGGGATCAAATCACAGGTCCACTGATGGATGAATTAGGATTCAGGAGACCTAATTCTCTTTTTGACTGTTCTGACCACACACGAGCTGTGTGACCTTGAGCAAACCTCTTAGCCTCTCTGAGTTTAGTTGCCTCGTCTTGCCAGATGGGTCTTGTAGCCCCTGGCCATCTACTGTCCAGAAGAGTTGTGAGATTCCAATAAGATAATGGATTTGAATGAGCTTTGAAAACCGGAATGCACCAGAGGAATTTGAGATATTATGATTATGACGGCCATCTCATCCCCCACACGCCCGGGCTGGCCCATCTGTTCTGGGAATTTTTGGGTCTCTCTCTGCATCTTTTGGCCGTCAGTCCGGAGCTGTTCAGTCTGACACGTGGGCAGGTTCCAGAGAGGATTCTGTCCCTTCTCCACCCGCCCCTCAAGTTAACTCTTTTCTCTCCCCTCGTTTGGCTCTCAGGACCAATATCTGACTCCAGAGTGGGTGCCAGTGGCGCTCATCTTACTCTTTTTCCTGGGGTCCGGAAGTAGTCAGAGGTCTTGGATTCCCCAAAATGGGAGGGTTGGAAGGTCCCCGTAAGACTTTCTAGATCGACCAGCAGATGAGGCAGAGTGGGGAGATAGAGCAGGGATTCGAACCCAGCTTCCTGAAGACGCCCATCTTGTGTTCTTCTGCTTCACCTCCACCCCTGCCCCGTCGCCTCAAGCTCTTGGCGACAGGCTCTAGAATATCAGCCTCACCTGGCCCCTCAACTGCTCCTGGAGGAGTCGTTGCCCGTGGGAGACTATCAGAGGGTGGGGCGGGGCTCGCCGCTTCCCCCAGGAACCTGGGCTGTCTCCAAGACTCCGTATCCTCGGCCGAGCGCCGTTGCCTCTGAGACTCAGTTTCCTCAGCGGCACAATGGGAAGACCTACCACGTCGTTGTCTGCTAGTCACGTGAGACCATTAAGTGGGCAAGTGGGCGGCCGCTGTTGCCTAGTCACGTGAGACCATTAAGTGGGCAAGTGGGCGGCCGCTGTTGCCTAGTCACGTGAGACCATTAAGTGGGCAAGTGGGCGGCCGCTGTTGCCTAGTCACGTGAGACCATTAAGTGGGCAAGTCGGCGGCCGCTGTTGCCTCGGATGCCAGTGCGGCTGCTGCGGACGGGGAGAGAGATGTGACTCCCCTGGCTGGAGTCAGAGGCCGAGGCAGAGGCATCTGGGCTGCTCCAAGCTGTGCGGGCTGGGAGGAGCCTGCGAGAAGGCAGGGCCTGCCTGGATTGGCAGCTGCAGGCCTGCTGGCAGATGGTCTCCTAAGCGGGCCACCCCGGGGTCAGCTTTATGGATTTGCACATTAACCCTTCCCTCCCCAGCAGCCCTCAGACGCTGGTTCTTTATGACTTTGACCTGACCCACTGATGTTGTTGGGTCTCTAACTGAGCTGTAGACAAGACCCTGGCCTACATCTTATCACTCCCCTCCCCGTCTCATCACACCCCAGGAGACAAACCATCCCTCGGATGTGTGGGTACTTTACAGGATGCAGAGCCAGGCTCTTTGGTCCTCACAATACTCAGGACTGGGCAAGACTGATGACAGAACAAACTTGTAATATTATCACTTGTATTCATACTAATTTTTGTAAACACTTACATACAAAAAAGAAAGTATCATTGCACAGAGAATAACCACTGCAAATATTTTGGAGTTTATCCTTCTGGACTCACTAACTCACTCTTGTTCTCGCTTTCTCTCTCATTTTCTCATCTCACTCTTTCTCTCTATATGTCTTAATCAACTTGGGATAATATTGGGCATTTTTTTGATTTCAGATTTTTTTTTCTAATTTAACAATACAGTCCGAGTATCTTACTATGTCAGTAAATACCCATCTCGTCACTTTTGAAAGCCTGCATAATATTCCATTATAGGCATTAATCAGAAGTAATTTTCCTATCCACCGTTGTTGGATAGCCTCACAGAGCAGAGGAGGAAACAAATTCAGAGAGGCTCAGTGACTTGCCCAAGGTCACACAGATTGTCAGTAAGAGCTTGAACTTGAATTTTGGTCTTGGAACTTTAAAGTCTGTTCTGTTTTTTAGAGTAAAAGAAGTGAGGGTTTAAGAATGCTGCTCCTCAAAACCAACATGGACCGAAGCTCACTCCAAGGGCAAGTCCAGACGAGCCGTGCTTGTTGACTGTTCACTCGGCTCGGTTCTGTGTTAGAATCTCAGCCACATCTTTATTTGCTTTGTGACTTTGGGCAGCCTCACTCCCTTCTCTGGGCTGCAATTTCTTCATCCATAAAACAAGGCTGTTAAGATCTAGCTTATCAGGCCATTGGGGGGATTAGATTAGGTAAGAAATTGTCCAGCAAGTATGTGGCACAGAGTAAGTGCTCAGCAGTGAGGCTCATACGATTTCACTGCTGCTAGGATTTTTGATATTACTACAGACAAGAATATTACTAATGTTCTTAGTAGTATTAATATTATCTAATATCTATTATTATTATTATCTAATATTATCTAATGTTGTCTAATATCTAATAATATTAAAACTCTAATCGTAGTACTAGCCCCAGTGCAGGGGCTGTAAGACTTCCCGCTGAGCCTCTTCTCCTCCCGGGCCTCAGTTTACCCACCTGAAAGTGCGGTGCTGCCCTTGGTGATTTCTGAGGGTGGTTCTCTCCTCACTCCCAGCTCCTCCTCGCGAGGATGCATGTTAACCCCTTGTGGGCTGCGGGCTGGTCTGGTCCCCTCTCCTGCATCAGTGCTCTCTCTCTCTCTCTCTCTCTCTCCTTCCCCCACCAGCCAGAGCCAACTGGCTGCCCCTCCTCCACCAAGTCCCCCGGCCTTTGACACTAATTGATACGGTGTTTCCCCCTCTAATCCTGCCTCTGCCTCCGGGGCCCTTGTTCCTAGGGCATCTGCTTGATGAGAGGAAGAGGAGGCAGGGCCCACCGCCACCCGCCTGTCTGCCATCTGGTCCCCTTCCCCTCCCTCCTCTCAACGCCGCCAAGAAAAATCTGTAATGAATCCGTGGCCCCCACCCAAGGGGCTGGGGTGAGGCCGGGCGCATGCTGGCTGTGTACATGCATGCGCGCGCGCGCGACACACACACACACACACACACACACACACACACGCAGCTTGTAGACACAATTATTGGTAAAGCTTTTGTGCGCTCTCCCAGACCCGCTCCAGCTGAACAGCTGCTGGAAGGGCTCAGGAGCGAGATGCTAACAGGAGGGGAACTTTAATTATCTGACCGAATGGCACCTTTGGCAGCCCCAGGGGACTGGACAAGATGGGGAAGAGGGAGGCAGGCAGGGGAGAGAAAGACCATTAAATAGGAGAATCGGGGGGCAAGAAAGGGATGGGATGCACTAGCTACTGGGGAGGGATGATGGAGGAGATTCACAGCGATCCCAGCCCCAAAGAACCAGACCTTCTCAAATCCACAGGTTGAAGAAAAGATTTGCAAAAGTTGGTTTTCTTCTTTCCTGAATCCATCTGCCCTGCATGACTTTCACTCACTAAGCCATCAGGGCTGCCTTCTAAAGGCTGGTGTCAAGAGCAGAACTTTGGGTTCTGCACCTCTGGATTCTAATTGGCCCTCTGCTCCTTGCTGGCTGTGTGACCTTAGGCCAAGTACTTCACCTCTCTGAGCCTTGAGGTTCCTCTCTGTAAAATGGAGATAATAGCAATACCTACTCACGGGGTTTTTGAATGAGATAATATCATTCATTCAAAGGGCACATATTTAGGGAGTGCTTGCTGTATACCAGGTACTATGCTAGGAGTCAGAGATATAAGAGAACCTGTGACAGACTGGGGTGCGGGGAGGTGCTAACAATGAACAAGGAAACCAACTGATAAAGAATAAGGTGTGAGTAGGGCCCAAAGAGCAGTCGCTACAAGCAACTTTTCCAGATGCTTCTCCTTCCGCTCTTGTCAGTCAGACCATTTTCCCCCTTTGTTTCTTAGTTCCTGAGTTGGTGTGTGTCACGGCCAAAGCTGTTTGCTCTAATGTTTCATGACTGTGCCGTGGGAGATATTCTCTCTGCATCAGAACAGCTTCAGGCTCAGCACCTGGTACATAGTAGGTGCTCAGAAAATATTTTCTGGGATGAATCGCCCAGACAGCCTGGGCGATTAAGTTAATATTAAGCGACTGAGGGTGAAAAGTACCAGCCTCAAAGGGAGGCCAAAGAGGGGTCTATCCACTTCAAAAAGAATGATGTATTCTCCATTGTGAGGAACTTCCTTTGCACTGTAGGATGTACACAAACTGCTGACAGTGTCGCTGCTGATGAAGGCGGGTGGGGAGTGGCTGGATGTTTAGCTTTGTCTCTGTGGCTTATGTATTTAATGAGAAGGTTTTCGTAAATTACAAGATTTCCCCCTGTATTAGTTATGTGTATAAACATTAAAAAAAAAAAAAAGACTAGGTGGAGGTACATAAGCAGCACTCTAGGATATTTAGCAGCTTCCCTGGGCGCTCTACTCACTAGATGCCAGTAGAATCTCCACACTGCTCCCCCCACTCCCCCGCCAAAAACACACCGTTAGTTGTGACAACCAAAAACGTCTCCAGAGATTGCCAAATGTCTCCTGCAGAGCAAAATCGCTACTGGTTGAGACCCACTGATCCAGTCAGAAATATCTGACATGGCTGGAAAATCAGGACTGTTCAACTTTGGAAGGCTTTGGAAATTTAAAAAAAAGCCACATTGAGTCACGTCTCCCGCCTTCCCATGGGATTAGAGAGGACCAGAGTCGCACAGAGGAAGGAGCACGCGATTGGAGTCTGACAATCTGAACTTCCGTTGCCCGGGTCTCAGTCTTCTCATCTGTAAAACAGGGAGACTAAGGCCGCCCCCACATGGGCCATTGTCAGTCTCTGGTATCTTGTTGCAAAGCTCTTGGGTTTTGGAATCGACAGATCTGGTTTCAGATCCCAGCTGGGCACCCCCAGGCAGGTCACTTCACCCTTCTAAGCTCTTTCCTCATCTGTAAAAGGGGGGTGAGGATAACACCCACCCCCTAGGTTGGATTCAAGGATAACCTACGAGAATGTCTGCAAGCATTTCACGGTGTCCTGATGTGGCAAAGTGCTCAGTCACCGTGGCTACGACGCTTAGTGGCAACAGTTGTAAGCTGTACTTTAGCCAAGGTCCTAATATAAGCCAATAGCAGTCACGTGGGGAAGAAGGTTAGAGTCTCTCTTCCCACCTCCTTGGAAGGACTTTCATTCGTGCAGCCAGCATTCACCACGTGCTCACGATGGGCCACTTCCTTTGGATAGAGATGAATCAAACACAGACACCCGCCCGTGGGGAGTGCCAACACACCAACGTAACAGGGTGTCTGAGCTGGGACTCACCCAGTGTCTTTCTAGCCAAGGTTCCCATGACATAATTCCCAGGTGGACATCCCCTGACTTAGCAACACTCCTCGGAGACAAGGCTTTCCGGGAACTCTTCCCAGCTTACCGTCCTCCCGGCCTCTGGAGTCAGCCTTTTCTACCCGTCCTCCTTGTCCCACTTTGGGATTGTAGGGCAAGTTGCTTATAATCATTAAGAACAGTTTTCTTCTCCCTGTCCTTCAGCCTGTCTGTCCCCCCTTCCCTTTTTTTAATCAACCAATGAACGCCTCCGAGATACTCTTTGTCTGCTACTGAGGCCCTCCCTTTTCAACTGCACTCCTGCCAACTCAACCAGCTTCTTCATTCTGCCCCACCATGGCCTCCATCTTCGTTCCTTAACCCACAATTCTTTGCAATTTCTCTGCAAAGACCCTGCAAAGTTCTTTTATTGTTTTTTTTTCAGTTACCTCTCACCTAAGCGTTTCTAGTCTTCCTGTCCCTGTTAATAATATCTCCCCTGCTTAGTGATTTCCTCTGTTGACGTTTACTATGTCTTTATTTACTCCTACCCCAGATGGAGAATGACCCGATTTTACCTTCTCAACTTGAGGGAAGGCAAGCATGAGAAAAATCTCACCAGGTGTTTTACATCAACCCGGGAGGTGATGCTATTTAATCCCAGCATGCACTAGGCTACAGGCGGAATTAGCAGAAGGATGGGTGAAATTGGATGGCCCTCTAACATCTCCAATACGCCTTCACGGCCGGGAAGCATCACTATTATTTCTTTAACTAAGTAAGTGACACGATCTCCAAGAATATCCGATTGATGTTTGCACGTGGGTAACAAACAAAACAAATTTTGGAGCCAAACAATTAAGCTGCTTGCTTTTCTGCACCAGTTTGTCACTGCAGCGGCATAAAGAACATCAACAGTGACACCAGCACCAAGAAACCCATAACATCTCCAGTTTAATGATGAGAAAGTCAGGTCCAGAGATTTGCCTGTGTTACCTGATGTAACACAGGTGAAAACAGAACATAAACTGGAGTTAGGATTCAGATGTTCCAAGTTCCAGATTTTAAGTCCACTCTTGAATCATCTGCTTTCTGCTAAATATTTTTAAAACAAGTTTTAATCATAAAGGTAACATTTGATAATAATTTATAAAAAGCACTGTAGAAGTATACAAAAGTGAAAGTCTCTTCATCTTCTACTGCTGTCTACTAGAGGCAATCGCTATTGTGCTTTTTTTATCCATTTTTCCATAAATGTTTTATATGAAAATACAATGCATTATGCCAGGAAAGTTGCCTTTTCTTCTGAACTTTGTACCTTGGGTTTTAAAATATATTAGTACATTTAGAGCCGCCCTGTTCTTCTTTTAATCGCTGCATTGTGTTCTGTTGTATGGATGTATCGTTCTTTATTTAGTCAATGTCCTATTGACTCACAGTCACTCTGTTTTCAGAATTTTCCCTTAAAAAACATTACTATAATAAGAATTTTGGTATATCTTTGCCCACTTTGGAGTTCGTTATCTCTATATCTATCTATAATAAATTCCTAGAAATGGAATTGTTAATATTCCTAGCATAAGATACTGTCCTAAAAATTTTTTTTAATTTAAAAAAAAGGAAAAGGGGGTGGGGGCAAAGAAAATGATACTGTCCTATTGCCCTCCCCAAAGTTTGCACCCTCCCTTCCCGAGGGTATTGACATTTACAAGATAGGGAATGGTCAAGCTCTTTCATCTATGTCACTCTGAGAGTTAGCAAGTATGTGCCTGTTCTGATTCCCCTTTCTTTAATAATGAGCGAGGATGCACATCTTTGCAGATTTGTTTGCTGTTTTGTATTTTTCTGTGATTGCTTTACTTCGTGTCCTTCATCCATTTAATAGAATTAGGTCATTCTCTTTTTTTAATTTGTAAGGGCTCTTTGCATATTAAGCAAATTATTCTTCTATCTGTCATGTGTGTTACCCCTTACAGTTTTTTTGTTTGTTTCTGATGAGGATAGAGATTCAGAGCAGACAAAAAAATTGTAGGTAGCGTTTGGAAAAAGGATAGAAATGAAGCTAGATTGTATCTCCCTCCCCAATCCTCTCCCTCTCCCAAGAATGCTTTGCTGTAACAGATGGAGACCTATGAGTCAGAACAGGTATAAGGATCTAATCTCCTCTTCTCCTGCTGGACCTGCGTTCAAGTGAGGGCATGTATTAGAGAAAAGAAAAGCCGTCTGCAAGGAGAGTCTGGCCATTTCCCAGATCCAAGCTACACTTGGCAGCCTGGTCCCATTCCCCAAATGCCACTCCGTGTTCTAAAGACCAGACACAAGGTAGCATATGGCCTACAGGAATCCTGAAATTTTTAAATTTAGGGAAGCACAGGAAGTGAGGAGGTGGCGTGCGATGGGGGCCTCCTGCAGGACTGTTCAGCCTCAGAAGGTGGGGAAGGGATGGGCTTTCTCTGCTTAGTTAGGAACCAGCACATCTCTGGTCACTGAACCCATGGGAGTATACTTTGACAAAAACCTATAATCCCATTAGAGTGGGAGTACCCTAGAACCCAGCTACACCCCTTCTAGCATGGAGAAAGCCTCAGACACACGCCCAAATTCTGTTCCAGAAATCTGTTGAAGGCATGAGCAATTGGATGTACGTTTATTGTAGCACTGATGTAACTGTGAGAAATCAGAAACAACCTAAGTGCCCAAGAATGGGGGAATTGAGAAATAATAAGTTGTGATCAACCCCAAATACGGAAGGCAGTGAAGCCGGTAACAGGAATGAGGCTGAACTCCGAGTCTGGGCATGGAAAGAGGGCATGTGTTTCACTGAAAATGCCAGCTGCAGGTGGATACACGTAGAGCAGAATTCTCAGGACAGCAGGACCATCTTTCCTCCCCAGCATATAGTCGATCCGTCAGGGAGGCTCTCAGCTCTAAGTATAGCCGAAATCTCTTCTTCTCCATCCCCACAGCCCCTGAACTAGTCAGAGCTGTCATCCTCTCTCACCTGGGGACTCCCAGGGACAGTCTCCCAAATCCCCCACTGCCACTTCCAGTTGTTTATTCTTCTCTGGGCTGTGCTTTAATGCAGCCACCAGGCCGATCATTTAAAAACCAAACCTTTTCATTGTCACGCCTCTGCTCAAGACCTGCCCTGCTGGACTGTGAATAAAATCCAAGCTCCTGGCAATGGTCCCAGCTTCCTCCTAGCTCCTCTTGTGTCTCCGTGTTCCCCCCACTCTTCCCCTCCCGATGCTGCTGCAGCCACAGGGGTCTTGCCAGCCCTCCCACATACCATGTTCATCCCAGACTTAGGGCCTTCACACTTCACCCTGGACTGTTCCTCCCCCAGATGTGTGCCTGGCTGGGTCCTCCTCATTCTTCAGACGTCAGCAAGAAGGTCACCTCCTCAGAAACGTTCTCTCTTACCACCTGTAACGGGCTGAATAGTGTCTCCCCTACAATTCAAGTCCACCCAGAGCCTCTGAACGTGACATTATTTGGAAATAGGGACAATGCAGATGTAATTTAAGATGAGGTCGTACTGGAGTAGGGTGTGTCCTTCATCCAGTATGACTGGTGTCCTTATGAGACGAGAGGAGACACAGACACAGAGGGAAGGCCATGTGAAGATGGAGGCAGGGGCTGGAGTGATGCTATCACAAGCCAAGGAAAGCCAGAGCCACCAGTAGCTGGAGGAGGCGAGGAAGGGTCCTCCCCTAGAGCTTTTGGAGAGGGCCTGGCCCTAACAACACCTTGATTTTGGACTCCTGGCCTCCAGAACTGTGACAGAATAAATGTCTGTTGTTTTAAGCCACCTGGTTTGTCTACCTTGTTATGGCAGCTCTAGGAAACAGGTACACACACCCCACCCACCCACCCAATACAATAACACCTTTCACATTATTCTCTGTCAGAGGACCCTTCATAGAGATGAGCAGGACATGGTCTTTGCCCTCAAGAGTTCAGGGTTCAGTTCATATATATGTGTATATATATAGATTTTTTTTTTTTTTGTACGCGGGCCTCTCACTGTTGTGACCTCTTCCGTTGGAGCACAGGCTCTGGACGCGCAGGCTTAGTGGCCATGGCTCATGGGCCCAGCCGCTCCGCGGCATGTGGGATCTTCCCGGACCGGGGCACAAACCCGTGTCCCCTGCATCGGCAGGCGGACTCTCAACCACTGCACCACCAGGGAAACCCGATATTTTTTTTTTTTAAGAAAAAATAAACAGATTGTTGTATTTCCCTATAAGAAATTAAATTTTCTAATCAGAAATTATGAAAATAATATAACAGACTTTTTAATTTATGTTTTGTCTGCTAGGAGACATATCCAAATTTGCGGTTCATCACTAGTAATCCTGGGAAAGAACACACGTACCTTACAAATCCCTGTTTTGTTTTCCCCTCCATCACCCTGACTACTGTGTCATTTATTTTTCTTAATACTGATTTCGTATTCTCTTGTATTTTTACCTATTTTATGGCGTTTTAAGCAGCATATGGGCAGGGTTTTTTTTTTCCTTATATAATAACATGCTATGGAAGTGCTTGAGAACGGCAAAGTGGCAGCAGGCGGCCAGGCAGCCCATGTCTGAATCCCAGCTCTGCCACTTAGCAGCTGTGTAGCCTTCGTCATTTCAGATCTCTGTACCTCAGTTTTCTCATCTGCAAAATGGGGATAAAATAGTACCTACCTCATTGAGTTGTTGTGAGGATTGAATGAGATAATAATTGTAAATACTCTGGGGTCTAGAACATGCTAAGTACTATTATGCTTATTAAATATGTAGCCAACTTTAATATCCTCGCGAATTAGAAAATTCCTTAACGTGGGAGCCATACCATCTACAGCCTAGACTGCAAGCCCCTTGAGACTGTTTTATTCCACTTGGTATCTCCATCTTCTGTGACTGGCACACAATAGCTGCTTGATAAATCTTGGGTGAGCAAATGAATGAGTAAATGAATGAAACCCAGGTTTTCCACCCATTAAGTGCATGATGGTAGAAAAGTCATTCCTTCTTTCTGCACTTCACTCTCCCCCATCTTGAAACCGACATACCTCTAAGGTTTCCTCCAGTTCTAAAGTTACCTGAGTCTGTGCCTGAAATGGCGCACCAGCGCGCTGTCTCCTTGCTGAGACATTGCCCTGTCTCTGGATACTTTCCTCTGGAGCTTCTCCCTCACGACTGTGGACTTCAGCATCTGGGCTGTGGATTCAGCATGCGCTCAGGGGCAGGCAGCTGCTGCATTCCCTGCACTGGGGAAGATGGGAGGGGAACAGGAGGGTGGGTGGCAGGAGTAGGGGGCTTCTGGGAAGCAGGGGCAGAGATATGCGTGGATGAGTGTTGCTCTGCCAGCCAAACTGGGGACAAGAACCTAGAGACTTGGAGATTCTTAAAAGCAGCAATGAGTGGAGTCCATTGAAGGGAGAGTCGAGGGTAAAGGTTTCTGGCATCCTTTACTGTAGGATGGGGGGTGTGTGTCCATCTCCTCTTCACTTTAGCAGAGGCTCTCCTTCAACACTCCCCTTTCCCACCGTCTCCAGGCTCAGCCAGTTTACTAGTGAACTCATTCTGCCCCCCTCCCCTCAGCCCTTCTGCTCCCACCTATCAGCAGAGGAGGGGCTCTGCTCTGCCCCATCCTCTGGACTCAGACTGACCTTGACTCAAATCCTGACTCTGCTACGTACCTGCTGTGTGACCTCCAGCAAGTTACTTGACCCACCTGAACCCCAATTTCCTCATCATTAACATGGGGGAGAATATCTTAGCAGGTTGTTGTGAATATTAAAACAATGTCAATAGAAAGCTTAGCACAGCATTAGGACATAGCATGAGCTCCAAGCATGACAGCCATTGTACTTATGAGAAAAAGAGAAGCAGAGAGAGACAGGGAGGGAGAGAGAAATGCATGTGTTCTGGATGAGAGCTAGAATGAATGGGTTTAATTGGAAATACTGGGGGGCCACCAGGATGGAAGAGGAATCCTCTAGAGTAATGGAAAGAATTACTCTAATTTGCTTTGTTGTAAATTGGAATTTTATACCCTAGACTGATTTAAAGTGGGGCATACTTACTCTCAAGCCACCTAGGAGTCATGAGGGCCTCACTGAAGATTCTAGAGCATCTATCCTGCCATCACCACCCCCCACCCAGTGGTGCCTGAAGTTTGTGTCTCCTTAAGGGTGGTTTGGTTGCAAGAAGCCAAAACTGGCTCAGTGAAGCCCAAGTAGAGAAGGGGCTCATCACAGGGAAGCACCCCAGAGCCCAGCCGCTCCACATGGCCAGATGAAACCCTCCATCACAGGGAAACACCCCAGAGCGCAGCCGCTCCACATGGCCAGATGAAACCCTCCATCACAGGGAAACAACCCAGAGCCCAGCCGCTCCACATGGCCAGATGAAGCCCTCCATCACAGGGAAACACCCCAGAGCCCAGCCGCTCCACATGGCCAGATGAAGCCCTCAGTTCTCCATAATCTTCCAGATCTGCACCCCACCAATGACGCCCTGAATCTCCTTGCCCCAACTCCGCATTCCCAGAAGAGAGGACCTGACTGGCAAAGGTGATAAGTAAACCAATTTGATGTAAACCACATCCTAATTTAAATGCTCTGGGGGCCAGCCCCTTAAATATTTAATAGAAGCTTAAAGAAAAAGGTGAGCACTAAATCCTTTGTGCCATGTGGACGATTAAGCCCTAATCATAGACACACTTGCCATCCCTAGGTGGAAATAATGGATTTTCTGCCTGCAGAAAAGGGGTCGCCTGCAGATCCAGTCCTGTTATCTTCCTTCTTCCGATCAGCATGGGTAAAAGAGGGATTCAGGTAATCCCTGAAGTTTCCCAGGATTTGAATTCCCCCAAGCATGTTCCCATCATCCACCCACCTCAGCTGAGTTTGTTTTCAATTTTCACTCTCAGCCCCGAACCCCAAACAGCAACTGCTTTTTGCCTTCTCTGGCGGCGGCTGCCTTTGTACCCTGTTACCTCCTCCCCAAATAAGACATTTAGTTAATTTTTTACCCCACTATTCCTAACAGCTGCTTCCTCTGCCCTTGAGCATTCTCCCTCAGCCTCCCTTGGGTCAAACTCCTTCACTGAGAAATGAAACAGTCGTCCCAGACAAGACCTCCCTTCTCCAGCAATTTTATTCGAGGGGTAGGGCTCTGTGCTTATGGATCATTTCAGAGCTAGAAGTGAGGGTATTTGAAGCGGAAAGGAAATACCAGCAAACTCACTGGAGGCAGGGAAGCAAGAGGCTGGAGAGACCATGCAAATGAATGGTTTTGAATCCTTCAGGGGGACTGGGATGCCTTGAGAAGCTGGAAAGCTATGGATGCTTTTCCCAGAAAAATCATGCGCATACAACAGCACCAGGGCCGCTGCTTAGTGGCAAGGCACCTTGAATTAGGGAAGGGAACCCCTTTCTCCGGGTGGACTTCCGCCCTCAACTTAGCCCCTTAACAGGGTATCCCTGTACAGGCAGCAACTTGCACAATTGAGAGTGGTGGCCCTGCGTGGACTCCCTGCTGGATCGATCACCCCCTCTCCAATTTAACACTCAACCCCTTCATTTTACCGATGGGACCCTGAGACTCAGAGTGGGGAATTGACTTTCTCAAGGTCAGACGGTGAGTCAGGTACCTGGGATGAGAGTCTTGACGCTCAGCCTTTCTAACTTTATCCCCTGCACCCCACATACACAGACCCTTTCACCTACCTCCTGATTAAAGCCAAAGGATTATCCCCACTCTACTCAGAGGCAAAGCAACTGGTGTGGTAGATAAAAATCTGTTGTCTAAATATCTGAATTAAATCCTTGTAGAAGATGCTTGCATTGAGGTGTTGGTTAAACCCAGTGGCCCCAAGCAGGGAAGAGCTATCCATCTTATCAGCACAGTCTGGGTTGAATGATCCATTTCCAACAGTGCAAGGAATGAAATCACGGAAAGGATAAGAGTTGGGATGGAAGGGGCGTGAGTCAGGGCTGGTGGCATTGCAAAAGTGCAGCTCAAAGGGGAAGGTTGTCCTGAAGAGGACCATTCAGGTGTGTTAAAGACAGGCCTGGTGTGAAAGCGCAAATGAATTGCCCAAAATAGTTGAGATTTCTCTCGGTGGTAATTGCAGGCAGAGCTGGAGAAAGGTTTTCTATCGAGAGCACAGGAAGGAAAGAGCTGGGGAAATAAAGAGGATTTTATCTTGTAGCCAAGAATGAGGAAAGGCTTTTGAAAAAAGGGGGTGATTAAGCGCGTCTTTTTCAAAGAGAAATAGTCCTATTGGGTGGACAGGAAAAGGTGATACTGATCCCCCCAGAGAGGAGCTATCATGGCACCAAGAAAGTGATTCACAGAGACAGTGGAGAGGAGCTATGGGTTCCATTGGTTTTCTGGGGACCTTGCTTGTGATTCCTCTTTCTCAGCCTCGGTTTTCTTATCTGTACAATGGGTATCAGCAAACTTCTATAGGCAACAACAGTGATGGATCTTACAAACTTAGCGTTGAGCCAAAGAAACCAGGCACAAAAGGGCATCTACAGTATGATCCCATTTATATTGTTGGGGCTCAGAGCAGGCTGCCCCAAAATATGCCACAAAGGCATGTTGATTATTTTGAATTAAAGTTATTTTAAGAAATGGCCAATGCAAGAGGGACACTTTGGCCCTCCTTTCTGTCTCCCCAAAAGCAGGAAATAAATCTCTCATGCGCAAGATGCACTCCCTGCCTCTGGAGGTAGAAGGATGCCCTTAGCACCGGAGATACAGGGATGAGGAGCCTGTACAAACAAACCTTGTTACTTTTAAAATGTACTAACTCAAGGGCTTCCCTGGTGGCGCAGTGGTTGAGAGTCCGCTTGCCAATGCAAGGGGCGCGGGTTTGTGCCTCAGTCCGGGAAGATCCTACTTGCCGCGGAGCGGCTGGGCCCGTGGGCCATGGGCGCTGAGCCTGCGCATCCGGACCCTGTGCTCCGCAATGGGAGAGGCCACAGCAGTGAGAGGCCCGCGTACTGCAAAAAAAAAAAAGTACTAATTCAAGCCCAAACTCTGTTTAGGTTTCTTACTAATTAAACACCCAAAACCCAAGTTTCTTTGTCCTCTCAATTCCTCACAAATGTATTGTTTCTTTGTCTAAAAAGTATAAAAGCTGCCTGCTCTGGCCACTTCTTAGGTCCCGTTTCTATGAGACCTTCACGTGCATGAATTAAAATTTTGTGTCTTTTTCTCTTGTTAACCGGCCTTGTGTCAATTTTATTATCAGTCCAGCCACAAGAACTCAGGAGGGTTACAGGGAGAAATTTCCCCTCCCCAACAATGTTCAGCCCCAAGACAGGCAAAACTCATCTAGAAGTCAGAAAAGTCAGGAGAGGAAGATGAGAGAGTGACCAGGAGTGAGCATGGCGGTGGAGGGGGGGGTCTGGGTATTGGAAAAATTCTGTTTCTTTAATGTGGTGGAAGTGCGTTGAGCTGTATATTGATGATTTGGGAGCTCTTCTGTCGGGCTGTTATGTTTCACTTAGAAGTTTACTTAAAAAAAGGAAAAGAACTAACCTGTGCTCGTAGAGGAGGTGGAATCTGTAGGCAAATGACTACCTATAAATTCAAGGCAGACAATACAGGAGTTTTGGAATTGAGGCAGAACAGTCAGCAGAGAGCAGCTGATTTGTAGGTAGGGGAGGGGTGTACGTTCGTCACCGCGTGGCTTCCGAGAATGAAGACTTTAGGGACACCTTGGATCAGCCTGAGTAGACTAGAGCCTCCCAAGGATCAGACAGGTGAGGGAGTGTGGGCACCACTGCCCCCCAGTGGCCACTGGTGCTGGAATCCCTCTCATAAAGGGCTGAGAATGCTGGCTTTTGTCCTGCCGCACTAGGGGCACCATGCCTGAACTGAAGTTAATGGAAAGGGACGTGGTTGTGACTCAATCAAAAGACGAGAACGCTTGTTTTTTTCTCTTATAGTGAAGCCTCCGCTCGAGCCTCTGGTGAGGACCTCATGTTTATTTGTTCATTTAAAAAACCCTTTTTCAAGACCCACTCTGTGCTGGGCACTGGTCCAGATGCTAGGGATCCAACCACAGCTAAGGTTATCGTCCCATGGGGGCCAAGGTTCCAGGTAGTTGTTTAAGGCAAAGAGATGATCTCCATGGGACTTGCTTCACAGGGAGAGTCCCTAAAGCAGCAGTTGAAATGTAAGCCAGATGCCCGGCAGAACTTCCTGGCATCCTGACTGCATAATTAGTTGAACATCTACCTGATATGAAGGAGGGAAGCTTTACTGGACGTAGATTTCATATATCATGGAGTTGAGTTGCTAGCCATCGCCCACGTAATATTGGCAGAGGGATTTTGAAATTTATAAGGCATTATATATTTATAGATATATGTGTGTGTATATATATATACATATATATATATGTCTCAAATGTGGGCCCAGAGACCCTGTGCGAGTTAAGGTGTGTTCGGCTGCAGGTCCCAGGAAACACAATGGAAAATGGCTTCAATGATGAGGGAAACGTATTCTCCCACTTAACAGAAGTCCTGAGGGAGGGTAGGTTAATTGAGCAACTCAGCTAGACCTTAGGCTTGGCTCTGCCATTCTCGGGGTGTTAATGATATTTCCCCTCCACCCTGCAAGAAGGGTGCAGCGTTTCCAGCCACTGCACGCAGACACAGTGAGACAGAGCATCCTGTCTCGTGTCCTGTCTTAGGAATAGTACAATACAAATTCCCTCGAGGCCTCCCAGAATTCTGTCACACGCTTATACCTAAGCCGTCACCGGCAAGGAGAATGGACTTTCCGTGATTGGCTTTGATTAACCAACATTCGTTCTGTGGTGCTGCCCAGCCTTCCCTAATGAGGCACACCCTCTTCCTCCAGCCCAAATACCTGAACAGAATCAGGATTCTGGTTAACAAGGACACGTTCCTGGATCACAACATGGAGAACAACTGGGTGCCTTTGCAAAAGGATGAGACTGCCAACAGCTTAGTGTCTGCTGGTGGGGTTGTGTTTATTCCCCTCTCACTCCTTCTAGACCAACAGCCCCCCTAGCTGCGGGGGGACTATGACAGCCAAGATCCCATAAGGCATAGCAACTCCTCTGGTCCCCACTGAGAGCCAGATGATAAAGGGAAAGGTCACAGGTCTCAGGTCACATGGCCGAGGGCTGCTTGTTGTGTCTCGGGGGAGCAGAGCTAGAGGCCTCAGCGTCATCCCAACAGCAGCCCACAGGCACTGAGCCCCTGGTGCGCGCTAGGCTCTGGTCTCCCAACTGGGCTGGATTCTGGCCTCAAATTCTTTCCTGGAGTCCGGCCCCGCCTCACTCCGGGTTGCTGCTGGCTCATGGTGTATCTCTGTGCAGTCACCAAAGGTGCCCTCTCTAGGTGGTTGGATTCTGCTGATGCAACCTGACAGCTGGGCACACAGGCTGGTGGAAGGAATTCGGGCTGGGCTCAGCCCCTATAAGCCCCCTAGGCTGAGCACCTTTGGGTAATTCATCAACTGCACACACACACACAGAAGCGCTGCTCTTCACAAGCCCCGGTTTGGTGTGTATTCTACACCCAACCTCTCCTTGTATGTCCTGGCTGGCCCCTGCCTCGAGCAGGCAGCCTGTCAGCTTTGATCTTTTAATCCAGGATTTGCCAGAGCGTGATTGACATGCGTTTAAGCTCAGCCTCCCTGGGGCAAAGACTTGTTCCTGTGGAAACAGAGGGCGAGGCAGGCTGGCCAGGTCTCTGAGCTGGATCTTGGGGCCGTTGGATCTTTTCTGATCCCTCTACATCCAAACCAGGCTGATGCTGGGGATGTAACTTGCATGTGTTTCAGGGCCCTGTCAGGGACTCTGTGTCTTCCCAGACATGTATTGGGGCCATAGGAGGAGAAGGGGACCATTAGCTGTTAAACACTTACAGTGTGGCAGGTCCTGTCCTGGGTACCGGACAAATAGGAGAAATGAGAAGACATGGTCCTGCGCTCTGCAGGCTTGATCCTCTGTGGAGAGGCACCTGAGTCAAAAGTTATAACATAGGGCTTCCCTGGTGGCGCAGTGGTTGAGAGTCTGCCTGCCGATGCAGGGGACGTGGGTTCTTGCCCCAGTCTGGGAAGATCCCACATGCCGCGGACCGGCTGGGCCCGTGAGCCATGGCCGCTGAGCCTGCGCGTCCGGAGCCTGTGCTCCGCAAGGGGAGAGGCAACAACAGTGAGAGGCCCGCGTACCGCAAAAAAAAAAAAAAAAAAGTTATACACTGAGGAGTGATGGGGATCTGGGAAGAGTGTGGGTGTCCGTGGCACAGGCATGTAATCGTGTGTGTGTGTGTGTGTGTGTGTGTGTGTGTGTGTGTGTGTAGGGGGAAACAGAGGGTAAAGATTTCCAGAAGAAATGAGGCTTTAGTCAAACAGGGAGTGTAGACTAAAGGGGGTGGCATGGGGCAGAGGAGCAGCGTGTGCAAAACCAGGGGCTAAAGGGGAGCCGTCTGTGTTTCAGGGTGGCCGGCACATCTAGTGCGGGTGGTAAGCAGTGAGAGGCGAGGCTGGATCAGATCGTGGAGATTCTCACTCTTGTGAGTCCAGGTCCTCCAAGAGGCAGATGCCGAGACAGGATTACATAAGGATTTTACTAGGGGCACTGCCCAGGAGCCAAATGGGGTGGTTGGGAGCAGGGAAGGCTGGGAGAGCATCAGACCTTAAACAGAGGAGAAAGGGGAGGAAGAAAGGTCGAGTGGAAGCATCCTAGCTTGCTGTGCAGTCTGAGGAAGTTTCAGCAAGGTTCTTGGGGAGCCCTCCAGCTAAAGTCGGCGGCCGTCAGAGGAGTTTCTTGCATCCCTGCCTTGGTATCCCAGCCATTGATTCCGCAGAGGTCAGAGCTCGGCATTGGAGGCCTTCGGCCAGTTATGCTCCCTCTGGTTGGAGATCTGGGGAATACATTCTCATGACCCCCACATCTGGATTTGATTTCATTCTAGGGAGAATTGGGAGCCCTGGAAGGTTTTAAGCAATTTATGTTTTTTAAGAAAATCACTCTAGTGGCTGTGCAGAGGATGGGTAAGAAGAGGTTGATAATATTATTTTTTTAAAGTGCAGAGGTTCAAGACAAGCATGATGTGGACTGGACTTGGGGGTGATGGGATCTATGGAGAAATGGACAAATTGGAATTAAATTAAAGAGGCAGAATGCTTAGAACTTGGTTGATGTATGGGGGAGGTGAAAGAAGGGACGGAAAGAGGACCCTATCACGTGTCATTTGTGTGCTGGATATAGTGTGTGGTACAATGGTCTCATTTAATTGCCACAACAACCCTGTAAATTTGGTTCTATGTAGTGGCATTGGTGCACCCCCAAGCCAGCCACACAAACCAGGTGATAGGTCTAAACCAATCCTGTTCTCTCACCTGCAATTGTTTTAAGATGTTTTATGTGTAACCCAGTCTAAGCTAATAAGACATAATGAGAAGTTTGCTGGGGAAATTTCAGGAAAGATTTCTCCTTTCTTAAGAAGGAGTCACATTTAAAGACAGTCTTTTTCTTTCTCTGGACATTCTGGTGTCTGGGTAGAATGTCTGGGACAGGCAGCCAATCTGAAATCAAGACAGTGCAGCCTGAGAGCACAGCCCTCACACCAAGGATGGGAGAGCAAAAATATGGAAAGAACCTGGGCTCTGAATGACATCATCAAGTCACTGAGTAAACCAGCCCTGGAGCCCACCTGAGCACTGGGCTGCTTAGAATTCAGATCATATATTTCTTTATGATTTGCACCAATCTGAGTCAGGATTTGTTTCTAAACTCAAGCAAAGCATAATCCCTGTTTTACTGATAAAGAAATGGAATCTTAAAGTCACATAGCTGATAGATGGCAGAGTAAGGACACAATCCCAGGTTTTCCTACAAGATCACTTTCCTTTGTCAATGACAGTTTTCCTCTTTGATGTCAGCTTGAATCACCTGATAATGCTAAAGCTCAAGCTCTTACCCTGTGTGATATTAGTATATGTGGCAATGAGAGATCTACGAGCGTTAGTTGTGCCCTTGCTCTATACTCTGCACGATGCAAATCATTGTGGAGGGCATAAATGACCTATGTTAGCCCCGCTCTTAAAGAGTCTATGGTATAACTGAGGACAAATGAACATAGTTGGAGACTAGAATAATCGATCTTTTTTTTTTTTATGCGGGCCTCTCACTGTTGTGGCCTCTCCCGTTGCGGAGCACAGGCTCCGGACACGCAGGCTCAGTGGCCATGGCTCACGGGCCCAGCTGCTCCGCGGCATGTGGGATCTTCCCGGACCGGGGCACGAACCCGTGTCCCCTGCATCGGCAGGTGGACTCTCAACCACTGCGTCATCAGGGAAGCCCATCGATCACTTTTAAGGGTCACTTATTACATGGTAGACAATGGGATAAGTATTCAACACGTCTTATCACAGATATTCCTCACAACAAACAACAGACTATTTTCTTTTACTGTCATTGTCATCATATTACAGATATGGAGGCACAGAGATTACTAACTCACCCAAGACCACAAAGCTGGTATAGATGGAATTTAAGGCTTTCTGACTCCAGAGGCTGTACTCTTGACCACTGTGCTACACTGTCTGCCCTAATAGACATTCATTAGTGCAAGGCAGCATCGAGCTGAGTGACGGACGTACAGGTTGATAGTAGTGAAGACTCTTCAACACGTATGTGCAGGTGCTTTGCACATGTTATTGCTAATCTTTAGTGGTTCTCAAACTTGAGCAATGAAATCACCTGGAGGGCTTGTTAAAAGCACAGATTGCTGGGACCCACCCCCAGTTTCTGATTCAGCAGATACGGGCTGGGGAGGTATCTCAGGATTTGCATTTCTAACAAGTTCCCAGGTGATACGGAATGTCTGGGGACCGCACTGTGAGGGCCACTGCCTTAGAATGAGTCCCTCTGTAGTTGAGGGATTAGTATCCCTCATTACTATCCCCATTTTGCAAATGGAGAAAGTAGACCATACTGGGAAATCTCATCTGCCCACACCTTACCGTGGGTAAGTGCTAGTCCCAGGATTTGAACCTGGTTCAGTCTGGGTCCAAAGTCCATGTTCTGTCTGTTGCACCATGCTACCTCAAGATAGAAGTGCATCTCAAACTCAGGAGGAAAGAACACTGTGGGCTGGAATGCTCAGGGAAGGCTTCCTGGAGGGGGAGGAGGAGACCTTGAAAAAAATTGAGTTTAAGTTGGCCATCCTAGGCTACAGCCGTGACCAAAGGAATGCTTGACTTGCTGCGTTATAGCTGTGCAAACATTCTTGGCTTGAATTTCTGCATAGCGGGAAGATTGCGGTGAGGACACATAGTGAGGGTTGCTCCATAAAAGGAGGTCTGGGCAGAATAGTAGGAAAATTGCAGGGATCTGAGGGGCAGGAAGGAGCTGATTAAGGAGACCAACACCGAAAAAGGTAAACACAGGTGGGAAAACACTATGCCCCATACCCAAAGGGGAGGAACAACTTACAATATCTTTTTTCATGTGAGGGGATGGGTAGGCATTACACCATCCCCATTCATTCATGAGCAACATGGCTTGGATCCACTCCCACCAGCACCTGCTCCCTTATTACCATTCTAATTTCCTTAATCAAAGCAAAGGACAAGGACAGAGATTTTTCCTTTGTCATTGATTGAAAAATGATAATGTTCTGTGATTGAAGCCACCGGGGTTGTTAAGCTTCAAGGAAACAGTCAACGCAGACATGAAGACACAAGCGTTGTGAGCAAACATTTCAAAAATCACATGCAAAAGAGAGAAGGTTTACTCTGTGTGGTTGCCAAGATTAGAAGTTGGACCAACCGGTGGGAATTCCAAACTACGAAAGAGCATGCTAACAATTCTTGATGTCATCCATTAATCCAGTCACTGAGCCATTCGACAGCCATCCACTAGGAGCCCACTGTGTGCCAGGGACGGTCCTAGGTGCTTGGAGAATCGAACAGAAATGGTTCTTGTCTTCACGGTTGGCCTGAATCCATCTTGTTAAAACTTAGGCTCTTTTGAAGTTGAAGTACTTTAAGTCCCTCGTCAGCGAGAGAAAATGTGGATGGTCACCAACTAACCCTTCTCCTAACACCCCCATTTCTTCCTGCAGTGATAACATATGCCTTTGATGGTAATGAAATTTGCCAAAACCACATCACTCAAATCCTGTCTCCTCCACGGAGTGGGAGCCTTGGATTCAATGCAGACACGACATGGTCAGAGACACAGTAAGCAGGCTGTACCAAGTAGAGGGGGTAGGAACACATTCTGATGTAAGGGGATAATTCTCAGTGAGGGAGAGCTCCCAGCTAATGGCCCATCCCTCAGGGGCCCACACAGCTGTCCCAAGGCACTTCTGGGATCTGGGAGAGAAAATCCAGCAGCCATTCACCACGAAGCCGGGGAGCGTTTAGCTCTCTAACAGGGTCATTAGCTGGGTAACAGATGAAACTGAACAGTGGACAGAAGGGCAGAGGTAACTGAAACAGGAGAGAAAAATACATGGTGAGTTTCCACATTCTTTTAGAACACATGTTTGCCTCGAAATTCCCTGGACTGCTGGGCACCATGAAATGTCAGAAGCCAAGGGATTTGTAAAGAGCAACTCAGAGAACCTAGGGTATGCCACAAGATGAGGGAGAATCTATCCACAAGGGAGGGTTGACAAATTTCCAGAAACCAGCAAGCTAATCCAGCAGAGCTGTTGATGATATCACAGGGCACTTAACAGATACACTCCCAGGGATTCTGTAAAGCCTGGAAATCAGGCAGAATGATTTGTGAGAAACAAGCGTCAGCCTTCTAAGCAGGAAGTTTAGTTCTGGTTTAGGAATTTATTGCGTTGTTGACTGACGTGTATTAATTAACTTTGCTTTCTGATCATTAAAAATAATATTAGTCCGTTGCAGAAAGTATAGAAAGAAAGAAAATAAAAATCACTCCAAATCCCATAATTTAAAGATAAATACGGTTAGCTTCTTATTGATATCCCTGCAGTCTTTTTCACATGCATATGTGTACATCTCTCTCTATTGCAAAATTAAAATCATACTTCCATAGTTTTATAAACTTGTTCTCACTTAACAATATGTCATGAAATTTTCACGAGGTTTTCCCACCATATTGAAAACTGGTTTTTGTGATTACTATTTTTTAGTGTCTATACTGTATGAGTACCTTAGGTTGAGACATAACATTAGTGATATTTGACCTTTTTTAACCTATAAAAATGGCAATTTCGTACGGTTCACCTGTATTATAATTGATATTTCCAGCCTGATACTCACTGACATTTAGACTGTTCCCAAATGTTCTCAATTATAAAAATTTTGCAGTGAACTTCTTTGTGTCCACATCATTGCACACATCCACGATTGTTTTCTGATGGTAAATCCTTATGCACTAGTTATGTATTGCTATGTAACAAATTAACATAACGCAAATCTAGCAGCTTAAACAACACACAATTTTTTAGCTCACGGTTTCCACGGATCAGGTTTAGCTGGCTCTTCTGCTTCAGGATCTCTCACAAGGCTGCAATCTTGGTGTAAGCCAGAGCTGAGGTCTCATTCAAAGTCTCGACTGGGCCAGCTAGGATCTGCTTCCAAGTTCGTTTAGGTGGTTGTGGGCAGGATTCAGCTCCTCGTTAGCTGTAGACCTGAGACCTCCCTCAGTTTCTTGCTGCGTGTGCTCCTCCATAGAATGGCTCACAGCGTCGCAGCCATCTTCATTAGAGCCAGCAAGGGGGAGAGTCGGCTTGCCAGATGGAAGTTACAATCTTATGTAACTTAATCACAGACATTATAGCCCATCACTCTTGCCATATTCTGTCTGTTAGAAGCAAGTCATAGGTCTGTTTTGCAGGTGGGGTTCCCTGGGAAGCAGGATCTGAGATGGAGATTAGATGCAGGGAATTTATGAGAAATGACTTTGGGGTCAAGTGACACTTGTGGGAAGGAAGGGAAGGGAAGGAAGCAGGATGCACAGAGGGAAAAGTCAGTCTGCAAAGAAGTCTCAGTGGAGACCGCAGCTGACCCCACAGAGAGCGCTGAAGCAGAGAGGACCCTTCAGAGTTGTCTGGAGTTGGGGGCAAGAGGATGAACCTTTATCTCCCACATCAGTCATTGGATGCAGGCTGCCTTAGGAAGAGGCAGAGCTTTGCAGTCTGCAGCGGGGGCAGTCCCTGACAGGGCTGACAGCCAAGTGTTGTCTGCTGGCAGGACTTCCAGGGTCTGGGAGAATACACCCTTCACTCTTAAAGGTGAATCTGGGCAGGGCATCCCAACCTCTACCAGTCTGGGGATTTATTTTTTCATAAATTATCCACCTATGTTCAAGAATCTTGTTCATGCCTCAGAAGGAAAAACATCTAATACATATATATTACTCAGACTTACTGATTTTTACCTACTTAGTTTTTTGAAGTATGTTAAAGTATTCTAATAAAATTATGATTTGGGCATTAGATATCTATGGTTTACTTACTACTCATTATAAGTTTGTATCCTTAAACACCATCAATCATATCCCCCCACACCCCATCCCCTGCTAACCACCATTTTACTCTCTTTTTAAAAATAGGTTTGACTTTTTCAGATTCTACATATAACTGATATCCTACAGTACTTGTCTTTCTCTGTCTTATCTCACTTAGCATAATATGCTCAAGGTTCACCCATGTCATTACAAATGGCATGATATCCTCCTTTCTAATGGCTGAATAATATTCTATTGTGTATATACGTTATTTACTCATCCATAGATGGGATTTCAGGTTGTTTCAATACCTTGGCTATTGGGAATAATGCTGCGATACACATGGGTGTGCATATATCTTACTGAAATCCTGTTCTCATTTCCTTTGGGTGTATACCCAGAAGTGGAATTGCTGGATTGTATGGTAGATCTATTTAAAACAAATTTTAGGAACCTCTGTATTGTTTTCCGTAGTGGTTGGACTAATTCAGAGTCCTATTAACAACGTATAGAGGTTCCCTTTTCACCACATCCTTGCTAGCACTTGTGATCGCTTGTCTTCCTGATGATGGCCATTCTAACTGATGTGAGGTGGTGTCTCATTGTGGGGATTTTTAAAAATAAATTTATTTATTTATTTGTTTGTTTATTTGTTTTTGGCTGTGTTGGGTCTTCGTTGCTGCACGCAGGCTTTCTCTAGTTGCGGCGAGCGGGGGCTACTCTTTGTTGCGGTGCGCGGGCTTCTCACTGCGGTGGCTTCTCTTGTTGTGGAGCACAGGCTCTAGGCGCGCAGGTTTCAGTGGTTGTGGCGCGCGGGCTCAGTAGTTGTGGCTCGTGGGCTCTAGAGCTCAGGCTCAGTAGTTGTGGCACACTGGCTCAGTTGCTCCGCGGCATGTGGAATCTTCCCAGATTCTTAACCACTGCACCACCAGGGAAGTCCCTCATGTGGTTTTAATTTGCATCTCTCTGGTGATTAGTGATGAGCATCTTTTCATGGGCTTGTTGGCCATTTTGATGTCTTCTTTGTTGTTTTAAATTTATTTTGATGACATAATTGATTTACAATGTTGTGTTAATTTCTGCTCTTCAGCAAAGTGATTCAGTTTTATATATATATACATATATATATATATTCCTTTACATATTCTTTTCTATTATGGTTTATCATAGGATACTGAATATAGTTCCCTGTGCTATACAGTAGGACCTTGTTGTTTATCCATTCTCTATATAATTGTTTGCATCTGCTAATCCCAAACCCCTAATCCCTCCCTCCCCCACCCACCATCCCCCTTGGCAACCACACATCTGTTCTCTATGTCTGAGTCTGTTTCTGTTTTGCAGATAAGTTCATTTGTGTCATATTTTGGATTCCACATATAAGTTATATCATATGGTATTTGTCTTTCTCTTTCTGACTTACTTCACTTAGTTTGATCATCTCTAGGTCCATCCATGTTGCTGCAAATGGCATTATTTCATTCTTTTCATGGCTGAGTAATATTCCAGTGTATATATGTGCCACATCTTCTTTTCGATGTCCTCTTTGGATCAGCGAAGTTTTCTTCACAGTATCTTGGTTCTCTTGCCTCTCCTTCTCATTCTACAGTATTGGATGTTATGGATCCATCCTTTGTGTCTCTTCGTTTTCCTTTTTCATTTACATGTTTCTGAATTAGGGGAGATTTTCTTGAGCTTATCTTTACATTTCAAAAAATCTGATCCTTCGTAATAAGCAGTCTACTGTTTTAATGCTTCTATTGCAACTTTATTTGTAACTCAGCCCATATGTTTTTCATTTCCATGGCATTTTCCAGATTTCTTAGGTACCCCTCTCGGATTATCTCTTCTAGCTACATAGATGCAACACCCTCTTTCATCTTAGCAAGAGAATTTCTGAATTTTTCTCCTTGTAGTATCTCTATATTGTTGAGTCTTCTTTATCTTCTCTTTCTAAACCTTGAGTCTTTTCATGTAGCCAAACATTATTCTCTGTTTGTTCACGCTTATGGGGTGAGGTACATGCTTATCGTAAACTGGAAGCTTGTACAGGTTCTAAGAGGTATTTAGTAGATCTTTGATTGGATATATCAGGCCAGATGAAGGGAAAAGGGAAACGTTTAGATTTATTGCAATTTGCCTTTTCCTTTTTATAGATTCAGCTGCTTGGAGAGATAAGAGAGGTAGCTAGGGCCAAAGATATCTTTGGTGAGGAGTTTTGACTGTGTGAAAGATTTTCTTGTTTGTGGCGAAGCCAGCAAGATACCAGCAGTGCCCTACGTTTTCTCACACTCCAAGTATGAATCAGTGCTATTTCGTGTGGCCACTGGCTCCACTTCAATTTCCAGAGGTACCAGTGGGTTCCAAAATTATCCCGATGATTTTGTGGCCCACCCTGGCTCCAGCAGGTGTTTGTAAGGTCCAGCCAGAGTCTCTTCC
This sequence comes from Phocoena phocoena, assembly GCF_963924675.1. Taxonomy (NCBI): domain Eukaryota; kingdom Metazoa; phylum Chordata; class Mammalia; order Artiodactyla; family Phocoenidae; genus Phocoena; species Phocoena phocoena. The sequence goes on from NC_089231.1 coordinate 80,117,140, forward strand.
TTTGCTTCCAGACCCGTTGTTCTGAGCACACAGTGGCCTGTATCTGAGCCTGGGCCTTCTTTTTTTTTTTTTTTTTTTTTTTTTTTTTTTTGCGGTACGTGGGCCTCTCACTGCTGTGGCCTCTCCCGTTGCGGAGCACAGGCTCCGGACGCACAGGCTCAGCGGCCATGGCTCACTGGCCCAGCCGCTCCACAGCATGTGGGATCTTCCCGGACCGGGACACGAACCCGTGTCCCCTGCCTCGGCAGGCGGGCTCTCAACCACTGCGCCACCAGGGGAGCCCAGCCTCCATGCGTTCCCGGTGAATCCTCCACCTTGCTGATGTTCTTCAGTTTTCCTCTGGTTTGTGAGGGTTGCCCTTCCTCAGCTTCTAGCATAAACAGAAGGTCCCGTGGTTGAATAAAGGAAGAGGACAGTTTTCTCTCTGTGATTGTAGTCTCTCGGTCATCTCAGTGGCAGAGTGGGGACCGCAAGTGGAAGGACATGGATAACACCTTTGGGGAGTTCCTGATTGCCAGTTTGGTTGCGAATACTGCTCAAGCAAGTAATTGTCCAAGTTTAAAGGAGAAGGAAAGAGGGAAAGAAGCAGTTGAATGCAGAAAGGCAAGGAAGAGAGGGGGAAGGACACAGGACAGAAAGGAGGACGAAGCTACAGAACGGTCTGTGCGGCCCACCTGTGCCTTATGATAGCTCACATCGCTGTAGCCAACTGTGTCCAGGGTTGCTAGAGTGGTCCCAGATTCTCCAGTGGTATTTGAGGAACATGTTGGTGCTATGGATGCTGTTCTGGGTGAGCTCTTTTCACTTCTGCCACCCACTCTTCTGGGGAAAGAGGGCACCCCCCAATTTTTTTTGGTCTCATTCTCCAAAGGTCTTAGAAATTATTTGTGGTGGCATCAACAAGGGATATTGAAGGCAAGGGGGATATCCTCGCCCCCTGCTGGTGAAAACAAGAAGTGACTCCACCTCTCTTGGGTAGCTCACCACTTTGGTGTTTCTCGGTCAAATGGGAATGCGAGGCAGATGGGAAAAAGAAGGGAGGGAAGGAGAGGGGTAGGGACACACACACACACACACACACACACACACACACATACACACACACACATACACACACACACACACACGAAGACAGAGATCTCAGAATGCATGCCACGCAGATTGCAAAACGCCATACTGTATGAGGGGAAATATACCCTGGGAGTTAAGGACCATTATCATAAAATAGATTTTTCTATCCGAATGCAAAACAGAAAGTAGGGGTCTTGTGGCTGAGGCAGGAGGGGAGACTAGGAAATAAGGAGAGAGAGAGAGGGCACCACTAACCCTTCCGAATGAAAACTGGATTTCTGTTGAATGTTTTATAGATGTCTGTTTACCTCCCCATCACATTACAGTCTGGGTGAAAAGTTATCCCAGGCCCACCAAGGAAAACAGAGCTGCACGAATCAAGGTTCTGTTGCCAAGGGCCACGTTTTCACATGGAATTCTCCACGGGTCAACGTGGTTGATTTATTTATATGTGTACCCTGCAGGTGTCTGTTAGGCCTTCCACACTGTGTTCACCACAGGGACAGCTGGCTTGTATGTGTTGCCCAGGAACATGGTAAAAGCCCTGCAGTACGTTTGCTAAAGAGAAGGAGAGAGAAGCCATGAAAGTGTATCTGGGCTGCCTCTGAGCCCTCAAGGCCTGAGTCCAGGGCTGGTGACGGAGACACCTGGGTTCCCGTTCCAGCTCCGCCCATTGCTGGACACATAAACTTGGGCAATAGCATCATCTGGCTGAATCTCACTTTCCTCAGCTGGGAAATGAGGGTAGTTGTATCCTCTGCTGGTCCAGCAGGTCAGTGAAGTATGACTGTGGCTGAAATACTGTAGGAGTGACTAACTTGGGCAAGCGTTAATAATACTATTACATGCTTTCACCTAATTCATTCAACAAACATTTATTCAGCAGCTATTGGGTTGGCCAAAAAGTTCCTTTGGGTTTTTCCGTAACATCTTACGGGAAAACCCAAGTGAACTTTTTGGCCAACCCAATACTATGAGCCATGCGCTTTGACAGGTGCTGGGGACACAGCTGTGACCAAGGTGAGCCCCACCACTGTCTCTGCTCCACTCATAATCCAGTGGCTAAGCGGATAATTAACCTTTCTCCCCTGCCTTGCTTGCATCCTTGCTTCTTTATTCTCGAAATTCAAATCATTTACCAAGATTTCTAGGTGTTTGTTTTTTCTCATTCTTTGTTCCCGGAATTTGCTGCGTCTATTTGATTTGCCAACAGAAGTTGTTCCTCAACTCAGCCAAGTTTTCTTCATCATTTCATCATGCTCTGCTATCTCCTGTGTCCTGGATTCATGCTCTGCGTTTCTTCTTTTATCCTCTTCATTTGCACGTCTTCCTGGAATGCCACGAGAGGGTGGTGTCCCCGGGAATTTGCTAATAGGAACTCCTGCTGCCCTCTTAGACCCAGTTTATTATCAGCTCCCCCTGGAAAGCCATTATGATTCTCCCTCACCTTCTCTGAAGACAGGAGCCCAGGGGGTGAAAAAGGAGGAGCTGACTTGGCCTCTCAATATCCAGCTGTTTTCTTGATAACGAGCCCTAGTGATTGAGAGAGAGTAGGTCTCATCTGCCTCCGTCCTCTGTCCCAGCACTCCAAGTCCAAGAGCACAGAGCAGGAAGCTGAGGCAGTTAAGGAGGTCAGGGGCAGGACTTGACTCAAACACAGCAGGCTGACAATTCTCGTCACCAACCAGCACCGCACACACTCCTTGTTCTGCTGTTCGCTCCCCTCGGAACACAGGAGAAAAGCCCACAAAACAAGATTGGTGACGCTGTGGTCAGTGGTGACACACTGCCCAGCACCAAGAAGGCCCCAGTTGTGTTATGGCCAAGGTAAAGTGTGTGCCCTTGAGAGCACCCGGGAGTGTCTTCTGGTGGGCCTGGCTGGAGGAGTCCCTGAGTGATGAGATTAGGGGTGACTTCAAATATTTTTACATGTTTCAAATGTTCTGTAGTCTTCATGTTTTATGACTGTAATTATTATTACTTGTTTAAGCGGCTTGGGATGTCACTCATCACTTCAAAGTTTGAACCAGTGTTCAGGGTGACCAAGTGGTCCCAGTTTGCTCAGGGTTTTCCCAGTCTTTGCCCTGAAAGTTCTATACCAGGGAACTCCCCTCAGTCCCAGGCAAACCGAGATGGTCGGCCATCCAACCAATGTGATGTATAAGCAGTGTGGCAGGTAAATAACCACATGAAAACCAGAGTACTGATGTGAATAGCCAGGGCTGAATTTGGGAAAGCTGCAGGAGAAAAGGTGACCTGGCTCTGAGGCTCAGTGAAGACATTCATCTTTGACACCTGAACTAAGTGCTGGACCTTGAGAGCCACCTTTTCAGATGTGGCTGGAGAGTGTGAGAGAGCTTTTCTCACCCACACAGACACAGCGGGAAGAGACAGCCTGTAGAGCACGTGCATTGTCTTTATACACAGCAACCTCCCCCATCCCAGTAAAGCATGACCTAGTTATTTCCCTACTCTGACCAATTGGACTGACAACCTTCACCCAGAAAGGAGTGAATTTGAGAGTGGAGAGGAGGCCAGAAATGCTCCTTATAATTTTACAGGAATGGAGAGAGAGTGGGGGAAGCCACCTCCCCTAAGGGGCAAGGCATAAATGTGAGGATGGGGGAAAGACACTTGTCCCAACATCAGTAGCAGTAAGAACAATAGTAACAGTGGCTACTCTTTACTGATTTGCTCGTTGTGATCAAGGCATCATATTAAGAATCTTACATATATTAGCTTATTTCATCGTCATAATAACCCTCATTCTTTGAGGGGATTTCGTTTTAACCTCCATCATTCAAAGGAGAAAACTGAGACACAGAGAGGTGAAACCATTTGCTTAAGAGATAATAAGTACAGAGCTTGGATTCAAATCCAGTTCTGTCTAGGTCTAATTAGGTGATCTGGGTTATAGTCACAAATCTAAATCTGTGTGACTTTGTTGGAGCCCCTTAAGGTGTCTACGCTTCAGTTTCCTCATCTGTCAAGTGAGGATAATGTCCCCTGACTATCTTACAGAGATATTATAAAGGTGCAGTGTAGCTGTGAAAGTACTTTCCTAATCTTACTCATGTAAGCTATTTTTACATAATTTCTATAATATCAACGATATTTCAATTCAAGAATAAAACAACAGACCATACAACTTCAGAAGACAGCCCTGTGATATGGAGCCCATGAACATTAAAAAAATTTTTTTTTTCTAGTGGGAGAAAGAGGAAAGCTGCTTTCTGCTTGCTCCCTACTGAATCAAATTCGTTCATAAGTTTAAGTGCCAGCAATAGTGTTGGACATTTCTAAGCGGCCCTCAGGAAAGTAAAGGGATAGGGTGAAGTCTGTCCCCAGACCAAAATCCCTGTTGACTCCAGCTTTTGTAAGATGCCTGTGTGTACTGAGGGGGATCTGAGGTGCGATGTGTACAAATGGAGCCCAACCAACGCCTCGTTGGGTTCTTGACTGAGAATCATGTAGTGTTGAGACTTCCATCTGCAAAATGGGAACAATGGGACCGAGGTGATTGGATGCTCTGGCTTGTGGTCTGCATTCTCGGTGAGAGGAGAGAGTGGATAACGGCCGCCAGAGCGAGCTGAGATCTCTGCTCAGCTTGCCTTGGTCCCACCAGGGATCTTGCTTCAAGGCAGGGAGGTGGGACCAGATGGTCTCTTCAGGATCCTCAACTCTAGGAATCATTGACATCATTCAACAGCATTGGACACGAAACTGTAGACTTCAGAAGCTAGGTATGACCTTGGAAATAGCTTGGTCCAGGGCCTTCATTGGGCAGGTGACAAGAGCTTAGAGAGACCCCAGGACTTTCCCAGAATAGTCAGTGAGCGGCAAAGCCAAAAACTAGAGCTCAAGTCTCTTGACTCCCGGTTCAGCTCTCTTTTCGTCTGACCAACTGCCTAGAATGTAGTCGGAATCCCAGGTTGGGGAAGCAGGCTGTGCGCCGGGTGGGTGGCTGGGTGAAGCAGGCAGAGCTGGCGAGAGAGGGAAGGGGAAAGCGTCTGAGGATGAAGAAAGTGAGAGAGAAGACTGAGGAGGAAGGAGAGAGGTAGGGCGGGAACGAGAGAAGGCAGTGCGAGAAACGGGATTTGCAGCCGCGAATATGAGGGATGCTACGGAAATTACTTTTTGAAAGGCATTTAATTGGTTTATTAGTGTAATTCAGTTGCAGTTTGATTTGATTCAGACCTCTGATGTGAGTGATCCACCGCCCACCAATGACACTGCCAGCCTTTGCAGACAGCAACAAACAGCAGGCCCTAGAGGAGGGGGCGGGGGTGGGTGATGTAGGATGAGAGAGGGAGGGAGAGGACGGCGGATCCGGAGGGAGGATGCGGGAGGAGAGGGAAAGTGTGGGGGGGGGGCGGAGAAAGGAAAAAGGAGAGGGAGGTGGAGAGAGGAGAGGGAGAAGAGAAGTAAGAGCTGAGGAAAGAGAGGAGATGGAGAGAAAATAGCTAAAGGACCAGAAAGAAGGCTGGAGGTGGAAGGGCGAGAGAGAGGTGGGAGGGAAAGCAAGGAGCGGGGAGAGACTGAGGGGAGAGCAGAAACGAGGGGAAAAATAAACACAGCAGAGGGGAGGTCAGGGAGACCTGGGAGACCGAGGAAGTCAGAAGGGGACGGAGGACAGATGCTCAGACAAGGAGAGGCAAAGAGAAAGAATGAATAAGAGAGAGAGGACAAGCGGGGGGTGGGGGGGGAGAGAAAAGTCTAGCGGAAGAATGAGCTGCAAACGCCCGTACCCACCCCTGCACTCAGAGCCGTGTCATGGGCACATCTCCTGGTACCCCTGGGGGCCCATCGGCTGGACATGTTCTGGACTCCAGACACTAGGGTGGCCCCAAGGGCCTGCCACGCTCCAGGTTATTTTCCAGTCTCCTGAAAAGGAAATGCTTCTAGGTCACTGGCGCTATCTCCATCTGCATGACAGGGGTCGGAGCACAGCTGAGCAGCTCCTTGTGGCCACCTCGGGAGATGAGAGGGAGATCGGGCCGGGGAGGCATACTGGTAGCATCTCAGAGCCGCAAAGACCCAGAGCCTTTCACAGATGGGGAGATGGGGGCCCAGGGAGGAGAACAGAGTCAGAGGCAAAGTTTCCCAGGCTGCTTGTCCCTCCTCCCGGATCAGGGCTGGAGCTCCCACAACAGGCCATGGAAAGAGTGTCGCGGTGGCTGTGAGCACAGGCTCTGGACCCAGACTCAGTCCTGCAGACTCGGCCAAGACCCTTCAACTCTCCGAGCCGCACTTTCTGCGAAATGTAGATCAACGTTGCCTTGTGTCATAAGGCTGCCGCGAGGCACCACAGAGATAAAAATATGTGGGGAGTATCTAGAAGAAGCCCGGCACATACTAAGTGCTTGATATGTTATGATTTTCATTATTAATAAAAAGAGGGCACTGAGATGCCCAGCAGAGCTGGGAAGATTCTCCTTAGCTAGAATTTGAGAAACTCAATATGGCGCTGTGGTTATGATATAAACCCTGTAAATTGGAATGCCTGGGTGGAGATCCCAGTTCTGCTGTTTATGAACTTGGGCCAGTTAAATACCTTGCTGTGCCTCAGTTTCTTCATCTTTGAAATGGGAATGACACCAGTTCCTACCTCATTGGATTGTTCACGAATATCAGATGAGATGATACAGAGGAAATCTATCAGGGTCCGAGCCATAGTAGGTGTTAGATAAAGGTTAGCTCTCATTATTAATGTCACTGGACTCAGCTGTATGCATGTGGGGACCGAGGACCAAAAACTAGACACACCCATAGTCACAAGCAGTTGGTGCAGAGCTGGGATCTGAACCCAGACCTGCCTGCTGGCTCAAGATGTCCCCAAACTCCAGAATCGTGGGTGAGGAATCTTCCCACATGCCACACTTTCCCAAGGAGAAGATCTCCCACCCCACTCCATCCCCACTGCCAGCACCCTGTAGCTTGTTCCTTCTGAATTAACCCTTAGCCTCATCTTTGATGCAAATGCCTCCTTTTGAGAAGGAGAAAGAGCTGAGTGTGTTGCCATCCAGACTTCGGAACTCCCAGGCCTTTGTCACCGGTGCCCAACCCCACTCACGCAGAGATAGACACACTCAAGCACACACACAGACGCACCCTCCATCTCCATCTGTAATCACAGAAGCCGAGTCAACGTGGTTGATGGTAATCGGCGGGGAGCACGGGCTGGATTTACTCTAATGCTGATTCCAGGGGCCTGTAATTTTCATCAGTGCCGCAGGACTTTTCTTAGAACCGAAGAATGCACACACAGCTAATGAGTTGTAATTCTGAAGAGCTCCAGTCTTGATTGAGGCTAATTATTTTTATAAAGAAAAGAATTAACAATCCCAGTGACCCACCGAGGGGGAAAAGAGGCCTGATTTGGGCACCATTAATTATCCCAGGGCTGGTTTTCAGGACCCCTTTATCTCCTCCCAGCCCAGCCTGGACGGAGGGAGGGGGAAGCAGAGTTCCTGTCTTTATTCCCATTATACCCCTGGGGGAGAAGGAGGAAAGTAGCCAGGGAAAGGAGATCTCTGGGCTTCTATCCACATTGAAGCTCATCCAGGGAACCTTGGATCTGGAAGGGACCCTGGAGCCCTGGGGTAAGTCTGGAGGTCTGGCTCTGAATTCCAGCTGTGTGACCTTTAGCAAATTACTTAACTTGTCTTTGTCTCAGGTTGTCATCAGTACCTGGAAAGATCACTGGACAGATTAAATGAGACAACCCGTGAAACATCCTAGAGCTAATGACATAAGTTATTTTCATAAATGATTCAAAATCCAGTCTCATCTTTGTTCAGTGAAGGCCCAGAGAAGGGAGAGAACTTGACCAAGAACGCACAGTTTGTGGAAAAACTGGGATCAGAACCCAGGTCTCTTTGGGGTCTGTTGTTACTGGGTGTTTTTGTTTGTTTTTAATTTCAGCATGGTGCCTAAACTCTTCGTTATCCAATCTCTCTTGAAATATCCAGAACAATGAGAATATGGCATTTCTTTAGCCTAAATAATCTGGATACAATTTGGTTTCTATTTCACAGGTGAAAGGAAATAGCATAGCCTGGAGTATAAAACGAGAGGATTCTGCACTCACACAGTTCCATGGTTTTTGGCTTAGTTATGCCATTTTCTTGCTAGACCACGAGCAAACCTCTGAAGCCATCTGTTCTCAGTTTTCTTATCTTTAAAGTGGGGATAATTATTGAACCTATCACATATTTCATGGGGTAATGTGACATTTAGCAAGTAGGTATGTCAGTCACCTATTGCCACAATAGTGCTGTGTAACAAATCACCCCAGGACTCAATGCCTTAAAACGTTAATCATTTATTCTCACTCATGCATCTGCAGGTTGACTGGGAGTCAGCTTGTTTAGGTTGAGTCTAGCCGGGCTTGGGTTTAGATCTGCTTCATATGCCTTCATTTCCTTGGACCGCTTCCCAGGACAAATTCTCATATGATGGTCGAAGTGCAAGAGAGACAACCAGAAACACACAATGCCCCTGAAGGCCTAAGCTTGGAACACAGTCACTTCCCCCCACCCTCCACTGGCCAAAGCAAGTTACATGGCCAATCCCAACACCAATGGGGTGGAGAAGTAAGCCTACCCCTAGTAGGAGGAACTACAAAGTCACATGACAAAGGGAGTGGACACAAGGAAGCAAGAAGAACAGAGAACAGCAATACAATCTGCCCCAGTATACAATAAATGCCAGCAATTCGTAGACAAATGTTTGAACTCAGCAGCTTGAATACTGCCTTATGTGTGCATAGCACTTGGCAGTGTTCAAGGTTTCCCTTTCTCATATGTTCTGGTATGTTACCCTCACCACAGTGCTGTGAAGCAAGAGTTAGAACCCCCATTTTACAGTTGGGGAAGCTGGAGATTAGAGAAGTAACAGATGGAGCTTTCCCCAGATCGTACACCTGGAGAGGGTGGCAAAGCCAGACCCGAGTCTGGGTCCCCCAGCTCAGTCCCAGATCAAGGCTGGATCCATGACGTCATATGGAAGGAGATGATTCCCAGTGGCCATTACCTTTCTTCTTCTTTCTAGAGTCAAATTACCAAGACCTATTCAGCCAGCCCATGTGATGGAGCTAAAGGAGCTAGATAGAGCAGCAAGAAAAGGCATGGATTGTGAGCTGATGGGGTTATTCTCACTCTCTGCCCACAGTAGAGTTCTCCAAAGGCCTCCTGGTGTTTAAGAGCATGGGAACTGCAGGCAAAGAAAACTGGGCTCAAATCCCACCTGCAGCTTCCTTGTTATTTGACCTTGAATGGGGGAATTGACTTCTCTGAGCCTCAATTCCTTACCTGTAAAATGGGCATCATAATAATATCTGTTGCATAAAGAGGTTGTGAGGACCCATTCATTCATTCAAGAAATATTTACTGAGTACCTACTATGTGCCAGGCACTGTTCTAGATGTTAGAGATGTAGCAGTAAACATAAGAAAGTCTTTCCCCTTGTGGTGCCTAAGTTTTAGTGGAAGGAAAGAGGCCATAGATTGATATGCAAGTCAGCATACTTGGTGGGGAGAAAAATGAATCAGGGAAAGGGGGGTTAGGGAAAGGCTGGCATTGGGCAGGGGTCCCTGGTTACCTTGTATTGATACATCTGGTGTTTAAGGCAAGCCTCACTGATGAAGTGATACTTGAGCAAAGATTTGAAGGAAGTGTGGGAACAATCCAGGTGACATCTGGGGGGAAGGCAGACATGCAAATGCAAAAGCTTTGAGGCATGGGCTTCCCTGGTGGCGCAGTGGTTGAGAGTCCGCCTGCCGATGCAGGGGACACGGGTTCGTGCCCCGGTCCGGGAGGATCCCACATGCCGCGGAGCAGCTGGGCCCGTGAGCCATGGCTGCTGAGCCTGCGTGTCCGGAGCCTGTGCTCCGCACCGGGAGGGGCCACAGCAGTGAGAGGCCTGCGTACCGCAAAAAAAAAAAAAAAAAAAAAAAGCTTTGAGGCAGGAATACACTTGGCCAGCCATGGGTACAGCAAGTTTGAAAGAAGAAGAGAATAATGAGATTAGAGAGTCAACAGGGGGCCAATTTGTATGATGAGTTTTGGTGATTATAAGGACCTTGATTTTTACCTTGAGTGAGGTGAGAAGCCCAGGTTTGAAAACAGGAATGACACGGCTGATTCCCATTGAAAGGAGCCAGATCAGGCTGCAGGGGACCTGCAGACTTACGGGGACCAGTGCAAGGATTTAAGGAGATAATGCATGTGGAACAGTTAGTACAGAGCCTAATGTGTTTTAAACGATCGGTAACGTATTAGTCAACTCCAGCTGCTATAACAAAAGACCACAGATCAGGCAGCTTAAATAACACAAATTTATTTCCTCCCAGTTCTGAGCCTAGAAGTCCAAGATCAAGGTGTTGGCAGGTTTGGTTTCTTCTGAGGCCTCTCTCTTTGGCTTGCAGACAGCCACCTTCTTGCCGTGTCCTCCAATGGCCGTCCCTCAGTCTGTATGTTGTCCATGTCCTAAACTCTTCTTATAAGGAAAACAGTCATATTGGATGAGGACCCATCCATATGACCTCATTTTACCTGAATCACCTCTTTAAAGGCCTTGTCTCCAAATACAGTCACATTCTGAGGTACCATGAGTTAGGATGTTAGCATATGAATTGGGTGTGGGGGACACAATTCAGCCCATAACAAGCAGTAACAGTAGAAGTAATAATAAATTCTTCTTCTTCTTATACCCCAGCTGGGGTCTCTCTTTTGTATACCAATCACACACTCTTCATATCTGAACCTCACCTCTCCGGGTCTGACACAGGCTTTGAGCTTTTCTCAACATGCCCTTCCCCCCAGCTCTTTGGTCAACAAATATTTATTAAGCACATACTTGGTGCCAGGTACTGGGATACTGTCCTGATCAAGTTCAGTCAGGTGGTTTAGTTGTTCTTGACGTGGCGTGGTTTTCAGAACCGTCACTGTCTTTAACAGGCTGTTGTGGATCTGTTCTGGGGATCCTTTTGGGAAGTATTTGCTGATCACCCACCTGTGCCAGGCACTGTGCCACTGTCATCTGGTGATGACAGTGATGAGCAAGACAGGGCTCTGCTTTCAAAGAGCTCTTAGGGATCTGTTCAGTGTAGCTAATCACACAAACAAACCCATCATGACACATCAGTGGGGGGTAATCAGTTTTCCTCTTGAGATAACATATGTGTCTTTTGGAGACCTTGCAACTCAATGGACTGCATGTGGTACGGTTTCAGGCAGAGAGACAGGCTTGTAGAGGGGATATCCTTTGGCATGCAAGCCCAAAGCACACACTGTCTTTTATAGTAGCTTACTTGAAGGTATCTCCCAGTTGGGTGAGACCAGGAGTCATATTGCCATTTTTCAGTATAGATCAAGTAAGGGGCATTGTGGTTGGCACATAGTAGGTGCTCAACAAATATTTTTGGCATAATAGATGGACCTCAAATTACATTATCTAGAATTGTATTGTTCAAGATGGTAGCCACTCGCCACCTGTAGCTACATATATTTAAATTAAAAATTAAATAATATGAAATTTTATTATTAAATGTATTATTGATTTAATATTAAGTTTATTATTAGAATTAAAAATCCATTTCCTCAGTCACACTAGCCACATTTCAAGTGTTCAATAGCCATGTGTATTAGTGGCAACCATATTGGACAGTACAGATACAAGCTAGAGTGTCTCCATCACCACAGAAAGCTTGCTGACCTAGAGCAGTGGTTTTCAACCAGGATCACTTTTATCCCCCAAGGGGCATTCAGCAATGTTTGGAGATGATTTTGGTTGTTACAACTGGGGAGTTGCTGCTGGTATCTAGTGGATAGAGGCCAGGGATGCTACTCAGCGTCCTGCAGTGCACAGCATGGTTCCCCAAAACGATAGTACCGAGGGTGGGAAACCCTGTTCTGGATAATTTGTCTCCACGAGGGCTAGGCCTAAGCATTTCTGCCTGAAGCAATTTGTGATTCTGCTTTATACACGATGGCTCACATATCTACAACGCTCGACAGTCTAAAAAAGTTGAGTTATCCTGTGTAATTCTTCCAATTCTGGGATTTAATTAGGGCTAGAATCACTCCCAGTTTATAGGAAAAAAGAGCAAGGCTTAGAAATGTTAGGTGTCCCAAAAGGGAGCAGAAATGGAACTCAAGGGTGCAAGTTACAGGGAGGCTGTTTTTTCTCAATTAAGTTTTCTTTCTTGGTTCAGATGGAAGAATTTTCTAACCATCAGAATTTTTCTGAAAGGAGTGAGTTTCCCCTTGTGGAAGGTGTTCTGACTGAGAACACTCCGTGGAGCTGTGTCTCCCAAAGTATTCCATGGACTGTTAGCCACTAGACCGTAAAACAAAGTTTCTCTACGTGCAGGACAAGAATAAAGACGCAGACCAGACGTAGAGAATGGACTTGAGGACACGGGGAGGGGGAAGGGTGAGCTGGGACGAAGTGAGAGAGTGGCATGGACATATATACACTACCAAATGTAAAACAGATAGCTAGTGGGAAGCAGCCGCACAGCACAGGGAGATCAGCTCGGTGCTTGGTGACCACCTAGAGGGGTGGGTTAGGGAGGGTGGGAGGGAGGCACAAGAGGGAGGAGATATGGGGATATATGTATATGTGTAGCTGATTCACTTTGTTGTAAAGCAGAAGCTAACACACCACTGTAAAGCAATTATACTCCAATAAAGATGTTAAGAAAAAGGTTCTGTGGCCACAAATTTTTGAGAAAGGCTGCATCACACATTCCCTTCCTGGGCTTCCACATTGCACTTAACACATTAAAGCTGTGATAAGTCCTGTGGCAACAAAACCTGGTCCTTTTTGTTTAACCTGGAGTTTCTCAGTTCCGTTTGAGTAGACAGTCCCATCCCCACACCATTTTAGAGGAAAAAGCAACTATTCATGTAGCACCAGTGTTCACTGTAACGCATTTTGGTAAATGCTGCTTTGTAGCACATTCAGGCACAGAACGGAATATCCTACAATCCCTTTGTCCCTTGGGTCTGTCTGTACTTCTGTCACTATCTGTGTGACCATGGGCAAGTCCTGGTGCTTGGAGTCATTTGCTGTAATTTGGATCTGGGCTAAATGACTTACCCAAGGCCACACAGCTAGAGTGTACCTTTCAGAGCTTGGTGGGCATTTATTTATCATTTTCCTCTTTCTGACTCTTGGTAGTATATTCGATTCAGTGTGAAGTCTTTCTCCCCAGGAGTCTGAATCAGAAACAGTGTGCCCCAATCATCTCTTTGATGCCACATACCCAAGGAGAATTGTATCACCTGCCTTGTTTAGAATGTATCACTGTGGCAACAGTGGCTGTTCTTGTTGTGTGAATGTAGATGGATCCCCGTGTAGCAGTGGGTGGATGGGTGCTGGCTCATCCACAATAGAGGGGCAGGGCAGTGAATTTCAGCTGATAAGGACCATATGTATCTGTCAGGTGGGTGTAATGGGGTGGGTGTATATGGCAGCGTACAATATGGTGCTTCCAAGACTTACCCGAGGGAAGAATCTTGTGAATTGAAGACTTTTTGATAATTTAGGATGCTCAAGGGTTGAGAGAGAGAAAGAGAGAGAGAACGCAGTGGAGTATAGACAGAGAGGGTCCATAGCGGATAGGTAAATTGGAGTTTGAGGTGCTGTGTTTTCCAGAGTTTTGGACCCATATTATTATTTGTCTGAGATATTTTAGGTGGCCCCATGGACACATGAAATAACATGTAATAACATAGTGAGAAAGTGATTGACCTTTCAAGTCACTTTCTATCCTTCTGATTGTCAAAGCGTTGTCTAAGTTTGAGACTGCTATATTTTTAACACCTCTCAACACTTGCTAATCTTCTTTTCTTAACAAAAGAGGGAGCCGGTGTCAGGCTCAGAGCTCAAAGCAGATAGCAGTAGTATGGCTAGAATTTAATAATGTTCTTTGTTCTCATCCTACCTATTTTTAAGGCTATCTTCTGTTTCTGAGCAGGTTACTCATTTTCCATTTACAGTTGTGAGGTTAGGTTTCTTCTTTAACTAAATGTATTGAAAAAATAAGTCAATTTCAATAATATTAAGCAAATATAAAAAGCACAGGGATAAATGGTCAACAATCGTGATTGGTCTTGTGTGAACAGCTGAGGTTTAGGAAACATGTTTTGAGGGAGACATGGCTTTGGAGAAAGCAAGTCTGGGTTAAGTGACAGCTCCACTCCGTATTAGCTGTGTTGTCTTGAGTAAGGGTTTTTGACTCTCCGAGTTTCAGCTTTGTAGTCAGTTAAGGGGGGATAGTAAATTACCTGTCTTATATGGTTGATGTAAAATAATCATGTAAAGCGCCTAGTAGGGACTCAAAAAGTGACAGCTCTCACTGTGTTTATTTTGTGACCATCAAATCGATTTGTACACATGGTGCCTCTAAGGGTCCCAGGTTTGGGGTAAAACAATTTCTTTCTGATCCACATTCCAGTAGTAACATTTATTGAGTATTTACTGTGTGCCAGGCACTCCTCTAAGCCTTAGTCACATATTATCTCATTTAATGATTCAGCCAAGTAGGGGATATTATCTTCCCACTTTACAGTTGAGGCACAGGGAGGTAGAGTAATTTACCAAAAGTCACACAACTAGAAAATGTCAGAGGCAGTCCTCAAATCCAGGAGCCTGACTCTAGTATGCATGCTCTTAACCACTCTCATGGGTACCAGAAGCTCCTACGTTTTGTAGACCTAAAGTTTTTTGTTGATGATGACAATGATTGCATTAGCTGGGAGTCCTCTGGTTACAGGGACGTAAACCATACCAAGGTCACCCCAGTAATAAAGAGGATGTGTTGGTTCTCATAACTGAAAAGTTAAATAGCTTCAGGTCTAGCTGCATCCAGGATCTTAAATAGTGTCTTCCCCTATTTATTTCTTAGGCATCCTCTCCTCTTGGGGGTATAGTTTGGCCTACCAGGAGCTTTCATCATATCCTTTTTAGCAACCTCTAGGATGGTGGATCCCTTCCCAGTGGTTTCAGTAGAAGCCCCAGATTTGAGTCTCAGTAGCTCAGTTGGCCTGGTTTGGTTAGGTGCCCATTTATGAGCCTGTCACTGTGGTCAGGGGCATGTGATGCTGTGATTGGCCAGGACTGGATCATGAGCTCGTCAGGGAGATGGAGTGAAGTTACCTTTGCCTGAATCAGATGGACTGAGAGTAGAGAAGGGGATGGTCCCTCAAGAAGAATCCACTGCTCATATTATAATAGCAGAGAATAGATGCTTAGCAGGGAAAACTATGAAATCTTATTTACAATCTTCATTGAGAATATTCATGGGTTAGAGACCTGCACCAGAAAGGATCAGACTGGGGTTCCGTCACTTCTCTCCCACTGGTTTGCTCTGTGACTTTGGACAACCCCATAAACCCTATTGTGTCTCCATGTCTTTAGCTGTTCCATGGGACAGTAACTTCTTGCCGTTATACTTTGCAAGACTCTTTTAAAGACCACATTCAATAGTGCTATTTATATATGTAATTAACGTTGCAGCTTTTTATCCCTCCATGGATTCTATTAAAACACACACACACACACACACACACACACACACACACACACACTTTAGGTTTTTTTTCCCAATGGCTGATACCCCCCTCAGAATCCCAGTTTAGCCAGTCCCTGCTGGATCTGGAGTTTTAAGACCTGCCTTTATCTCACCACAAGAATAAAGTGCCTCACGTTTGGTACATACGTTCAAATGAGCAGTTTCAAAGAGTGCAGGTGAAATCAAGTGATATCTTACCAAGACGTCTATGTGTCAGATACTACATGGCAAAAGCTGTACTGAGTGTTTTACAGGTACCGTCTCATTTAGTTGGCCTGACAACCCTGTTCTGTCGTGGGTAATAAGAGGCAGGGAGAATAGCATAGGGTAGACAGTTTGGGATCTGGAGATCTGGGAGCTGACTCTCCCTCTAATAGCACCAGGACCGTGGCAAGCCACTTAACCTCTCTGAGCTTCAGTTTCCTCATCTGTAAGATGGGAACAACCCAGAGGCTACGCCATAAGGTCGTTGGGAGGACACGATGAGCTGAGGCATGTAGAGGACTTGGCAGCACGCCTGGCACCTAGTGGGCATCTGCCGAAGGTCACACAGCAGGCATTGGTCCCAGCCCTGTCCTCCTCCAGGGCCCCTGCCGTGCTGCCTGACAAAAGAAGCACGTGACTTCTGGGTCCGTCTAAGGACGTCCTTTAGCTTTCGGCAGTTCAGGGTCCCTGGCCCCTCCGGTCTCTCCAGGTTTGCTCTGTACACTCAGGCTGCAAACTGCCTGCTGCAGTGTCCTGAAATAACTCTGCTCTTCCGGCCGGCCCCCCTCAAGCCTCCCTCCCACCAGGCCCAGAATAGCCACATACATCATGGTTCCAAAACAGTCTGCAGGATGCTTCCTCCCCTTTGATAATAGCTCAGCCTTGTCTAAGGGCTGGCATAACCAGGGCCACGGTGCCTGGTGCAGCCACAGTAAGGCTTAGGTGCGGTACGCTGTCATGTAGAGATGTCACTTACAAGGAGATGTCACGCCCATCAGTAAACCTGGGGGGTGGGGGGCGGAGGCGTGTGGCAGGACGGATGATGTTCTCTCACTTTGCCAATGGAGAAACCAAAGGGCTGGTTACAGGTCCGTAGCCAGGGTCTTATGTGACATTGCATGCAGCTTTACCTTTTATTAGGAGAGCTGACATCCCTTGTCTCACTTATAATCTCCTTGCTGTGGCCTGCAAGGCTCTGGCAGACCTGGTTTCTGTGCCCACCTTTCTGACCTTATGGTACTCCTCTCCTCCCCTGTCCCATTTTCCTCATGTCCTTTCCACCTCTTTGCAGTTCTTCAACCCCCCGCCCCCACCCCAAGCTCTCTCTTCTGCCTCAGGACCTTTGCACATGCTGCTCACGCTGCCTGGGATGCTCTTACTCAACTCTCCTTTGAATGGTTATTTCCTTCTTGCCATTCAGATTTCAAGCAAGTCTTTCCTAGTCTCTCCCACTCCCTCCTTTCCTTTGTTGCACATATCACAAATTATAATCATATACATATTTTTTTCATAACACATTTCTTTAATGTCTGTCTTCTACGCTAAATTATGAGCTCCATTATAGTAGAGATCTTGCCTGTCTTTTTCACTGAGATTTCTCCAGAGCCCAGAAGAGTGACTGATTCATAAGAGGAGCTCAATATTTTTGAAGGAAGGACATGTTGAAAACAACATTATATGGTAAACACCATCATCCCCATTCAACAAATGACAAGATAGAAGCACAAATATAATGTGCAAAAAATACTGAATCACTATACTGTCTACCTGAAACTAACACAATATTGTAAATCAACTATATTTCAATTTAAAAAGGTATCAAGGGATTTTCCAAGGTCACTCATAAGGCTAGAAACAGAACAGAAACGAAAAGGTCCAGGGTTCTTTCTACTCACAGCCGCTTTTAGAACAGAGACACAACCATGATTCTCCCAGCACCCCTCCCCACCCCCCCGCAAGTGATGCCAGGAAGGCCTCTTCCTGGAAAATGGCCTCTCCGGGCTGAATCTTGATTAGCAGATAGGCAATCACCGGGAAAGAAGACGAGGAAGGCTGTTCCAGGAAGAGGGAACACCAGATGCAAGGCATATATAAAATTGCCTCATAGCAAACACTGAGTACATAAAAAATATTTTGTTGATTTACTCCATTCATTTATCCATCCATTCATTTATTTGTGCCATATTTTCTTGAGATCTACTATGTGCCAGACATTTGGGGGTGGGGGCATTAGGAATACTTAGGTAAATAATAACACAAGACACGAATAATACTAGTTAATCTTTATCGAGCCCATGTTGTGTCCCTAACACTGTATTAAGTGCCTTATGTGAACTATCTCATTTTTAACCCTCATAACAATGAGATAGATACTCCCTGAGACTGGTACAGGAGTTGTAACAGTAACAATGAGATAGATACTCCCTGAGACTGGTACAGGAGTTGTGCCCATTTTAGAGAGGGGTAGGTGGAGGCTTAAAAGATTAACTGACTTCCTCAGGTTATCAGCCCATAGGTGGAAACGCTAGAATTAGAATATAGGCAGCTTGAGTTAAAAACCCAAGTTCATTACCCGTTGGTTATCTCGCCCCTTCTATAGCTCTTCTATGGAGGAGGTCCATCATAATATAAATTTCCAGAAATAATGACACAAGCATTCCTCAGAAATATAAGTTGCTGTCAGAAATCTCTCTCCTCTCCCTACCTCTCCTGATGCTCCCTAGAGTTGGAGACCAGCCAGCTACTCTCTCTCCTGGAGCACACCCTGCAGCCCCCTTCCTCTGCCTTTCCCTTCCTCTCTCCTATCTTTTTTTTTCCAGAGACTTTGTGCCCTTAACACCCTCACATTCTGTCTGAGGTTGGCCTGCCCATAGCAGCCAAATTCAGTATAATCCTCCCCACCTGCAGCTGTCTGATACTTGGCAGGCTCTCCAGTTGGGAGGCCTGTGATCACTTTTTCCCCTGAGCAGAGCCACACATGGAAAAGTTGCCTTCAAATCCTACAATTACGTCTCCCTAGGTTGCAGCTATTTAGCTGGAGACACCTCCGCCCGGCCCTCCTGCATGTCCAGCAAGCACAAGA
Organism: Phocoena phocoena; assembly: GCF_963924675.1. NCBI lineage: Eukaryota > Metazoa > Chordata > Mammalia > Artiodactyla > Phocoenidae > Phocoena > Phocoena phocoena. Next base: position 80,135,859 of record NC_089231.1, read on the forward strand.
CCTGTGAACAACAGACAGCATTTCAGAGCCTATGGGGTAGTCCTCAGCCCTGAAATCACTTCTGTGTGGGTCTTGGCTTAAGAAACATTGACTCTACCAGTTAAGTGCCCCCTTCTCTACACACTCCCCAGGGCTTCTACTTCATACTCAGTCCCTTGCCAACTCTGTTGAAGGGACTCAGAAGGATGTTTGTTTATTTGTTCATCATTCATTCATTTATTCATTCATTCATTCTGACAGGCACTGAGTAAAACTCTGGGGCTACAAGGCTGAGCCAACCAGACACAGATACCAGATAAGAACGTCCCCGTTTTAATCTCCCTGGGTGATAGGGCCACAGAGAGGAACACATATCAAGGACTTGTGGAGCCGTGGAAAGCTTCCATAGGAAGTAATGATTGGGACAAAACTCTAGATACAAGCAAGAGTCGGCCAGGAAAGAGGAGAGGAGCCGTGGAAGTTGTTCCCAATATGTGGAAAGACTGAGGTGAGAACGAGCCTTGCCCGTCTTGGGAAATGCCACCCTGGCTAGCGTGTGGGTGCAAGTTGGGAGTTGAAAGAGAGGGAGCTGAGAAGGTATAGGAAGGGCTTGGACCCTCCTGCGAATCACAGGGGCATGTCTTATCTTAAAGGCAATGGGGAGCCACATCTTCCATGTGTCTCATGTCAATGCCAACCTGGTTCTTGACCTTTCCTCTGGATCTTTCTCTCAGGAACTCTTTGCCCCCTACCAGGTCCGATCCTGGTAGCCCAGAGCAGGCCAGATTCTAAGACGGAAGTGTCCAGCATCTCTGGGGAAAGGAGAGAGGGTGCAGGGTCCCTTCATGCTGGGGATCAGATGGAGATTTGAGCTGACTGGCTTACAAGTCAGTTCTCTGCTTGATGCTAATCCAGTCCCCTGGTGCTGAGGAAACATAAGTAGGAGAGTGGAAGGAGCCCTATGGTGGACTCAGTCCAGGCACTGACCCTGACTTCTATGTGAATTTGTATAGATTTGACTCACTTTTCTGGACCTCAGCTTCTCCCCCTACAAATTGAAGTGATTGGAAGGTCTTTCAGCTTTGAGATTCCATGAGTATAGTGGTATCAAAGGAGAACGAAACAGAATCTGTGATGACTGGGGCCTGAGAACATCTCACATATCAGCCCATGATGCAAAAACCCCTCTCCCCTGGAATTAACCACCTCAGTGGACAGATGGACAAACCAGCAAAAACAAAGTAAAAAAACTGCCCAGGAGAACCATGGATCCAAAGGAGGAATTGCTGTTGAATATGACACTCCCATCCCACTCTGTTAAACACTCACGGACATTTTCACATGTACCCATGCACACATTCCCACATTCTACATGACATAGATAACTACATGTGTGTGTGCACATACGTGTACACTCATATACGCTCTTATTCATTTATCCAGAGTCCCTGAGGATTTTTCTGTACCTCAAATGTTCTTCACAGGGGTCAGACCTCTGTGAATGTTCTGCACTTTTATCTGGGTTTGGGACACACACACACACACACAAATACCAGAATCAGTCCTCGTATTTTTTGGAACCTACACAAGGCAGAATATCCCAGGCCCTAAGGTGTTTCAGCAGAGACTAAGAAAGTGAGGTCTGAGTTAGCTGACTGGGACTTAGTCAACGTCCTCCATGCATCGTCTGTAACTTCTTTGACATGAGTCCTTCCCAAGAATGGTCCAGCCCCTTCTCTGGTGGTCCAGTGGTTAAGACTCCGCGCTCCCAGTGCAGGGGCAGGGGGGCCCGGGTTCGATCCCTGGTTGGGGAGCTAGATCCTGCGTGCCGCAGCTAAGAGCCCACATGCTGCAACTAAAAAGATTCTGCATGCCGCAACTAAAAAAAAAAGATCCCGCATGCCACAACTAAGACCTGGCGCAGCCAAATAAATAAATATTAAAAAAATAGAGAGAGAGAGAATGTTCCAAAGGAGCATAAAAGGACTTCAGCTCCCTAGCACTCAACTTTCCATCCCGTCCTAAGCCTCACAAAACGACTCCCCTATACTGGATCCTCCACATCCGACATTCCAGGTCTTCCAGCTTCATGAAGGATATAATGACTTCCAAAGACAGGCTTCTAGGATGAGATCAGCTCACTCCTACTCTATCAGACACTTTACCAACCTTATAAGGCCCATAGTCTAAGGTGGGAGGAAGGAACATAATCCTCACCTGGCAGCCAAATGCTGGTCACTGGCTAGTTTCCTCTGATAATGAAGCCCTGTATTCTATCATTCCCTCCCCAGCTTCATCCTTTCAGAAACCCTATTTCATCTGAGCATGCCTGTTCCCTCCCAGCACCTCTTAATGTGGAGTGTGTGTGTGTGTGTGTGTGTGTGTGTGTGTACGCACATGTCAGCCTCTGTGGCAGCGCTGTGTACTCAGTGGCAGAAAAGTCCTTAAAGGTTGAAGGAATGAATAATGGAAGGAAAACAATCGCCACCCTGTCAAGCCCCAGACCGAAAATTCTTCAAGATGGACTCAGAAATAGCAGTTTCCCACATGCTAATTAATTTGTTCCAAAGGTGGGAGCAGAATGTCCTTGAAATGGGGAGGCTAGAAAAGGAAAAAGGTGTAGCCCTGTGTGAGCACTTGGGCGCGTGGGCAGAACTTCCACTCAAACCCAGGGGCTTTGCTGATTCATGTCTGTGAGACCCAGACAGTGGTTCAGCACCAAGGACAGCGGGCGCTGATTAAAGGACTTACGTGTGTGGTGAATTCAACCGTGAACCACTTCCTGTCTGTAATTCCAGCCATCCTTACCTATTGAACCTACTAGTTACATAACTTTCCAGACATGTCTCACTTAATGGGAAATGTGTGCTCCTGAAAATTTGTATATAAATCTATATTTTGTAATGTGATCAAGTCAGAAACACATGTATCTATTTCCAATAGGTCTTCCAGGAAACTGAAATGGGAATCTTGAAGCTTTGGTCTCCCTGATTTCTGAAGAGATAGAAGTAGAGACAGTGTAATTTAGTGGTTAAGGGCATCATAAGAATATATCGAGGTTTCTTGGCACTATTGGCGTTTTGGGCTGCATAATTCTTTGGGGAACCTCCCTGTGTGTTGTAGGATGATTGCAGCCTTCCTGGCTTCTGTCCACTAAATGCCTGTTGTATTTCCCCAGTTGTGACAACCAAAAGTGTCTCCAGACATTGTCACAGGCAAAGTCTCCCACCTTCTTTGAGGATCCCTGGAATAGATGGATCTGGATTTGAATCCTACTTATTAATGGCCCTGGTCAACTGCCTTACCTTCTTCATGGCACTGCTTTCTCATATGCAAAATGGAGACAACGTTAATGTTTAACTTAAGGGGTTACTGCAAGGACTGAATGATATGTTGCCTGTCAGCTTATTTAGCATAGTGCTAGGCACATAGTAAGCCTTCAGTAGGTGCTGGTGTCACCAGTAAGGTGGTCGCCACCACCGTCATCATCATCATCGTCACCTTAGCCATTGAAGAGAGTCCAGAGCTTATGCCGCCATGTTTCTAAGTCATTACTCCAGAAAACACTGCTGGTATCCACTGACAGTTGGCACTCTGCTAGGCAGTGGATGTTCAGAGATGAACAAGCCACAATCTCTTTCCCCCCAAAGAACTAGAAGTCCCGGATGTGATCTCACGGTCATCACTGCGTGTGACTCCCGTGGTAACATATGCATTATTTATCCTGCATCTGTCGGTAGGGATGGGCTTGGTTGTGCTGAAGTAGCAACCAACCCCCAAACATCAGAGACTTAAAACAACAAAGGTTTCTTTTCATGCTCACACTACACGTTCGTCACGGGTTGGCGGGAATCCCTGCTCCGTGGTGTCCGCTCTCAAGAGCCCAGGCTGAATGAACTTCTACCGCTTCGGAAAGTCTATGTTACTAGGGCGGAGGGAAAGGGAAAATAGTAAACTTCACACTTGCCTTTAAAGGTTTCTATCCAGAAGTTACACACATCAATTCCTTTCACACTTCATCAGTCAAAGCAAGTCACAGTATGTGCCTCAATGTAAGGGGGAGGGTAAGTGCGATCCTACTGTGTGCGTGAACGAAGAATTTGGAAATCAACAGCCCTAGTAACTACCATATAACCATTTCCCAAGCGCTAGCCATTGGTCCATAAGGGGGATATGTGAGTAAGAGCAAAAGGGATTATGGCTAAATCCCTTTCCACGAACAGAAACAACTCAATAATTCCATCCTCCTAGTGATGAGTAAAGAGCATCTTCACTCACAAAATACGATACCATGTTCTCTTGACCATGAAGAGGACAGAGGAGAAAGAGAGAGAGAGAAATTAATGGAAGCCATGGGTCTGGGCTCCCGTCTCCATCCCTAAAGCCACAACATCAGATCCCCAGGATTTAACATGCAAGGATATTGGATGATGTGCTTGAAACACCATAAGAAGAGCTCATGCTTTTCAAAAGAAAATAAGCAAAGCAGTACCCCCCACGTTGGGTTGTTCCTATTATCTTCCGAAAATAATTAACAAGGAAATTTTAATGGGAGTAGCGTGAGACCAACTCCATTGCTTTACAACTCAAATAGGGATAATTCACATCAAGGCTCCATTGGCCATTTCATTTTGGCTTCGAAAGGCTCCATTATTAATTCATTTCTAAAGTGATGTCTCTCATTCCCAAGGGGTGTATCCCAGTAACGATGTGCTTACAATACTCTATTTGATTAAAATTTAACAAGCTACGTTATTGGCAAATAAACTATTTATTTCAGTGCTGTTGCCAATGCCAAAAGGAACGTTTCGAACAAAGGAATGGAATTGACACACTAAAGAGATTGTCATTAATAATTCACAATAGCCAAAAATGCATGCATAGACTTATTTTTTCCAGTGATGGCATTAGAGTATTAAAAAAGAACCAGAGGAGTCAGCCAAAGTCCTCTGGTCTCATATTTATGAAAAGGCGTAAAACCAAGAAAGTGAACGCAGGTTGTCATGCAGTATCTTGGAAAGAACATTTCAGAAAACTAACCAGAGCCCTGCTATTAAGTTGCTGTGTGACCTTAGGTAAGCCGCTTAACCTCCCTGGGCTTGTTTCCTTCTTTTCAAAATGAGGCGAAGAAGACTTTGCTTATTTAAAGCTCAGGGTTTTGTCAGGGTAAAGTGAGAAAAAAGATATAAACATGCTTTGGAAATGCAGAAAGTGCTTTACCAATATCAGACGTATTGATAAGTGCTTTTCTTTCTTACTCCTCAAACCAGACACTGATTTATCAAGCAGAACTTTGTGGAAAAGGGGGAAAGAAAGACTATTTTCTTGTCTCCTGCAGGGGGAGGGTATAGTCCCAGGGAAAACCCCACGCCAGGTTTGGCTTCAGCTGATAATGAAGACATGGATCTGAGCAAATGGCCCCGTTGACCCACTGCTAACGATGCTAGTTATGATTTGTTTAGCATTTAATTAATATATACCAGGAATCACGCCAACCTCTTTACATATACATTATGTATTATCTTACAAGCACCCCCATGGGTTGGGCACTATTCACACTCCCATATTTTCTAGAGAAGAAAATTGAGGCTCACAAAGGTTACTCACCCAAGGTCACTCAGCTGATAAATGGTAGGGCCAGCGATCAGGAATCTACCTCAGGTCTGTCTGTCTCTGGGGCCTTAATTCTTAACCACCTCTCTCCTTTGGTTTTCATCTTAGTTGAGGACATGCTGCTCTATTTTTGCCCCCTGCCCACCTCCACCACGGTGTAGACTGCTCTGGGTGAGTCAGAGTCCCTGGATAAAATATGGAAACAGGAGCCAACTGGAATGCCAGAAGGGCACAAATGCTAGACCCACTTGATCGAGGGTCTTGCCATTGAATTGTATGGTACCTAGGACAGTTTTTTTGCCCAAAATAGGGGTTTAGAAAAATCTATGGATAAGTGGTTGGGTGGATGGATGGATGATGGATGGATAGATGGAAAATGGTGGATTAATGAAGGGATTTCCCACTTAATAGGTACATAAATAGACAAGCTGATTTAGCAGCCATGAATACCTCTGTTTTCTGGCTGCCTTTGAAGTCTCGCTCGGCAAAGAGTAACCCCTTAATATGTGTTACCCAATTTTTGTTATTTGCCGATATTAGCTACTTATAACTTTAGGGGCCCAAGGTTTTGCATGCTCATTGAAAGTACCATTTTTTAGTCCCAGTGCTAATGCGTTTTTGGCTAAGTGCTGGTTTAATCTTTTTCTCTAACAATGGCTGTTACTTATTGAGCCTCTTTTATGTGCCAAGTACTATAATAAGCCGTTTACCTGATTTACTATAAATATACAACAAATTCATAATGTTGATACTACTGGTTCCATTTTAGAGATGAAGAAAACTGAACGTTGGAGAGGTAATCCAGTTTTACCCAGGTTAAGTAGGGGCAGATACTGGATTCAACCCTGAGTGCATGTAGCTGCAAATTGGGTGCCTTTTTTACTCTACACTACTGGTTCTCAAAATGTGGTCCCACTATGAGCAGAAGCAGCCTCACCTGGGAGCTTGTTAGAAATGCACCTTCTTGGGTCCCAGCCCAGACGACCAAAGCAGAAACTCCTGGAGTGGGGCCTGACACCTGAGCTGTCACGAGCCCTGTAGGTGTTTCCAAGGCATGCTCAAGTTTGCGGACCGCTCTTCCAGAGTCGAGCTGTTGCTTCCTTAGATTGCAGGGATGCATTTATACTAAATCATCCACACCCTTCACCTGAGGTTGCTTGTCACCAACAGCACTGATTGGATTTAGGGAACATAGTCCCTCGCTCCTTCCTCAACCCACCATCCTCTCTTGTCAGAATCCCTGCAAGGGCCTCCTACCTGCCTTCCTACCACTGGCTCTGGCCCCGGCTCCACACATTCGTATGTGGGTTCATACATACACAATCCATAATATCATATGGACTGAAGCCAGAGAGGTCTTTCCAAAGAGGAAGCCGTCCATGTCACTCTCCTGCCCAATCTCCATCAAGAGCTCTCCACTGCTCTCAGAATAAAGTCCAAACAGGGCTCATAGCCTATCAGGTTCTGCAGAGTTGGCTCTTGGCTGCCCTGCCTGTCTCCCCTTACCCTCTCTCACTCACTCACTTCTGCTCCAGCCCCACTACCGCACGTCCACCCAGGACTAGCCGCTTTCCTTCCTAGTTCTTCTGTTTAATTGCATACCTTTTGCATCTTCCACTTGACGGTAATCTCCATGAGGGAAGAAACTATAACCGTTTTTCTCAACATCCTATCCCCAGTGCCTAGTACTGTGCCTGGCACATAGTAGGTGCTCAATAAACATTTGTACAAATAAGACTCGGGAGCCCAGTATTTTTTGTCATGCTGTAGCTTATTGTAACTACCCTAGTGTGGTTTGTTACCTTTTCATGAACCTTTTGGGTCAGAGCTTGGGCTTTAGAAGCCAACAGGCATGGATTTGAATCCCAGCTCCTCCCCCACACCCTGTGTGACCTGGGGTGTGTGATTTAATGTCTCTGAACTTCAGTTTCCTTACCTGTAAGATGTGGGTCACAGAGTAGTCAGGAGACTAAATGAGGTAGTGCTGTAAAATTCTTAGCACAGTGCCTGGCAATCTAGGGCTAAGGGTCTATTTTTATTAAATCTGGCTTCCCCCGCTGTATTTCAGGTTCTTAAATGGCTGGTGGTGCACACCTTTCCTAGCAGATGTTCACAAAAATACAAGTCTACTAGGGACGTCCGAGTGCGGACAGGGCCTAGGATGACCAGAGCCAGCACAGCCTGGCATTTAGTGTCAGGCTCCAGATTCAGACGGAGACAGGCCTGGCTCTTTCACCTCCCCCGTCCCTTGGTGGGCTTGGCCAAGCTTTGGAACTTCCCCCTTGCCTCAGTTTTCTCCTCTGTAACCCAGCAGTGGTAACATAGGAGCTATGTCATAGCTGTTGTGAGGGGCAAATGCAAACAGCACGTAGAGCAGTGCCTGGCTTGAGCCAGCACATGGCGAGCGCTGAATACCTGTTAGCAGTCATCAGCATAACCACCATCGTCACTATTGTGACCCAGCCTCAGAGCCAGAGGACAAAAAGGGAGAAAAAACAGGCTTTGTGCAGACTGCTTACCCTACAGCCAAATCCTCTATCCTGCTGCTTTCTCCTTTCCTCCTCTTTCTAAACCGGCCCCTTCTACAAGCAGAAAGGCTGGGTAGCCGCAGTGGGGCCAGGGCCCTCATCGGAACTCCACTCTCTTTTCCTTTTGTGTGTGTGCAAAAATCACCTTGAAGAGCTGCTGTTTCCATGGCTGTGGGAGTTTTAGATATTTGTCTCCCATCCGCTTGGACCCCTGGGCACGGTAACCCACACCCGGCTTGCCACGGGGCTTCTAGCCTCTTTCTCAGGACTGACTTCTTCCAAGTACCCACCATGGAGGTGTCGCAGACAGACAACTGATGGATCTCCAAAGCCGGGAGATAGAACGACACTTGTTCCCATTAATTGATCCTAAAAGGAAGGCAGCGAGGCTTAGAAATAGGAGGGGATGGCAGGGAGAAGGAACAAGAAATCCCCACGCGAGGCCTGTGGTTGGTAAGGGCGTTGCCTGTCCCCAAAGATACTGATTTGGGGTGTCTTTTTTTCTGCCAGGGTATAATGTGGAACTGGGAACTGAGGGGAGAGGGGGTCCGAGCTAAGCCCAAAGGATATAATTCAAGGTAGCTGAGGGAGAAAATCAGGCTTAGAGAGATCTCCTTGGGGGGAAGTTCAAGGTGAGGCAAAAATTGGAAACAGGAGAGCTCCCAATCGAAAAGTCAGCATTTAAAGAGGTGGAAGGCAGAGTAAGTGGAACACAGAGTGGTTTAGCCTGTTCTCTATGGCCCCACCCATGGCTGGGCAGTAGAATCACCCTCCTGGGAGAGCTTTCCATAAATACAAATACTGGAGTCTACCCCTCCACCACTGTGACCTCTTAGATCAAAATCCCTGAGGGTGGAGCCCAGGAATCTGTATTTACAGAAAGTGCCATCCCTGATTCTGAAGGAGCCAGATCTGCATGGGCTGTTGACACACATTTAAGAACCATGGATTTCCGTGATTGAAATATAATCCCAGCAGCTGGAGACCACAGCGTTGGCTTCATGGCACTCCCAAACCTGATTGGGGCTGAGCCTGCGTTTTGGAACCTGGGAACAAAGAGTTCTGTGTGAGAAGGGAGAAAGTGGGAGGCTGGTTGTTTCTTTCCTACCAGGGAAATGAGGACGTGGGTGTGGGCCCATGTGGGCAATTCCTGGAACACCCCCAGCCAATGAGATGTGAAGTCATCTTGTCTCTTCCTGGCTAGAAGAGAAAAGGGTGGGCCTTGGTTTTCTGGGCCAGCTCTATACAGGCCAGTTAATTTCTTAGAAGCTGTCGGGGATAGAAAGCCACCACCAGATTACCAACTATCGCCCAAGTTATGGATACCTGGCAAGGCTGGACCCAGGTGTGGCTAGCTCTGTTCACTCCCAACGCTTTTGAGGATAACAGGTGGGGACTAAGGTGAGCTAGGAGGTCGCTGCTGCCTAGATCTGCCTGATGGTTGCCTTGGGAGAGCAGTGCAGGTCCCTTGTCTCCAACGCTGATCGTTCTTTTTTTTTTTGCGATACGTGGGCCTCTCACTGTTGTGGCCTCTCCCGTTGCGGAGCACAGGCTCCGGATGCACAGGCTCAGCGGCCATGGCTCACGGGCCTAGCCGCTCCGCGGCACGTGGGATCTTCCCGGGCCAGGGCACGAACCCGCGTCCCCTGCATCGGCAGGCGGACTCTCAACCACTGCGCCACCAGGGAAGCCCTGATCTTTCTTAAAATTGAAATTTGTACATGAAACACCTGTTTTTGAAATGGCCATGAACTTGAGTGTTGGAAAGTACCATGCAGCACAAGCAAAACATGTCTGCAGGCTTCTTCCCTCCAGGAGCTTCTTTAAACCGGGGGGAAAAAACCTGGCTTCTTTCTACCTGTCCACTAAGTGAATCAATTTTGAATCACCTGTCCACTCATCTATTTATTGGGCCAGGGCACAGTTCCAGGCACGGGGGATTCGGTTGTGAAGAAGACAGACCATAGCCTTTGGAGTCATAGATTCCTCGTATTTGAGAGCTGGGAAGTCTGAGCGTCCACCTCTGTTTGTAGTTTCCAGACTGTATTCTGCAGAGCTATCTCTGAGCTCACCTCAGAGAACAGGCAGACGGTTGAACGGTCCGGTATCCCGATTACCAGCCCTGCTGCCGATGGAAGAGCTCCACTTTAATCTGTTTTATGTGGGGAGATTTTAGGTGGCCACCAAGTCTACAAATGGGAAAACTAGGGACCAAAAAGATGATGTGATATGTCCTAGATCATGCACAAGTAGTCCGTCACCAAACCACCAAGAGAAGCCTCATTTCCTTGGCTTGCCATCCCACCCCTCTCCACGCCATCTGTCTTTCAGATGCCCAGAGATTAAACAGAGGGGACAGGCACTGAAATGGGCTACGAGAAAGCAGGTTGATTGGATATCACCTCTCCCAAGGGGGCTTAGGTGTGTCCTCCCCAGGACTCAGGTCCTCCACGACAGACCATATCACACTGCGATATGACCGATTGCTTCCACGTCTCCCTTCTTACAAGACTAGTAGCTCCTTTAGCTCAAATCCTGGGGTGTGTTTTAACCATGTGGTTCTGAACCTAGTCCCAGTGCAGGGCGCATCAAACATCTGTTGGTTGAGTGAGCGAATAAACAGATATAAATGAATCTCAGTGTGAGCACTGTGAGAAAGTGGAGGCAGGATAGCTTAGTGGTTGGGAGCACAGATTGATGTGTCAGAAACAGATCTGGGGGGCTTACCCTGGTGGCGCAATGGTTAAGAATCCACCTGCCAGTGCAGGGGACATGGGTTCGAGCCCTGGCCCAACGCAGCCAAACATAAATAAATGAATTTGTATTAAAACAAACAAACAAAAGAAACAGATCTGGGCTGGAATCCTGGCTCTGGCCATTCCTAGCTGTGTAATCTTGGGCAAGTTGCTTACCCTCTCTGTGCCTCAGTAATGCTGTTATGAGAATTAAATTTATTAATGCTTATAAAGGCTCAGCACATACTAAGCACACCACAAGTGGTTACTTTTGTTTATTTTTTGATATTTGCTCACCGTACTTTTTAGGGAGAATTTACGTACAATGAAATGCACATATCTAAGTGTACAATTCAGTGAGTTTTCACAGATGCACACACCCTTGAAACCTACACCCATCAAGAAAATTCCTTCAGGTCTCTCCTTAGCCCCCGACTCCCAAAGGTCCTGACCGTCCTGATGACTCTTCATGATAGGTTAGATTTGCCAGATCTAGAACTTCATAGGAACAGAGTCACACTCTAGGCCATCTCCACCTTTTACGTCTGGCTTCTTTTGCAAAGCGTGGGCTCTGTGAGATTCATCCATGGTGTTGCCACCATCATTACTTCTCAGTGAAGGTCTGGGCGAGCATCCTCCCATCAGACTTAGGTCACCTTGAGAGTGGGCTCCAAGTGTATACGTATATCTTTGCCTTTCTGGCACCTAGCCAGTGTCTGGCACATAGATGATGCTCATAAATTATTTGATGAGTGGATGGCAGAGCTCAGGAGGTAAATCGGGATGAAGGTGGCTGAGTTACACTCTCAGCGAGGGAAGCGAGGAGCTAGGTGTCCTGTCACACAGACCCAGCCCTTGGGGCTGGGAACGGGAGCAGAGCCAGAAAGCTCGTGTTTCAGAGCTGGACTCGGCAGCCTTTGATCCCTGACTGCCACTTGCCAGCTGGGAAATCTTTCACTTCTCCAAGCCTTCGTTCTTTTCATCGGCATCATGGGGACTAATAATAGCACCTTCCTCACAAGGTTATCGTGAGACAAAAGGAGATAACCTTTGCAGGCACAGTGGTTAGAATCCCGTAACAGACAACTATGAGTAGTTGTTATTACTGTTCTGTCCAGCCATCCCTTAAAAAAAACAAGTGGGGCTTCTTCTCCTGCCCCCTCCCCCAACTGCTTATTCCCTCCAAACTCAAGTAGCAACTTCCGAGGGGGGTGGGGGGTGGGGAGTGACAGCTGTCACAGAACCCCAGAAGTAACGGACCTAAAAATAGGTCCCCTCCTCTTACCTTCCTCCTCTACCTGCTCCCCAGGCAGCTTTTTGCCTATGCATTCTTAGTCCCACTCTCACATCAGAGGGAAGGATGAGCGAGGGAGGCAGAGATGGAAGACATGTTATTTTTCCCCGGGCTCTTAGGGAAGGGAGGGTGAAGCTGCCCCCTCTGCGCTCATTGATGTTGCGCTTGGCGATCTGAATTCTCTGATGAAATTACACTGTGTGCTCCGTGCGATAAGGAGATTAATCAGTCCATTATGCAGGGGCTGTTTTACCCACAGATGGAGGTAATTGAACATCGCCAGGACCCAGGCAGCCAGCCAGTCTGCTCTGGTTACAGGCAGGTGGCCGGCCTCTGGGCAGCTAGACCATCTTCTCCAAAGAGGAACAACAACTATTGTTACTACCACTTACTAGTTTGCCTTGAGCCCTCGTGAGGTTCAAGGCACTTTGCACGCGTCATCTAATTCTCACAAGCGTCCTGTGAGCTGGCCACTCTTCTTAGCTCCATTGTACCGAAGGAATAACTGAGGCTCAGCTACTTTAAGACATTTGCCCCGAAGTCACAGAGTAGCCAGGGTTCTGATAGGAATCTAGCTCAGACGGATTCAAAAGTATCCACAGTTATTATTGCGTCCAAAGGAGAGCAAAGAAATGAGATGCACCAACAGCCAACTTGTCCATTGTCTGGTGATCTGAGCAAACACGTGAGACAAGAGGCATGTGTCATCTCAGCTGGGCACACAAAGAAGGAAAGAATGTGACATTCCAGGAGTCAGGAGCTAGTTTGCAAAATGAATTGCCTGTCTTTGAAAAATCGGGAAGTGTAGTGACGAATATGAGGGAGGTGGTTAAAACATTGGGTTTGACACTGGCATTACTACTTAGTTGTGTGACCTTGGACAAGTCACATAATCTTTTGGAGCCTCCATTTTGGAGCCTCCATTTTCTCATCTAAAACCAGCATGGTAATACCTACCTTATAGTGTTACTGACCAGGGTTCTTGGCCTCCTTAATCAATAGAAATTGATCAGAGGCCAGACAAGAAATTCAGGCAAGGCTTTATGGGGGCCCCTGCTGCAGCGGGGGGAGCGAGAACAAACGACAGGTTCCCTTGCTCACTTGCTCGCTGAGGTGGGGCGAGCTGGGTCCTTATAAGAGGTGAGGGTAGGGGTGTGTCCACGGGTCGGGCCAGAGGGTTGGCTTAGGTGTTTTGCCCACCGCTTTGGTGGTGGTATGTGCAGGGGGCGTGCACAGTACCCTGCTTTGGCTCCCGGCTCATCAGAAGTGGCAGTTGGGCTTTTTGGTCTCTTTTATATCTAGTTGTCCAGAATTTGCCCCAACTGTGCATGCACGCAGTTATTTTTTAGTCCCTTATAGTTTCTCTGTATTTTGTCGCTTGAGGAGACTTCTGTCCAGGTGCAAGCACTGCAGCAAAGGGTCCCAGTCCCAGGTCCCAGGCCTGTCTCAGTAGGGTCATCATTGGCTTAAAGGAAGTAATATATGTACAGTGCTTGAAAAAAAAAAGAGTCTGCCCAGAGTTTGGGCTCGTTATTAATCATGCTGTTGCTGGTGGTGATGGTATTGATGGCAGGGGTGTGGCAGTGTTAGATATTGTGTACATTTCCTGTTTGGATTAAGCACAGCTGATTCCCTTCCTTTCCTCTGACTGCTTGCCAGGGGGACTAGTAAAGGGAAAAGAAAAAAAAAAAAATCACATTTTGTGGGCATTTCTGATGTTCCTGGCTCCATCTAGGCATTTCACCCACATGATCTCATTCAACGCTCACCATAAATAGCTCCAGGAAATAGATATTATTTTCACCCCCAATGAAGTGATGGGGAAGCTGGGACTCAGAGATTAAATAGAGCAGAAGCACCGTCTTTATGAGCCAGTAAGGGTCTTGGTGATTAGTATGAAAGGTTATTGCCACGAATTCAATAAACATTTATTAAGTGCTTGTTAATCCCTATGTTAAGGCTGCAGATGAAAAGACGAATAAGACCTACGACGAATAAGACCTACTCCCAATGGGTTCCCAGTCAGGTGGGCTAGAAAATCAAATATATATATATATATATAAAATGGTCCAAAGCAGTAGTTGTCATCTCTGGCTCTATAAGACAATAAATTCCTGGGAGGAGGGAGGTGCTTTTAAAAAATATGAATGTCCAAGCCCTTGCCCTAGAGATTCTGTTTAATTGATCTGAGATGGGCCTAAACATTGGCACTTTTAAAAAGCTCCCCGGGGATTCTTCAGTGAAGTTGCTACTCTAGAGATCTAGCACTGGTCTAGAAGGGAGAAGTCCTAGAAGGGCTAGGAGCTGACTGCAAATAAGCCAACTAATTCACCGCATCAAGTGTTTATGACGCACCAGGTACAGGGCGAGTTGCCGTCTTTCCCCTCATGGTGTTTAGACACAGGCAGTGTGAGGGTAATGAGCACCCGTATGGGATGGAAGAGAAAGTTTTCTCTAAGGCCAAGCCCTGTGGGAGAAGCTCAGAGAAGGCGGGACCAAGGAAGACTCCAGGGGCGGGGAGCATTTGAGTCTTGAAGGAGAAACGGTGATCAAGGCCAGTGTCCCCCCCTGTAGGGGCTGATGGGTTGTGTGAAGGTTAACCAATAGTCAGCATCCCTAATCTCCAATCGAAATAAATGTTAAGTTGGTCAAAATCTCAAGGTTAGTAATTTTGAATCTTTCTTACTCGTTCATAAAACATCTGCCAATATTTTTCAAACACTTGACTATGTTTTTTGCAAGGCATTGTTTCTTCTTATTTTAAAAAAGCGAGCAGGATAAAAAATGATCCGAATTTTTAATATTAGTGATCACTCACTGATCAACATGTGTTGTGGACTGCATGCTGCTGCTGCTGCTGCTGCTGCTAGCGGCCTTTTATTGAGGGTTTACTATGTACCAGCCACCGTGCTTAGTACTTTGCATAGATTGAGTCATTTAATCCTCACAAAAGCCCTTTTACAGATGAGAAAACTGAGGCTCAGAGAGGTTTAGTAAGCTGCGTTAAAGGTCAAAAGCTAGTAAGTGGTGGAGAGCAGAATTCCAGGAGAAGCAGCCTGGGGTAATGGGAAGAACCCTGGACTCAGAGGCAGGTTGCATGGGCTCTGGGCCAGCCCCGTCATTTCATGCTTTGCCACTTCCGGTGAATTATTCCCCGTCTCTCTGTGCCTCAGTTTCCTCCTCTGTGAGTTGAGTCTTTGAACCTCTCAGGGCTTACCAATATATGATTCAAAGATGTAAAGTACAAAATTGTAATAAGAGAGGTTGGGGGAAAGGAAGCGGGGGCTGATCCCTACGGATGGAAGATTTATTTGGGGAAGTCGTCGAGGTCTGGTATTCAACCACCCGAAGGAAGTCAAGGAGCACAGCTGGCGCTTTGCTGATTCAGAGGAATGGCTGGCAGGGAGATGGGAGCCAAACACACTGAGAATCTGTGTAATCAGAGAAAATGTCTTCGTGATTTGCCATTATAATTCTCGATAACAAACTCTGGGACTCCAGCGTCAATACTAATAACTAGTTGAAGGAGGTTGGGGTTAGGAATGAATTAAAATTTTTAAAAAACTGCTTTTTGGTAAAGCACTGGGAAATGGTCTAGGCTTCTAAATTTAAATGGGATATTTTTAGCACCTGTAATCAAACCGACTTACGTAAACACATCTGCTGGAGTATTGGCATCAAAATGTCTTTGCCGTCTTCATTTTACATCTCTTGCAGCCCTCCTGGGACCTAGGGAGAGTTTCACTGATTTTCTTCCTTTGGTTATGTTTTTCCAAATCAACTGAGTGAGAGAGTCAAATGCAATATTTTAGTTGAAAGCTGCTCGGTCCCTACCTGAGGATTGGCAACAAACTCTTCAAACCTTAGTGAGTGTAAGAACCACTTAGAAACTTTGTATCAAATGCCAATTCCTGGGCTGCGCCCTCAGATTCTGGAGGGCTGTGTGGGCCTGGGATTCTGCATTTTACATAAATGTTTCAGCTGATTCTGATGTAGGTGACTCAGGGACCATGTTGATTAATACTGGACTAGGGACTCAAGCGGACTTAGCGTAAGATTCTGGCTCCGTCATGCACCAGCTATTCGCTCTGGGCAAGTTCCTCGAGCCTTTTAAATATCAGTTCCCTCATCTGTAAAATGGGACATTAAGGGTACCTACCCCAGAACCTTGTTGTGAGGATTAAAACTGATATATTAACTTAGCACCATGTCAGGTATGCAATAAATGGCCCCTACGTGGGCAAGTTATTTTCCTTTCTGACTCCAGGTTCCACATATGCAAAGGGGGAGAAATTAGAATAATACCTTGAAATCAGCTTTAATTCAAGGGTTGTGTATTAAATGAGAAAATGTCTGCAAAGGACTTGGCATACTACCTGGCTCATTTAAATATCTGGTAAGTATTTGTTCAGTGGATGAATGAATTCAAAGGATGGTTCAACACTTGCCTTCCACAAACTACAGGCAACAAGAGGGATTTTAAGAGAACTTCTCTCCAGCACCACCCGGTGGACCTGGAGCAGAGACCCAGTGGGTAGGGTTCTTGGTCTCTAGACCTTCACTTCTTGGAGTCACTGCGTCTTTCACTAACTCTAATTCTCATGTTACTCTAAACCTCACCTGCTTCCAAATGCGCTCAGGCTTATCCATCTGAGGAATGACCTCACTGGATCTGGCTTATCTGGTGGCTTGGGAGATTCTCCCCCACCTTGGGCACCTTGAGGGGAGGCAGGTGGGATGTATGTTTTTCCTATTTGTGACTTCGGAAAAGCCATAGCACATCTCTGCATCTCAGTCCCCCTCCCTTAGGTAAAAGGAGCTGTTGTGGGAATCTATCCTTCCCGTGTCCTGCTGTTGTAAGCATCCATTTACACACCTGTTGTGCACTGAGCTGTGAGCTACTGTAGCACGGATACCGCACCTTTGTCAGCGTTCTAGAGCTCAGGTGTCCAGCTCAGTGCTGGGCAATCACAGGTACACAATAAATAGGGGCTCGTTGACTGAGTCGGTGATGTCCCCAAGAGCTCTGGGCACTGCTCCCACATCCTAAAAGGACCAGGAGAACAAGCAAACATTGAGCCTTGTCACACTCACTCATAGTCAAAAAAGGCAAGAAAGCATCCCAGATGAGAGATGGTGTTGTGAATGCATTACCTTGTAAGAAGGAGGCTGCACATCACCCAAATTATCACGACCATTTCTGGTGAGTCTACACCCACTCATTCAACAAAATCCTTAAGCAGGGCTGACACTGTGCTGGGTTCTGGGGACAAAACAGTTCAAGAGACCTAGGACCCTGCCCTCGTTGAGCTCACAGACAATTATTATTTCACGTAACATTTGCCATGTTAGGAGAAAGCTCTTCTGGAAAGGAAACCTCGCCAGGTGAGAGAGTGGTTCAGGAGCATGTGATGCAGGAGTTAGTCAGGTGGGGAAAGGAGAGAAGGGTGTTCCAGGTAGAGGGAACTGCATGTGCAAAGACATGCAATCATGAGAGCATGAAAGGTTTTCAAGAACTCTGTTGGATCGGTATGTTTGGAATAAAGGGTGCAGGAGTGGGGAGTGAGGGCTGGAGAAATGATGGGCTGGAATCAGATCATGTCTGGTCTCCTGGGCCAGGGTAGGGAGTCTGGACTGCCCTAATCGCAACAAGAATCCAATGAAGGGTTTTAATCAAGGAAGTGACTCAGTGAGATGTGCTTTATAAAGATGCCCCTAGCTGCAGTGGACGAGAAAGATTGGAAGGGGAGAGACAGGAGACAGGGAGACCAATTAGAAGGCTATAATCCAGGATTTGAATGGCAGGGATACTTGTCAGGGTAATTTCTTTGAGGCGTTTGGTCGCTGATAGCTGGCGATCTTCCCCAGCCCTGTGTGTTTGCAATGACTCCGAACTGTGCAGAGAAAAGCCATTTAATCACGCTCGCCTGCTGCACTGTACACTTGGCCCTGCCCAGTGGCCGCATTCACTGTCGGGAGAACTGTGAGTTGTACCGCAAGGATAGGGGACCTTGGGGTCAACTACCCCTCAATAAACCCCCAAAGCATCCTGTGTCGTCACATCCTTAAAAAGCTCTCGCTATTATGCCTGATCATTTCCACCCATGATACTGCCGGAATCGCCTAGTCAATTACTAATCAAGTGGGGAAATGTGCATTTCATCAGGAGCCTCTCACTTCAGATACACAAGGCCGTATATGAAATGAAATGTTCTGTAGTTATTTTTTTTTCAGCCAGTGATTAGGTGCTGTAATTAAGAAGGCATTGTGCCTGATTTCCAATCTTTTTTCTTTATTTAGATTTAATTGATTTTCTCCTTGATTTAATCAACCCGAATTCAGCTACCTGGCGCACCTCTCCACTCAGATGCTCAGGAGAACTCTGGTGCTTAAAGATGTAGGGCCATACCTAGAGAATGCGGGGTGTCGGCTGGTCCTAAGCCCCAACTCCTGTTAACTGGCACGAGAGGATGTTAAGGACCCAGGTGGTTCTATTTAGGGCTAGAGAGGGAGCGGGGAGGAAGGGCTGGTTTTTAGACCTTTGAAACTTGGCTCTGCTGTGTGACCTTGGGTGAATTACTTAACCACTCTGTGACTCAATTTCCTTGTATTTAAAATAGAAGGAATAATAATGTTGTCCTCATGGCATTGTGATGAAGATTAAATGTTATCTATCTATAAAAACTTAGAAGACTGGAAAATAAGTACTAAAACGATCACTTATTATTATTACCGTATCACTGTCTATTCAGTAACTCATTTAATCTTCACAACATTCCTGTGGGATTGGGTTATGCCCATTTAAGGAAAAGAAATGAAGCTCATGGCTAGGGAGTGGCTGAGCCAGGATTCAAGTCCAGGTCTCGGTTCCACAGCTCACCCTCATAGATGCTGTCCCTCTTACCTGGTGGCTTCTTTCTCCCCATGATGGACACGTGGAAACAAAGGTTTCTGAAATCAAGTTCTTTGGTTAGGGTCACTCAGCTTGTGGTGGCAGAATCAGGACCTGAGCCAAAGTGCTCTGGGTGCGATGACGGTCCCATTGCTCCTCCGCTGTCTCTCAGAAAGGGCAGGCAACTTGCTCAAAGCCAGGAGGCAATTAAGAGCCATGCAATATTGTAAACCCACTCATAAGTCCTGTTGTTTTCAACCTTTTTTTCCCAGCAGTCCAAACATACGACAGATGATGTTCACATACCGAGCACATCCCCCCGCATGAACCCAAGATCACATAATGTTAACATTCAGTGCACAAACTTAATTTCACACCTTTCTTTCCTGCTCAAGGAAATATACAGAGTGCAACTCAGGGTAAAGTACTCTGTTAGAGAAAGAATCGTGAATCTATCCACTTACTCGTTTCACAAATATTAATTGGGCCATTACTTTGTGCCAGGCCCTATTCAAGAGTCTGGGGAAACAGCTGTGAACAAAAGAGACAAAAAAATCCCTGCCCTCACGAAACTTCGATCCTAATGGGGGAATGGGAAGCTCATACAATAAGCAAAATAAACACGTAAATGGTTATCTCAGATCACAAAGTCTATAGTACAATAGAGGGAAATAAAGCAAGAAGAGACCATTGTACAGTGGAGAGGGGTTGCGATTTTAAATAGGGTTTATGTAGGGTTGTCAGGGAAAAAATGTCACTGAGAAGGTGACATTTGAGCAAAGACTTGAAGATGAGGGGGAGGACGTCATATGGATATATGGAGGAAGCATGTACCAGGCAGTGGGAATGGCACGTGCAAAGGTCCTGAGGCAGAATTATAATTGGCGTGTCAGAAGAACAGCATGGAGGCCAGTGGGGCAGGAGTAGAGAAAGCAGGAAAAGAGAATGGGAAGTGAGGTCAGGGTGGTAACAGGGGCCAGGTTGCATGGGCCTCTAGTTAGTTTGGCTTTAGGGAAGCCTTTGGAAGGCTTTGAAAAGAGGAGTGCCGTGACCTGGCTTGAGATTTAGCAGGATCCGTCTGGCTGCCTCTGGGAGAACAGGTTGCAGGATGGCAAGGGTGGAAGCAGGGAGACCTATTAGGAGGCTCTTGCAATAATGCAGGTGAGAGATGATGTGGGCTTGGGCCAGGGTGGTGGTCATAGGAGGAGAGAACTATTTGGATTCTGGATACATTTTGAAGGCAGCATCTAGATTTGCTGATAAGTCAGACCTCGGGTTTGCGAGAGAGAAGTCAAGGAGAGCATCAAGGTTACCACTTGAAAGGAGCTGCCGTTAGCTGGGGTGATGAAGATTCATGTATTTATATATTTACTTCAACTGGAAACCATTCCCAAATTTTCATCTTTAGCAGTCATTAGTAACGAACCCATGACAGTGCTTACAGTTGATGATGGATCAGAGAGTCACACGGTGGCTGACAACCGCTGAGCTGTACTGCAGGGAGACGCTTCTCCCCTGAGCTGGTAGCATCCCTCGGCTCTGGCTTGCCGGTCTCATTATCAGCCTCATTATTCCACAGGAGTTACTGAGAGTGGGCTGAACTCCCAGTGCGTGTCTTTGCAGGGCTCTGCAGCATCTCTGAACACAAGCCAAGACCCTCCACCAAGAGAAGGAGCCCCACACCCTGTCCAGCCTCTTCCCCCCACCCCACTAAAGACACAGTGGAGCCCCCTCCCCCTCCGCTGTGGATAATCTCTTCACCAGCCTAGCCTCATCAGCCCTTTCTCCGTCTCTCCCATCTTCCTTTCAACCCATGTAATTTGGGAAAATGTGGACCTGTTTGGGCTTTGGCTGAAAACATTTGACTGATCGTCTCAAATGGGCCGCCTTCTGGTGAGACAGAGAATGTGTTTGTGATTTCCCCCCTTCTTTTAAATGGCAACAACAGGCAAAATCCTATTTTCTCCCTGAGACTACCCGTGCATAAGGATCGGTTTGAAACGCTGAGGCAAACTGGCCCGGCTGGTGATTCGGCCCGGGGCAGCTGTGGACAGAGGTGTCGCTTGCTGCCAGCCCCGCACCCAGCAGCCCAGCTTGACCTCCGCATCCTTGCGCCAGCCCCACCCTGGGCCTCCAGCCAGAGGAAGCGGCTCTGGCTCTGGCAGAATGGGCAGGGACGGAGTTTCCAGGAAGAGCCCTCGTCAGTCAGAGTAGCCTGAGGCTTAAGATGTTAGGGGACCGGGGTTCTGCTTACTTCTCTGCCACTTCATGTGAAGCAGGTCACATCCCCTCTCTGAGCTTTATAGGAAAAAGGCTTTAGATTGGTGGACCGTAGTGTCCTAATCAACTTTACACCCTAAGGATGCTTAGCAGAGCCAGAGCTCAAGAAATGTCTGGGGAATGAGGGAAAGAAAGTAGGAAGGAAGGTTTTTTGATAGCTTGAGTGGGAAGAACAAGAGAAAAACGTTAGCTGAAATGAAAAGAGGAATTTTTGAAGTGCGGCTTGCAGGATCTTAGTGCCCCAACCAAGGATAGAACCCTGGCCCCTGGCAGTGAGAACGCTGAGTCCTAAGCACTGGTCCGCCCTGGAATTCCCAAGTGTGTCATGAACACAAGCCATAAAGGGTATTCATAAGAAGCTTCAAGAGGAGAAGCAAGAAGAGCTACAGTCCTGCAGCCTGTGGAACAAAAACCACATTCACAGAAAGAGAGACAAGATGAAAAGGAAGAGGGCTATGTCCAGATGAAGGAACAAGATAAAACCCCAGAAAAACAGCTAAATGAAGTGGAGATAGGCAACCTTCCAGAAAAAGAATTCAGAATAATGATAGTGAAGAAGATCCAGGACCTTGGGGAAAAAATGGCGGCAAAGATCAAGAAGATGCAAGAAATGTTTAACAAAGACCTAGAAGAATTAAAGAACAAGCAAACAGAGATGAACAATACAATAACTGAAATGAAAAATACACTGGAAGGAATCAACAGCAGAATAACTGAGGCAGAAGAACGGATAAGTGACCTGGAAGACAGAATGGTAGAATTCACTGCTGTGGAAGAGAAAAAGAAAAAAAGAATGAAAAGAAATGAAGACAGCCTAAGAGACCTCTGGGGCAACGTTAAAGGCAACAACATTCGCATTATAGGGGTCCCAGAAGGAGAAGAGAGAGAGAAAGGACCCGAGAAAATATTTGAAGACATTATACTCGAAAACTTCCCCCAAATGGGAAAGGAAATAGCCACCCAAGTCCAGGAAGTGCAGCAAGTCCCATACAGGATAAACCCAAGGAGAAACACGCCAAAACACATAGTAATCAAATTGACAAAAATTGAAGGCAAAGAAAAATTATTGAAAGCAGCAAGGGGAAAATGACAAATAACATACAAGGGAACTCCCCATAAGGTTAACAGCTGATTTCCCAGCAGAAACTCTACATGCCAGAAGGGAGTGGCATGATATACTTAAAGTGATGAAAGGAAAGAATCAACAACCAATATTACCCTACCTGGCAAGCATCTCATTCAGATTCTATGGAGAAATCAAAAACTTTACAGACAAGCAAAAGCTAAGAGAATTCAGCACCACCAAACCAGCTCTACAACAAATACTAACCAGCTCTACAACAAATACTAAAGGGACTTCTCTAAGTGGGAAACACAAGAGAAGAAAAGGACCCAAACCCAAAACAATTCAGAAAATGGTAATAGGAACATACATATCGATAATTACCTTAAACGTGAATGGATTAAATGCTCCAACCAAAAGACACAGGCTTGCTGAATGGATACAAAAACAAGACCCATATATATGCTGTCTACAAGACACCCACTTCAGACCTAGGGACACATTCAGACTGAAAGTGAGGGGATGGAAAAAGATATTCCATGCAAATGGAAATCAAAAGAAAGCTGGAGTACCAATACTCATATCAGATAAAATAGACTTTAAAATAACGAATGTTACAAGAGACAAGGACAGACACTACGTAATGATCAAGGGATCAATCCAAGAAGAAGATATAACAATTATAAATATATATGCACCCAACATAGGAGCACATCAATATGTAAGGCAACTGCTAACAGCTATAAAAGAGGAAATCGACAGTAACACAGTAATAGTGGGGGACTTTAACACCTCACTTACACCAATGAACAGATCATCCAAAATGAAAATAAATAAGGAACAGAAGCTTTAAATTACAAAATAGACCGGATAGATTTAATTGATACTTATAGGACATTCCATCCAAAAACAGAAGATTACACTTTCTTCTCAAGTGCACACGAAACATTCTCCAGGATAGATCACATCTTGGGTCACAAATCAAGCCTCAGTAAATTTAAGAAAATTGAAATCATATCAAGCATCTTTTCCGACTACAACGCTATGAGATTAGAAATGAGGTACAGGGAAAAAATCATAAAGAACACAAACACATGGAGACTAAACAATACGTTACTAAATAATCAAGAGATCACTGAAGAAATCAAAGAGGAAATCAGAAAATACCTAGAGACAAATGACAATGAAAACACGATGATCCAAAACCTATGGGATGCAGCAAAAGCAGTTCTAAGAGGGAAGTTTATAGCTATACAAGCCTACCTCAAGAAACAAGAAAAATCTCAAACAAACAATCTAATCTTACACCTAAAGGAACTAGAGAAAGAAGAACAAACAAAACCCAAAGTTAGCAGAAGGAAAGAAATCATAAAGGTCAGAGCAGAAATAAATGTAATAGAAACAAAGAAAACAATAGCAAAGATCAATAAAACTAAAAGCTGGTTCTTTGAGAAGATAAACAAAATTGATAAACCATTAGCCAGACTCATCAAGAAAAAGAGGGAGAGGACTCAAATCAATAAAATTAGAAATGAAAAAGGAAAAGTTACAACAGACACCGCAGAAATACTAAGCATCCTAAAAGACTACTACAAGCAACTCTATGCCAACAAAATGGACAACCTGGAAGAAATGGACAAATTCTTAGAAAGGTATAACCTTCCAAGACTGAACCAGGAAGAAATAGAAAATACGAACAGACCAATCACAAGTAATGAAATTGAAACTGTGATTAAAAATCTTCCAACAAACAAAGGTCAAGGACCAGATGGCTTCACAGGTGAATTCTATCAAATATTTAGAGAAGAGCTAACAGCCATCCTTCTCAAACTCTTCCAAAAAACTGCAGAGGAAGGAACACTCCCAAACTCATTCTATGAGGCCACCATCACCCTGATACCAAAACCAGACAAATATATTACAAAAAAAGAAAAGTACAGGCCAATATCACTGATGAATATAGATGCAAAAATCCTCAACAAAATACTAGCAAACGGAATCCAACAACACATTAAAAGGATCATACACCATGATCAAGTGGGATTTATCACAGGGAGGCAAGGATTCTTTAATATACACAAATCAATCAATGTGATACACCATATTAACAAATTGAAGAATAAAAACCATATGATCATCTCAGTAGATGCAGAAATAGCTTTTGACAAAATTCAACACCCATTTATGATAAAGACTCTCCAGAAAGTGGGCATAGAGGGAACCTACCTCAACATAATAAAGGCCATATACGACAAACCCACAGAAAACATCATTCTCAATGGTGAAAAACTGAAAGCATTTCCTCTAAGATCAGGAACAAGACAAGGATGTCCACTCTCACCACTGTTATTCAACATAGTTTTGGGAGTCCTAGCCACGGCAATCAGAGAAGAAACAGAAATGAATACAAATTGGAAAAGAAGAAGTAAAACTGTCACTGTTTGCAGATGACATGATACTATACATAGAGAATCCTAAGGATGCCACCAGAAAACTACTAGAGCTAATCAATGAATTTGGTAAAGTTGCAGTATACAAAATTAATGCACAGAAATCTCTTGCATTCCTATACACTAACGAAAAATCTGAAAGAGAAATTAAGGAAACACTCCCATTTACCACTGCAACAAAAAGAATAAAATACCTAGGAATAAACCTTCCTAGGGAAACAAAAGACCTGTATGCAGAAAACTATAAGACACTGATGAAAGAAATTAAAGATGATACCAACAGATGGAGAAATATACTATGTTCTTGGATTGGAAGAATCAATATTGTGAAAATGACTATACTACCCAAAGCAATCTGCAGGTTCAGTGCAATCCCTCTCAAATTACCAATGGCATTTTTTACAGAACTAGAACAACAAATCTTAAAATTTGTATGGAGACACAAAAGTCCCCGAATAGTCACAGCAGTCTTGAGGGAAAAAAAACAGAGCTGGAGGAATCAGACTCCCGGACTTCAGACTATACTACAAAGCTACAGTCATCAAGACAATATGGTACTGGCCCCAAAACAGAAACATAGATCAATGGAACAAGATAGAAAGCACAGAGGTAAACCCACACACCTGTGGTCAACCAATCTATGACAAAGGAGGCAAGGATATACAATTACAATGGAGAAAAGACAGCCTCTTCAATAAGTGGTGCTGGGAAAACTGGACAGCTACATGTAAAAGAATGAAATTAGAACACTCCCTAACACCATACACAAAAACAAACTCAAAATGGATTTGAGACCTAAATGTAAGACCGGACACTATAAAACTCTTAGAGGAAAACATAGGAAGAACACTCTTTGACATAAATCACAGCAAGATCTTTTTTGATCCACCTCCTAGAGTAATGGAAATAAAAACAAAAATAAAGAAATGGGCCCTAATGAAACTTCAAATCTTTTGCACAGCCAAGGAAACCATAAACAAGACGAAAAGACACCCCTCAGAATGGGAGAAAATATTTGCAAACGAATCAACAGACAAAGGATTAATCTCCAAAATATATAAACAGCTCATGCAGCTCAATATTAAGGAAACAAACAACCCAATCCAAAAATGGGCAGAAGACCTAAATAGACATTTCTCCAAAGAAGACATACAGATAGCCAAGAAGCACATGAAAAGCTGCTCAACATCACTAGTTATTAGAGAAATGCAAATCAAAACTACAATGAGGTATCATCACCTCACACCAGTTAGAATGGGCATCATCAGAAAATCTACAGACAACAAATGCTGGAGAGGGTGTGGAGAAATGGGAACCCTCTTGCACTGTTGGTGGGAATGTAAATTGATACAGCCACTATGGAGAACAGTATGGAGGTTCCTTAAAAAACTAAAAATAGAATTACCATATGATCCAGCAATCCCACTACTGGGCATACACCCAGAGGAAACCATAATTCAAAAAGACACATGCACCCCAATGTTCATTGCAGCACTATTTACAATAGCCAGGTCATGGAAGCAACCTAAACGCCCATTGACAGATGAATGGGTAAAGAAGATGTGGTACATATGTACAATGGAATATTACTCAGCCATAAAAAGGAACGAAATTGAGTCATTTGTTGAGACATGGATGGATTTATAGATTGTCATACAGAGTGAAGTACGTCAGAAAGAGAAAAACAAATATTGTATATTAATGCATGTATGTGGAACCTAGAAAAATGGTACAGATGAACCGGTTTGCAGGGCAGAAATTGAGACACAGATGTAGAGAACAAACGCATGGACACCAAAGGGGGAAAACAGTGGGGGGTTAGGGGTGGTGGTCTGATGAATTGGGCGATTGGGATTGACATGTACACACTGATGTGTATAAAATTGATGACAAATAACCTGCTGTATAAAAAATAAATAAAATATAATTTTAAAAAAAGCTTCAAGAGGATTGACATATACACATTACTATATATAATATAGATAACTAATAAGAATCTACTGTATAGCACAGGGAACTCTACTCAGTACTCTGTAATGACCTATATGGGAATAGAATCTAAAAAAGAGTGAAGATATGTATAAATGATTCACTTTGCTCTAGAGCAGAAACTAACACAACATTGTAAATCAACTATACTCCAATAAAAATTGATTTTAAAAGAAAGAAAGAAAGTAGGAAGGAAGGGAGGCAAGAAGGGTGGATTTGACAAAGGAATGAAGTCCGGTATTTTCTGGAATTCAGGACCCCACCTTGTGAAAGTTCCAGGGAAATTGGGCTTTGCCTGGTGGTTGGCCTTTTTCTGGGGTGTGGCCGTGACTGCAGCCCTCCAGGCGCCACTCAGTGCCTGGGCCTGGCAGAATTAGTGATGTTGCTATTTCTCTGCCCGTGTCCCCTCAGTGCCCACCATTTCTGAGGATGCCAACCTGACTTCCAACTAACAGGACCTGAGACTCTACCTGAGGGCTCTCTCCAGCCACCAAGCCCACTCCACCCAGACACAGGGCAGGAGTTAATGCCCCTGGGGAGTAGCCTTCAGTCAGGACTGATGGGAGTTGAAGGATAAATTCTCCAGGTGCCTCAGGTGAAAGAACTCGGAGTTGTGTGTCTACACTGGTTCCCAGGGCTCCCCAGCAGGATTAGGCTCCAGGTCCACATGTTAGTGGCTCCTTCATTCCCTGTCTCCCTCCCCACTTCCCTACCAAGGATGCTGGGATCACATCTCTAGGGCTGCATATAAGGGAATGGTCCTACTCCCAAGATAGCCAGGGGCATTTGCTGGCCAGCTGATTCTTCAGAAAAGGGCTCAGACTTACTGGGCCCAGAGCCAAGCTGACGGTGCAGCTGCCCAGAACATTCCGGGTGTCCACCATGGCCGTGGGTCTGCGCCAGAGGACAGAAGAGCAGCTGGGGCGTCTAGATGCACAGCAGAGACCCACCCAGGAGGCTTGGCCATGCAGGGACACAGGGGGAAGGCATCTCAAGTGGGAAGAACAGTGCAAACTAGACATGGAATTTAGAGTCATCTTTTAAAAGTCTGGAAAAGCAGTACTGCACTCTTGCCACGTACCGTGCACATCACCAAATGCATGACCTCACTGAATCCCCATCACAGCCCTGTGATGTAGGCACTATTATGCTTACCACTTTATGGGTGGGGAAACTGAGGCACAGAGAGGTGAATTCATTTGCCCAAGTCCACATAACTAGTATGTGGCAAAGCTCGACTGGAACCCAGGTCTCTGGGTTCAGAGGGTCTAACTGGTTGCGGGGGGGCGGATACCTGGAGGAGAGGTCAGTGGGGGGAGGGGCTCCAGAACACCAAGGAGAGGGACTTGGTTTGTCCTCTGACCCCTGGAGCTGAGGAACCAGTGGCCTGGAAGGTGGGAAGGGGAATAGCGGGGCATCTACAGCAGGAAACCCAGGGAGACCCGTGCTCCTGTTCTGTGTGCAGCATCCTCAGGGCAGACTGGCTGCCCTTCAGTACCTGCCCATCTTGGAGAAATTTCTGTTACAAATGCCGGTGTCCTGGGACTTGGGAGCTGTCCCAAGCGGCTATCTGTAGCCACACTGACAGTGAGATACACTGCCATCCACTGCCAGTCCCCTCAGTTAACCTCTTCCTTGCTGGCTTGATTGGGCTATTTATCCAGTCAGTTCTCCCATTCAACCAGTATTTACTGAAGACACTACGGGCGTGGCACCTTCCAGGTGCCGAGGACACAGTGCTGCAAAATGTTCAGGTTCTGTCTCAAAGGCTTCACAGTCCAGGGGAGGGGAACAGAGATTTAAACTGACAATTTCAGTAAAGGATATTGTGAGCATAGAGAAGGTATATAAACGGTCTAAGTAGTCAGGGAAGTCTTCCTGGACAAGGTGGCATTGTAAGTTGAAATCGGAAGAATGGACAGGAGGAAAACTGGACAGTTTGAAGGAGGCAAGGTGAGTGATGCCATTTCTTAATTAGTAAGAAATAAGCACTGTTCTAAGAGCTTTACATGTATTCGCTGTTAATCCCTGAAATAACCCTATGAGGCAGGTACTCTTATTATCCACATCTTATAGATGAAGCTCTGAGGCCCAGAGGGGTGAAGTCAATTGCTCAAGGTCCCAGAGTGGCAGGACAAGGGTTTGAACCCAGCAGTCTGGCACCAGGCCGCACCCTGAACTTTCACGCTCTGCTGCATCTGGATGTGGGGCTGTGCGGGGCTGTGCGGGGCTGTGCGGGGCTGTTCAGGGCTGTGCGGGGCTGTGCGGGGCTGTTCAGGGCTGTGCGGGGCTGTGCGGAACTGTTCAGGGCTGTGCAGGGATGTCAGGTGGTTTGCGCACAGTGAGTGAGAGAGCAGCGGAGCATGACACACCAGGAGAGGTCAGCTGGGGCTGTGGACCTTGAAGGCCCATGAGAGCCACATCAAGGAGTTTGGACTTGCTTCTTGGGGCTCTGAAGACAGAAGTGATGTGATTGAATCTGCGTTTTGGAAGAGAACCCTGCCTGCTGCATGGAGAGTGGGCGGGGTGGGGCCAAGGTGAACAAGGAAGCCGTTGCAGTTGTCTGGGTGAGAGATGATGAGGGCTTGGACCAGGGAGGTGGCAGTGGAGATGGAGAGGAGATGGGTGCTGAGATGTTTTGAACTTGAAATGGTGAAGATCTGCTGATGGGCTGGATATGAGAGTGAGAGAAAGAGGGGGTCCGGGGGATGGCCGGTTGCTGCTTGCCTAAGAAAGTAGAAGGTGGGGCTGGAGAACAGGTGGTGGGGGTGGCGATGTGTTGAGGTTTGGACAGGTGAGTCTCAGGAGCCGATAGGACTTCTGGGAGGAGAGGGAGAAGAGACAGCTGGACACTCGAGTCTCAAGGTCAGAAAAGGGAGATAGCCATGGTGACCACAGATCCTGGGTATCTACTGTCTGTGCCCCTTTTGATCCTCCAAGTGTTCCAGTTTGCACAACGAATTCTCTGGCCACCCTGGACATTTCTGAGCTGCCACATGACGCATCTCGACATTGAGAACACCGGGGTCCAGGCTCTACCCGCCTTATACACACACCTCTGGGCACATCGTATATATTCATTCATGTGCAGAGTCTTAGCTGGATGCAAGTAAAAACGCGACCATGAATACCGTGGCCAGGGAGACAGCTTCATCACGGTCGAGGAGTGTTGGACTAGTTTAAAGGGCTTTGCCTCAGTCCTGCCAGAATCCCAGCACTTGTTTTAAGCCTCAGGTCCTACCACAGGGGCTGAGAGATTTGTACCAGGAACCAAGGCTCTGTCTAAACGCCACCAAATGGGTAATTGGAGGAGTCAAGTCATTTCAGTGAATTTTTTTTAATGGCATGGTCTTTCTTTTCCATTTAAACCGTATTCCAAGGCAACCGGAGTGGGCAGCGTTTCCCCCCATAAAAAAGAGGATGCCCTACTGCAGATCCACAAAGGCAAGTCCACTCTGGGCCTATGCAAAAGGATGCCACAGGGCCTTTGCACAGGAAAGGGGCAAGTGGGACAGCACATAGCTTTCCAGGTGCACTTTGCATCTCTTATCAGCATAGAGCAAAATACCTGTAGAAAGAAACCAGGGCTTTGGTTAGATGGTTGACCCCTAAGGGCAATCAACACTCTAAAACAGGATTCTGAACCTAGGAAAGATCCTTCTCAAACCCCTTGCCACCGGTTTCTTTTGAAGGCTCTGTGCCTCTCACTCGGTAGAGTCCTTGCGGACACAAGTCGGGAGGCAGCTTTCCCACAGACTTCCAATCCCTGGCTCAACACGCCCATCACACATCTATAGAAGGACACGACATTTTCTTGTCCCATTGCATGGTGCTTTCAGAGGCCCAAAGCAGGAAGCACTGTTGGGGTCCAAGGGGTCCACAAGTGGCCCCCATAGTGCTCAGCCCTAGAGGCACAGTGGGGGAAGGGGTTAAGACCATGGGTTCTGGAAACAGACAGCCTGGGTTCAAATTCCACCTCCACCCCCAGTTATCGGGATCTCCTCTTGCCTCAGTGTTTTCATCGGTAAGATGGGGTTGATCATTGTACCAGCCTCAAATCATTGTGGTGACGAATATCAGAGCAAACAAATGCCAGGCGCTTAGAACAGTGCTGGCACACAGCTGCCGCTTCAGGAACATCTGCTCTTATTACTAGTAGTATTAGCATTTATAGTAGTGCCATCAGTTATAATCCAACCTAGAAGTGGGTGCAGGTGGAAGAAACCAGGAGCAGGAACAAAGAGAAGAGGGGTGGAAACAGGGCCTCTTGGCTGCCAGGGCCTTACTCAGAAGTCCGCAGGGGTCCATGGGATATTATTTCATTCAGACTTTCTTTTTTTTTTTTTTACCAGAATGAGAAATGCAGGTTCTGTGTCAGAAATCATTGCAAATTCCAAATTAGTGAGGTTGCATGGTCCGCGGAAAGGCGCTGGAGGGAAAATTGGTCGATGGGATGTTTTTTAGCTGTCTGAGCAAGCTGGCTGATTGATTGTCTCCATCAATAGACTGTGCAGACAGCAGCCGGGGGAGTGGGTGCAGGAGAGCAAATAGGAAGGAGACAGAACACCAGTCAGCATGGGGGAGGTGGAGACATGGTCACAGTGCAAAGAGACATAGTGACACCAAAAGCTGAACTGTGTGGCCGTCCTCAGTCTGGAGACCAGGGACACCCAGGTACAGTTCCTTGAGAGCTCTGGGCTCCCTCACTTGCTGTGTGTCCTTAGGCAAGTCACTACAGCTTTCTGAACCTCTGTTTTTCTCATCTAAAAACAACCCTTACAATTCCCACCTCAAGGGCTTATTATGGGACTTAAATGAAACAATGTGTTTTAAATATCTGATGAGGTGTTGGCACAATGTAGGTGCTCAGTAAACATGAGGTCCCTTTACTGTAACACAGTGAGTTGAAGAAGTCGGTATATCCATGCTCTCACCTAGGAGCTCAGAAACTGTTTAGAGGTGACAACTCTCATCCTTAAACTGGGGGTGAATGGGCCATGTGGGTCCCCACTGTGCCACCCCAATGTGTTCAGAAAGAGGCAAAGAGATGGGGACGACTTAGACCCAGAGGAGAATCTGACTCACAGAAGCCTTTGAATTGGACAGGCTTTTCGGAGGTCACTGGGGCCAGTCCCCTGTCTTCAGGGTCCCAAGGTCCCAGGCAGGTTGGAAGCCATGCACTCTTCAAAGATGACTGAAAGAATGATCCGTGAGCCTCCTCCCCAGGCAAAAATTCTTTCTCTGATGGGAGCTACCAAGTCTCTTTCAGTGCTAATTGCAATTATAATAGTAAGACATTGTGCTTACCTTAATAACTATATATTTCCCACAACTACACCAATACGTAAGGTATTATCCCCATTTTAAAAATGAGAAAACTGAGGCTTAAATAGATGAGAGACCTTGCTCAATATGCTGCAATATGTTGGAGCAAAGAGAGTGCAGAATTTATTTCTATGGGGAAATGGGCAGTGGGGTCGGGGGTGGGCTGGGGGAGTCAGAAACAGCTGAGCTGAGCCTTGACGGCTGAGTGAGGCTTTTCCTGGCAGAGAAGGGAAGAGAGGGCACTGCAGGGCAGAGGGATCTGCTTGAGCAGACGGCGAAGTTGAGAGACTCTGCCCCGAAGGCTATTTACAATGAATAATTCCAGTTACAATGACAGCTAACATTGATGAAGCGCTTGCTCTGCACGAGGAATGGTGTTAAGCACTGCACGTGCATCACCTCTCCGAGCTGGACACTACCAGTTACCCCGTTCTGCAGAAGAGAGATGAAGTGACTCGTCCAAGATCACAGCTTGAAAACAGCAAAACCGGCTTTCAAGCTGCAGTCGGCCTGATTGCAGTGCTCCTTGTGGCTCCCGGTTGCTCGGGTGCTGTCTGTGGCCAGCAGAGAAACCGCCGAGCTGAAAAAGCCCTCTGCCCACGCGCTGGGGGCCCCTAGCCGTCCCTGCCACAGTCCTTCCCCACCACCCCAAGCCCTCCTGGAGCCCGGGGACCCATCACGGTTGGTGGGAGATAGTCTTGAAGCTGACTACCTACTAAAGATAAAGGTTTGACTTTTAAAAGGCAGGTAAAAATCCCAGCAGAGGGACAGCCCTTTCCCATCAACTCCTTTCTCACAATTACTGTGGAGGAGCCGTTTTCTACAGGTGGTACAGCTGGACGCCTGGGCTGGCCTTGAGAAATGGGCACTTCCGGGTAAAGACAGAGATCCCTCTCTCCCACAGGAAGTCCTTTGTCAGGGAAGAATGACAATGGCAAAGGAGGGGCCTCTGGGCCAAGCCTACAGGAGGATGAATGGGAAGGGTGTGATTTGAGAACTCACTGATGATTGGTGCGGGAACTTCAGAGGTGGAGCCTTTTGAGAGCTTTCTGCTGATTGGTGGAGTTGTGACTGGACCGGCCTGTCCGCTCATTCCGCCGCCATCGTCTTCCTCATCACCATCATCGTCAAAGACGTCAGATAGCTTCATCCGATAACATATATTGGGCATTTGTTATGTCCCCATAAAATGTGCTAAACATTTTACAACCGTCTTATGAGACAGGTAATATTAACATACCCAGGAATATTTGCCGTCCTCGGCTGGGAAAACATTGACGGTTTAATGATACTAAGTAACTTCCGCTGGGTAAATATAGCCTGGAAGTAGCAACGCAGAGCTTCAAACCCATGTCTGTTTGAACAAATACAGTACTTAACTATTGTTTTGCGTTTAGTGGTTTGGTAGAGGAAAACTTGGTCTGGCTCTGTCTTTGATGGAATTCACAAGAAATTAAGCCTGAGACAGCGATTTAGATGCACAGACTTATTGAGGGTGTGCTCTCAGGAGAAAGGGAGAGACGAAGCAAGCTAGGGCAGTACAGAAAGCTAAGAAAAGATGTACTTCCAGCTGGACTGGATCCAGCCTCAGCCTGATCCCACAGGGAGCTCTAGAGTGTGAATTGTATTACCTTGCCGCAAGGGGGAAGGTCGTTTGTACTCCCAAGTCAGTCGTTGGCTATGGGATGCCTCGCCACCCGCCAGGGGTGGATATAACCTTCTTGGAAGGGGTGCCTGTGCGGTATTTGTAGGCAACACTCACACTGACTAAGATCTGAGCAATAGCTTTCACTACAGCTGCAGAAGAACTGACTGGTGGTCCCTGCTCAGCCCCTAACTCGCCGAGTGTCCTGGAATGTAGCGCTGGCCCCTCTCTGGACCTCAGCTTCTCCTGGGTAGAGTTGCAAGGGCTGGCTTAGCTCTGACAAGTTCTGGCTCTGTGATCAGGCAACACAGCCACTGCCCCAGCCTGCAGTCTCTGTTTCTGAAACCCAGGAGGAGAGATGGGACCCCTCGGGTGGTTCCAACAGCGTAAGGCGAGGTGTCTGACAGCTTCCCCCACTGAAGCCCTTTATCTCACTTCTCTGCTGTGTTATTTTAAACCAACGAGCCCATGGGCTTCCCTGGTGGCGCAGTGGTTGAGAGTCCGCCTGCCGATGCAGGGGACACGGGTTCGTGCCCCGATCCGGGAAGATGCCACATGCCGCGGAGCGGCTGGGCCCGTGAGCCGTGGCCGCTGAGCCTGTGCGTCCGTCCGGAGCCTGTGCTCCGCAACGGGAGAGGCCACAACAGGGAGAGGCCTGCGTACTGCAAAAAAAAAAAAAACTAACGAGCCCAGACCCCAGGAGCTTGCCGTCTGCTCACCGCCTGCCATCGAGGTTTGTGGCTTGTCCGCTCTGTCCTCTCTGCAGATTTTAGTGGTAGCTTACTCTGCTTGTTAGGAATTTTCTGCCAAACCTCAGCCCCAGAAAGGGGGGACACCTGTGTTGTGTGTGTCTACAGGAACACAAAGTCCCAACTGCACCACGCTCCCCGATGCCCTCCCTCATCACCACCCCCACCTCTGTAGTTCCAGCTGATGAAAGGGTCCAGTTGGTTGTCCCGGGAAGACAGGAAGAGATAAATTCATCCCTGGGCTATTGAGAGAGAAAAGCCAGGACCCAGCAGCGAATGGGTAGCCACTCAGCTTGGTGGGGGGAGCAAGGCCCCAGTGTAGGGAGGATCTCCGGGGACACTCAAGGGCACCCTGACCTCCCTGCCCTTTCCCTTCCCAGAATCCCTTGTCTTGAGCTGTTTGGTGAAAGGATATCAGAATGAGCAGTGAGGCTGGTGAACAATGTGATCTCCCTGATATTTAAAGTGCCGCCGTGTGCCAGAAACTAAGTGCTGGGCATGCATCGTGCCATTTCATCCTCACAACCGTCCTGTGAGGTGCAGACAACTTGTGCTTTCACCAGAGAGGTGAAGGGACTCGCCCAGGGTCGTGCCTTTGAGCACGGTGAGTGCCCAGGCAGGGCCAGTGTGAGAAATCTAACCACTGTGCTCTGGCAGCCCTCCCCGGACAAGCAGCTCAGCCCCCTCTGTGCCACCTGTCTTGTTTCCTGCAGGCAGTGGTGCCCTGTCTCTACTCAGGACTTCTCCTCTCTTGGGTCACTTTCACCCCACGTGAGAGTTTCTTATGTACCTACCCCTTGCCTTCCTCTGAACTGTGAGCTTCTTGAAGGAAAGGCTCATGTCTGGATCGTCTTGAAATGACCCTCCACCAGAAGTAAGGTGATGCTTAGCGGGTGAGTGAATGAGTGATTAATGAATCAGTGAATAAATGAATAGCTAATGAAGAAATAGATGAATGAATGCATAAACAATAAATGAATCACTGCATCTAAAGGAATGAATCAGAGGAATCAGACATTTTATGAGTATATCTTAAGAGCCAGTCCGCCAGGCTGGGACACTTCTATCGAGCCATTTTGTCATTCTGAAACTCTGCCGGTACAACTCCCTCAGGGCTTACCTTCGTCCTCAGTTTCCCACTTCATTCTATCCACGTGCTCCTGGTTACTCCCCAGAAGATCCAATCTTCTGGCTTGCAACACCGTCTAAATGCTGACATCACTCAAGGGCTTTTCCCCAGCGCTAATGTCTTCTCTGAACTCCAGTCTCCTGTATCCAACTGCCCACCTGCCATCTCCACGAGGGGGTGTCTAATTAGCATCTCAAAACTAACTTGTCCAGAACTGAGCTCTGGGGAACCCTTACAAAACACCCCTCACCTGCAGCTGTCCCCGCCCAGTCAACGGCAGCTCATCGTCCCCGTTGCTCAGACCAGAACCCTTGGAGTCACCCGTGAGCGAACTTGGTTGATTCCAACTTCAGTATCTGTCCAGAAACCGACCGCTTCTCACCACTACACCAGCGATAACACCGATCCCGGCCCTCGTCTCCTGTGGGGTGCTGCAATCATCTCCTCACGGGTCTTCCTGCATTAATCCCAGCTCCCTGGCTATCCACGCTCAGCAAACTGCCAAAGAGATCCTTTAAAACCTAAGTCAGATTACATCGCTTCTCTGCTTAGAGCCCTCCAACGGCATCTCACCTCACTCAGAAAAAGCCACGGCCCTGCAGTAGCCCACCAGAACATGATCTGAGCCCCCCTTACCCTTCTGACATCACGCCCTCCTCTCGTCCCCTTTGCTGACTCACTTCCAACCTCAGTGTATCTCGTACGTTCCAACTTCAGGGCCTTCGCGTTGTTTGTGCCCTCTGCCCGTTTTGCTCGTTTCCAGGCTCACTCCTTCATCACCTTCAAGTCTCACTCCAATGTTCCCTTCTCAGTGAAACCTCCTGTGATCATACCGAGTAAAACCACATTCCCCTCCTGGTAGCATTTTCAGTTCCCCTTATCCGTCTCCCTTTCTTTCTTTCTTTTTCTCTCTTTTTTTTTTAATAGCCTTCTTTGCCTTCGAATACGCTCCATAGTTCATGCAGTTCCGCTTATTTTCTGCTCTCCTCTCCCCTCTGCCCATCCCAGGAGAATGCAATCTCCGCCAGGTAGAGAGTTTTTTCTGTCTCATTCTCTGCTGTGTCTCCAGTGCCTAGTACATGCCCCACAGATAGTAGGTGCTTAATAAATATTTGTTGTGTCAGTGGCTGAAGGAAGGATACGTGAACAGTCCCTGACGGGACCTCCTGGGACCAGTTATTACTCTCTCAGCTCTTGAACCAAGGCTTCTGCTACTCCGGACTGAAGGTTTCCTATGAGGCTGAGGGCTTCTTCCCTCTTCCCAGCAGATCTTGCTTGCTTGGCGCCTCCTCTAGCAGTAGCCTTAATGATGTCCAAAAGGAACTCATCTAGCACAGTCCCTCCCAGGGCAAGAAAATCTAATCAGCAATTTTCCCTCCATGGAGAAATCCAAACTCTGTGTCTGCAATTCCAGCTGATAGAAAGGTCTTGCAGTTGCCCCTGGGCTGGAGCGAGAGGTGTTCCTTTTTCCTGTGGTGACACAGCTGGGTAGAATCAGGGCATGAAGCCAGGTCAGTAGAACTGCAGGACCTCTGCACTTTCCCAGCGTCACCTGATTACCCTTCACAACGTGGTCAAGTGGGAAACCACAACATTTTGGAATTCAGCCAGCTCCCAAGCCGGGGGCAGCCCTCATGTCAGACAACACCAAGAATCTGATTCAGTCCCCTTCTTGGCACTTTGAACCCTCACTAGGCAAATAGGCAATCGACAGGCCAGCCTGTGAAGGGCAAAATGACTGGGTGGACTGGGGGTGGATTGCAGGGCAGTAGGCTTGTGTTCTGTGATGAGAGTTCAAAACCCAGGCAGGCTGGGGGCCTGACCTGCCTGGCTGAGCTGGGTAAGAAGTGCTGAGCTGATTTGTCTCCATATGGTTCTTTTGTCTTTTGACCTGAACTTGGGAACTGGATGGGGTTTTTTTTTAATTTATTTTATTTATTTATTTTTGACTGCGTTGGGTCTTCCTTGCTGTGCGTGGGCTTTCTCTAGTTGCGGCGAGCGGGGGCTACTCTTCGTTGTGGTGCGCAGGCTTCTCACTGCGGCGGCTTCTCTTGTTGCGGAGCACAGTCTCTAGGCACGCAGGCTTCAGTAGGTGTGGCTCGCGGGCTCTAGAGCGCAGGCTCAGTAGTCGTGGTACATGGGCTTAGTTGCTCCGCGGCATGTGGGATCTTCCCGGACCAGGGCTCAAACCCGTGTCCCCTGCATTGGCAGGCGGATTCCTAACCGCTGCGCCACCAGGGAAGCCCCAGGAACTGTACAGTTTTTGATATACCAGAGTGTTTACCATGCACACATACACATGTTCACACACTCACATGCTCTCAGCCCTGGGAACTGAACTAAACCGTTCTCACCAGTTGCCTGAGGACAGAGGGTGCTAGAAAGCTGGATTAGTCCAAATCATTTGTAAAATCTACAACCTGGCAACTCAAAGTATGGTCCGTGGAGCAATAACTTCACCTGGGAATTGGTTAGAAATGCAGAAGCTCAGGCCCTACAGGTGGTTCACATACACGTGAAGGTGTGAGAAGCACCTGCCCGCTTGGCCCTGAAGAACCTAGCCCTGTCTACCTCCTTAGTCTCAGCTCCTGTTTTTTCCTGCTCTCCCACATTCATTGCAGCATTATTTACAATAGCCAAGACATGGAAACAACCTAAGTGTCCATGGATAAAGACAATGTGATATATATATCATATATGTATCTGATAGATAGATAGATAGGTGAAATAGAATTCAGCCAGAAAAAGAAGGAAACCCTGCCATTTGTAACAACATGGATGGACCTTGAGGGCATTATGCTAAGTGAAATAAGCCAGTCTCAACTCTTACCTTCCATCCTCCACCCCAACTATCTCTTCCCACTTACGACTTCCTCTGCAGTTCCTTGAAGTCCATTGCTGTGTCTCAGTGCCTGGCCTTTGCACATGACCAATTTCCGAATATCTTTCAGGAGACTTTTCACAGCCACCTGCCCATGTTCCCCAGGCTGGATTAGATGCTCTTTCTGTGGTTCCATGGTTCTCTGAGCTTCTCTCCATCAGAGAACTGAATATACCATATTGTAATCCCCAGGTGAGGAATCAGTGTTCCTCTTCCAGGCTGGAAATTCCTTGAGGACACAGATAAGTTTTAGTTACTTTTGGGTCCTTGAAATCTGATACCAAGTAGGCGTTCAGTAAACAGCTGTTGAATAAATGAATGAAATAATGAGGGAAGTGCCAGCCTCATAAAACTTGTTTTCTTTCTCATTCAGTTCTTACTAAGCTGAGCATCGTGGCTCCCACATCCAGACGATGCCTCCCACGGTGGCTGTCTGGAATCCCTGATCTTCCCCCAAGCTCCTACACTTTTTCCAATCGTGATAGCAAAGCTCAAAGAATCACAGCTCCCTCAGAGGATCCCCAACCAGGCTTAATTAACCTTGAAAAGGACTTGGTACCGAGACGTCAGGCCGGGATATTAACAGGACCCAGACTGAAGCCCCGGTAGCCAAGGCACAAATTAGCCAAATCCATCTTCCCCAAGGGCTGGCTCAGCCCAGTGATAAACCTTGGGTTCTCTGCTGGACTCGTGAGCTGAGGGTCTGCGCCTTCATTGTCTACTGAAACGGGGAGACAGTAGGTGTCTGGCTAAGTGCAGGGACAAGGGCGGATCATTCACAGCCCTGGATGCAAGTGTAGTACAAGAATCTTGGATGGGAAGCAAGTTCCTTTGCCTCCCCAGGTCTCAGTGTCTTCGTGTAAGTAATGGGGATAAGTTCACCAAACTGAGTACCTTACCGAGAGCCTTGTCAGCATCTGTTGAGACGCTGGATTTGCAAGTGTTCTACACCCAGGAGAAGCTATTAGTGGGATGGGGAAAGTAAGTGTCAGGGATGTCCCGAATCTAATGGCCAAGTGCCACTTCTATTTGTGGAATGTAAGGTTCAGGCCAGAGGCTTGAGATACAGCCCCTTCTCCAAACACATGAGGCAAAAATCCCTGTCGTACAGGGAAATTACTAACATTCACCCTATGCCCCCACTTATTATTTCCTTATATTTTCAAAGTGTTTTCCAGATTGCTCTCCTTTTTTCTCAGCTGATTCTCATAAACAAGCAGGGCCTCTGGTGCTCTTGCCATTTACTACCCCTGGGTCTCAATTTCTCCATCTGTACAGTGGGGGTGGCCATGCCTGCTCCTGGCTTTCTTTGGAAGCTGACATGAGACGACGCAGAGAAGGGCTTAGCCCGGTGTCTGGCACAGAGTAGGTGCTTGATAAATGCCAGCTGTTGTTTTGATCAAAGGACGTGGAAAGAGTACTGGACTGGGGGTCAGAAGGCCACAGTTCAAGCTGAAGCTCTGACGTGAGTCGCCCTGTGGCTTTGGGCAAGGCTCCTCTCTTCTTGGGGCCTCGGTTTCCTCATTCTGCACAGAGGTGGGCAGGGGCCGGCGTCCTCACTCCCCTCCACCGTTGTGTGTCTCTGACTCCCCAAACGGTGTTTAACTCACACTAGTGCTCGAGGCACCCAACCGACTGAGTGAACACTTTGTTGGAGTCAGGAGCTTTGATGGGGAAAGCAGGGAAGCAGCTAGGGAGCCAGTCATCTTGGAGAGTTTTGCAGAAAGTTCAGCCCTCTTATCACAGGCTGTGAATCTGCTGGTTGCCATGACTACGAAGAGCAGCATCTAAGCTCCAGGTCGCTGATTAGCAGGAACCAGAGCGGGAGGCCTTGAGGAATGCAGCACTTGTGCCTCCCTCCCTCCTTCTGTGAAGTGGAGTGCACTGGCCCTTGACTTCACTGTTTTAGCCGTCCCCTGAAGAGCTCACCTTCTTTTAAGTATTTTTTTTTAATGCAACATCAAAGAGCTACGTGGAAAAAACGAGGCAGCTGCCTGTACTCCTCAGCAAGGATGGGACACAGAATTTTTCTTAAAGCTCTGCAAAGATGCAAAGCTGGAGGCAAAGAAGGAAGATGGGTGGGGCTAAGGGGGTGGAGGTACCATGACTGAGGTCTGAGTCCACTGAAGTGCTGTGTGGCCTCAGACTGGTCCTTCTCCCTGGACCTCTGCTTCTTTATATGTGAGGAGAGGTTGCATCTGACCTGTGGTTCTCACATGAGATTGGTCATCAGAATTGATTTGTAACTTCATTCATTCAACAAATGCTTCCTGAGTAAGGAGGCATTGTCTATGCCAGACACTAGATCCTTGGGGATTCGGTGGTGAGAGAAGAGACTAGTTCCCACGCTCAGGAAGCTTACATTCTAGTCCAGAAGACAAACGGTTAGCAAATAAACATGTAAAATGGTCATTTCAAATAGTAACAAGTACTGTGAAGGAGGGAAGGCACAGCAGGCCATTGTGACGGTGGCTGGTGATGAGAGGAGCACGATTACATAAGGGGATCAGGGAGGGCTTCTCTGAGGAGGTGACATTTGAGTGAAAAGAAGGAGCCGGCCATGCAGATAGCTGGAGGAGGAACCGCATACCAGGTGGAGGGAACAGAAAGAGCAAAGGCTCTGAGTAAGGGCCCTGTTCCATGTGAAGAGCAGCAAGAAGGCCATGTGGCCAAAGCAGAGTAAGGGACGGGGAGGGGGTAGGAGATGGGGTCTAGAGGGACAGAGGCCAGATCATTCAGAGCCTTTCAATCCCAATAATCAGTTTGGATTTATTCTTGACCTAATAGAAGGTGAACTACCTGGGATGTTTCTTTAAGTTGCAGGTTCCCACGTTTCACCCTTGGAGACTCTGATTTATTATGGCTATGATGGGACCTAGGAATCTGTATTTTTTAAAGTTCCTTAAGGGGCCTCTGATACTGTGCCATGTTTAGCAGACCTGGACTACATGATCCCTGAGTCTCTTTCAGTTTTAAAAAAGCTAAGAAGCAAAGTATTAGAACACATTGAAACAATCTTAAATGTTACATTAGGAAGGATCCTTTCATCTTTCCCTCACCACTCCCTGTCAGCCTGGTAGAATCAATTCTGTTTTTGTTTGTGCTATAATCCCAGGTGAGGTACCCAACACCAGGAAGGGGAAGCCAGTGCTATTGGAAAAAAAAAAGAACTACCACATCAGGGAGTGTCAAGCTAAGCTATAAGCTGCAGCAGCTCCATTATACCGCTCTCCTCATCAAACCATTGTCGGGGTTGCCATCCCTGATTCTCCACCCTGCTGCTGGCAGCGATGGGTGAGGCACTGTCCCTGCCTTAAGCCTTGTCCGCCAGTGCCTGGCAGTAGTATCCCCCAGCTTTCCCTGCACTGGGGATAACCCACGCCTCTATTAGCACAAGTCACTGAGACCTTCCATCCAATGGCAGCACTATTTGTCATGTATTTATTCACTGCCAAACTCCTCACGTCGACTCAGTTTCCGCCTAGTGCCAGGTTGCCTGGGGCACATATTTGTGTCTTGGTTTCCTGTAACGCTCCAGAAAGTCCAAAATTCCGTTCTTGTGTGTGTGTCCAACTCAAGACTCTGCTGGGCAATACGCATCCATTGATAAACTCGCTGATCACTAAGTCATTGCAAGTCTCCCGATCTCTTTCTTCCCTTCCTTTGAGTGTCCGAAGCCTGTGGAGAGAACCTTCTGAAATGTAAGCCAGACCACATCACCCATTTCAGCCGCATGGGACCCAAAGGTCTTCCATGACCTATGTAGT
This sequence comes from Phocoena phocoena, assembly GCF_963924675.1. Taxonomy (NCBI): domain Eukaryota; kingdom Metazoa; phylum Chordata; class Mammalia; order Artiodactyla; family Phocoenidae; genus Phocoena; species Phocoena phocoena. Next base: position 80,178,178 of record NC_089231.1, read on the forward strand.
CCAGGCTTTGCTAAACCTGGCACAGTATCAGAGGCCCCCAAGGAACTTTTTAAGAATACAGATTCCTAGGTCCCATCAAAGACCTCATCTCTGATCTGTCCTCTTATCACTCTAACCCCTGCTTGCTATTCCTTGTACATGCCAAGTGTCTTTGAACTTGCTATTCCTTCTGCCTAGAACATACTTCCACTGATTGCGGATACCTGTATAGAAGTTGTATATTACTGAGCAACAAAATACTCCAAATCTTTGTGGCTTAAAACAACAATAAACAGTTATGTTTTGCAGTTTCTGTGAGTCAAGAGTTTGGCTGGGTGACTGACTCACTCACCACTCTCATGAGATGGTGGTCAGATGTCAGCCACGGCTGCTGTCTTATCTGAAGGCTTGACTATGGCAGGAGGACCCACTTCCAGGGTGGCTCAGTCACATGGCTGATAGTGCTGGCTGTTGGCAGGAGGCCTCAGTTCTGTCACATGGGCGTCTCCACAGGGCTGCTTGAGTGTCCTCACAACATGGCGACCAGCTTCCCTCAAAGTGATCAATCCAAGAGGAAGAGGCAGAAGTTGCCTTCATGACCTAGTCTTGGAAGTCACATATCATCACTTTTAATTCAGTCTGTTCATTAAAAGTGAGTCACTAGCCCATCCAGTATTCACAGGGAAGGAAGTTAGGCTCCCGCTTTTTTTTTTTTCTCTTTTTAAAATTTATTTATTTTTTATTGAAGTATAATTGACTTACAATATTGTGTTAGTTTCAGGTGTACAGCAAAGTGATTCCATCATATGTGTGTGTGTGCATGTATGTGTGTGTGTGTGTACACACACACACATACATGCACACACACACATATATAGATATTCTTTTTCAGATTATTTTCCCAAATAGGTTATTACAAAATATTGAGTATAGTTCACTGTGCCATACAGTAGGTCCTTGCTGTTTATCTCTTTTCTATATAGTAGTGTGTATCTGTTACTCCCAAACTCCTAATTTTTCCCTCCCCCCGCTTTCCCCTTTGGTAACCGTAAGTTTGTTTTCTATATCTGTGAGTCTATTTCTGTTTTGTAACTAAGTTTACTTGTATCGGGTGTTTTAGATTCCACATATAAGTGGTATCATATGATATTTCTCTTTCTCTGTCTGACTTACTTCACTTAGTATGGTAATCTCTAGGTCCATCCATGTTGCTGCAGAAGTCACTATTTCATTCTTCTTTATGGCTGAGTAGTATTCCGTCGTATATATACCACATCTTCTAGGATTCAGCTTTTGATGGTATGAGTGTCAAAGAATTTGTGAACACATTTTAAAACCAACACGAGCTGCAAGGTTAGTCTCTGATCCTTCAAGTCTCCACTCTCTTGTTACTTCCTAAAAAAGTCCTTCCCTGATTACTATATACGACATAACAGTCACCCGCTCCCATTTCCTAGCCCCATTCCACTGATTTATTCTCTCCATAAGTTATTACCAACAAATAAGCCATATTGTTACTTTCTTGTGTGTTTATTACCTGCTTTTCCATCTGTAATCTAAACTCCATGATCTCGGGGAACACCTGTGTCTTGTTCACTGCATCGCCGGTCTTAGAACTGGCCTGGACACACTGCACGCACTCAGGGAATAGGCGTTAGTGAATGTTGGGTTAGCCTTGGCTAGGACAAGTGTGGCAAGAGGCAAACCTTGCTGGAGGCTGGGCATAAACTGCAAGCTTTGAGTTATCTGAAAAGAGCCAGGGCAGCATTCCACACAGATAGGCTGGAGGGAACGCAGGCATGGAAATGGAACCCTCATCGTGGGAGAAGGGCTGCAGGGAGGTGTAGGGAAAACTGGAGTTCTGGTAGCATGGAGTTGGCAGTGAGGAGGGCTGGGCAGACCCGACTAGAATCTCCATCCTTCCTGGGCTTGAAGTATCCCCCAGCTCTGCTTCTAAAGATGCACCGATCAGTGGCTGACAGAGAAGGATGTGTTTTGCTGCCCTTCCTTCAATATTGACCAGGCTTGGCCTGCGCTCCTGGCAGCCCGAAGGAGCAGGGGGCTTATCAAATGTATTCATCCTGAGTCATAAAGCCAATCTTGATGCACTGGCTGCAGGAGCTCGGTGCAGGAGAAATGCTAATGCCTTTGATCAATGCTTGACCTGGGATTTGCAGGCAGGGTGAGCGGGCTGGGATGCTTGCTGGATGGGGCCAGATCCACCTGTGGTTCTCAGACTCCTGACTGAATGACAGGAGCCAGGAGACTTGAGTGACAACTTCTTCAAAGACTGAGTAACTAAGCAACTTCCTTTCCCTCTCTGGGACTCAGAGAAGGAGGTGGGACGCAGGTAATTTCCCTGTGTTATTTGGACCTCATCTCAGAGGCAGAGAAGAGAACTTCAGGCTTTCATGGGAACTGCCGTCCCAAGTAGGCGTTTTCGCACCTGCTAAGGACACCAAATGGGAGGTTTGGTTCACAGAGAAGTAAAGGGAAAGGGCAGTGATATTTCTTAGGCCTTCCTGTTTGCTTGCATTATCTCATTTTATCTTCACAACAGCTCAACAATATATGGACTGATATTATTCCCTATTTTATAGTTGAGGAAACTGCAGCTCAGAGAGGTTGAAGGACTGATCCCAGGACCTAGAGTTACTAAATCGTGAAGATAGTGTTTAAATGAAGCTGCCTCCGTGCCATACACAGATAAGGCAGAAAAGTGGGATCGAAACGGCAAAGGAGAGTTTGAACTAATCCTATACTGCTTTGGCCTCCAGTTAAGTCTTGAGGAAGGAAGTAAAATGCTGGTTTCCAGCCTCTCCCTGTGATTCAATCAGGTTAGGCTAGGCTATGCTGCAGTAACAAGTAAGTCCCTAAACCTCAGTGGCTTAACCTAACTAAGGCTTATTTCTGTCATGCAAAGTCTCATGTGGCCCAGGCATCTCTCCTCCATCAAGTAGCTTCACCTTTTGGAATGTGTGGCCTCCAAAGTCACTGAGACAGAGGGAGAGAGAGCTGGAGATGACACACAGATCTTACTGCCTCATACTGGAAACAATACATATCACTCCCATTCAGAGACCATTGACCCTTGATGATGATATGGCCCCACCTTAACTCCGAGGGAGGTTGGAAATATTCTGACATCTATGAATGTTTGATGAACAGTAAGAATCTCTGTCATATCCTAACACTTTTGCCTCCTTATTTCCTCCCCTATAGGACAGAACCCCAGAGCAGCCCCATGGTCCCAGCTCAGGATGGACCCTCAGAAAAGCTGAGCCAGCCTCTGGCCACTGAGGTCTTGGGCTCCAACAGCTGGGAGAGAGGCAAAGCCTGCCAGGAGGCCAGTCCTGCCAGAGCACACAGGTGAGACCCTGCCCCCGCTCCCCTCTTCAATCTAACAAGGAAGTTCAACTTGAGGATGGAGAAATGAAGTTTGTCTCTCTGACCATTCTTCCCCTCTCGCTTTTGCAAGTTCCTCTTTGAGATCCTAAATCAGATCAAAACCCATCTGAGAATTAGATGGAAGCTATGAATGCCAAGAATACTCCCCAAATTCTGTGTACCATTTCATAGGACTCATAGACCCCTGAGGCTTATGAACAGGAGTCTCTAGTTAAGAGCCTGAATCCTGAGGCAGTGGCTTAGGAAGCCAGAGCAGCTTTCATGGATGAAGGCTGCTTCCCCACCCAGGGTGCCCTCTACCCAGGCTGGCTACAGGCCGTGATTTCAATGAGGGGGAAACAGTTAAGTCCTATCAGCTTGAAGAAGTGAAGTTCAACATCGGTTCTGGAGGATTTTCCCCAGGAAACAGAAAAGAAAAGCTGTTTCCATAAGAGGCTGAAGGAGATGGAGAGAGAAGGGGAGGGGAAGGGAATTTCCATACTTTCAAAACATTGACTCCTAAACAGCCAAAGGGGACTTAGTGTGTTGTAGGGACTTGCGTTCAAACCTGCACACCATCACTTACTAACTGAGTGACCTTGGGCAAGATTGTTTTCTTGTGTGAGCCTCAGTTTTCACAACTATAAAATGGGGATATTGAGATCTAATTCTCAAAGTCAAGTGAAGATTAAATCAGATCAGGTGTGTACAGATCCTGACAGTGAGCCTGGAATATAAGAGGACCTTAAGATGTTAGTTGGAGTCTCACGGAGCCGGAAGAGAAGGTTCTGGACATGATAATCTAAAAATGATGCCGTGTCGTCCATTCGATTGTAGAGTGTCCAGGCCCCTTGCTCCCTTCCCCTATCTGTGACCTGCTCTCTGACGTGAGTAAAAACCACAATATTGATGATAAACCTATTGCTAGTGATAATCAAAGTCATAATAGACACTACATTTACTGTAACTTGCTCCGTGCTGGTCCAGGGCACATCGCATAAGTAAAGCTCCCTCATTCCTCGTAACGAACTTAGGACACAGGTCTCATGTTTTATACCCATCTTACAGATGATGAAAATGATACTCATAGAGGCCACCCAGCTAGGAAGTAATAGAGCAGTGGTTCAAATCCAAGTGTGTCCGTTTCTGGAGCCAGCATTCTTCATGGCTGCATACTTCCCCTCCGCGTATCTGACCACTGTGTAGTGAACCACTGTATATGTGACCGCTGCATACTTAACTGCTGCGTGTTTAACCGCCCCTTATGTCACTGTGGTGCACTTAACCACTATTCTGGCCCTACCGCCCCACTGTGTGCAAGGGCATACCTGGGAGACTGGTGCATGGAAAATAAAGAGGTAGAGGAAAGGCATTTGGGGTTTAGGGAGGGGGTTAATTACCCCCCTCACAGACATCAAATCCATCCAGATTCAAGGGCTTTTTTTTTTTCCTACCAGTATTTTTTTTGAGGTATAGTTAATTTGCAAAGTTGTTTTAGTTTCAAGTGTACAGTAAAGTGATTCATATATATATATATATATATATATATTCTTTTTCAGATTCTTTTCCATTGTAGGTTATTACAAGATATTGAGTCTAGTTCCCTGTGCTATACAATAGGTCCCTGTTGTTTACCTATTTTATATATAGTGTGTATATGTTAACCCCAAACTCCTCATTTATCTCCCCCCTCCCACTCCACTCCATAAGTTTGTTTTCTGTATTTGTGAGTCTATTTCTGTTTTGTAAATAAGTTCATTTGTATCATTTTTTTAGATCCCACAAATAAATGATATCATATGATATTTGTCTTTCTCTGTAGGGCTTTTGGGTTTTATCTCATCACTTAAATCTGAGTTTAGGATAGTGGTTCCCAAACCTTGCTCCCCTGAGACCCTGGGGTATGAGAATGAAGTGACAGTAATTGACAGAAACAATAAAATCTTTCTCTATTTTATAAGACACATTTTTTAAAGGTCTTTTCTTTCTCCTTAAGCATTTATGCCTTAAATGTTTTCAGTTTTTCTCAAATTCCTAGCAGCTGTTACACTGGGAAGTGTTTATATGAAACAAGATGATTTAACATGTGTCTAAATTATTTCATCCATTCATCCCTCATTTGGTCACTCAACAAATGTTTATTAGGCTCTTACTCTGTGTCAATCCCTCGCTGAAGGAAAAATTTGGAAGTGGCTTACCATGCTTACACAAGAGGCCTGTTTGCTTCCTGGGTATGTGTGCTGTGTTTTGTGCTTTATATAACATGTAAGTGTAGTTAACTAGCTAGGTACTTAATCCCTATGCTTTTTATTTTTAACCTGCTAAAAGTGACTCTCTTGAAACTGTTCTACATATGGCTACATGATTTTTACTGGCTGACAATGCGGAGACCTTAACATATATTCTAATCACTGTATCGTTGTTTTCTAGTAACTGTAAATACCAGATTCTCAGAATGGAGTTAATCATGGCAGCATTTTATGATGATTTGTAAAGAGCTGAGAAACTTCCGAAAGATCAGCCACACAAACAAGTGTGAAAAGGCAGCTGGTTTTATGGGAAGGCTCTCAGGCTAGGAATCACACAGGCCTCGATTCAAGTTCCAGCTCAGATACTTCCTTACTGTGCAGCTGTGAGCAAGACAGTCCAACTCCCTTGAGCCTGGTTTTCTTTGCCCGTAGAACAAGACGGTAAAAATCATAGCACCAAGATGGCGTGCCTGACGGAGACCCCAATCCGCACGAGCGTCCTTTCGGAAGCAGCAGCTAGCAGTCGCCACTACGTTGACAGGCTCTTTGACCCTGATCCCCAGAAAGTTCTACAAGGTGTCATCTGAGTAACCCTTTAGGATTTGTTAGAAAGGAGACCCGACTGCAGCTGCTGGATTGCTGCCGGGACGAGGGACGAGAACGAGGCTGGCCACCCTTCAGCAGCAGACCCTCTCAAGACCGTCCTCTTGCCCGTGCTCCCGCTGGGTTACCACAGGTGGAAGCAGGACATGGGCTCAGCAGCAGCAGGCCATGACCTAGGAGGTGCAGTGAGGGACAGAGCTGCCGCTGTGTGGCTGACAGGGTCTTGGTACTCCGCAGGTATCAGGCCTGTGCCTCAGAGGTGGGAGAGCCGAGTTCAGGACATTGGTCCACCAGAGACCCCCGGCTCCACATAATATCAAATGGTGAAAGCTCTCCCAGAGATCTCCATCTCAACGCTAAGACCCAGCTCCACTCAACGACCAGCAAACTACAGTGCTGGACACCCTATGCCAAACAACTAGCAAGACAGGAGCACAACCCCACCCATTAGCAGAGAGGCTGCCTAAAATCATAATAAGGTCACAGACACCCCAAAACACACCACTGGATGCAGTCCTGCCCACCAGAAAGACAAGATCCAGCCTCATCCACCAGAGCACAGGCACCAGTCCCCTCCACCAGGAAGCCTACACATCCCACTGAAGCAACCTTAGCCACTGGGGGCAGACACCAAAAACAACAGGAACTATGAACCTGCAGCCTGCAAAAAGGAGACCCCAAACACAGTAATTTAAACAAAATGAGAAGACAGAGAAATACACAGCAGATGAAGGAGCAAGGCAAAAACCCACCAGACCTAACAAATGAAGAGGATATAGGCAGTCTACCTGAAAAAGAATTCAGAGTAATGATAGTAAAGATGATCCCAAATCTTGGAAATAGAATGGAGAAAATACAAGAAACGTTTAACAAGGACCTAGAAGAACTAAAGAGCAAACGAACAATGATGAACAGCACAATAAATGAAATTTAAAATTCTCTAGAAGGAATCAGTAGCAGAATAACTGAGGCAGAAGAATGGAGAAGTGACCTGGAAGATAAAATAGTGGAAATAACTACTACAGAGGAGAATAAAGAAAAAAGAATGAAAAGAATTGAGGACAGTCTTAGAGACCTCTGAGACAATATTAAACACACCAACATTCGAATTATAGCGATCCCAGAAGAAGACGAGAGAAAGAAACAGACTGAGAAAATATTCGAAGAAATTATACTTGAAAACTTCCCCTAATATGGGAAAGGAAATAGTCAAGTCCAGGAAGCACAGAGAGTCCTGTACGGATAAATCCAAGGAGAAACACGCCAAGGCACATATTAATCAAACTATCAAAAATTAAATACAAAGATAAACAATTAAAAGCAGCAAGGGAAAAGCAACAAATAGCACACAGGGGAATCCCCATAAGGTTAACAGCTGATCTTTCAGCGGAAACTCTGCAAGCCAGAAGGGAGTGGCAAGACATATTTAAAGTGGTGAAGGGAAAAACCTACAACCAAGATTACTCTACCCAGCAAGGATCTCATTCAGATCTGACGGAGAAATTAAAACCTTTACAGACAAGCAAAAGCTAAGAGAATTCAGCACCACCAAACGAGCTTTTCAACAAATGCTAAAGGAATTTCTCTAGGCAGGAAACACAAGAGAAGGAAAAGACCTACAATAACAAACCCAAAACAGTTAAGAAAATGGTAATAGGAACATACATATCGATAATTACCTTAAATGTAAATGGATTAAATGCTCCCACCAAAAGACATAGACTGGCTGAATGGATACAATAACAAGACCCATATATATGCTGTCTACAAGAGACCCACTTCAGACCTAGGGACACATACAGACTGAAAGTGAGGGGATGGAAAAAGATATTCCATGCAAATGGAAATCAAAAGAAAGCTGGAGTAGCAATTCTCATATCAGACAAAATAGACTTTAAAATAAAGACTGTTACAAGAGACAAAGAAGGACACTACATAATGATCAAGGGATCGATCCAAGAAGGAGATATAACAATTGTAACTATTTATGCACCCAACAGAGGAGCACATCAATACATAAGGCAAATGCTAACAGCCATAAACGGGGAAATCGACAGTAACATAGTAGGGGACTTTAACACCCCACTTTCACCAATGGACAGATCATCCAAAATGAAAATAAATAAGGAAACACAAGCTTTAAATGATACATTAAACAAGATGGACTTAATTGATATTTATAGGACATTCCATCCAAAAACAACAGAATACATTTTCTTCTCCAGTGCTCATGAAACATTCTCCAGGATAGATCATATCTTGGGTCACAAATCAAGCCTTGGTAAATTTAAGAAAATTGAAATCATATCAAGTATCTTTTCCTACCACAATGCTATGAGACTAGATATCAGTTACAGGAAAAAATCTGTAAAAAATACAAACACATGGAGGCTAAACAGTACACTACTTAATAACCAAGGTATCACTGAAGAAAGCAAAGAGGAAATCAAAAAATACCTAGAAACAAAAGACAATGAAAACACGACAACCCAAAACCTATGGGATGCAGAAAAAGCAGTAATAAAAGGGAAGTTTATAGCAATACAATCCTACCTCAAGAAACAAGAAACATCTCAAATAAACAACCTTACCTTACACCTAAAACAATTAGAGAAAGAAGAACAAAAAAAGCCCCAACGTTAGCAGAAGGAAAGAAATCATAAAGATCAGATCAGAAATAAATGAAAAAAAAATTAAGGAAATGATAGCAAAGAGCAATAAAACTAAAAGCTGTTTCTTTGAGAAGATTAAAAAAATTGATAAACCATTAGCCAGACTCATCAAGACAAAAAGAGAGAAGACTCAAATCAACAAAATTAGAAATGAAAAAGGAGGAGTAACAACTGACACGGCAGAAATACAAAGGATCATGAGAGAGAACTACAGGCAACTATATGCCAGTAAAATGGAAAACCGGGACAAATTCTTAGAAAAGAAGAAATGGACAAATTCTTGGAAAAGCACAACCTTCTGAGACTGAACCAGGAAGAAATAGAAAATATAAACAGACCAATCACAAGCACTGAAATTGAAACTGTGATTTAAAATCTTCCAACAAACAAAAGCCCAAGGCCAGATGGCTTCACAGGCAAATTCTATCAAACATTTAGAGAAGAGCTAACACCTATCCTTCTCAAACTCTTCCAAAATATAGCAGAGGGAGGAACACTCCCAAACTCATTCTACGAGGCCACCATCATCACCCTGATACCAAAACAAGACAAAGAAGTCACAAAGAAAGAAAACTACAGGCCAATATCACTGATGAACATAGATGCAAAAATCCTCAACAAAATACTAGCAAACAGAGTCCAACGGGACATTAAAAGGATCATACACCATGATCAAGTGGGGTTTATCCCAGGAATGCAAGGATTCTTCAATATACGCAGATCAGTCAGTGTGATACACCATATAACAAATTGCCGGATGAAAACCATATGATCATCTCAATAGATGCAGAAAAATCTTTTGACAAAATTCAACACCCACTTATGATAAAACTCTCCAGAAAGTAGGCATAGAGGGAACTTACCTCAGTAAAATAAAGGCCATATATGACAAACCCACAGCCAACATCGTTCCCAGTGGTGAAAAACTGAAACCATTTCCTCTAAGGTCAGGAGAAAGACAAGGTTGTCCACTCTCACCACTATTATTCAACATAGTTTTGGAAGTTTTAGCCACAGCAATCAGAGTAGAAAAAGAAATAAAAGAAATCCAAATCGGAAAAGAAGAAGTAAAGCTGTCACTGTTTGCAGATGACATGATGCTATACGTAGAGAATCCTAAAGATGCCATCAGAAAACTGCTAGAGCTAATCAATGAATTTGGTAGAGTAGCAGGATACAAAATTAATGCACAGAAATCTCTTGCATTCTTATACACTAATGATGGAAAATCTGAAAGAGAAATTAAGGAAACACTCCCATTTACCATTGCAACAAAAAGAGTAAAATACCTAGGAATAAACCTACCTGAGGAGACAAAAGACCTACCTGTATGCAGAAAACTATAAGACACTGATGAAAGAAATTAAAGATGATACAAACAGATGGAGAGATATACCATGTTCTTGGATTGGAAGAATCAACATTGTGAAAATGACTCTACTACCCAAAGCAATCTACAGATTCAGTGCAATCCCTATCAAACTACCAATGGCATTTTTCACAGAACTAGAACAAAAAATTTCACAATTTGTATGGAAACACAAAAGACCCTAAATAGCCAAAGCAATCTTGAGAAAGAAAAACAGAGCTGGAGCAATCAGGCTCCCGGACTTCAGACTATACTACAAAGCTACAGTCATCAAGACAGTATGGTACTGGCACAAAAACAGAAATATAGATCAATGGAATAGGATGGAAAGCCCAGAGATAAACCCATGCACATATGGTCCCCTTATTTTTGATAAAGGAGGCAAGAATATACAGTGGAGGAAAGACAGCCTCTTCAATAAGTGGTGCTGGGAAAACTGGACAGGTACATGTAAAAATATGAAATTAGAACACTCCCTAACACCATACACAAAATAAACTCAAAATGGATTTGAGATCTAAATGTGAGACCAGACACTATAAAACTCTTAGAGGAAAACATAGGAAGAACACTCTGACATAAATCACAGCAAGATCTTTTTTGATCCACCTCCTAGGGTAATGGAAATAAAAACAAAAATAAACAAATGGGACCTAATGAATCTTTAAAGCTTTTGCACAGCAAAGGAAACCATAAACAAGATGAAAAGACAACCCTCAGAATGGGAGAAAATATTTGCAAACGACTCAACAGACAAAGGATTAATCTCCAAAATATATAAACAGCTCATGCAGCTCAATATTGATAAAACAAACAACCCAATCAAAAAATGGGCAGAAGACCTAAACAGACATTTCTCCAAAGAAGACATACAAATGGTCAAGAAGCACATGAAAAGCTGCTCAACATCACTAATCATTAGAGAAATGCAAATCAAAACTACAATGAGGTATCACCTCATACCTGTCAGAATGGGCATCATCAGAAAATCTACAAACAACAAATGCTGGAGAGGGTGTGGAGAAAAGGGAACCCTCTTGCACTGTTGGTGGGAATATAGATTGATACAGCCACTATGGAGAACAGTATAGAGGTTCCTTTAAAAACTAAAAATAGAACTACCGTATGACCCAGCAATCCCACTACTGGGCATATACCCTGAGAAAACCATAATTCAAAAAGAGTCATGTACCACAATGTTCACTGCAGCTCTATTTACAATAGCCAGGACAAGGAAGCAACCTAAGTGTCCATCGACAGATGAATGGATAAAGAAGATGTGGCACATATGTACAATGGAATATTACTCAGCCATAAAAAGAAACGAAATTGAGTTATTTGTAGTGAGGTGGATGGACTTAGAGTCTGTCATACAGAGTGAAGTAAGTCAAAAAGAGAAAGACAAATACCATATGTTAACACATATATATAGAATCTAAAAAAAAAAAACATGGTTCTGAAGAACCTAGGGGCAGGACAGGACTAATGTTGCAGACGTAGAGAATGGACTTGAGGACACGGGGAGGGGGAAGGGTGGGCTAGGACGAAGTGAGAGAGTGGCATGGACATATATACACTACCAAATGTAAAATAGATAGCTGGTGGGAAGCAGCCGCATTGCACAGGGAGATCAGCTTGGTGCTTTGTGACCACCTAGAGGGGTGGGATAGGGAAGGTGGGAGGGAGACGCAAGAGGGAGGAGATATGGGGCTATATGTATATGTATAGCTGATTCAGTTTGTTGTAGAGCAGAAACTAACACACTATTGTAAAACAATTATACTACAATAAAGATGTTAAAAAAAATCGTAACACCCTTCAAGTGCTTTTGTGAGCATCAAAGTATATAAAACATTTGGTGCATAGTAAGTGAATCAACGGTAGCTGTGTTGTTACTAATAATGACAGTAACATTTTATTAATAATCTGTTTTCCCAAAGAGGTTCGGCTGGGTTGGCATGTTTCAATTCCCAAGCAGTTTTTCATCCAAAACCATATCTTTTAGCCATGGGATAGTGCTTTAAAAAAAATCCCTGGAGCCTGCCCCAATTATAAAAGGAGATAACTTGACTTCATTTAACTGCAGCCTGAGCCTTTGAATTTAATTGAACAGCAAATAATTATTCCTGAAGAGTGGAGATTTTTGAGGTTCCGTGAAGCCATATAAGAAATGGATCTTGTTACATTAGACCTTGGCAAATATAGTTTTAATAATCGGCTGCTACTTAACCTACCTTCTGCCTCCTATTTAATTTCCAGCAGGAACTACAGACACGTTGTATTGTGGAGAGAGGGTGCTGAATTGCCGATTAATTATTTAAAAACTGATTTATTTACCAAGGTGAGCCATTTGCAAATTCAATAATAAATCTATTAAGAGCAGTTAACCTCTGTAACTCTGGTTTAACTAATCAATTGATGTTTGGGTAACGTACAGCATCTGTCTCATTAGGTCAGCATTAACTCCTTATTTGAGGCATTTAATCTGAAGTGTAACCAAATCAGCCATGAGGTGGTAATTAAGTATTCACTATGGGTCCTTCACCCTCCAAGGAACTGGATGCTTTCCCAGCTGCAACAGCCCTGATTGGGGGTTTGGGGAACCCTGTGTCCACTAATACCCAGTTCTGTTTTCCCCTCAGTGCCTCCCAAGGCAAAGACTTGACGCCACCCCCTTCCTCCAGGGGGAAGAAGAAAAAGAAGAAAGCTACCCGGAAGAAGAGAAGGAGGTGAGGGCCCCAAGGGACATGGAACACTGAAGATGGGAGAATGGACAAAAGAGGGGTAATAAGGGCTTTGGAGTCAGACAGTGACTCCCCTGGGATTCAGATCCCCTCTATGCCTCTTAACTAGCTGTGTGACCTTAGGCAAGTCACTTCACCTTTCTGAGCCTGTTTCCACTTCTATAAAATGGTAGAAATACCTGCCTCTTGGGGTTTTATGAGAATTAGGTGAGAAAGTGGATGTGGAAGCAGCTGTCTCAGTGTCTGGCACATAGTAAATGACTAGTCTGAAGCATAGTTATGACCATGAATATTTACTTATTTATTTATTTTTGGAGACCTCACGTATGTGAGCGGCTGTACCAAGCACTGTGATCTCCATGATCTCTTTTACGCTTGACCACGATCTAGCAGGCAGGCATTATTATCCCCATTTTATTTATTTATTTTTTGCGGTACGCGGGCCTCTCAGTGCTATGGCCTCTCCCGTCGCGGAGCACAGGCTCCGGACGCGCAGGCTCAGCGGCCATGGCTCATGGGCCCAGCCGCTCCGTGGCATGTGGGATCTTCCCGGACTGGGGCACAAACCCGTGTCCCCTGCATCGGCAGGCAGACTCTCAACCACTGCGCCACCGGGGAAGCCCCCCATTTTATTTTTATTGAAAAAAATTTTCCCAGTTTTATTGAGATATAATTGACCTATAACATCGTATTAGTCCAAGGTTACAGCATCATGATTTGACATATGTTTATATTGCTAAATGATTACCACAGTAACTGTGGTTAACCTATCCATCACCTCATGTAGTTACAATGGTTTTTCTTGTGACGAGATCTTTTAAGATCTAGTCTCTTAGCAGTACAGTATTGTCAACTCTAGTCACCATGACTCATTTCTCTTATAGCTGTTATCCCCATTTTAGAGATGAGAAAATAAGTCTCAGAGAGGAGGTGACAGAACCTACAGACACTTGATTCCAGGCTCCTCAGTTGCTTCCACCACACGCAAATGCCAAGGATAATGGACTTTATATTTTGGGCCAGCTATTGACTCTTTTGTACCCTGTGAGGTTTTTCTATGTACAGTACCTTTTAATTTTTTTGTATTTAAAAATATTGTCAGAGTTTCTTCTAGGCTGTCAATCCCTAGACTAAAAGCAGGTTCAGTGTTCCACACCCCAAGGGGTGGTCAAAGAGATGTTCCTTAGAGGGGCAAGTTAAAAATCCCAGCAAACCTTGGAGGCAGTATTTGAAGAAGCCTGCAGGGGGCAGCAGAGAGCAGAGTCTGAATGACTCAGGCCCTAACTCGAGGTTTTCTGGGGCCCTGTTCCCTCCACACCCCTTTCACCTAGTTCTAAGGGGCTAGGCCCAAAGAGGACCCAGAGGGGACTGTGAATGAAGACCGTGAGTTCCAGCCATTCCAGGGCGAGGGGTGGAATTGGGGTAAGTGGCCTGAGCTTCCTGATTTTAGGTATGGACAGGAGAACACATCAAAGAAGGAAACCAGAGGGATCAGGCTCCCATCGTTCATTCATTCATTCATTCAGTATGTTCAGTGAGCACTCTTTGGGGACAAGCGCTATGATTCCCTAAGTCCGATTGTTTCTTAACCCTTCATAACCCCTGCAGACACGTTTTATTTGACCTGCAAAGTGTTTTTTGTCTTTTTAATTGGTGGCCATATTTTAAAACCAGGAGCTGTCATATGAAAATATGTTTTTCTGGCAACTTCTATTCAAAAGGAAGGAGCTCTAGAAGCCCAGGCCTACATTCCTACCTTGGACCTTCAGCTGATCTGAGAAGTAGCCATACCCCTGGGTCAGGTGCTCTCTGGTTCACCACAGGCCTCACCACTCCCTACTGTCTCCCCTGCTCCCCCCTGCCCCCCGCAACCTGCTGCATCCATTTAAGCTATCTGAGAGGCAGGCCTGTGTTGGCATTGAGTTTGCAGCTCCTGATACACTTCAACGTTGGTATTTTATCAGTGGGAGAACAGGAGACTTGGAGTGAGCAGTGACATGCCTGAGGTGACTTATAAATTAATGGTAGAGTCAGAATTGGAACTCGGGTTACCCGAACATCAGCCTTGAGTCATAACCATGATCCTAGGGCGTCTCTGTTTCTCGGGTTACCCCTTCATGGCACCACCGTGCTGAGTGCATCCTGGCAAGATCTCCTGCAGGGGTTTGGTCTCACCAGGGAGACACAGGGTGGAGCAGAGGAGAGACCTTTAAAGTATGTGCAGTTTTGGAAGAGAGCAGCAGACAAAAATAAATACTTATGGCCTGACCAGGAGGGCAGCTATGGGTGCTATAGTGATTGAGAGCAAAGCCCCTGGGATCAGTGAGTCTTCAATTTGAATCTCAGCTCACCCACCTTCTTAGCTGTGTGTCTTTGGGCAAGTCACTTTACCTCTCTGAACCCCGCTTTCTTTGTCTGAAAAGGGAGGGTAGCAATTATACCTACCTAAGAAGTGTGTGGAAGGATTAACTGAGATAATACCTGTAGTAAAACACATGATAACATTTGAAACAAATGCAAACTAACTCTACAAATTATCATCCTTGATGTGTGTTACTGAAAGACCTGAGGCATGTCTGGGGGCTGGAGAAGGGTCTCTGTGAAACCAACCGTGTCCCTCAAAGCCTCCCTCTGAAGTGTGTCTCCCCTCCCCGGCAGGTCCCCATCATATAGCCCATCGCCTGTCAAGAAAAAGAAGAAGAAAAGTTCCAAGAAACATAAGAGACACAGGTACTGTCCTTCCTCCTCTGCAAATAAACGGGGATGTTCCCACTGGGGTGAGGGTGGAGGTGACAGTGGATGGCACTGAAAGGTCATTTGGAAGCCTATCATTTCATTTATAAAAAATACTCATCTATGTGTTGTCGTGTATTTGTATCTCGTCTAACTTGGGACTCTGGTTGCAAGGACCAGAGGCCCACTAATGCTAACTCAGGCCAGAGGGGGATTTGTTCTAAGGAGACAGGAATGTCTCAGGGACCAGCCCGGCCTCAGTGAGGGACTAGAACCGATGAATGGAAAGCTGACACAACCCAAGCCGAACCCCCTAGTGCACACAGGGGGATGTGGACCCTGCACCCTGTTCCTGTCTCTTCATGTTGCAGACCCAGCCACAGGAAGATCCAGTATCTCTCGGTCTTGTTCCTTATTCCAAATTCCCAAGGAGAGACCTTTCTGGTTGGTCCAACTATGTCCTAGAGAATGGGATCCTGTGAAACATGGCTTCTGGATCATACACCCTTGTGGACAGTGGTTAAGGGGCATTAGGAACTGGACACACAGTCCCAAAGGAGCTCACTATACACATGTGCATGTACACACACACACACACACACACACACACACACACACACACACACACGTATGCTTATGGGGAAAAATAAAAGACAGGAAGGCTATATGCCAGAGGTCTCAAATCTGTGATTAATGGACCGAGCCAACATTTTATAATCGAAAGATTTCACAATACAAAAATCAAAGGTTTCCTGCTCCTCTGTAAAATCAGAAGCTCTCTCTTCATTGGACCAGTTTTCCCACAGGCAGCCGTCAGCTGGAGCTGATGAGTTGCTGTGCGTTTAGACAGAGCGGAGGTGCCGCATTGTCCCCACCTAACCTGCTCCCCTCCATCTACACACATTTACAAGGCTTGTGTGGCCCCCTGGGCTCCGAGAGTTTGAAGCTGTCTTGGTAAGTTAAGGTATTTGCTGTGGTTGGCTGTGGATGACAGGGAAAGAGTGGTTTATATTTTATTTTTGCTTATCTGTATCTTCCAATTTTCCTACACGGGTGGTGGATTATTTGTGCAATTAAACCATCACAGCAGAACAAAAGGTAAGAGGTCATGTGGGTTCCCCTCCCCACCGCATCTCACCCTCTCGTTCAAAGTAGCCCCCGCGTGGCTTTTCCCAACCCAGGGGTGTGGTTGCCTTTCAGCCCTTGTTGCCAGAAAGGTCTCAACTCAGTTTCGTCTCACCTATTATGTCTACCACCTGCCCAAACACGCCAACTGATGCTCTCTGAGTTTGTGCTCAAGACAAGGTGTGGGCGCAAACCAATTGTAAAATGTTGCTAATTTGGTGTTCGAAACCTCCCCAACACAGAGTCCTTGGTCGAGGCAGGGCCTGCCTGTGACCACAGGCTGCCGTCACCTTACTATGCTGAGCAGTTTGTCCCAGTTTAGGGGTTGGGTGCGAAGCAGGAGCATTTTTC
The DNA here is from genome assembly GCF_963924675.1 of Phocoena phocoena. Taxonomy (NCBI): domain Eukaryota; kingdom Metazoa; phylum Chordata; class Mammalia; order Artiodactyla; family Phocoenidae; genus Phocoena; species Phocoena phocoena. The sequence continues at coordinate 80,195,390 of NC_089231.1, forward strand.
TCTATGAATCTTGGGAGCCAGGTGGCTTCTTACTCAAGGGCTTCTTCTCATGGGAAAGAGACTAGGCCAGAGGGTTAGAAACAGGCTCTCTTTCTGGGGGCTACAGGGGTTGTTGGAGGTTTAGAGCGAAGAAGGACCATAACATGGGGAATTAGGAGGGGGAAATACAGATGCCAGTTCTTCCCAAACCCTCATCTACTGAGCATCACTCTACTTCTAGTCCATTTTCTCCAAGTTCCTGAAATGTTTGCTTAGTGATGGTTGACTTTTTGGAGCTGGGATGTAGGGGTAGAGGACGCATTGAGCTTTTTTTTCTCCCTTTCAATTAACTAAGCCTTCAGGGTTAAAAAATATATATATATATACCATTTTTCACACGTATTTATTGAATACCCATTGTGTGTCACGAATTAGGATTCACGGGCCTGAGAACAGAACAGTGACTAGAGCCCAGTCCCTGCCCTCAAGTTGCTCACGTTCTAGTGGGGAAAACGGTAGTCATATTACGCAGAAGTCTGTACCGTAGTCAGGCTAAGCTCAGAAGCTCACCCAGGGTTTGTGGGAACAGAGAGGAGGCGCCAAACCAGCCTGCGTGGATTGGAAAATGCTACAAGGAGAAGGTGACATCTGTGTGGCGCTCTGAAGAATGAATCGGGGTTACGTAGGTGAAGCTGTGTGGCCCTTGGCAACTTAACTAACTTCTCTGAGCTTCACTGTCTTTGTTAAATGGTTGTTAATAGTACTTCACAGGTTTGGGGAAGAGGTTGAATGAGATTGTATGGAGACATGCTTAGCACGGAGTCTGGCCACCAGTAAAGAGTTCCACATGTGGAAGTCGGTTGTCCCATGAAGATGAAAATAATGATGATGATGATGAAGAAGAATCCACAACTAGGGAGAGAAAAGACCAACGTGAGACTTGGGGGAAGGGACGAGGCAGAGGGACTCTCTTCTGGCCCCTCATGCAACCTTTTCCAGGACAGGCTTACTGACAAATTTGGGTGAGGATTGAAACACTGATAGGTTTTGACCTGGAAATTCAAAATGCAAACCAATGTTTCCCATATGATCTTCAAATCTAAAACAGGAGGATTTGCTAGGTGTCCCGGTCCCCTTGTAGCCTGATCACAAATGCACTGATACATCCATCCCAGGAAAAGAAACTTCAGACTCACTTTTATTTTCTTCCCTCCCTCCCTCTGTTCCTTTCTTCCCTCTTCCTTCCTCTCTTTCACTCCCTCCCCATCTCTCTCCTTTCCTTCCTCCCTCTGTCTCTTCCTCTTTTTTTTTTGCCCTCAATCAGGTCATTCTCCAAGAAGAGAAGGCACAGGTAAGCATCTTGTTGCCTCTCGCTACCTGCTTAGCTTTCTGCTTTCCTAACCAGGTTTAGGCAGCATCTAGGGTCAAGCTCTCTGCCTCTACCTCTGCGTTCACGCCCCCTTCATCTTCCTGGGCCTCAGTTTCCTCTGAAATGAAGGCCATGATCTGGTTTCCCTGAAAGTTCCAAGCCAGACTTTCGGTTTCCCCCAGGCCAGGTGGCAGCTGCCAGAGCAGCTCCTACCGATTCCTCTCCCTAGCAGGTCTCGCCACCCTTGCCAGGGTCTGTTTGTTTGACCGCTGGTTGAAATCTTGGGTTGGGGCATGTAGAGAAGCATCAGCCCCAGACACGCCAGCCACCAAAGCCTTCCCAGATCCTAGCCAAGGGACAGAGGCCGAGTACTAGAAGCACAGGGTGAGCACACATAACGCTGTCACCTATGGGGTACTCGCTATAAATCAGATCCTGTGCTAAGCCTTTTCCATGCGTGTGTGTATTTAATCTCCATTAATCCCCATCACAACGCTGTGTGGTGGATATCCTTATTATTTCCATTTTACAGATGAAGAAGCTAAGACTCAGGAGGTGTGGCAGGCATGTCCACAGACACACGGTCAGAAGGTGGCAGGGCCAAAACTCAAACCCAAATCTGTCAGATAGAGGGTCAGGGCACCCTTGCGTGGCTTCCAGAATAACAATAGCACAATTCCAGCAGCTGGCAGAGTGCAAAGGCCTTTCATTCATTCGGTGAACAAGTAGACACTGATAACCAATGTCGTCCGTCCGCTCAGCCCAACAGCTTGAGCAATGGCCGCATTTTAAGGGCAAGGAAACTGGGTCTTCAAGAGGACAGGTAACCTGCCTGATGTCACACAGCGACTCAGTAGCAGAGCCAGGATGTGAATTTGGATCGTTCAGTGAGGTCCTGGGCTCTCCACCTCCCAGGCTGAGTCCCAGACATGTGTCAAGGTGCGACTTCAGTTGGGTGAAATCGAATTTTCTCGTTCCCAGGACTTAGGTCAGTGACACGTTCCTGGTGCCCCTCTGACGCCGGTCTGGCTTGAACTACCAAATAGTGTTCGCCGTCTGGGGCCTCTGATGATGCTGGGACCCTGAGTCGTAATTGTCCACTCTGCCCACACCCCAGTACTGTGGCTTTAAAAGAAAACAGATGCTCGAATATTCGCGAGCGGAACGTTTCAGAATCTGCCGAACTTCATGAGGCTTTAGAGCAGCTCCCTGGATATCCCATTCTTTTCTCTTAGAAATTGATTGGACAGCAGTCAAGAGGACGGGCCCTGGGGACCCATGGTCTGGGGCCACTTTCCAGCTCACCTGTGTGATCCTGGTCAAGTTTCTTAGCCCGTCTAAGGCTCAGTTTCTATTTCTGGAAAATGAGTGCTTATTAAATGTGCCACTGCCCATAGGTTGTAGGGAGAATGAAATGAGATTATTGCCAAGAGGTATTAGCACAGCGCTTACCTGATAAGAAAGCCTCAAAGCATGGCAGATATGATGACCTTTGCTACTGCGGTTATTGTGAAGCTACCAGCGCTGATCTTAGCATCCTCCGTCCCCCATCCCCAGTCTGTACGTGTGGGCTAGTGTGTCTAGCTGAACCCACTGGGCGAAAACGTTGGCAGCAACTGCTCTGATCTTAGAAACGATCGGCGTCCATTCCCAAACTGCCTGAATCTAGTGGCCACCGCGTGTTTAGCATCTTGACCACTTTATCTCTCGCTAGAATTTTGCATCTTTTGGTAACTGGCCATTTCCCATTCAGCTCCTGCAGCCCAAAAAACAAAAGAAGGGAAGAGAAGAGGCACAAAAAACAGTAAGTAGATTCCACCTGCAACGCACTGTCCAGCTTGGGGAGGTGGGGGACTGACCTGTGAACAGCCAGAGGGTTAGAATTGCCAAAGAAGCGGGGACCGGGAGAGGAGGGTGGGCGAACAAGAGGGGAGAAGGAAGGGGAAGCAGAACTCTGTAGACTTGCAGTCGTGGGTTTGTCGTGCATGGGTACATAAGGTTGTGTATGTGATGTGTGTGTGTGCATGCGTGTCTGTGTCTGCATGAAAGTGAACGGTGTGCATGTGTGTGAATTCTGTGTGCCTGTGTGCGTTGTGTAACGTTTGTACGTGGTGCGTATACGTGTAGCGCGCACTGTGTAAATACTACCTGTACATTCTTCCATCGTGCGAACATTTGTGTGCAACGCAGGTGCATAGTGTGTGTGGGGGGGTATATATCTGTGTTCACACGAATGCGTATGTGTGCCCGTGCTTATGTGAGCATGAATAGCATGCATGTAGTGCCCTGTCTGCTACTGTGTGCTAGTTCGGTGCCCTCGGCGTGTGCACCACTTAATCTGTGTGCATTACTCATAGGGAAGGGGCGGGATGGGGTTTACCTGTGCGCTGTGTGTGTACAGGTGGGTAACGGGACGTGATCACATGCGTGCACACACATGTGTGTGCATGTGAGTCCCAGCCCCAGCCTCTGGGCTTAGAGCATGGAGATATCAGGGGAGCTCCTTCCCCCGGCCTTGGGTCCTAGCTGGTTCACGGTTTATAGCTGGTAGTAGAAATTCAAACCAGCCAGCGCTGCCTGAAGAGTTCAGTTCCCAGCCAAATTAAAAGTAGATTTGGTTACAACCCATCTACTTTATACCCTTGCAGATGTTAGTGAGTGTGTTTTCCAATCAACTAACATTTTATCTCCCACCAAGAAGCTTCTAAAGCGAGAATCAGAGGCAGTGGGATGAGAGTCAGTGGGCTGCTGGGGAGGGAAAAGAGGAAGCAGGGCTTGGCGCTCAGCTTTGCCGGCCTGAAGCGCCTCACCCAAGGCCAGTGCGAAAGAAGGCATTTCAGACACCACCACGGGGGCCTGGGGAACGCTCCAGAAGGAAGCAATAGAGCTGTGAGTTAGCTCAGGGAAGAACTTCCCGATCATCAAGCTTGTTCAGTTCACGTCAAGAGGCAATCATTGGTCACGCTTTCTTATCACGCTAAGCACAGACAGAGCCTGTTCTCAGAGGCTTCAGCATGGCTTGTCTGTGGAGCTGTGGTCTAGACAGTCACTGAGCTGGGGGCTGCGTGGGAAGATCACGACAGAGGCACGGACCGCCTGCCTGAAGGCAGCAAGGTGGCCACCCTGCCCAGCGCCAAGAGATGGACGAGTCTCAGAAATCACTAGTGGGACATAAAAGAAGGTTGTGAAAGCCAAAAAACGAGAGTCAGGAGACGGAGAAGCAAGAAACGCGAGGCACCCCTGAGATCAGGTGGTGGTTCTTGCCGAGGTCCGTGGTTAGTTAAGGCGGCTTGTAAACAGGGCACCACTGGTGTAACTTACTTCCTCTCATTCAGCATCCCTTAGAGAGGCCCTAACAGGTGTCAGGCCCTGTGCGGGGGCCCGAGGACAGAGATTAGACAGATGTGCCTCCCGGCCTCGAGGAGCTCGCAGCAGGATACCGGGGACAGATGTGGGACAGGTCACAGCACAGCAGTGGCAGATGGAAGCCCTGGGTGAGGTGGGAGCCCGGGTGCAGGAAAGAGGGCGTGGTGGTGAGGGGAGGCTTCCTGAGGGAGGGGCAACTTAGGCTGGGGCAAAGGATGGAGGTAACCACTCTAGGCTGCAGGTTAGGCAAGTGGTTTAATCTCTCTGTGCCTTGGTTTCTGCATCTGTAAAATAGGAGTAATAAGAGAATCCACTTTGTAGGTTGTTTTGAGGAGTAGATGAGTCCATTTAAGGAAAATGCTTAGAACCCAGTGCCTGGCAGGCAGTATGTGTTAGAGACGGGTTACCTACCATCACCGTCACCATCACCACCATCCCCATCACCATCATCCCCATCACCATCATCCCCATCACCACCATCCCCATCACCACAATCCCCATCACCACCATCCCCATCACCATCATCACCATCACCACCATCCCCATCACCACCATCACCACCATCACCATCATCACCATCCCCATCATCACCATCCCCATCACCACCATCCCCATCACCACCATCCCCATCACCACCATCCCCATCACCACCATCAGGGCATCGTAAAATGTGGGAAATGTGTGAGCCAGAATACAAGCACCTCGGGGTTGCTTGAGCCTTTCAAACCAGGGCTCTGGATGCCAGGCAAGGAGGCTGGAGAGCTAGGCAGAGGCTGGCTCCTGAAGGTGCTTGGGGTTCAAGGTCAGAGCTTGGACTTGACGTAAGGACAATGGGAGGGCTTTAAACAGGGAAGGGATATGGTCTGATGATCACATTACCAGAATCCCTGAGTCTTTTGTTGGGATAACCAAGGTACCTCACAATAGAATCATCTCTAACTCCCACTGGCTTCCTGACTTGGCCCAAACTATTTGACAGTCCTTGTACATCCTCAGTGACCACTGCCACTGCTACTGCTACTTCTGAGTCATCATTATTATTTAGAGAAAGCTGAAGTAACCTGTTATAGCACCAGTTTTAGTGGCAGCGGTAACAGTTATTGGTAGTGTAATTTTTGTTGTCGATGATGTTTGTAACTCCCTCTGAGAGTGGGCTTTTGACTCCATGCTAAGAATCCAGACTTACCTTTCCAGGGCTGAGGTTACAGATTGGCAGCCCAAAGGCCTAATGGATTCTGCAAATGTGTTTTGTTAGCCCCAAACTGTGTCTTTTTTTAAAAAAAAAAAAAAGAGCTTCCATTTAAAATAGGAATAATTTACATAAAAAGCTCAACTTCTATATTCACTTGAAAAATTAGAAGATACAGCACCACGGCACTATTCTGGAGACAAAACACTTTCTTTAGCCCATACCCTTCAGTTGGTTGGTATTTTCTGAGTGACTGATACACACATTATGGTATCTGACTGGTTCGTGAAACCGTGTGAAATCGAGACTCCTGCTTCAGGCGAGGGAGAGGTGACGATTCTGCTCCCAGCAGAGCCCTGGGGGGCAGGCCGTCTCCCCCAGACGACCCCTTTCTGCTCTCTTGTGTTAGGGATGGCTGGTTACACAGGCGGGAGGCGAGGGTGATGCAAGGGGCCGGTCGGGGGAGATGCATGGCCTTGGGAGGGACAGTGACTCGGGCGCAAGAGAAAGATGTGTGTAACAAGGTCAGAAATTCTCCGTCTCTCTCTCTGATTTGTTTCTTCTCACCCTCCACCCGCCCCAAGATCGCGAAGCCGGCCCCGAAAGTCTCACCGCCACCGTCATCACCACTGCCCCTCGCGGTCTCAGAGTTCGGAGTCCCGCTCCTCAAGCTGTGACAGCAGGTAACCCCCTCCCTGAGGCACCTCCTCACCCCGGCATCTGCCCAGAGCCCGTCTGAGACGCGGTCACCGTCAGCTCTGCCTCCCACTGTCACTGTTGGGGAGGCCGCTTTCCCAGCAGAGGGGCGCCCCCGCCTTGCACTCAGGCTGTCTGCACTTCCCGGTAGAGAAGGGGCTGCAGACAGACGGACCGCTGCCCCCACCTACAGGACTCGATAACACCGTGCTTCCGTGTCCAGCTACTGAGCACTCTTCCTGATCCCCTGTGTGATCCCCTCTCCAGCCCTACGAAGGAGGCACTATTGTCATCCCCATTTTAGAGATGAGGAAACTGAGGCACAGAGAGGTTAAGGAACTTGCCAGGCACGTAGCTACTAAGTGACAGAGCTTAGGACTGAACTGGGGCATCTGGCTCTGCACTTGACTGTCTCTCACTAAGGGTTGTTCTAAGCACAGAGAAGCTAAGTGACCTATGAAAGGCCACACAGCACAAGGTACCTAGCTCTGAGGCCCTTCCGAGTCTGGTTTCTCCTAACCTGGAACCTCTTTTTGCTGACACATTGGCTGCCCTGGCCTGAGAAGAGGAAGAGGTTCTTGTGGGTGAGGGGAGGGAGTGGGGCTTCGCTGAGGCTGGCGTTTGACATTGTTGAGACCAGTGGGAACATCAAGGGCCCCCTGATGGTACCAGGCCAGCTTCCAGATGTCAGAGGCTCCTTTATTCTTTCTTAAGTGCTTCTCACACTTGGCTACGTGGGCACGTCACTTGGGAAGGTTTAAAAATCTCACTGTCCCGGTCCCACTGCATCCCAGTGAAGTCAGAACGTCTAGAGGAAAGAGGAGGAGAAATATGTACCTAAATTCTACCCCGGGCCAGGCGCTGTGCTGCAGCTGCAAATACGTTCTCTCTCTTAATCACCCCAGTCACACCGTGAGCTAGACCAGAGCTTCTCCACTTTGGCTGCACTGTGGTCACTTTGGAAGTTTTAAAAATACCAGTGCCTGGATCCCAGCTCCACACATTCTGATCGAATCCAGATGAGGTAGGTCCAGGGCAGCGAGATTTTTAAATCTCCCAGGTGATGTGAATGTGGAGCCAGGTGTAAAAGCGTTTGAAAGGAGAAAGCAGCCCCTGGCGTCGAGTACTGGAGCCTTGGTGTTCCCACTGGACAGCAGCAGCTTCAAAGGGCATCACCATCGCACAAGGCTGCTCTGTGAGCCTGAGTGGTCCAGACAACAACAAGACCCTTCTGTAATCAGGTCCGAGCCCAGACAAAACAGGAACTTTGTCCAGAACCCAAAAGTAACCCAGCATCTCTCCATCCTGGCAAACGTGAGTGACTGCCGCTCCTTTACCAGTTGTAGCCTTGACCTCAGACACCCAATCAGAGAGTTACCTCCGCTTTCTGACAGCACCCGGTCCAGGCCAAAGCCAGCTCTCTGCGTGCTCCCAGAGTCCCCGACCATGTGCTCATAATAGGTTCTCTCTAACACCCTCGGACAGAGACGTCCTCCACTCCCCCGTGACGCGCATTCCCTGCCACTGCAGGGAGCAGTAACGATGCTTGTTCAAGTACAGGGCGCCCCCAGTGGGCTTTATCTGGAGGGTGTTGACGCACTGAGCTCAACTGCATTACAGACATTTACAGCCGAGAAACCTGCGTGTTGGTGGGCAAAGGGGTCCGAGCAAGGTCACGGTGACTGGCAGAGCTGACACCAGGACCCAGGTCTGTGTGACTCAGCCTGAGGCCTGGGCTGGAGGGCGGTGCAGGGCCTGCTTGTTGACTCTCGGCGCGCTCCACTCTACCTTCTCCAAAGCTTACCTCTTCGGGAGAGGGCTCACCTCGCAGCCCTGGCCCCAGCCCTCCTGCTGCTGTCACATCTCCCGCTGCTGTTGCCGCCCGAGCTCCCCAGTGCCTGTTGGGCTGAGAGGCACTACAGCACAGGTGGGAGCAACCTGAGAGCTGGCCTTCGGGCCACACACTCCGTAGAAAAGTGACCTGGAGGCCCCAGAGCAGAGAGGGACACTCCAGCGCAAGAACCAGAGGCATTGGTTCCCACGGGGACCCTCGTTCCACCACTTACAAGCTGTGTGACCTCAGGCAGGTCCCTAAACATCTCTGAGCTTCAGCTCTCTCATCTGAAAATAAAGTAATATCTGCCCTGTGTATGTCTTCAAGTTGTAGAGGGGCCTGTGAAAGCACCTGCAGAGGGGCTTACAGGTGCCGTGCAAATCCACAAGGTGTTATTTTCATCACTACTGTGACTCAGAGCTCACAGGTAATGCAGGGTCCAGACACACCCTTTCTGAGGAGTCAGAGATTCCTTTGGTTTCCACTGCAGACAGGCAGCCAGATCTAGATGTGACAGGCTTGCGGAGGCATCTTTGTTGGTTTTGTCAGATATTTTCTTTTTACGTTTTGGGTGACAGTCAATAAGATGCCTCTGTTTCACAGATGGTAAAGTCACGTACACAAAGACACACAAATATAAGCAGCTACATTTATAGACAAACACATGAAAACACAGATGGACACACCCAGACATGCACACAGTCACAGACACAGGCAAGCAGCTAGACAATCACACAGGCACACAACTACCTCAAGATAGGGACCCTTCCTGTCTTCACAGCTGCATCCCCGGCCCCCACAGCAGTGCCAGGTACATGAATAAACATTTGTCAAATGAACAAATGAGAGAATCAATGAATGGATGGGTGGGTGGGTGGGTGGCTGCACACGTAATTCATACAGACACACCCAAACATGCTCTGTTGTCCTCAGATCCTATTGGTCCTTCAGTCACCTCTCTGCCATGCTCTCCATCAAAAGACCCTCAGCTTTCTCTCTCCTGCACCCAGGCACCGTGGCCAGTCCCCCGAGGAAGGGCGGAAGTCCCGCCGAAGGCATTCTCGCCGCTGCTCCAAGAGCTTCTGCAAGGCCAGCCCTGAGGCCCGGTCCAGCCCCGCGCCCAGCCAGCCCCTGCAGATGCTCAGCTTCCTGTCGGCCAGGGGTGTAGTAAGTATTCCGCACAGCCTGGAGGGGGTGGAGGCACAAGTTCAGGGCAGTGTATGACACATTTTAATTCAGTTTTGGGCAAATATCCGACTGGTTTCAGACCTCCTTATTGATTAACCAGATGGTCATTCACCAGCCTTTGGCAGCACTCGGCTTGGCGGCTTGGGAAGTGAGGGCTTGGGGGGACAGGAAAAACCCGAAGCCCCCGGCTCTTTGTCAGGGGAACTTGGAAAGTACATGTTGGCCTCCAGAGTGACATCTGCAGGAAAGCATGTATGAGACACCACAGGAGGTTTCTTTGGGGAGGAAGGAAAAGAGGGGGTCTTTGAGGCAGCAGAGGCACTGCAGCTTTGCGGTGACGTCTGCATCTTTGACAGCTAGGCTGCAGCACTGACGAGCAGCTGGGGTTTGATGTCACCTGTGTAAGCTCGGCCTTGAATGTATGCGAGAATTTTCCTCCAAGGAGCTGATAGCACTCGGCCTCTCGTGTCCACACAAGATCTCAGGGAGTTGAGGATGCAGCTGCCCTCACTAGTCCCTTCCACAGGTGGGACAGAAAAGCCGATGCTCAGAAGGGTTAAGGTCTGGAGTGAAGCCACTGAGTAAAGCAAGAGCGAATCCAGTCGAGGAACCCAGCCTTGAATGGGATCACGCAACAGTCCCTCAGGTCAAGAAGGAGGCCTGGAATACAACTTCAGACAGTTCGATGCCAGGAAGTTTGCTGAGCAAGGGATTTGGAGTTGGGTCTGAGCTCAACTTCCTAGCTGTGTGGCTTTGAGAAAGTCACTTAACCTCTTTGAAACTTAGTTTTCTCATTGGTAAATTTGAAATAATATCACTTCCATGTGGGATTGTTGGGGATATCCAATAACAGAAATCACGTGAAGGCCTTTTGTAGACTCTAAAGGGACAGACACACAAATAGGAGGAGATTCCACACAGACGTACCCTATGCTTACAGCTAACAGCTGGGAAGGGACCTGTCTCCTCTAGCTAGGCATAAATCTGAAAATTTCAGAGAGCTGCTCCCTTAGAAAGGATGAGGTGGAAGTAAGGAATAACTCAGGGGTTCTTGCTGAGAGGTCAAGGAAGAGAAGGTGATAAGCACTGGTTGGGTCTGGTTGACACAATAGTTATATCTCCAGTGCATTCTGGGAAACTCTTCTTTACCAGTAAAGGCACCATGTATCACCAAGGTCTCCTTTTGCCCAAATCTTCTACCTAGCTGGAGTCATCCACAACTCACCTCAGGGCCTTCCTTTGTAGAGATACCTGTAGTTGCTCAGTATTTGCAGATGGTAGATGCTCACTTGCATTCTCCCCTCCACGAATGTCCTATGAAAGGTCTTTCCAGTAAAGCAGGGAGTCCGGAGGCCTGGGGGCAAGTCTTGGCTTGGCAGGACAAATCCTTTTACCCCTCCCAGCCTCAGCTTCCTCAACTGGAAAATGAGCATGGTTATCCCATTTGTGTCCCAAAGGAATTGTTGCAAAGGTAGAAATAAATTGAAAATACAAGCAATAAGAGGTGGAAGAATGGTTTTAAGTTGGTAAAATCCACCCCGTCTCCCTGGTCATGGTATTTATGGCAACCCGTTCGGTGGCCCTAACTGACCCTCATTAAAAAGTGCCATTGGGAGCAACTGGCTTGTGTTTTCTCACCTGGGATGGTTTCCTAACCAGTCAGGTGCGAGGTGTTGCAAAAAGCCAAATGTTGACTCCCCCCCTACCCCAAAATTGTGGTCCTCCCACACCAGTGAGTGAGGTACCAGATTGGCTGTTGGTTCTTAGGGCCCAGCTGCTATTAGAAGAGCAGAAAGCTCATCCGCACCTAGAAGGCAGAGGCCTTAAGAGCTCACCTAATCCAATACCCTGATTCCAAACAGAGAACCTGGACTCACAGGAGAAAAATGACTTCCACGGGCTATGGCAGGTCGGAGTTGTTAAAAACTTGGGACTGTGTTTATGTGGTCAAATCCTGGCTGTGAGCTGGGGATAGTTGTTTAAACCTTTTTGACCTGCACTTTCCTCATCTGTTAAAAAAAACTGCAGATAATAAACCTCTTCCTCAAAAGCCTTGTTTTGGGGACAGAAGCAGAGTGATTTTGTACATAGTCGAGCCCAGTGCTCGGCACAGGGACAGAGATCAGCAAATAGAAGCAGGTGTTGTGATGAAAACATTCCAGATGCTGGCTCTGTACTTCCCAGCCGTGGAATCTTGAGCAAGTTACACAAACTCTCTGTGCCTCAGTTTTCTCCAAATCTGCAAAATGAGGAAAATAATAAGACCTACCTCATAAGAGGAATGTTGGGAGCATGCAATGACTCAACGTAAGTAAGACTTTCAGACTGTAACAGGCACGTGGTAGGTGCTAGGTTGCTGGCGGTGGATAGAAGCAGCAGCAGGATTAACCATGGAAGTAGTAATGGTAGTAGCAACGACAGTAGTGGAGTAGTAATAGTAGAATGGTTCCAGGCCCAGGTTCCAGGCTAGTCTGTGGATGAGTTGAGACCACAGCTAGAAGCCCTGCTTCCCCTGCTTTCAGTTTCCTCCCATCCTCAGTGGCAGCTGCAGCCCAAATGGCTAGCCCCACCCTGCTCGTGGCTGCCTGACTCCTGGGGCATCAGACGCCCCTCAAGTCTGGTCCTCTGGATGCTCTCCATGCTGGGCTCTTTCTCATCCTCTCTCCTGCACAGGCAGGGATGGAAGAGGATACCACATTGGACCAAAGATTTTCCAAGAGTCCTGGCCCCAAGATCTTTTTGAGCTCTCTGCTGAAGAGAACAGCACAGTCATTGTCATTGAGTCACCCATTCCATCACTTGTTCAAATCTACCAGTTATCTACTAAGCATCTATAAAGGGTCAGCTCTGATGTGGCTCTCAGGATCCAGTGAATAAGAAACAGCCTGTGCTTTCTTAAAAGGAAGACAGACAAGGTAAAAATTGTAAAAGACAATGCACAACAGTGAATGCTGAGATGGGACAGGAGGTAGGCAGGCAGGGAAGGGAATTGGGGTTAGGGTTAGGTTAGGGCAGAGGAGGTGACAACTGAGAAACTAGCCAGTGGAAGCAGGAAACAAAGGCTGGAATCAGGATGGAGAAAGAATTCCAGGGAAGGAGATGGGGTTCTGGGGGTTCTGGAGGTGAACAGGAGCCCAAGCGTGAGGGGTCTCCTATGCCATGGTTCCTGCCACACTCCATGGTGGGCATCGCATATGCAGAGCTCTTTAAAAATCAGGGGTGGGCACATTACATCAAGGGGGCCTGTTTGCATACATGAATATGCAGAAGTGGGTTGTATCTTGTTAAAATCCTAGTTGGTGAGCTAAAGATAACCTGAAGCCCTCTTTCTTGGTCAGAGCCCAAATCCAAATGGAGGGTCCCAAGGAGTGAATCCTTCATGGCCTCATTTGTTCCTTATCTACACTCAGTCAACTCTGTTCAAGGTGTTAGGGAGACAGAGAGATGTATAAACAGGCTTCCTGAATTCCAGAGCTCACCATCTAGCGGTCAACAGAAGGCTGCAATGCAGCAGGATAAGCGTTGTCATTAGGGCTGAGACTGAGTCAGTGAACGCTAGTACTCCCCCACTGTTCAAATATTCAAATACTTGCACACCAGTTGACAAACAGACCCTGTCACCACCCATCCCCCAGTCAACAAAGCCATCCCTTCCCTCCTCTGGTACCTTCTGGACCTTCTCACAGTCCAGCAGATAAACGGTGATACCTGGCAGCCCTTCAGTGCCAAGGCCAGCTACCTGCAGATGGGGCAGTACCCACACTCAACCAGTTGTTGAATATTTTGAATATCACCCCTGGAGGTGACGGAAGCAAGTACAATATGTAGTAGGACCGCAGAGGAAGGACCAATGTCTAAGAGATCTTGGTGTCTGAGAGGACTTTACAAATAAAGGAACATGTGAGCTGGGCTTTGAAGGATGAGTAGGAGTTCACCCAATTGAGATGGCTACTGAGATAGCAAAATACCACTGTGTGCCAGGCACTGTCACATACTTTACACGGTTTTTTTTTTTTTCTCATTTGATTCACAAGACAGTTCTTTGAAGTAGATGCCATCATTATCACCATTTTTCAGATGGAAAAACTGAGGCTCAGAGAGGTGAAGTGACTTAGGTCAGTAACCCAATGAGTAGGAAGGGGAGCTGGTATGAATCATGGCTTGTATCTCAGAAGCTTACTGTGATAGCCAGAGGGCCTATTGGATGACAGAGAGGTTGGTGGCCCCAAGGTCTGGCCACGCCCTGTCCTCTAGCAGGGGCTCCTCTGTGAGGTCTATCCTAATTGGAGGGGGAATCTAAAGGGGGCTGATCAAGACTGAAATTAGACCCAGGAGAGGGCAGTCTCCTCCTTTCTCCTCCTTCTGCCTCTAGCAAGCCAACAGCTGCCACATAACCCTTGCCAACAAAAATCAGCACAGATACGGCAAAAAAAAAAGGCAAAACTTGGGCTCCGTAAAAGAGGACCTCATGAAACTTGTGAATAGTAGGAAGCAGGAGGTGACAGTGATGAAGACAGGAACTTTGAAGCAGATTCGGATACTCCAGAGTTCTTGATTTCATCTCCCTATGAGACTGGATAACAGCCATAACTCATGCTTCCTGAGCACCTACTATGTGCGAGGTGCTAGGCTGAGTTCTTTACATGTGTCATCTCATGCATTTCTCATGATAGCCTTTCAGGGGATCTTCCGCTAGTATCCTCATTTTACAATGAGGAAACTGCAGCCTAGAAAACTTAAGTAAAAGACAGCTGTTAAATGGAGAAGTTAGGATTTCAACCCAGAAAGTCTACCCTCAGAGTCCAGGTGCTTAATTACTTGCCTTCCCTTGTGTCATTTCACTTCGCTGGGCCTCTGTGTCCTCATCTGTACCTTTAACTAATAAGCATACTTACTGCACAGAGCGGTTGTGAGGGTGGAATGAGATAAGGTACCCATTCATTTATAAGCCCCTACTATGTGCCAGGCACTGGGTGAATAGCAGTGAACAAGACAGAGGAGATTTCTACCCTCATGCAGCTTCTGTTTTATGAGCAAAACTTAGCCTGATGCTTGGGACATAACCCTCAGTATACAGTAGTTGCTAGTGTTATTGATTTGTCATCATAATGGCTGGGTTAAACTTGCCCCCAGTAAAAGCAGACATGATGTTTTTGAAGCATCTCTGGCCTCAAAAAGCGTAATTATATCCAAGATCTCAGGTGAACCTCAGAACAACTCTAGGAGAATGGCAGGATATGCCTCCTATTTTGAAGGCAGGGGAAATGAGGCTGAGGGAGCATGTATGGAGGGTCCAGCCTTCCCACCTCTGACCCAGGTTCTCACGTACATTCTGCAAAAGTGAGCTCTTGCCCAAACTAGGAGACTCGCTAATCCAATGCCATTCATTGCCATTTAGAGAACAAAGGGACTAAAATGCGGAAGCAGGGGGCCGTGAGACTGAGGCATTTGTGGGACCAGTTATTCTTTTTAAATGGAAAACGGAATAGCATTGTCAACTTTTACTTTTGCCAAGCAAGAACAGGAAAAAGAAAACCACCATTTTCTATACTGAAAGGGACATTTACCATCTGAAGAGGAAGAATAGACATGGCCTCAGAAGAAAGGATGAGCCTTTAAATCAAATGCATTTCGTTGGATGAAAAACTCATTCCACTGAACTTTTTTTTTTCTCATTTCAATTTGGACTGGTGAAAATTTTGCCTGACTGGATCCATGTAGAAATTTTCAAGAAAAGGTGGGCTGAGGGCCCTCAAAAGGGGCTTCCGAGAAATGATGAGGTTGAAGCTGCTGGTCCCCTTCAGCTTCCTGACGGAGGGAAGGAGAGACATCTGGCCTCAGGCCCAAGGTCAACTTCAGTGCACAGCCCTGTGGGACCACCCCAGCCCTAAAGGACTTTGTCATCTTCCCAACATCCTCAGCAGATCCCTGTCTTTCTCCATTCCTCCCCTCTCTAATGAACTCCTAACAGGTCAATGAATCCAGTCTTTTGATGTCTTCCTAATTAATGTGCAAAGGAAGATGAACAACAATGAGGAAAATAAACTTAATGTCTTTGTGAAACAAAAGGTTTAAAAAAAAAAAAAGGAATAAGCAGAACCCTCTAGCTAAAAGCTCTGCCATGCAGCTCTACATTCACATGAGAATTTCCAGTCCCCCCAT
This sequence comes from Phocoena phocoena, assembly GCF_963924675.1. Classification (NCBI taxonomy): domain Eukaryota; kingdom Metazoa; phylum Chordata; class Mammalia; order Artiodactyla; family Phocoenidae; genus Phocoena; species Phocoena phocoena. Next base: position 80,211,173 of record NC_089231.1, read on the forward strand.
ATGGCAGGGAGGGAAAAAAAATATATAGCCATCTCTCCATGGAGCCATTTGAAGTTCAGTAAATGGACTTGTTCAGTTTAATTGGAATTCTCTTCTTGATTGTATTTTTGTAACCTATTAGGCTGTGCTGTCTCTTGATCTCGGAATTCAGCCGAAAGTAAGTTTTGAAGTGTGAGAGGTTGCCTTTTCCCCCGTTCTTGATTAAATAATGATTTGAAACAAAAACAATAAATAACAGTGCCGGCTTCCCTGGAGGGCTGAGAGAAACTCCCAGTGAAACACCAGGAGCTGGAGTTCATGGTGGGGGGATTTAATTACTTATTAGAAAAACCCGAATGTTGACGCTGAGTATATTAAGGAAAAAGGAGAATAGGCAAGCTTATGAGTTTAAAAGAAAAACAAAAACAAAAACTGGAGCTTCACATTGGCAGGGGCTAAGAGAATAAAGGGAACGTATTCGTTTGTTTTCTCCCAGTGGCCGTGAGTTTGTGAAAACCAGTTTGTCCTTAAAAAAATCTGAGATTAGCAATCCTGACCCAGAAGGGAAAAGCTTGTAATAGCTCTGAGGTCTGGATATGGCTTCATGACTCTGTCTCCCGGTTCCTTTCATTGACAAAGTCCAAGAGGGTTCGAAAGGGCAGAGATGGGGGAGATGGAAGGGAGAGATGAAACATACAGGTTGCACCGTGTCTGTGCTGCTTTCAGCTAGATCTGGGTAGCAGCGAACACTTAGAACAGAGGGTCACAAACTTAGTTGTCTCAAGGGCCAGGCAGCTAATAGATACAAGCAGCAGGGAACCCATAAGGCCTGGGGCCGGGAGAGCTTGTGCTGCTTCCAAAAGGGGCAGCTGCGATTACTCACAAGCCAATTATTACCAAGCAGGAATGTCGACTCAATCTTGCCAGATCCTCTCATTTTTCAGCATGAAGTAGAAATGGGCTGTTATGTGGACCTGCCCCACTCTAAAATGTTGACAGTTCATTCAAATTTATTGTCGAACATAAATTTGTTTAGCCGGTAAATGGGCTAAAGAAAGCATATCTGAAACAATGTATAACTTGGCCTGTCCGTTTTCTAGTGGTGGTTTGGGGTGTTGAGACAGATGCCGTCCATTTATATCCCCTCCCCCTCCCCACTTCACACACTGCCAGCTTCCAGCTTCCAGGTAATGTTCTCTGGCTGCCAAAGACCACTTTGTTTGGCTGGGTGGCAGTTTGGACCTACTAGAGAATTGACACCCTTTGGGTGCAGCCTTTAACCCATGAGTGGCAGGGAACTGGTGTATAAATATCACAGCTCCCTCCCTGGTTGGGGTTAACTCTGGAGCTGTCTCTGCCTTGGCTCCCAGGGTGTCCTCCAGAAGCCCTCTGTGGCAGCTGGCTTGATAACGCATCTTCATCTGGCTGCTTCTCTCCCCTGTTCATTGCCCCCACTCTCCTACTGAAGTTCCTTGTCCTCAAAGAAACGGCCAGCACTGAAATTCCTGTCTCAGTTTCTAGGAGAACCATATGAAGACAGGCGCATTTCACTTGGTGATGAAGCAAATCTTACAGGGGCTGAATTTTTGTGCCAAGCCCCAAAAGCAGGCCTTTGTGAAGACATAAAAAGAAGGGCAAGTCTGGGATGGAGGAAGGGGTCAGAGTGGACCACAGAAGAGAGCCCTGGTATGAGGGTCCCAGATCTTAGACAGGGGTCCCGGGTACCATGAGGGCATTGTTCCTGGACAAAAGTGGGTCTAGGATGACTCCTCCCAGCGGGCCTCTTGAAGACCGTTTTGCAGCTAAGCTGGGGATTACAGGGGCACAGAGCAGTTATGTGCATACAAGAGAAATTTCCAGTGGATGAAGAAGAGCTCGTCAAAGACAACTTGTGAGTGGCCTGTTATCTAAATGAGGAGACGGGGAGGAAAGCGAGGGAGCCATCCTGTCACGCCAGCAGCCAGTGGGCAGCAGTCTGCATCCTCCATGCGGAGGGGGAGTGAACATCTGACGAGGAAGGAGACACTTAGAGATGGGAGGCGAGCGCACAGAGGCCTCTGTCATCTGCCTGTCATAAAGTCCTTGACTTCACGAAGGTCTCCCCTGCATTATCATGGCATCACTCCCACACGCACGCACACACACGCACGCTCACACACACACACCCCACAGTCTGCCTTTGGCCCCCCTCCGTTGTGTCTTTCCTCCGTGTGTGGGGTGACTGGAGAGCTCTGGAGAAGGAGGAATCTGAGGCTAAGAGGCCATTAAACGATCCAGACATCCCTACTGAGTTTATGAAAATGTTTCTATCACCTGGAAACAGAGATAGAGCCCATCAAGACTGGTAAAGACAAAACCACATAGAGTTCAGCTGAAGGAAGCAGGAATGCAAGTCTTCGGGCCACCACCCCTTCCCGCGGCCCTCAAAGTAATCCTTAAAGCAGGCCGAACAGGGGGAGAAGATTTGCGTCTCCAGGACCTGCTAGGCATGTCATGTTACACTGGTTGTGCCCTGTCCAAGGGTGACTGGCCTTGGAGTTACACCCCACCGACCCTCCATTTGTCGAGCCAGCTGTGAAAACCGATGTGGGGCTGCTTCAGCCCAGAGAAAGGTATATCTCTTTTCTAATTTGTCTGGCCAGAGTGGGGCACCATTTTCGAGTTCCTGACCTAGGGGGAGCACCGTTCTAGCACCCGAGCAAAGTCACTGCATGGGCCAGCAGCCCTGTTGCGTGCAAGAGGCCAGACCCATTTCATCTCTTAACCTGACCTCCCAGAATAGCAGAAGGTGGAAAAGGGAGTAAGGAGACCCAACACCGCTTGTCTCATCTGGAAGGCTCCTCGGGTCAGGAACTTCTCACCTTAGCCTGGAACTTACGCTGTTGAGCATGTGTAGACTGGGCTCCTGTGTGCTTTCTCTGAGGGTCCTAGGTCTGATGAGGGCCAGGAGGAAGAGCAGAGGGCATTCCTTCTCTTTGCCACTGGCCTGGACCTAAAACTTTATTCTAGAGGTTCTCTCTGGCTCACATGCCCAGCCCTAAGCTGGTCTCAAGACCCCAACTTTCAGCCCATCCAGATGGAGACAGGAGGTAAAACAAGCAATTACTGCCCCCTCGCCCCAGTAAGAGTGCTGTGGCAGACAGAAGCCACTCATGAATGAGTGAATGAATGAAAGAGTGAATGTTAGAATGAGTGAAGTAGAGAGTTTTGTGCTGTCCTGGCCTGGGGCTCAGAGAAGGCTTTCAAGAGGAGGTGATATGTAAACTGGAAGATGAATAAACTCAGCCATGTGAAGTGAGGAAGAGGGGAACAGTGTTCTAGGCAGAGGAAATGGCATAGGCAAATGGCCTGGGGTTGGGAGAGCGAGATGTGGTGTTAGAACCGAGAAAACTTTCTAATCGATTGGCCTAAGGTCGTGGGGGCCAGAGTTGGGGGGGCGGGTATATGGAAGAGATGAGGTTTGTGAAGGACACAGGGTTGAGCTGTGAAGTGTCGGCACTGTCACGCATGTCAAAGAATTTAGATTCATCCAAAGAAATGGGACTTTTAAACAAGCAGGAGAGGTTGGTATTTTCAAGCCCCAGGGTCAGCCCAATGAGGGCATTTCAGTAGTACATTTATCTCTGTTTTTCGTGCCGATGGGAGGGCATGATGCCTTAGAGACTTCTCAGTTCTGATCACACAAGTTGCACGTGGATAGTGGCCGTGGTCAGGTAGCGACACTCTGAAAGTGTCCCTGTGAGCTCAGGATGTGGGGTTGAGAATGTGAAAAGGGCAAAGTCCCCTTCTATATCCACGAGCCCCGAGGAGCCTTATGTTCAGGAGATCCTTCCCCCTGGGGACTCTTGATGCACCAGGACATATCCTTTGAAATTAGTAGTCAGGGTGGAAACAAGTACCTGGGCAGAGAAAGGCCCAGACTGGATGCCTCCAGGTAGCAAAAGCCATAGGATACTGGAAACCATTGTATTCATGGTCCAGCCTGGTTCCTTCCAGGAGGGGTTCACCTGAGTCACTTGTGATACACTGGCTACCAAACATTCACTGTCTCTGAGACAAAGATTCCATGAGCCCATCCCCAGACCAAGCCCCAGCCTGAGAGCCCAGGTCCCAGGATCTAATTGCCTGGCACGATGCTTTGTCATTCCTGACAGAGGTGGTGGAAATACATATGTAGCCATTGAACTCTCAGAGGTGGGAAGGATATGGCATCCAACTTGCAAACTGCAAGACAGAAAGGAGCTGAATGGAAAAAGGGCCTTTACATTAATTTTTAAAGAAGTCTCACACTAGAAAACCCCACTTGGGCAACCTTATTTTGAGGTCCCTTGTCCCAGAGCAAAGCTAGCCAGATTGCCAAGCATGTACAGTGGCAGCCACGCTGGGTGGAACTTGGTAAAGCTGGACCACCACCTTGTCTGTGTGCAAAGCCTCCTGGGAGAATCTGCAAAGGAAGTCCCACCTCCCCAGCTCCAGGAGCTGATATCCTGAGCTGGTGGAGTCATCACTGTTATTCTCACAGTTCCGTTGTCTCTGTATCTCACCCTCATGACCAACTGCTGAGAAGGCAGAAGGGTTTCCTTAAGAAAGCCCAGAAGTCCCCCTTCTTTAGGCCCAAGGTGCATGGGAGAAACTGGGTGGGAGAAGCAGGCTTTTGATGGTGAGGCCTACACTAATATTTGCAGGGCCTGGGACAAGCGCATAGAAGGAGAGCCACACACTATATATGCAAATGTTTATAAATCAAGCCATCAAACTTAGATGAAATAGGTTCTCCTATCTTGGCAAACATACCTTCAAAATGATCTGGAAAGTCAGATTTGGATTTAGAATCTTGGACCCCTCGGAGCGCCAGGCCACAACATGACAGTGTAGAGAGAAACTGCCCCGAGGCCCTGGCCCCTCCCATTCTCCCCCCATGTCCTTGCACTGTCCAGCACCGTGATGGACCTCCCACCCAAGCACACGGACACCTAAGCCTGAACATCCAACTTCTGTTCAAATAGCCACACTTTGACCTAGGAATGTGCACACTTGAAGCATGGTCTACCCCTGGGAGGATAGATCCATGGATGATCCTGCAGAGACCCTGGAAGGGGACTCAGGGGTCATTTAAACAGAGAATTCTGGGATTTCAGGTCCCCAGAGAGTCATTTCAGGGGGAGTGGTTTACAGGTGGTGCCTTCTCAGCCCCATAGATTTCTCACCCCAAAGGGATGGTTATTGCTGGAGGAGACCCAGGGCAGAGGTCCATCTTGCCCACATCTAAGCATGGTATTGTTGCGGGACCAGAACCAAACCCACTATGTCATCCCAGCTGTGAGACTGGTCTGAACGTTTAAAGAAAACCATCCATTGTACTTCTAAACACACCATAGCCTTCCCGAGGGCTGTCTCTCCCTCGCCTCCTTTACTCCTTCATCTGTCCTAGATCAGCCCCACACAGGATCCTGGGGACCCCTCCTCATTCCCAGGCACCCCAAGGCAGCCCCTCCCAAAGCCGTTTGTCACAAGCACACCTTCCCTGTTCCCCGCCCCCCATCTTGACACCTTACATTGATGCGAACTCTAGCCGCCATCTGCATTGTCAGCAAGGGTTTCTTGATCCAACTTGGGCATTAAGGGACTGATGAGGTTAGTGTTGATGGCTTGAGGTCCCGTTACTGAGAAAGCCAACCAGAAGTGATGCTTCACCTGTCAAGAACACTGAAAACCCAAAACCCAAAGTTGAGGGCCAAGTGTGAGGATGTACAGAAAGGTGTGTGTTTTTTCTTGTCATTTGCGACTCTAATGATGGACTCACCTTGCCCGCTCTTCCCTTTCTCTTACACCTTACCTACCTACTAAAGGAGGAGTTCTTGCTTGGTAAGTGGATATAATCCGCAAAGACATGAGAGAATTTATTAGAAGCCACTCGAGCGCCTTAGCTACCTTCTCCAGGGGGAAAAGGACACACGCAGATATCCGTAGAGAGCTTTTTTTTGTTTGTTTTCCGTCAGACAGTTTGACTTCCATTTTTTATTTTTTGTCCCCTCTTTCTTTTCCCCTTTAGTTGAAAACTACTAAAATATCATTTTGTGACCTTGACTTTATATTAAAAAGAACCTCTCATCTTTATTTCATTTCTTTTCCCCATGTGATATTTGTTTAGGGTTCTATTCGGGCAACTTTTTCTTTAAAAAAAAAAAAAGTCAAATTTGTTGAGGATCTGGTTGACGTTTAAATTTTTGGCTTTATCTCCTTTTTTTGTTCTTAAGTTTCAAGATATATTTTTTCAGGCCCATAGCCTCCTTTCTTTCCCCCCACTTTTCTTTATTTTTATTATTGTTTTAGGTTAAGGGTGTTTACACCCCCCCTTCTCTTAAGTTGTTGCTTTCGTTTAATTCCGTAGAAATTAAATTTTGTATCATTTCCTTTTTCTTTGGTTTAATCTGGATCGCATGCTTTTTTCTCTGCATGATACCTAAATCTTCCAGTTATCCTAGAAGGGGGTAAAGAAAAGATCTCCCTTCTGTGGTATTCTTTTAGGAATTTGTGCTTTTGTCTTTTGGCGTCTCTTCTTGCCTCTCCTCTCTCTCTTTCCTTTCGTTGCAGTGCATCATGATGGTAAACATTTCTTGGTTATTTAGACACAGCCCGCAGACCCAGCGCGCAGCAGTGTCCGACGGGTGTTTTTGCTTTCAGATCACTGGGCCGGGGGCTGCTACCCTCTTTACCAGAACTGCCAGGCTGCTCGCCACGTCCCGAGGACGCTCCCAGGAGTATGACTCGGGCAATGACACCTCCTCGCCACCCTCCATGCAGATCAGCTCAGCCAGGTCTCGGGGTCAGGAGAAGGAGAGCCCCACTGGGGGCCTGAGCAAGAGCCGGGGCCCCAACAGCGGCAACACCTCTGATTCAGGGAACTCCTTCACCACCTCCTCCCCCCAGAACGAGGGGGCCGCTTTGGAGAATCTCTCCCCCACCAGCAGGGGCAGAGAGTCAAGGTCAGTGCACCTGGGTGGCAGGAGGGGGTCCTGCCTGAGCTCCACAATCTCAGTCTCTCACCCTAGCACTACACCACACACACAGACTCCAGCTCTTTTATTTGAGAGAAAGAGAGAGAGAGAGAGAGAGATTGGCATCATTTTTGAAAAAACTATCCAAGGAGATCAGCTTCAGGTATAGCTGGATCCAGGGTCTCAAAAAATATGTCATCAGGAATCTGTCTTTCCTATTACATCTCTCAGTTCTGCTTCCCCCTCTCTTGGCTTTATTTTCTAGCAGATCCTCCCAAAGCATTGGCAAAGATGCCATCCAGTTAACATTCTATCCGTCTAGCCAGCCAATGGAAGGAAAATGCCTCTTTCCCGAGAATTTCAGCAGAATATCAGGGCAAGTGCTCATTGACTCTGCTTGGCCCAGCTTGGGTCATCTGCCCACACTAGACCAATCACACTGCCCAGGGGATGCAGTATTCTTGGCTAGAACTTGTCATATGCCACCATCAGGGCTAATGAGTCTTCCCATGTACACTAAAACTGGGGAATGTCTGGTTCTCTGAAGGAAAAGCAGGGTACTGTTATCAGGAGGAGGGATGGAGGCTGGGCAGGAAAAAACAGATATCAGTTTGCCAATAATCAGAGGAGAAAGTCTAACATTTAAAGTCACTGTCATTTTAAAGTATACCACAGTATTTACCCAAACGCATTGAAAATTTATGTCCATACAAAAACCTACACATGGATGTTTTTATAGCAGCTTTATTCATGCCCAGATTTGGAAGCAACCAAGATATCCTTCAATAGGTGAAGAGATAAATAAACTGTGGTCCATACACACAATGGAATACTATTCAGCACTAAAAAGAAACAAGCTACCAATCAACGAAAAGACAGGGAGGAAACTTAAATCCACGTTACTAATAGAAAGAAGCCAATCTGAAAAGGCTGCATATTCTACGATTCCAACTACAAGACCTTCTGGAGAAGGCAAAGCTATGGAGACGGTGAAAAGATGAGTGGTTGCCAGTGGTGAGAGGGTGGAGAGGGATGGATCTGCCTGCCTCGGGGCATCCCTGGCCTCAGTTCACACCCAAGCTCGGCTGGGAGCCAGGGCTGGGTCAGAGCAAACGTCCATGTCTCCAAGAACAGGCAGTGATGTTCCCAGATATCTACTCATATACTTCAGGGCTGTTATGCAGGAAATACTGAGAATAGCAACAACAACAAAAATAATAACGGCAGCTAGTATTTATGGAGCCCTGAGGTACTATGCCAGGTGCTTTCCATAGATAATCTTCCTAAACTCCTTCTGAAACCTTTATGGGATAGGTTGTGTTATAATTCTTTTTTAGCTGATGGTGAACCAAGCTCAGAGCAGTTAAGAACCTCACTTAATAAGGGCGGACACCGGGATTGAAACACAGATCTGTCTCCAGAACTGGAGTTAAGCCTGAACAGCATTTAGCAGTCACCTGCTTAATCTGATCTATGTGGACAGCCAAATTAAGTAACTTAGACCCAGCCTTTCACTGTGAAGTATAGATGATCTTTAGATCCGTGGCTATTTATGTCATGTCAGCTATGAGCAGAGGGCAGAATGGAAGAGACATCAGCTCTAAATCAGGGGAACCACAGACAGTAAAGGCAGGGGCTGGCAAGGTAGCAGGGACGTGGGCTTCAGGGCTGGACAGATCAGGGTTTGAGACTCTGGGTGGCCGTGAGCAAGCAACTCACCCTTCTGGGTCTTCTCTGTAAATAAGGGATAATAATAGTGCCAACTTCCTAGGGTTGTTGGGGGCTAAATGAGATGATGCTGTGAAGCTCCCAGGATGTGCAGGGGCTCAGCCTGTTTTTTCCACAGCTGTTTATCAATGACCTAGGACATTTGTCTCAGGCTCTGTCCTGGTGCTGGGATACAGTGTCCAGAGAGACATGAGTCCTGTCCCCAGGGAGCTCCACGTCTGGGGGAGGGAGACAGCAATTATAAGACCAAGCGAGCCATCTAGGGGTGGGGGGAGGCATTGGGGCCTGGGGGCTCTGATAACACAATGGAGGTCACACAACCAGCCTTAGGGGGGTCGAAAGCCTGAACCATGAGTAGGAGTTGTCAAGTGAAGAGGGTTCCAGGCAGTGGGAATGTTCTAAAGCCTGCAGACAAGGAAGGGAATAGGAATATTCCAGGAGGGACAAGTAGTCCATTATGGCTGGAGTCAAGAGAGGGAAGTGCCAGAGCTGAGAATGGCGTATGGGCAGGGGCTGGGTCAGGATGAAACTACATTAATGTTATTTGAACTTGACCCTTGGCCCAATCCCAATGAGCATGTCCTTACTGAGAACCAACAGGAACCCAGCATGGTTCTAGGCAAGGTGAGAATATGACAGGACCCTGTGCTTTGGGTGAATTTGTACAAGCCTCCACCCTTCTTTGGGTCTCCAGTCCCCCATCTGCAAAATGGGCTACGCCAGTTTCCCAACTTAAACCAACTACATGTCACTTTCTTGAGTCGTTCTGTATCCAGATACTACTGTTACTCTTATTTACTTTAATAAACTCACTTTTTAATATGAGGAAACTTGTAGTACTATCTTAAATAGAAAATTTGTATCACCTGTCCTCAATAGAATGCACCTGTGAAAATACATATGATTCAATCACTGTATTTAATTCTGGTTAGTTACAGTTGCCTGCCCAAGGTTCTGAGTCTCAGGCCTGCTCTCTCTCTCTTTGGGAGATTGCAAGCATTAAAGAGACAGTAAAACCCCCCTAGTACCCAACCCGGGCTTTCTCATTCATATGATCAGAGGGACTGGAAAGGGACGAAATCTTCCACCATGTGATTGGATCATACCCATCACGCACCCTGTGGTATGTGTCCTACTCTATCTCTGCTCCACTAACATCCGTGGTCTGGGAAGTCTTTCCAGAGGTAGTAAGACGGGGAAAGGTGGATGGGGGGTTCTGAGAGCACCACAGCCGAGGCAAAGTACGGAGGTGAGTATCAGCTGAAGATGCCCTGGACCAGCGGGCGGGCCAGTGCTAACAGCCATTCTCCCCTCTGCAGAGGATTCCAGTCACCCTGTCTGGAGTGCACCGAGGTGAAGAAGTCCAGTTTGGTCCCATCCACAGCCCGGAGCTCCCCCATGAGAGGGCGCTCCCGCAGCTCGTCCTGTGCCAGCGCCCACTCCTCCAGATCTCCAAACCCCAGGACCTCCCCCAGGTACACCAGGAGCCGATCCACCTCCTCTGGGAAAAGGTGAGTGCAATTTTGACCTTGGCTCTGCAGCTAGTTAAGGTAACTGGAGATGTCGTTTGACCACCAGGCGACAGGAGTGGAACAGATTTGAGTTTGAATGCCCATTCTATCTATTACTCACTGGTGGCCTTGGTTGTCAGTTAACCTGTCTGAGCCTTAGTTTCCTCCCCTGCAAAATGAAAACCGTAACAATACTTACCCTGAAGGATTGTTCTGAGGACTATAAGACACTTAGATCAGTACTTGGAATATAATACCAGTTTTGATTGTTGTTATTGGCATGAGGATGCATTCACGTGTATCAGTTATCTTCTGCTGCATAAAAATTATCCCCCCAGTGTAGCATCCTTATCAATAAGTTTTTCGTCGGTTCTTGATTCAGTGGATCAGCAGTTTGGGCTGGGCTCAGCTGAGTGGTTCTTCTTCTGTTCTCTCTTGGGTTCATGCATGTGTCTTCCATTAGCTGGTGGGTTGTCTGGGGGCTGGCTGGTTTGAATGACCCCAGCTGATTCATCTCTGCTCCATGTGGCCTCACATCTTCCAGCAGGCTTGTCTGGGCTCGTTCACATGGTGATGGCAGGGTTCCAAGAGAGAGAAGTAGTGTGCAAGGCCTCGGCTTGGAACAGGCATGACCTCTTCAGCTGTTTTCTTAGCCATTGCAAGTCAGAGGACCAATCCAGATAGATGCAAGGGATGCTCCTCTTAGTGGGAGGAACTGCAAAATCACACTGCAAGGGGCATGGATACAGGGAGAAGAATTGTGCCCATTTTTTTCACTTTACCACTCAATTCTAATAACCCCTGGTTATTGTTTGATTTTCTCATGTGGAATAACGATATGGCAGAATGCAGAGACATGCGATCTCAGGAATTGGAAGATTCCATCCAATCTAATCAACCCACAGCTTCATGGAGTCCAGCTTCCCTCTACAAACAAGAACTTCCAACAGCAACCCAACTATTCCTCTTCGGCAACCGTATCAAAAAACAGTTGCTTACGTAGGTGGTTACCTCAAGACCAGTTCATTCAAAATAAGGAGGCAAGGAAGCTAACAGAAATATTCAACATGATGGAGTGACATAAGTAGAAGAGCAAATCAGGCTAAAAGGAAAATTGAGAGAAATAAAATTAAATCAGGAGGAAGGTTAAGTCCCAAAGCCATGTCCTACCATTCTGTATGGTTGGCCATCTGTATCTGTGGGTTCCACATCCCTGGTTATGAAAGGCCAGTGTATTCAATATACTATGCCATTTTATATAAGGGACTTGAGCACCTGCAGGTTCTGGTATCTGCAGGGACTCCTGGAATCAATCCCCTGCAGATACCGAGGGATGACGGTTATTGCTATGGAGGTGTGCTGCAAATGTGACTCTGAGCTCCCTGGCAGACAAGGCAAAAAGGGAAATTGTCCCTTTACATTATTAACAAAAAAGATAAAAATTGAACCAGTTGCTTGGAAGAGCAGTTATTTCTGAGTTTTAAGTATGAAAAATTATTCACATGGCTCCACAGAAAAGGGACACTATGTGGTACAGTGGCTAGAAATGCCTGACGTCCTTTCAAAGTGTCCAAAAGCATTGTTGCATCGTAACTCTTTTTTATAATGTCTCTCAATATATAGCCAAAGAGCAAGTTGGCAAAGCAAATTTTTCAGGGGCCATAGCTGGACACTGTCCCAGGGCACTAAGACTGGAGGAGCTGTATTACTTGTCCACACTCCTTCCATCACGCTGGGCAACATGTAAGAATAGAGTCCCAAGGCAATGGTTATTATGATCACCTAAGAAAGTAGGAAGGGGCTAAGGAACACCTGGGTGAGGGCAAGTCAGAGCAAGACTTCTTTTCAAACTGAAAAGGACGGGAAAACTTTGCTAGTATTCCTGTGAGGGAAAGCTGGCAAAAACAGAGCATGAGAGAGTGTCCCCCGCTACTCATTCCTGTGCCTGTAGCAGACATTGCTAATCCATCACAGCCCTCTTTCCCACTGAACACAGACATGGCCACATAATCCCTCTGAACCCTGGCAGGAACTACTAGCAGATCAAATCAGCAACTGTGAGATGAAAATTATTTGAAAGACTGAGAAAGAAGGGTAGATGTTCCTAGGAAAGTGGTGGAGAAAGCAAGGCAGTCGTTCTCTAAACGTGGGAGGCATTAGCAAGAGGGAAGAAGACTGGAAATCGCACAGGGGTTCGTAATTCGGGTGCACAACAGTGTGGTCTAGCAGAAGTCAGGAGCACTTTGTAGCCAAACAGACCTGGGTTCAAACCCCTTACCAGCCGAGTGACCTTGAACAAATTATTGGGTTGGCCAAAAGGTTTGTTTGGTTTTTTCTGTAAGATGGCTCTAGTAGCACTTAGTTGTCTTTAACTTGATTCAAAACAATTTTGTTAGAGTGTATGTGACAGCTGTCATATCAGTGTGCATGAGGGAGGATATTTGGGGATATATGTATAGCTGACTCACTTTGTTATAAAGCAGAAACTAACACCATTGTAAAGCAATTATACTCCAATAAAGATGTTAAAAGGAAAACACTATATTAAAATTAATAAAAGTATTAAATATAATTATATTAAATATATAAAATAAACTTAAAAAAAATAAAGTTTCAAAATTTCAAAAAAAAGACATCAAAATCGGCGAATTTTTGTGTAGCCATTTTAATATTGGAGATGGAAGAAAAACAACTTTTTTGGCATACTATTCTTTATGATTTCAAGAAAGGTAAAAATGCAACTGAAATGCAAAAAAAGATTTGTGCAGTATATGGAGAAGGTGCTGTGACTGATCAAACATGTCAAAAGTGGTTTGCGAAGTTCTGTGCTGGAGATTTCTCACTGGACGATGCTTCACAGTCAGGTAGACCAGTGAAGTTGATAGCGGCCAAATCGAGACATTCATTGAGAACAGTCAGCGTTATGCCATGCAGGAGATAGCTGACAGACTCAAAATATTCAGATCAAGCATTGAAAATCATTTGCACCAGCTTGGTTATGTTAATTGCTTTGATGTTTGGGTTCCACATAAGCGGAAAAAAACCTTCTTGACCATATTTCCGCATGTGATTCTCTACTTAAACGTAATGAAAACGTTCCGTTTTTAAAACAAATTGTGGTGGGCGCTGAAAAGTGGATACTGTTCAGTTGTCTGGAGCGGAAGAGATCGCGGGGAGAGCGAAATGAACAACCACACCAAAGGCTGTTCTTCATCCAAAGAAGGCGATGTTGTATATGTGGTGGGATTGGAAGAGAGTCCTCTATTATGAGCTCCTTCTGGAAAACCAAACAATTCCAACAAGTACTGCTTCCAATTAGACCAACTGAAAGCAACACTCAATGGAAAGCATCCAGAATTAGTCAACAGAAAATGCATAATCTTCCATCAGGGTAAGACAAGACCACATGTGTCTTTGATGACCAGGCAAAAACTGTTACAGCTTGGCTGGGAAGTTCTGATTCATCCGCCACCTTTGAACAAGACATTGCACCTTCAGGTTTCCATTTATTTAAGTCTTTACAAAATTCTCTTAATGGAAAAAATTTCAATTCCCTGGAAGACTGTAAAAGGCACCTGGAACAGTTCTTGGCTCAAAAAGATAAAAAGTTTGGGGAAGATGGAATTATGAAGTCGCCTGAAAAATGGCAGAAGGTAGTGGAACAAAAGGGTGAATATGTTGTTCAGTAAAGTTCCTGGTGAAAATGAACAATGTGTCTTTTATTTTTACTTAAAAAGCAAAGGCACTTTTTGGCCAACCCAATACATCATCTCTCTCTGCCTCTGTGTCCTCATCTATAGAATGGGATTGATAATAGTACCTAACCCTAGGAAATGCTGAGGATTAAATAAGATAATATACACAAAACATTAGTTCAATAAAAATAGAACTACCAGGCTTCCCTGGTAGTGGTGAGAGTCTGCCTGCCGGTGCCGGGGACACGGGTTCGTGCCCCAGTCCGGGAAGATCCCACATGCCGCGGAGCGGCTGGGCCCATGCGCCGTGGCCGCTGAGCCTGCGCGTCCGGAGCCTGTGCTCTGCAACAGGAGAGGCCACAACAGTAAGAGGCCCACGTACAGCAAAAAAAAAAAAAAAAAAAATAGAACTACCATATGACCCAGCAATCCCACTACTGGGCATATACCCTGAGAAAACCATAATTCAAAAAGATACATGTACCACAATGTTCATTGCAGCACTATTTACAGTAGCCAGGACATGGAAGCAACCTAAATGTCCATCGGCAGATGAATGGATAAAGAAGATGTGGCACATATATACAGTGGAATATTACTCAGCCATAAAAAGGAACGAAATTGAGTTATTCGTAATGAAGTGGGTGGACCTAGAGTCTGTCATACAGAGTGAAGCAAGTCAGAAAGAGAACAACAAATACCGCATGCTAACGCACATATATGGAATCGAAAAAACTGGTGCTGATGAACCTAGTGGTAGAGCCGGAATAAAGACACAGATGTAGAGAACGGACGTGAGGACACAGTGGGGGGAGGGGAAGCTGGCACGAAGTGAAACAGTAGCATTGACATATATACACTGCCAAATGTAAAGTGGATGGCTACTGGGAAGCAGCTACATAGCACAGGGAGGTCAGCTCAGTGCTTTGTGACCACCTAGAGGGGTGGGATAGGGAGGGTGGGAGGGAGGCTCAAGAGGGAGGGGATATGGGGATATATGTAAAGCAGAAACTAACACACCATTGTAAAGCAATTATACTCCGATAAAGATATAAAAAAAATTAGTTCAAAATCTGGCACATAGTAGAATATATAATACTCATATAATAATAAACATTTCCTGTGTGCTGACTATATGCCAAGATGCTAAGTAATTGACCCTAATTTACACGTTTAATTTACAATTCTATGGGGTAAGTACAATTAGCCCATTTTACAGATCAGAAAGTAGTGGCCCAGAGAAGTGAAATCAACTGCCCAAAGGTCACACAGCTAACACGTGGCCAAGAGAGGAAGAACTCAATAAGGGGAAGTGGTTGATATCATTATTAACCATCCAAAAGGGAGGGGATTTCATCCTCAGGTAAGGGCTTGGTTCCTTTGCCTGGCCTCCAGAAGTAAAAAGGCCTGGAGACCAGCTGAATAAAACGCTGGACAGACGGGGCAAGCCCGGCAGAGCTCAGCAGGCCCCTCAGAGGCTGTCTCCTCTCTTCCAGGTCCTCCTCCCGCTCTCCCAGCTATTCCTCCAACTCTGGCAAGAGGAGCCCGCCTAGCAGAAGCTCTAGGTCCCGCCGCAGCCCCAGCTACTCCCGCTACAGTCCCAGCAGGTACCGCCCCCCCCCCCCCCCCCAGTCCCCACTCCTTTGCTCGGATCCGCCTGTCTGGCATCGCCTCCTCGACTTGCTTCTCTGGGGCGTCTCCCAAGCCCCGCGAGTTTCTCTCTGGTCAAGCCCTGCCGGGTTACGGATGGGAGATGACACAGCATCATAGTGGTTCCCTTTGCCGTGTCTGGAGTGGCAGTCAGGCCCCCAGTACATCCCAGCGTTCTCATGTACTCACCGCAAACACTCCAACGGCCACACCCCAGCCCTCAGACTCTTCGCACACCTAATACTACTCCTCATCCCTATGTCCATACCCCCCAGTTCTGATTCTTACTCGGCACCTGGGCCCACCTAACAGTCATATCCTCACCCTGCAATGCCCACCTTCAAAGGCTGACACCCCTACACACGTCCAGCTGCAAGGCCCTCCTCCGCCCCCGGGTACCCACCCATCCATGCAGACTCTCCCCACAGCCGTGTCATTTTCCCTCCCACCTCCCTAGGGGCCCCGTGCAGACCCCATCCCTGCCCCAGCGAGGGGGAGGGCAAAGGTAAGGAGGAAGTGAGTGCCCCCCTCCCACCGAAAAGCCAGGCCAGCCCCAGCTCCCCAGTAACATCCCCACCGCACCCCTTCAGGGAGCGGGACCCCAAGTACAGCGAGAAGGATTCGCAGCAGCGGGAGCGCGAGCGAGCGCGGCGGAGACGTCGGTCCTACTCGCCCATGCGGAAGCGCCGGAGAGACTCCCCGAGCCACCTGGAGGCGCGGAGAATAACGAGGTGAAGCCAGGAGGCACCCACCTCCTCCCTCACTTCCACTCCCTTCCCACCCGCTGGGGTCTCAGACTCTCCCCAGGCCTCCTTGGGGCTGGATTGCAGGGTTGTGGGAGCTCAGGGACACCCTGCCCGCCATCAGCCACCGAAATGAAGTTTCTGTTCAAAGCCTCGGGGGAGTCAGCACCCTCAGCCACCGTGCGGGCTTGCAAGAAGCGGGTGGGGCCTAGGCCGGCGGGGCTGGGTAGAATGCAGTGACCGCAAAGGGGTGAGCCCAGCCGGAGGAATCGGGTGTGGCCGGAATATGCGCATGCAGCGGGGGCGAGGGAGGCGGGGCTGGGCCGTAGAAAGAGGTCGGGCCTTGGAATGGGGACCCAAGCAAGGAACAGAACCGGGACTTTGCGTGGGGGCGGAGCCAGGCGGTGGCAACAGACCTCCGCCCTTAGACCCACAGCCCGAATGCAAGGCTTGAAGAGACCCATAGGTAATTATACCCTGAACCAAGTGTAGGGAGGGCAAACAGGATTGTTTAGGTGCCAAAAGGACTGGGAGGGAGCCCTAGTGGGTAAGGGGAGGAGCACTGTTTTGGAGAGGAATGTTGGCTCTGCCACTTTCCAGGTGAGCTGGGAAAGTCTCTTCATCTCCTAGAATCTAAGTTTTCTGACCCATGAACTATTGGAGGAAATAACTCCCAGAAGTATCATAAGGATGAAATGAAAAGGGGCAAAGAGATGTGAATGCAGTTTATAAACTTACATGCAGAACACTAGAACCCACTGTGTTCCACTGTGATGGACTGAATGGTCAGACTAGATGGTTAAAGATTCCTGTAACAGATAAAGTCTTGGACGAGAAAGGCCCTAGAAGAGAAGCCTGAGGTCTAAATGGACACAAATTTCTCAGACCTTGAAATGGAGAGAATGGCTGAATGTTGCCCTAAAAATGGCTCTTGACAATCGGTTGGCCTACCTCCTGGTCATCCAAGGGTCAGCTGCTCAGTCCAGAGACCCACAAGGATCCTGGCCTCCCACGCCTCCTCCCTGGAGGTGACGTGAAGGGGGAGGAAGAACTTGTGCCCCAGATAGTAAGGCAGAGTAATGGCATTGCCTTCTCAAGTGTCTCACAGAACACCCTGCCTTGGTCTGGCACGCAGGAAGGGAGTCGTACACCCACTGCCTTGACTTTCGAAGGTATCCTTGGAATGGACTTGGAGGAAGGCTGAGAGGAAGAGAGTTGCATTTCCAAAAGACGCTCTGGTTTCCATACTCAACCCCAAATAGTCCATCGTGATGAACCCATTCAGTGTTTCCCAAACTTCCATCCCCCACTTTTGCCTTGTCTGATTATTAAGTGTACCATTTACTTAATTTTCTGTAAATAGATGTGCTTTTTTTTTAAGAGGTCCATTTATTTCAAGAGGAAACTTGATGCACTACAGTGAGTGGAAAATCAGCCTCTTCTTTTTGCCATAAATAGAAGGTTCTAGTAAAAATAAAAATAGCAAAACAAAACTGTTGCCAGCTGGAGGTTCTCCCTGAGCCCAGCCTTGCTGTGTTTAAAAAAAAAAAAAGTGAGATTATGACTTTTCAAAACATATCAGCAGTAGACTGAAAGCATCTCCTTGATGTTCTCAGGACTGCATTTTTTTTTCCTGAGGAGCTGGGAAATGTCTCTTGGGACAGTGCCTGTGCTCCCTGGATTGAGGCTGGGAGGAGTCTTGCCCTCATGCCGTCTCCCTCTGGTCCCTGCAGTGCCCGGAAACGCCCCATCCCCTACTACCGGCCCAGCCCCTCTTCATCCAGTGGCCTCAGCAGCGCCTCCTCCTGGTACAGCCGCTCAGCCAGCCGAAGCTCTTCCCGGAGCCCGAGCCACGGCCGCAGCCACAGCCGCAGCCGCAGCCACAGCCGCAGCCGCAGCCGCAGCCGCAGCCGCAGCCGCAGCCGGACCCGCACTAGCAGCAGCTGCAGCTCCCGCAGCCCCAGCCTATGCTCTCGGAGCCGGAGCTACAGCTCAGCAGACAGCTACTCCAGCACAAGACGCTAAGCAAAGGCCCTCCCTTGAGCCGGCTGCCTGTGGTGCCCCTTTCACTCTGCCAGCCTCCCCCACTCCCTGCCCGCTCTGCCTTCTCCTTGGTATAGACATTGAGGGCTCCTGGGCCCTGTCCTTCCTGCTCCCCTGGGGGCGGGAGGAAAAGAGGGTATGGGGGCTTCAGCCTCTATGTCGAGCTCCTAGGAGCCTCCACCACACCACCCTGGGGCTCAACTCAGGCCTGAGCATATGGAGTGAACCACCTTCTGTTGGCACAGAGAAATCTCAAAGGTTTGTAAGAAGCGATGGGTCCGTGACTCAAAAGTTTGGGTCAGGCCAGGAAAATGTAGAGAGAGCTCTGCTCACCCGCTGCTGGCAGGTGGCACACGAAGGCCAGTGTGCTTCCTCACACCCGCCCTCATTCTCCTCTCATTCAGTCTCATGGCTGCATGTGTGTGGACCCTGATGGGAGTGAGGGGTGGATGTTAGAAGAGACCAAGGGCAGTTCGGGCCCAGGAGAGGGGCCGGTCCTTTCAGCTCCCTACATAGGCCAGAGCAAAAGCTAGAAGGCTGTTGGGTCCTAGAAAGGGAGACACGTGGGTAGGGGTCATGGACATTTCAGCTGGGGGTAGGTGTCGGGAGATAGGAGATGGACTCTCGGGCTGTGAGTGTAGAAGCAAAAAGGAGGGGGTCAGTGTGCCACTCGCAGTACCTCCACGTGGTCAGGAAGACGGGCCCAGTAGTTTCTAGCCAGGGAGAGGCCACCGCACCGTTTACACAAAATGCCTCTGGGCGGCTCACACGGACCCGGCGACCTCTGAGAACGGACACGGTGGACAGCAGGACAGCCTGGTCTGCGGCCCCGCTTCCCAAATTTGCCTCAGCCCTGTTAGCTGGCAGCAGCTTAATTCCACGGGACCGTCTGCTGAACGTTCACCAGTGCCGTGGCCCGCTGCCAGTCCCCAGCGCCAGCCAGTCTGCCCTTACCCTCCGGTTGGCGCCTGCCTGCCCCTCCCCACGGCCCAGACTGCCACACCCTGGATCCTCCCCAGTGCAGCCCAGCACCCACCCACCCTCAGCCTAAGTCGCCTCCTTTGCCTTTCAGGAATCTTGCCGGGATGGGGCCCAGCAGCTCAGGTTTGGGGGAAAAGATCCAAATGCAGCGAGTCTGGGGGAAGGGGGCTTGGATGCTCCGCAGCTCGCACTGGTTTCCGGAGTTTCTTATCAGCTCGGGAAAGCCCCACCTTCATTTCTGCCCTCGCCCCACTTTCCCCCGCCCAGGGCTGGGCAGCGAGGGTAAGTTGATCTCCAGCACACAAATACCACCAGCTGCTTCACCCATGGAAGGCCCTGAGAACAGGGGCGTGAGGGAGAAGATCCTTAAAATAAACTCTTGGGCATCCCCCTCACCAGCTGACTGGCTTTCCGGAGCCTTGCGGGTGAGTTTCCACTTTGTGGTGGCAACAGCAGCAGGACAGGGCGTGGAGGGAGAGGGTGAAAGGGACAGCTCCCAGCTTTGGATGCTGGGGCTTTGGGAAGCAGAAGCCAGACATTCTTTATCCCTTACACCCCAAGGAGGGGTGCGCAGGGGTGGGGGGGGGAACATTTTGAAAAAAAAATCCTTTTTCTTGGAAGCAGTGAAATCCTCCCTCCCGGTCTTTCCCATCACATCAGCCCGGGTCCAGAAACTGCCCTGCCGCCAACCGGAAAGTCCTTCCTCCACTGGGAGAGCGGGGCCAGGTGCCAGGGCGGCAGTGGAGGACCTGGCCTTTCCACGATGCCCTCTGGCCCAGACCTGGGCCCCGCCCGCCAAGACTAATGAATGCCAGTGCTACCACCGCAGAAGGCCCGATGGCAGGTGCCCTGGGAGGCCATGTACAGCAACTGTAAATAACCCTCTTCCCCGCCCAGGAGTCCAGACTGGACTCCAGTCTCCATGGAGACAAAGGCTTTCTGGAGCCACAGCAGTGAGAGACCCAAGAGCCGGCCCCCCGGTCCAGACTGCCTTCATTCAAGCAACTCTAGGGGATCATTTTGCGGGGGGGCTCCTAGCAAACCTCTTATTTATTTAGTTATGGTTATTTATTTATTTATTTATTTATGGGATTCTCGCTCTCTCAGTTGCCGTTAGCAGTATTCAAGTATTTATTTATATGGAGAGGGGTGTGTGTGTGTGTGTGTGTCTGGGGAGGAGGGGGAACTTCTACAGTATTTTTGTGCATCTCTCTTTTTTTTCCCTCATGTCTCCATGGATGGGATTTGAGAGGCTGGATGTGGATGGGAATGTTGGCCTTTTCCCTGAAGGGGAGACTCACAGAGCTCTAAGCTTGGAACACCCTGGAGGTGGCCCGGAAGCACTGCAGACCAAAGGTTCATGACTAAGTCCACGTCCGGTGAGGTTCAGGCCTGCGCTCCAGCCCCCTGCCCCCCAGCTACCTAACTGAGGTACCAGAAAGATGAAAACAGTCAAGAGGCTTACGAGCTAAGGTGCTGACCTGACATGGTAGAGTCACAGCTGACACGGGGGTCAGAGTCTAAAGTGAGCATGTAAGGCCGAAGCTGCAGAGTCTAAATCACCTGGGAGAGTCCTTTCGGGAGGCACCCAACGTGAGACAGATGTGCACATCTTAATCTCACCCTCGTTCCAGGGCACACAGTTAGTGGGTGAGATCATTTGCTCTTCTGAGCCTACCTAGTTGGTTTCGTGTAAGTTAACACATGCTTCTGACTCCCCCTTAGCTAATTTCTCCCCATCCCCTGAGAGCTCAAGGCTGCTCTGTGGACAAGCCTGCCTTGTGACGAGGTTATCGGCCATCCTGGGAGAGACACACAAACCCAAAGCCAAAGCCTTTTTCTGTGATCTCAGAAGAGAGCACACAACTATTTCTGAACTTAGAAAACAAAACAAACAAGATGAAAGGAGCAGCCAGAGTTTCCCACCAAGAAGGTCATTTTGGAACCTGTGTTGGGAACCAGGATCCAGCGGTCTTGACCAGCCCTGCCTCTCTGAGCAGCTAGCAGTGTCTTCTGGCTGCTGGCTGGAGACGGCTCCTGCCCTTTCCAAAGTCGCTCTTCACTGCCTTGACATGGCCAGTTTGCCTGGTCTAGCTTTGGGTCTGGTGAGACTTCTGCAACATCCCTGATTGTTTCCCTGGCAATGTGACTTTGCTCTGCCCTAACCCAAGCAAGGGAGTACCCCTAACCTGGGAGGGTTTGCAAGAGCTTAAATGCCTCCTGGGAGAAAAATCTGTCCCCTCCCTGTCACTTGGCGTGTTTCTCGAATTTCCTTTACATTTCCTTTTTTTCCATCCAAAAATAAAACTGTTTGGGGGGCGCTGGTAAACCTTGTTTAACCAGAACCCCCAATCCCTGGCACTGCTGTTCCTCTGCCTAGTGCACCTTCATTGCACTTCTGCTTCCAGGGAATAAGACAGATTGCCTGCAACCTGCTCATGGTGAGGACTTATTTTTAAAAGCAGTATGGAAAAAGGGAGGGGGACGTGGTTTGAGGTCAAGCAACATTCAGCCCTTCGCCCTTCCTGCTATGGATAGTCGCTAGATGAGTGGAGCTAGGCAAATTGCTTCCTTTCTGTGGACCAGAGTTTCCACCTTTGAGTAGTGGAGGAATTTCTGAGATACAACCCTAAACGTTGACCTGAGGCCTGGGCAATTCTTCAAAGACAGCGTGAGTTCACTGAGACCTAGAGAAAAAAGGAAAACATCCTCAAACATTTTTAGGAGGTTTTCAGTCATGAGAATAAAACCTAAAAGCAATATGTGAGCTCCCTTCAGTTGATTCAGAAAAGCTAATTCACATCCCCCACCCAGGGACATTCTAGTTCATCCAGGTTGGACTGCATTCCTACCTCCACGTCTTCCCTTCTTTGGAAAGTCAATCTTCCAGAAGCAAAAGATAAAAAGTAAAACACAAATTATGATGTTTGAAAGACACGAGGGTCTCAGTCTCAGAGAGCCCCCATCTCTTCATTTACTTAGACCCGTCTTCCTTTCCAAAAGGCTTTGCTTGAAGAGGCCAACATTTGGGGTGCTCCCAAAGGTTTGAAAGCACATGTATTTCTTCTCGAGCCCCACTTCCATCCTTTCTTCTGCTGTATTCCTTTCCACGAATATTCAGAATAGTCTCAGGTGCACGTGTCTTGCTTTGTTTTCTTCTCCAGCTGAACAGAAAATTTTGTCTGATTAAAAAGAAAGAAAAACAAAAAAACCAAAAAAGGCTCCTCAAACCACACCTCCTCTTCCATTGGCCAGCAGCGTCCAGCTGAGGAACTTAGGGTAGATGCAGTGTCATCAAGCAATGCTTTGTTGCGACCTTTTCCTTCTCACTTCCGCACCCATGAGCCAGTGATACTGATGGAGTTGTTGTCTCCCCTCTGTCTGTGGCTGTTGTTTTGGGTTATTTTTGGATTTTTGAGGGTTTTTTTGTTTTGTTTGATGGTGGTAGTTGTTTTGCATTGTAAATACCATGATGGGGATTCCTCATCAGAACGTGGCTTATTTAATAATTTATTTCCTATTTATTGAGTGGTATTGGGAGAGGTGAAGGACCACCTATTCTCCCAAATTGCTATTGGAAATCCGTCCGTCTCTCAGCTCTGGGTGCGGCTGTCTGCAGTGGGGACGTAATCGCCCAGGTAATGAGTGCTAGAACCACCCAGCAAATTGGAATTGGCGGGAATGGAGGCTTCAGTCATACAAATTAAGCTCAAAGGGAACTAAAACACTGGTTATCTCCAGGAAATCCTCATTTAGATGGAAATTGAGGAACGAAAACGCTTGCGCACAGACTTAACTTCTATTAAAAAGTCACAACTTGAAAAAGAGAGAGAGAACAAAAAATTGTAATTCCTTTTCTGTGGCCAAGAAAAGCTATGCCTCATCTTCTAACGAGCTGAACCCAAAAGATGGGAACAGCATTCTTTTGTGGTTCTCTTGCCTGTATGTGTCTGTCTGGGTGAAATGGAGTGGTTCTCAGGCCTCAGTCTTATCATCTGTAAAATGGGGCTTGGCCTAAGTGTTCTTGGCAGGCTGGAGGGGAGGGGATTCCAACTCTGATGCTGTGAGTTCCAAACTGTCAGATATAGGGTCCCTCGTGTATTCTGTAGGTTGAAGGGCCAGAAGAAAATAAAGAAGCAGGGCATGGACTTCATCTGCAGGGTGAGGTGGGAGCAGCTGAGTCCTGCAGTCAGACACGGGAGACCTCCAGGTGCTGCCCCCTGGGAACCCTTGTGGCCTGGGTTAAAGCCCTCTGTATGAGCTTGAACTTCTCTCCAAGCCCAGCCATCCAGTGTATTCAAAGGAGAGACCAGGATGGCTTTGCCCGTGCTCTGGATTTCACCACCGTGTATCGTGTCAGGCCATGTTTTGTACAATTGTTCAAACAAGCCAGTGACACGGGTCATATTTCCACTTTTCAGATGAGAAAACTGAGGCCTGGGAAGGGGGAACTGACGTGCCCAGGCTCTCTTGAGCTCCAACCTGCCTGACTCCACGCCCCACCCACGCTCTTCTCGGTAGCTCTTTCTTGCCAGGCCTAGGCTGTGAGGACTTCTCTGTGTGCTGTATCTTTTCTCTCCCAATACCCAGCTGTTTCCTCCAGCAGTCATTGGCCAAGGACCTAGTAAAATCTACCACATCAGCCCTGGGGGCTTGATCCACATCGGGGGCTGGAACTCCCACCTGGAAAACCCCGACCTGGGGGATCCGCCACCAGCCCAGCTCAGCCTGAGCAGCCGGCCTCTGCCCACATGCCCACATCAGAGGGGGAGAAGCTCCTGTGTTCTCCAGCATCCTGGGACCCTGTGCTCTACCCAGTGATACAGTGGCCATGGCTTGTTTGATATCTGGTGTCCACAGCTAAGCATAACCTACCCTAGGTTTCCGATTTTTTTCAGCCTGTACGAAACGTGTCTCTGTTCTAATAAAAGGTTCCATGGTATGGTGTTCTCATCCGTGGCCCAGCGTCCTCTGTCTACGTAGGGTGCCCAGAAGCAGAGGGAGGGTGGCTGGGAGACGGGGACAGAGAACAGCCAAGTGGCACCTGCTTTTGTGCTACACATCATCACAGTGTTCATCTCGCTCCTTTCCTCACAACAAGCCTGTAAGTATTTTGGGTTCATATATACATCCATAGCAGCCACCTTTCCCTAAGCCTTTTTATCTCGGTCTTCAGCACAACCTATACTAGGTATAGGTATTAAGATCTCTTTTCTACCAAGAAGGAGACTGAGGCCCAGAAAAGCAAAGTCACCAGCCCAAGGTCACAGAATCGATGATAGGATCCCGGCGGGCTGACTCCAGACCCCAGGCTGTTCACTGCTCTGCCCTACAACATTTGCTTGTGCAGTAAGTGACCACTTTCCTTTGGTGCAATGCCTTTTCTCCGAGGCCTTCACGGTCAGGAGGAAGTTCAGCGCAGGGCACAGATTTGGGAGTCCAGAGACCTGGATTCTAGTCTGGACGCCGTCATTATTAGCGCTGTGCCACGGAGCAAGGAGCACACCCCACTGGTGGCTCGAAAAAAAACTAATTGAGTGCATGCAACGCACTCAGTGGATGTTAGTGAGCATATGACTGTTTCCTAAACCGAGCTATGGGAGGGGCTTTCGGAAAGACAGCCTAAAGTAGCCAGCTCGGAACAGTGGGCGGCCCCCCGAGACCCCGTGGAGGCCCCCGGAAATGTTCTCAGTGTCGGGTGTGAAAGTTACTTTCCGTGGAGAACAGGAGTTGGAAACACCCGTGGGGACAGCCAGGTGAGGAAGTGTACAGGGTTGGGACTCCGGGGAACCGGGGAGCCCAATATTCCACTGCCAGGGAGAGTTCTCAAATTGGTGTTGCCACATCTCCCAAGTTCTCAAGAGAACCTGAATTTTTAGATAGAATTTCCTGATGTTTAAAATGTTCATAACTCATTCTTTTTTCAAACACTCTGTGGGTCCACAAAACTGCGTGCGTACACGCACACACACACATACACACCATATATATATCTATATCTATCATCCCAGGGGCCAGACAGGAGGATGTGCCTCAGCCCCACGCTCACCCATACCCCCAGGGCTACTGGGAGGTTGTTTCAGCCCCTTGTTTACACACAAGTGTGTTACTAATTAGCTAGGGGAGAAAGATCAAACAAAACCGGTTACCACCATCCCTCTGGAAATCGTCCTTGGGAGTCATTTGGATGGGATCACCTCCCTGGGGTAGATCCAAAGCTATCTATCCCCACTCCCTCCCTGCCCCGTGCCCCCTGCCCGACCTTGTGCACACTGATTCCTTCCTTCCCAAATTGGCTTGGTTAAGGCAACCACCAGTGTCCTCTTTTGAGGTTTCATCAATAAATAATAATATAATAATAATAATTACCTTTTATGGGTCAATTATGTGCCAAGCCCTTTGCGTACATTAACTTATTTCATTTTCCTAAACCCCATTTAGCCCCATTTGACAGAGCAGAAAATTGAGGCTCGGACAGGGAAGTCCATGTAGCTAGTGGGTATTTGAACCGAGGCCTGTGGGCTGCAGGGCCATTTCTGCCGCACCTTTCTGCTCCCAAAGGTGCGAGCCCCATCTGCTCAGAGCTAGCCCTCCCTAAGGGCCTCCGATGACTTCTGGAAAATGTGTCTGCCAGGAGGTGGTCCCTGTGATGCCAGCCGCCTCCTAGTGACTCATGGAGGAGGTCTTTGCCCTTCTCTCCGTGTTCTGGCTCCCAGTTATGGAGCTCTTGTGTTTTTCTCTTCCTGCGATTGGCCTGAACAGGTGACCCAGCCCTCCCAGTCTCCAGGGGAGACAGCCCTGCTTCCAGAAGTGCCTCTCTTTCCAGCCAGGTTGGCGGCTGCCCAGGGATGGAGCAGAGGCAACGTATACCATAAACCTCTCCAGCCCCAGGGGCACACACAGCCCCTCCACTGGGTGAAGATGATCAGACAAGCAGGGGGTGGGGGGCAACATCAGGAAATAAAAGTTCCCAAGGGGCAGGGGCCCCTAGTTGGCTTCATGAGGAGAGCAAACCGAGCCCTCTCTGGGCCCTAGTTACTCCACCTGATAGAAGAGGTTGGCTGAGACCAGGGTTCCTCAACCCTGGCTCTACATTAGAAACACCTGTGACCTTGATAAAACCAGCCATGCTCGAGTCCCATCCCCCCACCCCAAATAAGAATCGCCGAGAGTGGTTGCCAGTCAGCCATCTTTTTAAAGGCTTCCCAGGTCATTCTAATATGAAGCCAGGACTGAGAACAACTGAGTTAGGTGGCACCTACGATGTCATCCGCCGTCCAGATTTGCTATCCTGTGGTGTGGTACAAGCTGCCATCGTGGTACTGAGAACACAAGGAACGACGGCCACTTTGCAGAGGATCTACTCTGTGCAGGGCACGATCCCAAGCGCTTCATGGATATTGACACAAATTACTTATGAGATTTCAACCTCACATCCTTACGAGGTAGGTGTTATTTTATGCCAGTTTTACAGACGCAGAAACTAAGGCACAGACAGGGGCCTCGGGTCGCAGCTAGTAGGTGGCACAGCTGGATGCTAGAATGAGGGTGAGTCCAAAGGGACACCTAAAACAGCCTTGGAGGTTCAAGGAAGGCATTGCAGAGAGACTGACGTCTAGGCTAATGCCTGGGCAATGAGTGGAGTTGGCCAGGCCAGAAAAGGGGGCCCAAGAAAGAGGAGGGAGGGGCGGGGATCACAGGCAGGGGCGAGTGCATGTGTGCGGGACCGGAGGAACGACTTCACCTGCCTAAAGTCGGGCTCTGCCCTGTGCATTCCTTCCATGGCGCTTATTACTATCTGTAATTAGTGTGTTTACTTGCTTATGTGTTCGCTGCCCATCTCCAAGAGGACAGAAGCCTTGCCTGCCTCGTCCATCCCCGCTCCCCGTATGCCCAGCAGGAAGTGCCGGCCCTGGCCCTGGCCGGTTGCCGTGTAGTTGAGTCTGCTCGGAGTTGTCAGCTCTGCGCCCCACCCTTCCAATTCCCATGCATTTCTAAACTGGTTAATTTTTACTCTATGTGGGGTGTGGGATGGGGAGTGTGGCTAGGAGGACAAAGCAGTGACATGTCCCACAGGATCTCTGGTGTGCACACCGTCCCCACTAGGGGCTACGTCCCTCCCCCGGAGTGAGAGGAGACAGCGTGGGCTGTGAGGCGGACGGATGAGGGCATCTGCTGTTCACCCAGCACCGTGTGAGGCTCTGGGGGATATGGGCAAACGGCATGATTTTTTAAAGGCAGTTTCTGAGTGAGGGCTTGGGAGTCTGAAAGACCTGGGTTTGAGCTTGACTCTGCTACTTCCTAGCTCAGTGTCTCTGTGTGAGTGGCTTGGCCTCTCTGAGCCTCAGGTGCCTCGTGTTTCCAATGGGGACAATGAACGTATCGATCTCATAAGGGTGCCGTGGAGATGGATAGAGGTGATGCGTGTAAGCACTTAGCCCAGGGCCTGATGGAGGTAGTGTCCTTGTTACTGATCCTAAAAATGTTGGGGGTTGGGGGTAGGCTGGCTGAGTTGCCTAGATACCCTCCTGATAAGTTTCATGGATGGTGCCGGGTCACCTTGGCAAAAGCTCAAACAAACAGCCTCTCTTCTCACCTTTCATCACCTCGAACACTGAATTCTCAAGAGAGGCGCTCCCAGCTGCCGCCCTCCATAAATATCTCCTCCACTTAGAAGAATCCAGAGTCGCCTCAGAGCTTGGCGATCTCCCCACATGTATCCCCACCCTGACATTTTCTACCAGAGTAGTTCTCACATCCCTCCATCAGTGGAAAGACACGGGGCATCATTCAGGCATTTGTACCCAGAGCAACAGGGGTTTCCACTCCCTCTGAGTCCTGGCTCTGAACCTTCTATAACTATGGCCAACCTGTGGCCGGGTGATTCGTGGCAGGTTTTCTTTTCTCCCTGGAGTCTCTCTCACCTCAAATCCTATCTCTAGGTAAAGTAATCTTAACCTAAGGGAATCCATGACCTCCCGTGCTTGGGCTTCAGAGAGTCCGTGAATCATCTGACAACCCATGCCAAGTTTTTATGTAAGAAAATATAAGCATTTTGGTGCAGAGAAGTACATATTTCCCACCAGTTTTCTAAAAGAGCCCAACTTGAAGATTTTAGGACTCTTCTGCAAAATCTGTCTTTACTCTCTCAAGATGCAGCAGAGTTTCTGTTGCCTCCTGATAGCCATCGCCCTTTCATCCAGAGTAATAACCCCCACCTCAATTTTTAACTGGGTTCAGGGCCACCCAGAATAAAGACTGCATTTCCCATCCTCCCTTGCAGCTATGGTGGCCATGTGGCTAATTTTGGCCAGCGAGAAAAGGCAGAATTTTTACGTGGTTGCTTCCAGAAGTTGCTATAACAGAGATTCGTTGTGTGCTTTTGGTTTCTTCCTCATCCCTTCCTTCTTCTCACTGGCTGGAATGAGGACATGGTGGCTGGAACTCAGGTGGCTCCTTGGTCCATGAGATGGCTTTGGGAATGGAGCCCATACAGATGCGGCAGTAAGAGGGAAAGGTGTCAGTCCCCAAGGTCTGCGGGGAACACAGCATCGTGCCAGCTCAGAAAGAATGTCTCTGGACTTTAATATTAGGAAGAACGAAACCTCTCTATTCTTATAGCCACTGTTATTTTGACTCTCTGTTGTTCTCAGCTGAAGCTAATCCTACCTCGTATTCGGGGTGAATCTAAGCCAGCCCTGAGAAGGAGACATCATGTTTATATCTCCCCTTGTCCATCTCTGTACATCCTCCCAGAGACTTCAACCTTCCTCCCCCTCCCAGCACAGACCGTGAGAACCCTCTCAGGCTGAGCCCTCCTAAGAGCTGTCATCCCCAGACCTAAAATTAAAAAAAGTTTCCAAAGCAGTTGCCTGGTGTCACGGTCACCAACTGGTCAAACCACCTCCTGCCCTGACCTCAGAGATATCTGGGAAAGGGGACCTCAAGATTACAGACTTTCCAGCTCTCCCCAAAGGTCTCAGAGCGACCCTCTGCTAAGTGCTTTGTAATGGCATTCTGCATAAATGTCCCAAACTGGGAGGAATAGATACCTCTTTCCCAGCCAGGTCTCTCCATAGAGAAGGAGAGAGAATGACTTACCCCTCAGAACGATGCTAGCACCGAGAAAGTTCTCTTGAAGGAACACCAGCAACCACAAAAGGACAGAATTTGGAAAACTATTCATCAGAATAGCCTGGGTTATGCTGTACTAACAAAGAAACCCCGAATGTCAGAGTCTTACGAGCACAGAGCTTTATTTCCCATCCAGCAGGGGGACGTCTCTCATTGATGATGTTGGGGACCAGAGTGCCGAAGGAAAGGTGAATCACCCAAGGGTCCTGCCCTCATGGAGCTGAGGTCTCCCTGGGGCTATTATATTAAATGCTTGGGACTGGAGTTGACAGACATCACTTCTGCTCACAATTCATTGGCCACAACTAGTTACATGGCTTTTCTGAACCACAGTGCATCTGGAAGTACGTTGCTACCTACCAAGTGCCCAGAATTGTACTGAATCCCAGTGATGTGCCAGGTACTGTTTTAGGTGCCAAGGACAGAGCCCTAAATAACAAAGGTCCCCACCCTCAGCCCTCGTGAAGCTCTCATTCTGATGGATTAAAAAGAAAAAAACCCAAATAATAGAGTGGTAGAATGTAACTGTCAGTTAACGGCCAGGGCTATGAAGAAAAAGAAACCAGCTGATGTGAGAGAATACGATAGGAGAAGGTTTGTCCAAGTAAGTGACATTTAAGTAGAGGCGCAAATAAAGTGAGAAACCAGAGATGCCGAGATTTGGGGAGGAGTGTTACAGGTTACTGGAAGGTCCTCGGACTGGAGTAAGTGTGGCTCTTCTGTCCCAAGGGCAGAAAGAAAGCCACTGGGACTTCAGCTCAGGGAGCAAGGGGTGGATGGGAGCAGGAAATCAGATCAGAACTAAGAGCCTTTACTTCCTTCGTAAGACTTTTCAGCATCTGAAGGGTTTTTTTTTGTTTTTTTTTTTGCGGTACACGAGCCTCTCACTGCCGTGGCCTCTCCCGTTGTGGAGCACAGGCTCCAGACGTGCAGGCTCAGCGGCCATGGCTCACGGGCCCAGCCGCTCCGTGGCACGTGGGATCTTCCCGGACCGGGGCACGAACCTGTGTCCCCTGCATCGGCAGGCGGACTCTCAACCACTGCGCCACCAGGGAAGCCCCATCTGAAGGTATTTAAATTGTTGATTGGATTATTTGTTTATTGATCGATGTGAGAACAGAGACTTTCGCCTTTTCACTGATTTCTCTAGCCCCTAGGGTAGTGCTTGGCACGTAAGAACTTAATAAATACGAAGTGAATGAATAAAAGAGTAAATGGGGCTTCCCTGGTGGCGCAGTGGTTGAGAGTCCGCCTGCCGATGCAGGGGACACGGGTTCGTGCCCCGGTCCGCGAGGATCCCACATGCCGCGGAGCGGCTGGGCCCGTGAGCCATGGCCGCTGAGCCTGCGCATCCGGAGCCTGTGCTCCACAACGGGAGAGGCCACAACAGTGAGAGGCCCGCGTACCGCAAAAAAAAAAAAAAAAAAAAGTAAATGAACGAATGGGTCCCTTCACTCCCCATATCTGCTTGTCCTCACATGTTCATTGCACGGCACCACCGTCCACCTGGTCGCCCAGGTCTAAAAACTCCTAAGCCTCCCCTCCCATCCAATCCCATGGTCAAATTGCTTCTGCTTCTTTACTGTATCAAGGATTATATCCACCCTTCACCTCTTCTTAGCCAACAGGCCAGGCCTCTCCTAGCCCAGGCCACCATCTTCCCCAGATCCTACAACAAAATCTTTACTGGTCTCCTTGGAGTCTTGCCCTGTAATACACTCTCCATAAGCAGCTCGTGATTTTTCTAGAATCTCACATCTCATCACATCACCCTCCCTCTCCAGACAGGTCAGTGGATCTTCAAAGTGCTCAGGACAAAGTCTAACTCCTTAGTGGGGTCTACGAGGCCCTACGTCACCTGGCCCATACTGACCTCCTCGACCATGTCCCCCTCACAACCTGTGCAGACAATTACCCTGTGAGATAGGTACTGTTATCATCCCCATTTTACAGCTGGCAAGACAGAGATTCAGAGAGGCTAAGACACTTGCCCAGAGCAGCACAGCTAACAGGATTCAATCAGCGTGTGTTCACATTCTTACCCACCATGTTGTACTGTCTTTTATAAGTGGTCAATGCTGGCACTCTCACTCCTTAAAAATCTGGTTGCCTGGCTCAGAATAACTATTTGAGTTATGAAAGGGGTCTCAGAAGTCCTGATAAAAGGAATAAATAATGAGGAATAAGTAAAGGGGCCCCTGAGAGCCGTTAGCCAGGGCTGTCCATCTTTGAAGATGGGTGGAGAGAGCTGACCCCTGACTCCGTTCTGGAGCCACATGCAGCTAAGATCCAACCCCCTCCGCGGAGTCCACCGAGCCCCTGCCCCCGCCCCGGCTCTGAGCACCTTTCACGTCAGTAACACGTAAGGATCCTCTGGTTGACACCATGATGGCTCATCCCAGGCAGCCTCCAGGCTCCCAAATGTGAGTGTGTCCTGGTGTCGTTTGTTCTACTGGGAAGGTCTGGACGGACCGGTAGAAAGTTCTAGAGAGGAAGGCCCAGTGAGAAGATGAAGGGAGAGGTGGGCCGTGACCTGCACCTCAGCTGCGGTCTGTTGGGCCCGGCTGGGTTTGGAGAGCTGGTGCTCTGGCCAGGCGTACAGCGGGGGCCAGGCGGCCCAGCTTACTGGGCAGCTGAAGGTATAGGCTTAGGAGCCAGTCAGCACAGACCTGACCCTGTGCCTTAGACTTTTCCACGTAGAACAGGATTAACGGTATCCCACTGCCTCATAGGGTTTTTATGAGGATGAAGAGAGAAGACAGACAGGGCCTTTAGCAGAGCTCGGTCTTGACATAACCGGTCTAGAATAACGGTGGGTTCATGACTGTTTCGTTGTTTTGATTGTTCTTATTCCCAGAATCACGGAGTGGTTAGGAGCACAGACTCTGGAGCCAGTGTGCCTGGATTTGAATATCAGCTCTGCCACTTGGTAGCTGTGTGCCTGGAAAGAGTTATTTAACCTCTCTGTGACTCGGTATCATCATCTATGAATGGAGATAATGATAGCGATTGCAGAGCGATTTGGCTGACGATTAAGTCGATACATAAAGCACAACTGGTACCAAATGGTAAATGTTTGCTATTTTAATTGTGATGAGGATTACCGTAATTACTTTTAGAGGTGGTCAGAGGGAGCCGTCAGGAGAGAACTTTGGAGACAATGGTAGGAAGAAGCTAGAGCTTAATAAGCAAGCACCACCTGCATGGGGCTGGGAGGGTGTCGGCTTGTTAAGGGAGCGGCCATGTGGGTTGTTTTTAATTTTATTTATTAATCACGTGTTTGTATGGGTGTGCGGCAGATGAAGGGCTTGAAGCTCAGACACTCCTGGGTTCGGAGCCCACAGGCTGGTGGCCTTGGGCAAGTTACGTCATGCCTTGAGCCTCAGTTTCCTCATCAGTAAAACTGGGGCGATGATAGTACAAACTGCAGGGCAGAGGGCTGTTGTAAAGATTGAGTAAAAACATGCTTGGAGAGCATTCAGCACCGTGCCTGGCACCTTCTAGGCACTCCGGAAATTTCAGTTAATTTTCCAGTGCTGTCACTGTGTGTGGAGTCTGTCACACGTAGCAAGGCAGTTCAGACGCAGCAAGAATAAGACCTGATCTGCTCAGCCAAGATCTCCTGAGCTCCCGTCATGTACCAGGTGCCCTTCTAGGCACAGGGGATGCTGCTGTGAACGAGATGCCCGAGGGTCCTGCTCTTGTGGAGCTGAAGATACTGGAAATCCCATTACTGTCACCCACAGGGGAGCTGAGAAAAGGAAGGAAAAAAGGCATGATGATTCTTGCCTCCTGTTTGCTGGGGAGTAAGCTGGCTCTGGGCGCGACCGAGAGAGCGAACTCTGAGCTGGGTCTTCCTGGACCTGGAGCCTGAGTGAAGCGGGGAGGCTGCCAGAACCCGCCTCCACGCCCAGAGCAAGAGTCCGGACCCCTGGAGCTGTAGGGCAAACTTTAGGCAAAAATGACATCCAGAAAGCCATGCCTTGGAGGGCTTCATAGAGCCCCCCTTCAGCTCCCACAGACCCCACCCCCATCGTGGCTGTACCTGCAGGTGAAGGGGTAAAGGCTGGGGAGGGAGAGAACCTGGGTTTCTCATGGCAGTGGAAAGAACTTGCACAGAATCAGCCTGGGTCTTTGTCCTGGCACTACCTGTGTGAATTTAGGCTGCTGTTTCTTGTCCCAGGGCCCCCGTTTCCAGAATGCAGGGTGATGTCACCCTCTCCCTGGGCTGTCTGTCTGAAGATTAATTGTGGACCTTCCTGCGTGAAAGCTCCAAGAGGATGGCAGCCAAGAGAACCCTTGTTCCAGGACCTGGGGTGTAGCATCGCCCCCTCCCCAGCCCCACCGGGGTCTTTTCTTCCCTGAGAGCCAGCCTGGAGGCCCTTCCCCGCCCCCCCACCCCCACCCCCACCTCTCCCGGAGCTGACCCCATACTTCACCTGCCACCCGCCCACAGCCTGCAGGGCTTACTGACCACTCTCCCTGTGTGCTCGCTGACTCCTCTCCAGGCCGCCTGTCAGCAGGGCCAGCAGCTGCCTCCCTGCTCAGCTTCCCAAAACAGAAGGCTGGCCTGACCCAGAAACATAGGAACCCCCCGGGGGCGGAGAGGGGGGGCGGGGGGGGGGCGGAAAGGACGACAGGCACGCAGGAGGATCGCCAGACAAGGCCTGGGCAATATTGTCCCATTCTGGTTACCGGGGTCTCCCACATCCCACTGGCTCGAGTTCCAGTCCTCAGCCAGCTGTGTGGCCCGGGGCAGGTGGCTTCACCTCTCTGAACTACAGGGATTCATTGAGGCGATGAATGAAAGTGCTGGACACAGGGCCTGGTACACAGTCAGTGCTCAATCAACGTGAGCAGTGACTATGATTACAAGAGGCGGTACAGCAGAGGGATCAGGAGTGAAACTTCTGAGGTTCAAATCCCAGCTCTGCTACTTAATTGGGCGTATAGACAGGAGCAAGACACATCCTCTCCCCGTGCCTCAGTTTCCTCATCTGTTAAATGGGGATAATAAAAGTCCCTTCCTCATGGAGTTGTAGGGAGGATTAGCTGAGTTAATATACATAAATCTAAAGTGCTTAGGACAGAACCTGGCACGTGGAAAGTGCCAGATAAATGCTAATGATTGCTGTCGCTATTTTCTAGCTGCACAGCAGTCTCTTCCCTCCTGCTGGCCTGAATGCCGCAATCATCAGTGAAATGAGAAGGTAAGTGAGGTCACTGAGCCTGTGTTCCCCACCCCCTCCCTAGCCTTTATCGAAGGGAAGACTGGGAGGAAGGAGAAGCAGCATCTTCTAGACCACACCCACCAGCAGACTCGCGCTTAGGAAGGCGAACACTGCCCCACCCCCAGCCCTGCTCGGAAACCTCTCCAGCCCCTGCTCGGGTCGCAGGCAGGGCCAGCTTTCTTCTGTGTGTCACGCAGTGATTCTCCCCATTCCTGGCTCCACACCCAGCCAGCCTCGCCCCGCTGTAATTACAGAGAGAGCTGAGGCCTCGGTGCCCAACGTGACGTCAGCCTGAAGCTTCCAGCACGTTGATCTCACCCCAGTCACTTGGGATGGGGGCGCCTCCATCTTCCCCTCTCGGCCCCAGGAGAAGGCAGCGGGGTCTGGGTCTGTCAGCTCAGCCCAGATTTGCAGGTTCCCACCCAGGCCCTGCCGCCCCCCAGCGGTGTGCACAGGCCACGCTCTGCACCTCTGTTTCCTCACCTGCAGAATGGGCGTGGTGACAGCGCCCGCACTGCTGTTGTGAGGGTTTAGGGCGATAACATCTGCAACTGCTCACCGCCGTGGCAGGTACGCAGGGAACAGTAAACAATGGTGGTGCTGTCACCCTCCATACTATTATTTTTAGCAAACTGCCCCATGTGCGCCCTGCTTAATACCAAACCGATATCTCAACCGATGACTCACTGAACTCCTTAACAACCCCCAGCCCACCCCAGCCCACGAGGAAGGCAGGGTCCCGACCCTAAGCCCGTAGAGGGGGCATAGCACGCCCCGAACTGCACACCCGCTGGGGACAGATGAAAGAGGAGCCCAAGCTCGAGGGGCCTTTAGGTTAAAGGACAATTTACGGACTCATTCTCTGAGCTACCTGGGAGGAGCAGGGAAGTCTAGAAAATAGGTCCTCTCTGGGCTTGGAATCCCAGACCAGACACTCTGCCTGAACAGCACCTTTGGATAATTACCATTATTAACTGTCACCGTCACAGTAGAAGCTACCGTCGGATAACACTTGCCATGACAGTGTCCTCCCCTGTAGAATGGGGATCGTCGCAGTGCTCTCACCTCACGGGATTGTTGGTGAGGATGACGCAAAGCTAATGTCTGTGAAGCCTTTGGAACAGGGCCTGGCATGTAGCAAGCGTCATGTAATTGAGAATCAACGTTGAAAATATAAAAGTGATGGTTTGCTGAATGCTTAAGGAGGATGACCTCAGGATACATCCCTGAGGAGGCTACTATTACGTCCATTTTACAGGTGGGAAAGCTGACAGCTCAGAGCCACCCGGGGGAGAATGTTCCGCCCCTCAGAAGGCAAGCTCTGAGAGCTTGAGGATGCTGGAGGCTTGGAAGGGGGGATTGCAACCCAGGGTCCACTGGCTCCCGTCTCTCTCCTCCCCTTCCGCGGGTCCCCAGTGGGGAGGCGGGATGCTGCAGGCTCTGGAGAAGGTATTTCAGGAGGGTGATCTGAGCCCTCAGCCAGGCGAGGGTTATTAATAGCCAGGCCTTTGTGCCCCGCTAGGGGCGGGCAGGCTCTGGGGGGAAGGGAGCGGGAGGGAGGGCGGAGCTGAGCCCAGCCGAGCTGGGGGAGGAGAGTCCGGAGAGGCTGGCAGAACTTGGCCGCGAAGGCCCCTCCCAGCCCCCCGGGAGCCCAGCTGTCCCCTCCGCAGATTCTCCGGGGCTGGTTCATCACCTCTGAATACTCCTGTGACGGGAGGTGCTTGCAGAAGCCGCCTCCAGCCCCAAGCAGGAATAAATAGGAGGCACCCAGCTCAGGAGGAGCGAGAAGTTTCTAGACCCGCGTTCCCGGTTTATTAAGCTCTCCGCTCCACTCAGCGGCCCTGGCTGACAGCCTGGACGGCCTGGGCGGACGGTGGCTGGCTCATCTCCGGTGAGGCTGTGTGGAGAGGGGTCCTTGAGAATTCTGCTGCAGCGGCCAAGGGTCGCCTTTGGTGGCTGGAGAGTCTTGCGGGGCTGGGCCTCTGTCCTTGGCAGTGGCATTTTCCGAAGCTGAAGAATAACCTTGGAAGGCCAGTGCACCCACATCACCTTGCTGTGTGACCTTGGGCAGGTGGCTCCCTCTCTCTGAGCCTCTGTTTCCCCTCCAGCTCAGCAGCCGCCATGGCTGATGGTCAGATGCCCTTCCCCTGCCATTACACGAGCCGCCGGCGCCGGGACCCCTTCCGGGACTCATCTCTGTCCTCCCGCCTGCTGGATGATGGCTTCGGCATGGACCCCTTCCCCGACGACTTGACTGCCCCTTGGCCCGACTGGGCCCTGCCTCGACTCTCCTCCGCCTGGCCGGGGACCCTGAGGTCGGGCATGGTGCCCCGGGGGCCCTCTGCTGTGGCCAGATTTGGGGTGCCTGCCGAGGGCAGGAGCCCGCCCCCCTTCCCCGGGGAGCCCTGGAAAGTGTGTGTCAATGTGCACAGCTTTAAGCCGGAGGAGCTGATGGTAAAGACCAAGGACGGATACGTGGAGGTGTCTGGTGAGTGGGGGGCAGGAAGGAGAGAAGCCGGGGAGGGGGTGTAGACCTCAGACCCGGAAGAGCCAAGAGAAGGCTCCTTTGGAGGGGACGCTGTGGCTGCATGACACAGGTGACTTCAGGGCTCAGGAATGCAGCCCATAAAAGTTCTCTTTACAGAAAAGCTCTCCTCTTGCAGCTCCTAGGGGGAATTTTAACCTGATTCAGCTGCTGGGGGCTTTGGGCGCTGCGTCAGTCAGCCAGCCAACAGGCAGGGGAATAGAAACCACGTTGCATGTCCTAAGAGAGAGAATTTAATATAAAGAATAAGTTTAACAGACATAGGAATAAAAAGCCAAAGAAGAAGTGGGGTTCACGTACCCAAGCATCACGACACAGTCCAGAAGGGGGTGTTTGATGCTGTGTAATGACAGTGTTAGTAACTAGCTCAGGTTTCAAGAGAAACACCTTCCCTTGTCCCAGATGAGGAAACTGAGGCATAATTGTCATTATAAGGCTGCGACGTGGTAACCCTGGTCGAGCGCTTACGGTCTCCCAGGCACCATGCTCAGAGCTTTACCCGTGGCATCTCAATGAACACAAGCAGAAGGGGCGGGGCCTGTCTCCTCTTTTTTACAGATGAGGAAACTGAGGCACAGAGAGGTTAAAGTAACCCACCCAAGATCACCAAGGATTCCAACCCCGGCTGTCTGGGAATTGGGAGGCCAGAAGCAAGTTGACAATTTGTTGAGCACCTACCAGGTGCCGAGGGCTACAGCTTTTATATTCCTGCTCTCAAATAATCTTCACTCCAGCCTTGAGAAGCAGAGGTGGCTAGTCCCATTTTGCAGCTGAGGAGGCTAAGGCCCAGGTGGGCACTCGTCCAAGGTCACGCCGTGAGTTAGCAGCAGGCAGAGTCTGGGCCTGCCCACATCCCAGCCTGGGAGAGGGAACGTTTTGGGGAAGAGGAAAGAGGAGATGGACGCTCAGTCCCTGCGAAGCAGGGCAGCAGGGGAAAAGCTTTCTGTCCCTTCCCTCCCAATTAATGTTCCATTAAAAAGCATGTTCCTGGCAGGCTCTACCTGCTGGAAAATCGATAAAAGCCATTGCAAACAGGCTGGGTAGGGACTAGCCCCAGCAGAGCAGTCTTCAGGGGGAGTTTCAAAGGCTCCCAGGGCAGAATTATAAACATCAGGGGCTCCGGAGGGTGTGGTGGGCCAGGCGGCATTCTGGGGCCTTATGTAGGTGGAGGGAGATGGCCAGGGTGCCAGACGCCTGAAACCATTTCTCTGGGCTTTGTTTTCTTATCTGGAAATTGGGGTTCAAATGGTTCCACGGCCTAAGGATTTTTGTCTTAGATGACGCATGTAAAGTGGGTACATAGTGCCTAAAACACAAGGGATCGGCATTGTTTTGATGTTACTAGAATATTAAGGCCCCAAAACATACATACATACATACATACGTGCATACATACATACATAAATGCTAGATGTTCTTTGAGACCCAGGTTCAAATCCCACCACCGCTGTTCAATCTCTGAATGGATATGGACAAGAAAGTCTTTTCACTGCTCTGAGCCTCGGCTTCCCCATCTGAAGAGTGGAGATCATAATAATATCCATCTTGCAAGGCTGTAGGGAAGATAAAGTACGTGCAGACAATCCATGATAATAAATGCAGAGTGTCTGTAAAATGGAGCTAATACTAGTGTCTGCCTGGCACTCTGCAAACAAGGTGATTATTATCACCGCTCCTCCTGTCTTTGTTTGAATTAGGGTTCCAGAGGCTTCCGCCCCAGGGTGGAGGGTGTCCCATGCCCTGTGGCCCCTTCAGGAGAACTCTGTCCAGCCTGGAGAGCTTTTTCCTCTCCATCCTCCTTTCTAGGTGGGGTCTGGCAGCTCCAGGCTGAGATCCCAGCTGAGTACCGTACTAACCCAGAGACTTCGAGTGGGTCACCTAGCCTCAGCTTCCACATCTGTAAAATGGGGTCCCTGGGGGCTTAAATAAGACAAAGACAGACAAAGCCTTTTCAGGTTGAAAATGCCTCACAGCTGTGCACTTAGCAACATCGGCTTGACAGAATCCAAATCCCCCAAGAATACATACAGAGATTTTTATAACAGGGATTTAAAAAATCAAATCGATTATCAGGGGCTCCGTTTGAACAGCAACTTCCAAGGGACGTGGGAAGTCAGATCAGTCTCCCATCCTACCTCACTTAATGACACACCCATTCTTCCTCAAGCTGTTTGTGCAGGGCACTGTGCTAAACGCAGCCAGATGTTGGTTCACTGGTTCCTCACATGGACTTCCAAGGAAATATGCGTAGGCTTGTTGCACCCATTTTACAGATGAGGAAACTGAGGCCCAGAGAGACTAAGTCACCCGAGATCACTTGCTTCTCCATGGCAAGGTCTGAAATTCAAAGCCAGGCCTGCTTAGGTAGTTCCAAGTCAGGATGGCTGGATCTGCTTCTAATTGAGTGGCCTGGGACAAATCCTACGACCTCTTGGGCCTCAGCTTTACCCTTGGTCTTATGAGGAGTTGGACTAGATCAGTATTTGCCAAATGGTGTGTTTTAAGATATCACTGGGCATCTGATAAATGCAGGTCTCCTCACTGCAGGACTTATCAGAGCATTGAATTTGCTAATGGCGTTTATGAATCTCTGAGAGGTAGCCCTGTCTTATCTGACCACATATGAGTGTCTAGGCCTAGGGAACTGTTTGGAAAATGCTAGACTAGATGGTTTCCATCATGCCTCACATATACCCCTCCCCCACCCTGCAGCCACCAGCCAAGAAATGTTCTCTTCATGGGCCGCTGGCCCAGGCCCTGGCCGAGGAAGGGACTGGAAAGCCAGAGGCTTTATTCCACCCCCTCTCCTGAATCCCAGGGCCTCTGCCTCCCCCGGAAACAGCCCCTTCTTTCTTCAGCTGGGCCGGTGGCTTTATTCCACCCCCTCTCCTGAACCCCAGGGCCTCTGCCTCCCCTGGAAACAGCCCCTTCTTTCTTCAGCTGGGCCGGTGGCTTTCCCCGAAGTGCTGATGCTGCTTCTCGGCACCTACATTTCTCGGTGGCTGTGAGGGACCTCTAGCTTCCCCTGGCCTCCAGATGGGTTCGTTTTATTGTTTTTTTCGTAATACTTGCTTTTTTGTTTACCAACATAAAATATTTCCATGGTAGAAAATGTAGACAGGAAAGCAAAATAAGAAATTAAAAATCAGTTGTAATCCTTAAGCTGCCCCAGTAAATAGATATCCAAATACCATGCAAATTAAGCTTCAGCAGGGGCCTCCTAGCAAAAACCCTCTTTCACCCAGCTTAACCCCCTCCCCCAAGCCCCCCTTTACGGAGCTGCCTTTGCTTAGAGATCCTCCCCCACAACCCCAGTACCCTATTTTCAGAGCATGGACAGAGAGGTTTAGCTTCTGTGGGTCAGTTTTTTCCCCCAGTATCAAAATAAACCACAAGCATTCACCTTCACATGGTATTTTTACAACTTTCAAAGCAATTCTGTGACTCATTGGCTCCTAGGAAGTTGTTGTCACCGCCATTGTAGAGAAGAAGAGAGATGTGCTGGGAAGTGTCAGAGCAGGGACTCCAATCCCCAACCCACATCCCTGCCTTGGAGTCTTTGCTCCAGCACTTCCAAGCTGTGTGACCTGGGGCACATCACTTAACCTCTCTGAACTTCCATTTCCTCATCCACAAAATGGTAATAATAAAAGTACCTGCTTTCTAAGGTTTTTGTGAAAAATGAACAGTTGATATCGGTAAGGTGCTTAGAACAGTGGCGGACACCAAGGAAGCGCTGCAATATAAGAGTTTGCTATTATTATTCTCACCATCACCATCATTATCATTTATTATTGCCAGGACAGCAAGCGTGCAAAAGGGCTGAGTCAGAGGCACTGGCCTGTCCCCAGGGGAAGCAGGTCTCCGGAGGCCCAGGCTTTGGGAAGGGGACCAGGGGACAGACAGTGTTCCTCTGGCCACAGGCCTGTATCAGAGCTGGTCAGCTGGTGGTCACGGACTTGGCAGGTCAGAATAAACTCTCTGAGCTTCAAGAGGCAGCACGTTGGCAGAATAGTATGTTCTGGTTAGCCAGACACTCCCGTTGAAAAATGAATTCCTGTAAATGTACCCCTTTCCGCCCAGCTGGTGGGAGACTACGTTAATGCAGCCTTTCCTAAGGGAAATTTACAACATATAGAGCAAGGCTTCGAAATTCTAGAACTTGGAATTTATCCTAGGAAGTCATGAGGCCAGGTGTGAAGACCTAGCTACAAGAATGTTCAGTACGGTGAGGTTCTTTCTGATGTCAGAAACACTCTCAGTGCCCCAAAGCCGGGGATTGGCTAAATGAACTTATATCTCCCCGCAGCCATTAAAAGTCAGGTTGGCAGTGAATATTCGCTATAATATGGAAAAATAATTATAACGCGTCAGTAAGAGAGAAAAACAATTTTCAGGTGTAACATACAGTATGATCTCATTTGATAAAATGGGTGATATACGTCTATACTATATAACATGTATGCATTTCTAAGTAACATAGAAAAGTCTGGAACGTATATAAAAATGTGGTTTCCTTGGGGTGATGGAATTATCGAGGGTTTTGATGTTTTTTTCTTTCTTTTCTACATTTTCAAACATACACATGCGTTATCTTGTAATCAGAAAAATGTTATTAATAAAGGAATAATGAATAATAAAAAGGTAATGAGTAATGTAATCACCTATAAATTATCAGCTTAAAATCTTGACTGCAGTAAGACACTATATTACACAAGGTTATTTACAGTCTAGTTCCAAAGCCCCTCAGAAGGATGTCCGCGGGTAAATGAGGGTTCTTGGCCCTGGAATGTGGCGCCGCAAATGAGGAATGAGTAATAATAGGAGCCTGATGGCTCTGCCAGGCGCTAATCCGATTTGTTTAAAGAGAAATTAGAGATACTCTCTCCATTTAAAAAAAAAAAAAGCGGCGATGGCCAACGGGCTCAGAATTTGTTACATAAATTGCAGACGACAGCCAGTTTGCGCCTAAGCTTTCTTGTAATTTCATATTTTTCCTTCCTAAGGAAAGAAAAAAAGCCCTCGCCTGCCAGCCTGGAGGAGGAGGGGTGGGTGGAATTTCACATCCATGGCGACTAATGTGTCACTTCTCAGGAAAGCCCCCTTAGGGTGTTGTTTTCTTCTAGCAGGTTGAAGCATTATTTCCAGGCAGTTCTTTCAGGACTCAGTACAGATAATGGGGCCCAAATAACTAACTGGAAGCTGGAACAGGCGGAGGGGCATCGGACCCCAGCCCTTGGCTTCGATTCCAAGACTTGGTTCTGAGACTGGGGCTGCCATGCACTTGCTGGGTGCCCTTAGACCCATCCCTGGGCCTCAGTTTTCACATCGGTAACTGAGGGAGAAAGAGGCCCATCCTCAGAGCTGGGAAAGGGCTCTGTGCATTTTAAAGCCAGCTGGGTGGCAAACTAGCCCCACCTTTTTCCTCTCACCCATTCTGGGATGTTGGCCTCAGGGGTCTCCTGGCTGGTTAGGAGAGAGGGGTGAGACGCAAGGCTTTGAAGATGCCATGCCACATCTTAGAAGACAGGAGATAGACTCTGTAATTTCCCAAGTCTAACGCATAATCATCTACAAACCACGGTCAAGGCCTCCGGACCTGCCTGTTGTCTTACTGCATCTTCACGGCAGCCTGGGAGGTGGTATCAAGTGGGTCCACTTAGCAGATGAGGGACCAGAGGCGCAGACAACCGGAGCCTCTAGACCAAGCCCCGAGCCACACAGCGAGGCCGGGGCAGGTTTTACATCTGAGCCTGAGTCCTGAATGATGCCCGAGGGACATAGCCGCTGACACATGGCTTTCTTCTCCCTTCCAGGTAAACATGAAGAGAAGCAGCAAGAAGGTGGCATTGTTTCCAAGAACTTCACAAAGAAAATCCAGTAAGTAACGTGGCAGTTGGATTTCAGGGTAGGATTGGAGTGGAAGTGGGGATGCCTGGGACCTGAGATCTGAGGTCTCTCCCTCTTGGGCATCTCTACTTCAAGATACACACCCCTGCCCCCAGGGCAGGGAATTGAACCCTTGCACCTAAAGGGGAGAAGGTATCACAGCAAACGTGCAATGTGTTCCCAGAAAGGGCGGCACGTAGGTTGTGCCAA
Organism: Phocoena phocoena; assembly: GCF_963924675.1. Lineage (NCBI taxonomy): Eukaryota > Metazoa > Chordata > Mammalia > Artiodactyla > Phocoenidae > Phocoena > Phocoena phocoena. The sequence goes on from NC_089231.1 coordinate 80,254,510, forward strand.
GTCATCTGCTCAGTGCCCCGTGGGGTGGGATTAACAATCTCATTCTGTAGATGAAGAATCCGAGAATGGGAAAGGCGAAATGACTTGTCCACAATTCCATGAAAATTGGGGCACTCACCCACCCATGAGATATGATGCCCCAAATTCCCCAATAGAATCTTTCGAAGGCTGCTTGCTCTAAGTCTCCCATGGCCAGGAGAACGCGCGCCTTCCCTAGAGCGTGCACATGAATTAGGCTGGAAGGTGTCCTGCTGTCAATCACTACTCACCACCTAGAGGAGTCTTCAGGCTGAGAGATTGGGACAAAGGAAAGGCCAGTTTTGCTGAGGGGAGTGAGAAGGGCTGAGGCAGGGGGTGGGGTGGGGGGTGGGGGGGATTATACAAGCAGCAGAAAGACCAGCAGGCTGAGCCAATGAGTCAAAGCCACACCGAGGCCCCGATGGCAACAACTGTAGGCAGAAGAGACTCACCTTCCCCCTAATCAGCATCCTTCCACTGATGTGTACTTCTGGCTCCAAAGTCTTTTCCCAGTCCCATTTCACCTTTGCAGCAAAGGTATGCAGTGGGGAAAGGAGACATTACCCTCCTTGTATTATGGGGAAACAAAATCTCCCAGAAGTGAAAGGACATACCCAAGGGTGTTAAAATTAGCATCTAGAACAGCCCAAACAGACCTTTGAACTCTGAGTTCACCGTGTTCGTTCCTTGAGCAAGGAATGCCCTTTCCTCACCTGTGAAAAGGATGGATGCTGAAAAGGAAGTGAGATCACTGCACTGGGATGGGCACACAGCAGGTCCCCATAAGTGGTGGTTTGTTGTTACTATTATTGTTTTGTTACTGAATCTTAACTCCTCCCCTCGCCCTGGCAAAGATATCCTGTGTCTGGAGAGATTGCACAAACCGAATTCTGAGGCTGCTTTCAGCTTTAGGATTCTGTAGTCCTGTCTCTCCTGCCATGTGCCCATTCCTAACCCACCGGGTGCCTCTGGAGTACTTAAAAGGCTGCAGCCACTTCCTGATAAGGCAAACGCCAAACCGTTCTTCTCCGTGCTCCCTGGCTCGCCTGCCATCCCCAAGACCCACACCTTTCCCTAGTAACGCAGCCAGCTGGAACAAATGTTGCTGATGGGGGAGAGATGAGGGAGAGAGGGAGGGAGGGGGCTGATGTTTCTTTCTTTCTTTCTTTTTAATAAATAATTTATTTATTATTTTTGGTTGCGCGCGGGCTTTCTCTAGTTGTGGCGAGCAGGGGCTACTCTTTCGTTGTGGTGCGCGGGCTTCTCATCACGGTGGCTTCTCTTGTTGCGGAGCACGGGCTCTAGGCGCGCGGGCTTCAGTAGTTGTGGCTTGCAGTCTTCCATAGTTGCGGCCCCTGGGTTCTAGAGCGCAGGCTCAGTAGTTGTGGCGCACGGGCTTCGTTGCTCCACGGCATGTGGGATCTTCCCAGACCAGGGCTCGAACCCTTGTCCCCTGCATCGGCAGGCAGATTCTTAACCACTGCGCCACGAGGGAAGCCCTGATGTTTCTTTTAAGAGACTGAAAGAAGGTCTCAGGATGGAGTCACAGGCAGGGCAGAGCTGTGAAAGGGACTGAACCGGAAAGAAGTCAGCAAATTCATCATCTCTAAAAGACAGCCATTTCCATGGATCTCACCATCTCCAAGGCCTCCGGGGAAACAGCTTGCGGGGAGTTACTTGACCAGATAGAAGTGCCTAAGGCTGCTAGAGGCTCGGCAGCTGAGCTGGGCTGCTTGTTAGGACGCTGGACTGACACGGCCAGGAGCCCCCCAGAGGCTCTCCTTAGTCAACCAGTCATCCCAACACTGTCCCTGGACCCTGCAAGCCTCCCAACATTCCAGCGACTAAAGGGCCCCCAGGACCCTCCTCCATCACTTCAGCATGGATCCATCCATTCTGGTTGGTCCAGCTGCGCCAGTTGTTAAATATTTTTGAACCTCGCCTCTGCGTGTAGGGAGTCCCAGCTCCATGACTGAGTGGGTGACTTGCAGCAAAATGCTGAACTGCTCGGAACTTCTGTTCCTGTATCCCTCTTTCCCTCAGGATGGGGAACGAGAGGATGTGTACAGACTCAGTGCCCAGCCCATGGGAATTAAAATTATTAAAGATTCCACAAGGCTGGAATCACGCAAGAGCAGCTGGGACTCCTGGGACCTCCTGGCTCTGCCCAGACTCCAGACACCAAGCAGTGGGACTGGGGTCTGGGATGGCTTTAGCCCCATCTCAGAGGTCTCATTGCCTCTCCCAGGAAAAGCTCCAGTCACTAGAGGCCAGGGAAGCTCCTTCAGCCAGGCTGAGATTCTTCCTTGGAGATATCCTCCCAGACAGGATGCTCCAGCCGTTTGCCTCAGCCACGGCTAGGAATTCTTCTCAACACATCCTTCCCCATGTGAAAGACCCTGTTTTGACTGGATGAGGGAGAGAGGGAGAGGTCTTGGAATTTGCCAGTCAGGTTAGGTGCAGGGCAAAGCCTGGAGATGGGAGCTTTTCCACACCCAACTGGAGTGAGAGGCCAGGGGATGCCGAAAGTCATCAATGGAGGATGCCCAGAACCAAAGCAGACGTGAGTGTCTTTGCTCCACATCCTCCGTGGTGTCTATCTGATCTGCCATTTAGTGACCCCGGTGGTGTGGCAGGAGTCATGTTAAAAGATGTAGAGTTTTAATTTTGTCTCATCTTGAAAAGGATGCTATAACCATAAACAAGATGAAAAGACAACCCTCAGAATGGGAGAAAATATTTGCAAATGAAGCAACTGACAAAGGATTAATCTCCAAAGTTTACAAGCAGCTCATGCAGCTCAATATCAAAAAAAACAAACAACCCAATCCAAAAATGGGCAGAAGACCTAAATAGACATTTCTCCAAAGAAGATATACAGACTGCCAACAAACACATGAAAGGATTCCCAACATCACTAGTCATTAGAGAAATGCAAATCAAAACCACAATGAGGCATCACCTCACGCAGGTCAGAATGGCCATCATCAAAAAATCTATAAACGATAAATGCTGGAGAGGATGTGGAGAAAAGGGAACCCTCTTGCACTGTTGGTGGGAATGTAAATGGATACAGCCACTGTGGAGAACAGTATAGAGGTTCCTTCAAGAACTAAAAGTAGAACTACCATATGACCCAGCAATCCCACTACTGGACATATACCCTGTGAAAACCATAATTCAAAAAGAGTCATGTACCACAATGTTCACTGCAGCTCTGTTTACAATAGCCAGGACATGGACGCAACCTAAGTGTCCATTGACAGATGAATGGATAAAGAAGATGTGGCACATCTATACAATGGAATATCACTCAGCCATAAAAAGAAGTGAAATTGAGTTATTTGTAGTGAGGTGGATGGACCTAGAGTCTGTCATACAGAGTGAAGTAAGTCAGAAAGAGAAAAACAAATACCGTATGCTAACACATATATATGGAATCTAAGAAAAAAAAAAAGGTTCTGAAGAACCTAGGGACAGGACAGGAATAAAGACGCAGATGTAGAGAATGGACTTGAGGACACGGGGAGGGGGAAGGGTAAGCTGGGAAGAAGTGAGAGAGTGGCATGGACTTATGTACACTACCAAATGTAAAACAGATAGCTAGTGGGAAGCAGCCGCATAGCACAGGGAGATCAGCTCGGTGCTTTGTGACCACCTAGAGGGGTGGGATAGGGAGGGTGGGAGGGAGACGCAAGAGGGAGGAGATACGGGGATATATGTACATATGTAGCTGATTCACTTTGTTATAAAGCAGAAACTAACACACCACTGTAAAGCAATTATACTCCAGTAAAGATGTTTAAAAAAAAAAAGGATGCTATAGAGTAGGTATCATTAAGCTCACCTTGTGGATGAGAAAACTGAGGCTCAGAGGATGATGGGACTCAGCTAAGGTCACATAACCAATGATGAGCAGGTCTGGGACTTGAACACAGGTCTCTCCACCTTCCAAGCCCACGACCTTCCTGTTTGGTTAGGGGAAACCAAATGAGTGGTTCACGAACCATCTTCAACTAGTTTTTGCCTTCTGTGCTTACGTTCCCATACTATTATTTGCTCACGACTTTTTTTCTTTTCGATCAACTCGCTTTTGATAAGGTTCAATTCTCATCAGTCAAACGTTCACTGAAGAAGGCAATTGTAAAATAAATCCAAGGGAAGCAAAATGTGGTTAAATTCTAACCAGGCCGTGTTGCCTGCCTGAGGGTCTAAGTCATAGATTAGCTCTTTCTTTGTTAAAAGAGAGAAAATAGCAGGAGATAGAGGCCAAGGTGTTAAAGGCATGTTAACACAGAGCTGAGACTTTCCCTTAGATGTGAATGAAAGATCTGCAAGAGGGTTGAGGAGGAATAGCTCTCCCACCACGTGTTTCAATATAGAGGTCACCCGGTGAGAGCCCTTGAACAAGTCTCTCCCCATCTCGGGGCCTCAGTTTCCTCGTGTGTAACATGAGAGCATCATCCTGGACAGTCGAGATCCTTTCGGGCTCCGACAGTTCACGGGTCAGTGCTTCTGCTAAAATAGTCTCAGCTGTCAAGATGCTCACTTGTACAGCCAATGACTTCAATAACAATGTAGAAGGTGAGGCTGACTGAGCACTTCCTGTATGCCAGGCACTGTGCTAAGCCCTTTGCTTTCATCATCCTACAGAATTCTCACACCACCCTAAGAGATAGATGCTATTTTTAACCCCCTTTTCCTATAAGGAAACAAGTTCAGAGAGGCAGGATCACTAGCCCAAGGTCGCACAGTCAGGAAGAACCAGGATTTGGACTCACGTCTGCCCGCCTGCAAAGTCCATGCTTGTGGACCATGGCTGCCCTGTCATATTGTCCCAGGTGTTCTGTGGGTTGGCGTGCAAAGGGTTAAACGGAGTCAGCCCATCCCCAGCCCAGAGAGGGAGGTCCAAACTCTTGGCCTTGTCTCTACTTCAGAAGTTTGGCTTGGCAACTGCGCAAGTTCCCTTTCTCTTCCATCCTTATCCTTCCCTGCAGGCCCCTTGGTAATCTCCGTGGCTCACTTTGGCAGGAGTCTCCCTGGTAGAGGAAGTTCATGTGGCTACAGGTGGCTGTTCACAGCAAAAAACTCCCCAACCCCTCCAGGAACGGTCCTTCTGCCCATGACCAGAATGGGCTCACCTTACTTCCTGGGTCTTTCATCAAGACCCCTGCATTTACAATAGTCAGAGCCAGCCTGGACCGGTGATCTATGGGGATTGAACCTTCTGGCTTTCCCTACCGTGGACCTTTTTTCAAAAGTCTGGTGCCTGGGGAGACAGGGGAGCAACATGATAAGCTACTCTGAATTCGGAGACCGGGATTCCAATTCTGTTCCCCTCTGCTGCTTGCCGGCTGTGTGACCTTGGGCAAATCAGTTCACCTCTCTGATCTCAGTCTCCTCATCTATAAATTGGGGATAGTAGTGGAACTTGCCTGCTGGGATTATTATCAAAATAATAATCCCACCAGGCAATATCGAAAATATTTTCTTTCAAATGAAATGAGAATGTTTGGCTATATTAAAGATAATAAGTGAATCGTGTGTTTCTCCTAGGCTTCCTGCAGAGGTGGATCCTGTGACAGTATTCGCCTCGCTTTCCCCAGAAGGCCTGCTGATCATCGAAGCCCCCCAGATCCCCCCTTACTCACCATTTGGAGAGAGCAGTTTCAACAACGAGCTTCCCCAAGACAGCCAGGAAGTCACTTGTACCTGAGACCCCAGTCGTGGCCCTTCCTTGTTCCCTCCCCAACCCCTGGGCTTCTTTGATTCCAGGATACATTACTTTAGCTGAACTCGTAGATTTAGTGCGACTGAAATGTTGGGGGTCAGGGTGGATTGACCAGATTCCCTGGAGAGCGTAATAGTAGGTTTTTCCGCAAGATGGCGCAATTGGCAGGTCGTGTTCCGCTGCATTAGGCCAAGATGCTGGGAGTTTTTCTTTCTTTACCTTTTCTATCGTGATGAAAATGTTGCACATTCTACAGCTGCAAAACAAATAAAAGGGGACATAACATTTCACATTGTATCTTACCTTGCAGCCTATGCAAGAGTTGCTTTTCTCTGGGGACCTCCCCATCACCCAGGTTCCCATTCTGGGCTCCCAGTGTCCATGCCTGCCTCAGGGTTTGGTTGACGGAGCCCAGAAGCTCACCCCGCTGTGTTTCTGAAGACTTGGTTTACACAGGCTTATAGACAGGTCTTACATCCCCATATGGGATTTATCCAACAACCACATGAAAACAAACAGTGCCTTCTGCCCTCCACCCAGGCATTTATAGCATGTTCCCAAGCTGGCACTCCCCAAGGACTCTGGAAGCCCCTTAGTTTATTCTCTGGCTAAAAAGTCCCCCCTTTCTTGTGTCTCCTATGTCCAAGTCGGGATTTTTACAGAGGGGGCTGTCTCCAGGCAGCTCCACCAGGAACCAAGCAAAGGCCAGACTGCCTGTCAGGCAGACTCGTGGTACTGTGTATATGGGTGGGACATGTGTGTCTTTGTTATTTGAATTGTGCTGTTTAGGGGAAAATAACAGTAAATAATAATAATAATAAAGGAGCTTGTTCTTAGCTTCGTGTGTCATTTTGATGGGAACTAAATGTGGTACCACTTAGATATGCCACATCTATTAGGGATGCTTGTGGCAGCAAATAATAATGCCCAATGCATAGTGGCTTAAATGACGTAAATATCTGTCTAACTTTACAAGAAGTTTAGATATGAGTGATTTCGGAGTTACTTTTTCAGCTGTTATGCCACCAAGAACCCAGAGTCTTTCTACCATTTTCCTCTGCCGTCTCTGACAAGTCTACAAGTTCTGTCTTCATGTTTGCAAGATGGCTGCAGCAGCTCCAAGCATCTCAACCTTATATGACAATGTATAGGAAGAGAAGGCAAGGGTACGAAAGTCTTTTTGTCTGCATTTCTCTTGTATAGGTAACATCTTTCCCAGAAGCTCTCTCTCAGCAGATTTCTTTCTTTTATTTCATTGCCCAAAACTGGGTCACGTGTGTGTGCGGCAGCCAATCCCTGGCAAAGGGAAAGGAATGCCGTGTTGGCCTAAGATCAATACCGATTTGTCCTTTGAGGCCAGGAACATTGCTGCCTGAAAAAACAAGCTTCTGTTAGGAAGGAGAAAAGGGGCAATCAGCAATTCATGGATGCCCCACACTGATGCTGCCAGGAGCCCAGAACCCTTAAAGTAAGGTGGTGGGGAGCAGGGAGGCTACCAGAGTGCATCAGTTAGAACTGTTTCTGTGCTAAGTGCTGGGAAACCCCACTCGAACCGATTTAAGCAAAAAGGGGTGTTTATTGGACACAGCTGTGAAGTCCAGGTTAAACGCTGCTTTCAGGTCTCTAATGATGTTAATAGAACTGTTTGTCTCTTGGTCCTGCGGTGTCGGCTCCATCTCCAGTCTCCCTGTTGCCTTCCACGTCCCCTGCCCCTGTTCTTCTGTGTCCCCATGTCCTCTCAAGTAGTCACAAGACAGCTGCGATCACTACAGCCCCACATCCCCACATTCCAGTCCCCAGCGAGAAAAGCCACTCTTTTCTCTTCGCTTCTGCTGGGAGTCATTCTTATTGAACCAGCTTGGGTCACATGACCATCCCTGAGCTAAGCACAGCCCAGGAAATCAGTGCTTTGATTGGTAAGGCCTGGGTCACATGCTCCATCCCTGGAGCCAATCTCACTTAAGCTTCACGTTAGCCCAGGAAGTAGATGTCCAATTTTACGGTGAAGAAGCTGCGTCTCCGGGAAGTAGCTCAGGTAAGTCCCATGGTGATGGTAGAACTTGAACCTAGACGTTTGCTTCCGGAAGAGTTAATGAGTTGCTGAGCTTCTTTTTAAGAGCACCTCCAAACCCCGGAGTGACAGCAGGAGTCAGTGACTATTTCCTGAGCACCTACTTATTTTGATCACATGCTGGGAGCCAAGCATATAGCAAACAGCCACGATTCCTTCCCAGTGGAACTCCGAGCAGCAACAGGGGTAGGCAGATAATAGAAAGCCCGGCCCTCACCAAATCCTCACTGTGACACCGTGCTGAGTGCCTTGTATGTATTAATAGATTAAATCACCCTACAATTCTATGAGCGTTACCGAACCAAACTTGGGTCCCCTGGCCCACAGGCGGTAAAGCCAATCTACTGACGCCAGGTGTGGTGAAGGAAAGTGCAGCGTTTACTGCAGGGCACCAAGCATGAAGGCCAGGCAGCTAGGGTTCAAAATGCCTGAACTCCCTGACAGCTTTCAGGGAAAGGTTTTTTTGTGGGTTTTTTTGCGGTACGCGGGCCTCTCACTGCTGCGGCCTCTCCCGTTGCGGAGCACAGGCTCCGGACGCGCAGGCTCAGCGGCCATGGCTCACGGGCCCAGCCGCTCCACGGCACGTAGGATCCTCCCGGACCGGGGCACGAACCCGCGCCCCCTGCATCGGCAGGCGGACCCCCCAACCACTGCGCCACCAGGGAGGCCCCGGGGAAAGGTTTTTGAAGACAGAGTGAGGAAGAGGGTTGCCGGGTGTTTGGTCAGCTCTTGGACGTTCTTCTGATTGGTTGGTGGTGAGTTAATTGGGAGTCAGCGTCATCAACCTTCTGGTTCCAACAGGCTCGGCGAGGGCGGGGGGAAGTGTGCGTTTATTCTCAGCATGTAGTTAACGTCTTCCACCTGGGGCGGGGGGCGGGTTTCAGTATCTGCCGAACAGCTCAAAGGATTTGCCTCAGAATAGTATCTACAGCCCTTGAGAAGGAGCTAAAGGTCCTTGACTTTGTTTAAAGGCTAAACTATTATAATTTTGTCTGCTTGACCGTTTTCCTTTGTCTCAGTCTTTTCTCGCTTCTCTGATGAAATTTATTCTTTGGAACTCGGGGAACGCCTAGGAAGCTAAAGCTTTACTACGAACAAGAGGCAGGTGGAGGGCGGAGAGCGGGGGCGGTCTGTCCCCGTAAGGGTCCTGCTCGCTTACAGGAGGAAGGTTCGGTTCTTACCTCCATTTTACAGATAAGGAAACTGATGCATGCAAGGATTAGTGCATGGCCCCAAATCACCCACCTGCTAAACAACAGGCTTAGAGAGTCTGACTCTACTATTAACCTATTACCCAGTTCTGCCTTTCTGTCAGCAAAGCAGAACGTAAGGGTGTCTTAAGTGAGTCCGTCCACCTTGTGGGAAGAGAAGTGACCTTTCAAATCGGGGCATGGCAGGGGGTGGGGATAGGATTGGCTTATCAGAGGAGGGGTCACTCCACGGTTGTCAGGCTTGAGCACACGAGGCTGGGGTGGGGAGGTGCCTCACAGGCACAAGAAAACACAAGAGCCAAAGCGAAGGGTATGTCCCTTTTAAAACCTTTTGGTGGTTCCCTGTTGTTCAAAGGATTGAGTCCAAGCTTCTTTGCAAGACTTGCAAGGCATTATGGGATCTTCCCCCGGGTCACTGCTCTCCACCCTCCCATAACCCCCTCCCTTCGCCCTGCAGCCCCATCTGACTTCCCTTGGCTCCTCTAACCAGACAGGCCCTGTCTTGCTCCCAGAACTTTGAATACATTGCTCTCTCTCTCCAGGGCTTACTCCTCCAGCGTCTTCCTTGGCTAATCCTTTAGGATCTCAGCTCAGACTCCCAGCAAGCTGGCCAGAGCCCCTCATCATTACCCCCATCCCAGCTCAGCACATCCTGTAACAGCTTGGGCATTTGTGTAGCAGAATAAATAATAATAACAATCACAAACACCAAAACTCATTCCAACTGCTCTGCTTTTAAGGATGAAAGGAGAAATTCAAGTAAAGGGGAAAATCCCTACTTACTTGATATTTGTTCAACAAATATTTACTGGGCACATACGAGTGCAAGGCACCTTGCTGGGTGTCGTGTTACCCTTTCTTTTCACTTTGAGAGCCTGGTGAGGGAAAGAGAAAAGCAAAGCTTTCATTTCCACGTTCGTCAGTTCTGGGTCGCTGAATGGTGAGACCCTGAGTGTGTAGAACTGAGAGCCCACCCACTGAAAGTACATACGTATCGAATAGATGAATGAAGGAAGGAATGGTGAGTGTGGGTCTCCCTGAGAAATTAGGCCAAACACACGATCTCAGACCCCAGAAAGCCAGCTCATTTCAGTTCTGAGAGCTTCCAGCTTACAGACACAAGCCTTGTCATCAAAACGGATGACTCGGCCCCTCCCCAGAGATCTCCAACGAAATGACGGAGGAACATTGTTCCGGAGCCCTCACTTTGATGATGGTGCTGGGACAGGGACCGCCCAGAACTTGCTTCCACGCTCTGCTCCCTTGACCCAGCTCCCTGGAAAGTTTTATCCTCAGCCCATCCCCACCCCCTCCTAACTGCCTGCCAGCCAGTCACTGCTAATGGTGATATATGGAGATGACTTGATTTGACCTTGAAGGAAAGAAACAAATTAATGTGTCTTGAAATAAATTCCCGGAATCAGTGGCTGGCTTCTCCTCCACCCCCTCCACTTTGCACCTGCCGAGTTGTGCATCATAATGTGAAAATCAACACTGTTTCATCCAGGAGTGAACACCTGGAGCTGGCGGGGCGGAGGGCCGCTGGGAGGCCCCCTCCCACCCAGCGCCCTGGGCCCAGGAGTTGCCAGAAGGGGTGGGAGGCTCAAGGCTTATTGTGGGCTCTGCGCTCTGGTTGCTGAGAGCTGGCTGAGTCACCCTGTCTGCAGTGAGAGCAGCCCACCCGACCACCAGCTCCAAGTCCTGCAAGTACGAGCAGATGGGGGCTCCCTGGTGGCTCCCAAGGAAAAGGGAAGGGCAGCCGTGTGGAATGGCACTGCCATGGTCATTCTCCAAGGGGAACTGAGATGTGGGGAGGCAAGGAGACTGCAGGCCCCGCCCATACAATTCAGCCGCGGGATGTATATTTACTGAGTGCCTTTCTTCAGGCTCAGCACAGATTCAACTGTATGCCCAGGTACAATGGAGCCAGGTGTCCAAATACTGAAATACTTCAGTACCACTTGACAAATGGCACTGCCTCTAAGCTGCCCGCAGTGTCTCAGCCTTTATTAAGCATGTCTTTTTATTCTGGTGCTTTGACTACTGGGCGCCTTGCTGACCTTGGAGGGACTGCCCCTCACAGAGATAGCCTGCGAGCACCCCTCTCTTAGGAAGACCAATCCGGAGACCCCACCCCAACCCTTGTCACACTCTTTCCCTCTGAGCCACCGCCCACCTGCCCAGATCATTCAAGGTGAGGTACCAAACAACTAGGGACAGCCCCTGTGCCCCAGAGCTAACTGAAGTTATTTGAACTAGCCTATTCTAAGTCTGTTTCCGCCACCTCCCCTGTTCCTTCCCGTAAAGACCACAATAAAGGCTCTTGTCCACATTCTCTCTGCCTTCTGACCGAACATGGTGCTTCCCCGTGTGGCCCCCATGACGTGGCAAGCCCCCTCCTCTTGGCATCTGTGAATGTACTGAGCTATTTTTTCTATGGCACTCATCTCCCGATCTTTTAGCCATGCCATACCTGAATAATGATGAAATCTACATTTTAAAATCTAGACACCTTCCTCCCTCTACCTTCTCCCACTTTTTCTAGGAATCAACAGCTCCCTTTGGACCAGTGGCCATTCTGAATAGCCAGTGCCCTGGTCCTGCAAGTTGTTAAAGATTCTGAATACTGCCTCCTTTCCCCAGGCCCATTATGTATGAGGTACCATGCTGCGCCCTGGAGAAAAAGACAGACATGAGTCTCTGCACTTGAGGGTATAATGGGGATCTCGGGCCATACGTAAATAAGCAAAGAGAATAGCAGGGTCCAGGGCAGAACTAAGTGTGAGCCCTGAGGTCAGGGAGCAGCAAGGCTACTGGGGATCTGAACCGTGATCACAGCTCTGCGGCTCACCCTACATGTGACCTTGTCACTTGACCTCTGTGGGCAGGCATTTGTTTTCTTATCCACAGAAGTGGGTGATGTCAATGCAGGGCTGCTGTGGGGATTACACAAGTGTGTGCCAAGTGCTTGGCCCACAGGTACTAATGCAGAGTAAGTCCACAAGCACTGGGTGGTCTCAGCCCGAGCCCAGCCTGGAAGGCGGAACCTAGGGTCTGCCAGGGAGCCGTGGCAGGTTACTGAACCAGTGGCCTGAGTCTGCACCTGGAGCTGATGCTCTCCCAGCACCTGCCTCCTAATTCTCGAGGTCTCCATTAGGGACAAGAAGAGTGGGAATTAGGGGCATTGAGGGGATTTCAGTCTCCACTGTCAGAGGTCTAGAGGTAACCCTGATAACACGTCTCTATCATCTTAGTTGCCAGTCCCCACCCCCGCCACCCAAGAATGAACCTATTTTTGTTTTAGTTTTTATTTTATGTCGGAGTATAGTTGATTTACCGTGTTGTGTTAGTTTCAGGTGTACAGCAAAGTGATTCCGTTATACATATATCCATTCTTTTTCAGATTCTTTTCCCATATAGGTTATTACAGACTATTGAGTAGAGTTCCCTGTGCTATACGGTAGGTCCTTGTTGATTATCTATGTTATATATAGTTGTGTGTATCTGCTGATCCCAACCTCCTAATTTATCCCCCCCCATCTTTCCCCTTTAGTCACCATACGTTTGTTTTCGAAGTCTGTGAGTCTGTTTCTGTTTTGTAAGTAAGTTCATTTGTATCTTTCTTTTTAGATTCCACACGTAAGTAATATCACATGAGTTTTGTCTTTCTCTGTCTTACTTCACTTAGTTTGATAATCTCCACGTTCATCCATGTTGCTGTAAATGGCATTATTTCATTCTTTTTAACGGCTAATGTTCAATTGTATGTGTGCGCCACATCTTCTTTATCCAATCCTCTGTCGACGGACGTTAGGCCGCGTCTACGTCTTGGCTGTTGTATCGATAAACAGTGCTGCAACGAGTGTTGTGGTGCACGTAGCTTTTCGAATTATGATTTTCTCCAGATATGTGCCCAGGAGTAGGATTGCTAGATCACATGGTAGTTCTACTTTTAGCTTTTTAAGGAACTTCCGTATTGTTCTCCACAGTGGTTGTACCATGAACCTATTCTTTTTTAAAATGTGTTTATTTTTGGCTGTTTTGGGTCTTCGTTGCTGCGCGCGGGCTTTCTCTATTTGTGGTGAGCGGGGGCTACTCTTCGTTGCAGCGCACGGGCTTCTCACAGCAGTGGCTTCTCTTTGTTGCGGAGCACGGGCTCTAGGCACGCGGGCTCAGTAGTTGTGGCTCACGGGCTCTAGCGCACAGGCTCAGTAGTTGTGGCACGTAGGCTTAGTTGCTCCACGGCGTGTGGGATCTTCCTGGACCAGGGCTTGAACCCGTGTCCCCTGCGTTGGCAGGCGGATTCTTAACCACTGCGCCACCAGGGAAGTCCTGAACCTATTATTTTAAATCAGTAGAAACTTGTAGCTATAACTTTGGAATCTGAATGATGTATTTTTCTATGGAAGAGGAGGATGACTTTAGCCCCTTAGCCTTCAGCACAGTCCCCAGAACATAGGAAGGGTTCACAATATCAGCTATTACCATCACTGTTGTTTTTGTTGGTTATCCTACAAAACTACCATGGTGGAGAGGGTTAATTTTATTTTTTCATAGCATTTAAGTGCCTTTTTTTCTAATTTATTAATTTATTTTTGCTGTGTTGGGTCTTCGTTTCTGTGCAAGGGCTTTCTCTAGTTGCAGCAAGCGGGGGCTGCTCTTCATCGCGGTGCGCAGGCCTCTCGCTATCGCGGCCTCTCTTGTTGCGGAGCACAGGTTCCAGATGTGCAGGATCAGTAGTTGTGGCCCACAGGCCCAGTTGCTCTGCGGCATGTGGGATCCTCCCAGACCAGGGCTCGAACCCGTGTCCCCTGCGTTAGCAGGCAGATTCTCAACCACTGCGCCACCAGGGAAGCCCCGGAGAGGGTTAATTTTAAAAGAGAACATGGCGGAAGGGAGAGGCCCAGACAGCAGGCTGGCAGTAGACTGCAGCATTCTCCTCCCTGGAAGACTTGGAAATTGAGGAGAGACGCAGGTGGGCAATGCTGGTTGGCTAGCCTCACGCCTCCCTCCATCATGTCCCAAATGAAGGTGTCAGGATGCCCTCCCAGGCTGGAGCCCAGGCACCCAGTCTCCAGCATCCCTCAGTGGCTGAGGGGAAGGTCAGGTGGGGAAATGCTTAGCTCATGCTCTAGAAATCCTTCAAGGGATTCTGATGTTAATTGATCTCAGGTGGGGCCTGGGCACGGTTATTTTTATAAAGCTCCCCAAGGATTTCAATGTGCAACCAAGGTTAGGAACCACTGGAGAATTGGGGGCGGGGGGGGGGGGCACGGCTGTACAGGAGGAGCCCAGGTTGGACTCAGCCTGGGTTAGGTGAGAGTAGTTCCTGGGGGCTTCTAGGAAGAAATGTTGTCAAAGTTGAAAGGATGAGAGTTAATAATAATAACGTTATTAAATGTTTATTACCTGTAAGGCGCTGTCCATGCTCTGCACATCCATTTTTCCATTTAATCCGTAGCCAAACTACAGTGATGCGGAAATGTGCCCACGTTCCCACAGCTGGGAAGTGGCAGCATGGCTGAGCCAGTTTTAAACTCAGGCAGACTGGTTTCAGACCAGTGTTAGCTAGGCCGGGGGGCATGTGTGGTAGAAAGAAGGATTAAGGGTTTCTGGAAGAGGGAATCATGCCAGAAAAAAACAAAGCTCTTAATCCTCACTCAGAGCCTCAGTCCCTTCACCTATAAAATGGGGCTCATTTGTCGCTGCCCTGGATATCCCCCAGAGGGTGGCTGGGAAGATGAGTGAGTTTGTAAATCAAACAGGACCATTGCTAAGTTATTATCACCATCCCAGCAGCCCAGTAAAGCAGGAAGGGCAGAGGAGGGTCATGGACCACTTGTCTCGGACGTGTTGCCTAGTGACCTGATATCCTGGGACAGTGTCCATTTTCCTCTGCCTGTTTGTGCTCCATCAGAGCTGCGTGACAGCTGTGTGAATTTTGTTCTGATTCTGACAGTGAAAGCTTACAAAATCCACAGCAGACAGGATGACAGAGCTGACTGCCAATGGCTCCTCAGATCTAAGCCAGCAAAGACACAGTTGTCAGAAGACAGGGTCTCGCGGAAGTGCCAGAAATTGAGCATCTCTGGTGTGTCCAAGATTTCACACTAGGTCAGCAGTTCCTAAAGTGAGTTCCGTCAGAAGAAAAGGGAATGGGTTGGGTTCTGCAGTCAAATAGTTTTGGGAAGTCCTGGGTTAGACAATACTCAAACATTCTTCTTTAGCCTGGCGATGTGCATTGTGAACCTTTAAGAAGAAGGTTCGGCTGGTAGCTCTTGTTGCATCACAGATTAGCCTAAAATCAAGCAGCCTAAGACAATGAACATTTAATAGTTCACAGTTTCTGAGGTTCAGGAATTCCGCTAAGGCTGAGCTGGTCATTCTGATCTGGGGTCTCATGAGGTTGAATCGTGGTGGTGGCCAGGTCTGCCGTCATCTGAAGGTTTGACTGGAATGGAGGGTCTACTTTTCTTTTTCATATTAGAGTAGAGTTGATTTACAATGTTGTGTTAGTTTCAGCCAAGTGATTCAGTTTTATATATAGTAAGTCCCCTTCATAGGAACTTTCAAGTTGTGAACTTTCAAAGACGTGAACGTGTGTTCGCATGTCCAGTCACGTAAGTTCGTTCCCGTGTCTGGTGTGCATTGTCACGTGCGTGCATCCTCTACAAGTGATTGTGCTTTTGTTACTTTACTACACACAGTACTGTATAAAGTACAGTATCTTTATTTCAAGACCAGGATGTCTGGAAGCAAGTGTAAAAGCAGCGGTGATGTAGCTGGTATTACTGTACTTTTCAAGGTACTGTATTGTAAGATTAAAAAGGTTTTCTTTGTTTTTTATGTATTATTTGTGTGGAAGGTATTATAAACCTATTAGAGTACAGTACTGTATAGCCAATTGTGTTAGGCGGGTACCTAAGCTAACTTTGTCGGACTTAGAACAAATTGGACTTAGGCGCTCTCGGAACGGAACTCGTTTGTATGTAGGGGACTTACTGTGTGTGTATATGTACATACACACACACATATACCACGTGGGCCTCTCCGTAGAGCTGCTTGAGTGTCCTCATGGCATGGCAGCTGGCTTCCCTGGGAGCAAGCAATCCAGGAGAGAGCGTGAGACAAAAGCCCGATAGGTCTTTTGTGATCTATCTGTGAAAATGGCACGACAACGCTTCTGCCCTACACTGTCGAACAGTGCTGCCAGAGAGGGACCAAGTGGGTCAGAATTTGTTCTGACCTGAGGCAAGAGGTCTGGGCTTTAGAAGTCCAACATCGGCACTCATAGGCCAAGGTCTACCTTAGGGACGGAAGTGGGGGAGGCAGATTCCCCCACAAGGAAGTAAACGGCAGGCTTTTGGACTCTGTGGCTTCAGTAACCCCCAGGGTGGTTCTGCAGAGAAAAGTCACAGATGCGGACCCATGCCAACAAGAGTGCCCAGCAGCCAGGGTAGGTGTGCTCAGAAACAGTAAAAAGCATATGAGGAGATCTGAGCCGATCACCCGCAGCGTCTGCTGCATTTATACTCAGGGATAATTGGAAATGACAGAACGGCTCAACTAGAGGGGTTTAGTTGCACAGATGATGGAACTTCCACACAATGGGAGAAAGTATGCAGCTATTAACTACCACGCTTCTGAAGATGATTTATTGTCACGGCGCATGGGGAAAGCCGGCCTCAAACAAGCAGTCTGTGTAATACTCCATTTAAAAGAAATATAAATTTGCATTTATATTTTAGTTGCTTTAAAGTGACACTATTTTTTTTTTTTTGAGGTATGCTGGCCTCTCACTGTTGTGGCCTCTCCCTTTGCGGAGCACAGGCTCCGGACGCACAGGCTCAGCGGCCATGGCTCACGGGCCCAGCCGCTCCGCGGCATGTGGGATCCTCCCAGACCGGGGCACGAACCTGTGTCCCCTGCATCGGCAGGCGGACTCTCAACCACTGCGCCACCAGGGAAGCCCAGTGACACTATTTTTTTAAAAAATTAAGTGGATATTCAAGTTATTTTCTTTCCTTTGTGCATTTCTGGGTTGTTTGAATATTCTGCCTAGAGAGTGTCTTACCTTTAAAATGGGAAAAGTAAACCTAGGTGCTATATTCTCGGGACCTCCCTGGCAGTCCAATGGTTAAGACTCCATGCTTCCACTGCAGGGGGCATGGGTTCGATCCCTGGTGGGGGAACTAAGATCCCACACGGCCAAAAAAAGAAAAAAATGATTTGATTCTCATAAGAGACCCTTTCAGGTAACATATTACCTGATGCACATTTTACTTCCCCTCCGACAACATGGCATTATGTGCCATGTAATTGTTATACACACACACACACTCTCTCACACACACACACACACTCACACACTCTCTCTCACACACACACACACACACACACACACACACACACACTCACTCTCACACAGTCCAGAGCAGGACCACCCTGATTGGAATCGCTCTCCATCATTTATTAGCTGGGTATCCCTGAGCAAACGTCGTAACTTCTCTGTGCCTCAGGCTCCTTGGCGATCACGTAGAGGTGATGATAGACTGCTTTGTGGAGTTGTGCTGAGGAACCAATGAGTCAAGATACGTAAAACGCTTGGAGCAGTCCTGGCATCGAGAGAGCACTGTGGCAGCGTAGGCCTACCTTCCCCTGCCCCACTCTCATCCCTAACGCGTCTGAGTGGCTAAGGTCTTGTTTGCTCCTCCTCTTCTCGTTAAAGCTATCCTGTTCCACCTTCTGTTGCATCCCTTTGGGATCCTGCCAGGTATAAGAGGGTAGTGATGAATTAATCAGGTTGACTAATCACGGGCACCCTTGCTCAAGTCTCGCCTCCTCTAGGGAATGCCCTTTAACCCATTTTCGGAGGCTCCAGAGAACCCTGCGCCCAGTGGAGTCACACCTGTGGCTTCTGCCTGGCAGCTTCCATGTCCCTTTCCTCTGGTTCCAGTCCCTTAATATCTCTTTGGGGTATCCTCACCCTTGCGTGTGGTTTCATTGGGAATTGCCATCCCAGGGCCCTGTCCTTCTTTCACCAAGGGTGGGCACATGGCCCACGCTAAGCCAATCAGGGTCTCTCATGGGAATGTGAACCGTTAGCAGAGAGACGGGAGGATGGGAAAGAACTGAAGCTGATTCATCCCAGTGACGATGCCCTGAAGAGATGCTCCTTTTTCTTACTCCCTAGGTCTTCAGCCCGACTCCCTTCTTGTCCTTCTGTTGCAGGAAGGGGCACCCTGGTTTAAGTGGGCTCTTGTTTAACATTCGGAGGTAAATTGTCCAAGGAGACACACGTGCTGACAAAGCAGGAGACTTTATTGGGAAGGGGCGCCCAGGTGGAGAGCAGCGGGGTAAGGGAGCCCAGGAGAACTGCTCTGCCACGTGGCTTGCAGTCTCGGGTTTTATGGTGATGGGGTCAGTTTCTGGGTTGTCTCTGGCCAGTCATCTTGCTTGGCCCATATTTGGTCTGACTCAGGGTCCTTCCTGGTGGCGCACGCATCTCTCAGCCAAGTTCCAGCACGAAGGTTCCAGCACGAGAGGTTGGCAGGACAACATTATGGGCTGGCGTCTCCTCCCTCCTTGGGGCCCCTCCCGAATCCTCCTGGTTAGTTTTCGGCAGCAGCACACTGTGTTCCTTATCGGGACCTCCTGTTGTGAGACAACACACGCAAGTGGTTATGGTCGTGCCTGGCCAAGGTGGGCAGTGTAGGGCAGTGGTTCCCACACTTCCTGGGGGCCAGTGCTGAGCTTTCCTTTCAACTGTATGTGCTCTACCAAATCCTTTCCCCCTGAACTAGATAGAGTCCATTTCTTTCCCTTGAAAACAATGAACACCAGCTGCTATAGCGAGAGAGGAAGAGAGAGAGAGACATGGAGAGGTGCTGGGCTGAGCGGCGCCTGCACGCCACCTACAAAGGGGCCCCTGAGTTCTGATCCAGCTCAAAAACAAATTCCTTCTGTGACCCTGGGCAAGTCCTCCTACCTCTCCCTTTGTTCCTCCATCTCCTGGAAACATCCCATCAATGCAGTGGTGCTCGGGATCCTGTCTTAAGCCCCTTCTGCTTCTCCCTGGGATCGGCACACACATTCCGTAGCTCCAATGGCCACCACTATGTTAACACACCCAATTCCTCCTTGCAGTCCAGATCGACTCTCCAGAGCTCCAAATACCCCCTAAGCATTTCCACCCGAGGCCTTCTCAAACTTCTCACGAGCAAAACGGAATTCAATATCTCTTCCTGCACACTGCTCCCCTCCCTCCCTTTCCCCACTTTCGCTCACGGCATCAACACGCACTCCTCCCCCAGAAAACCCAGGACTCTCCTCGACTGCCCTCTCTCCTTGTCCGCCTGTCACTAGGCGTCGTCCGTACTCTCTGAGGTCCTCTGTCATACGAATCCTCCTGTTTGTCTAGCACTTGTCACTTTACAACATCCATTCACCTGTTTGTCCCTTAACCCTCACAAGTCCAGGAGCTGGGTGGTATACTCCCCACAGGAGGAAATAAGGAATCAGAGAAGGGAAGCAACTTGCCCCAGGTCACATAGGAAGTAGAAATCAGAGCTGGGATTTGAGCTCAGGACTGTCAGAACCCATAGCCCGCGTGAGGGGTTTAGTTGCACAGATGATGGCACTTCCACACAATGGGAGAAAGTATGCAGCCATTAACTACCACACTCCTGAAGGTGATTTATTGTCACGGCGCATGGGGAAAGCCGGCCTCAAGCAAGCAGTCTGTGTAATACTCCATTTAAAAGAAATATAAATTTGCATTTATATTTTAGTTGTTTTAAAGTGACACTAATTTTTACAAAAATAAAGTGGATGTTCAGGTTATTTTTTTAACTTGAGCCGGTATCCCCTCTGTCCATGGTGCCCGAATTCCGGAGGGGCAGGATTTGGGCCAGTGTCTCTCTGGCCGGTTACTAAGGTCCATGGTGTGCAAACAGCAACAGTGTTGTTCGTGAGCTCATGGGCTCCCCCCAGTTTCTAATCTGGGCTCGTGACCTTGGAACTCATCTCCCAGACAACCAGAGCGATACAGCAAACAGAGGTGTAGCTGCCAACTTGGAGCTGAGCTGCCTGGGCAGGGCTGGTGGTGCAAACCCTGGATGTGTGCGTGCATGTGGCGGAGGGGGGGGGAGCGGTGCCAACGTCCACAAGGGCCTCAGCCCACAACCTCCCCTCTGTGTACTTACACCGCATGCTCCCAACGAGCCAGAGGGATCCAGCACCCGTCCTGGCTGCGCCACCAGGATCTGGAAGCATCAGGAGACTGGGAGGGTGGGGACCTGCGGTGAGCACAGGACACTTTCTGTGTGGTTCCAGGGCCCTGAGGTCCTGGGGAAGGTTCGGGAGACCAGGTTCCACACCTGGTCTTAATTCACACGTGTATCCAGCGTTGAGCCCTCTCACCTCCTCGCCTTGGTCTGAGCCTCTGTTACAGCCTATAGGCTATTTCTATCCTTGTCCCCGCGGTCAATTTTTGTTTTTTTGGTAAAATCTATAACGAAATTTGCCATTTTAACCATTGTTTACCAGAGCACAATTCAACTGCATTAATTACATTCACTGTTCGTGTAACCATCACCACTATCTCTTTCCAAAACTTTCATTATTTCAAATAGAACTCTGTAGGCATGAAGCAATAACTACCCCCATTCCTTTCTCTCCCCCATCCCTGGTAACCGCTAATCTACTTTCCATCTCTATGAATTTGCCTTCTCTAGGTATTTCATAGAATTCGAATCATACAAGATCCCTTTGTGTCTGGCTTCTTTCACTTAGCGTGTTTTCAGTGTTCATCCATGTTGTAGCCTGTGTCAGAACTTCACTCCTATTTACAGCTGAATGATATCCCATTGTATGGAGAGATCACATTTTGTTTACACATTCATCTCCTGATGAATACCCTGCATTCAATTTGTCTGCAACAGCTAGAGCAGTCCTGGGAGAATACTACTCAGACCATGGCACGACTTTATTTAAACCCTCCTATGGATCCTTAATTCACTCGGAGCTATGGTCCTTATTATGGCTACAAAGCCCTAAAGGATTCTCTCTCTGAATACACACACACACCCCATTACCTCTGTGTCCCTCCAACCTCATCCCTTCCCTCTCTCTCCACTCCACTCCCTGCTGTTCTGTGAACACCTCAGGCTCACTGTCACCTCAGGGCCTTTGCATGCGCTGTTCCTTCTGCCTGGAATGCTTTTCCCCACCAGACGTCTGCATTGCTAACGCCCTCGGCTCCCTCAAGTTTTTGCTCTGCTGTCACCTTCTCAGTAAGACTCATCCTGAACACCCTCCTTAAAACGACGACCTGTTGGGCTTCCCTGGTGGCGCAGTGGTTGAGAGTCCGCCTGCCAATGCGGGGGACGCGGGTTCGTGCCCCGGTCCGGGAAGATCCCATGTGCCACGGAGTGGCTGGGCCCGTGAGCCATGGCCACTGAGCCTGCGCGTCCGGAGCCTGTGCTCCGCAACGGGAGAGGCCACAACAGTGAGAGGCTCGCGTACCTCAAAACAAAACAAAACAAACAAAAAAAACTACAACCTGTCTCTCCTCCATCCATCATTCGTGATCCCCCCATCATGATCTAGTTTCCAGAGCACTTGTCACTTCCTAACATATAATTTGTCTTTTTGTTATCTCCATTGTTCATTATCTGCACCCCAGCTCTATGAGGACAGGGATTTTTTTTTCTTGTTGCCTGTTGTGCGCATCACTATATCCGAAGCACCTGAAACGGCAGCTGGCGCGCAGTAGGCACTCAGTACATACTTGTTACATGAATGAATATGAGTTGGGACAAGTTGCTGCGCTTCTCTGAGCCCCTGTTTCCCCATCTGTGAACCAGGGATTGTGATCTGTCCCTGGGCTGGGGGTGTCGAGGGGGGATCGCATCAGATAATGTCTGTAACCTCCCTTTGCAAATTGTAAAGCATCGCACAAGTGAGGGAGGGGTGGAAGAAGCTGATCTTCACTGAGTCCCCTCAAGGCCTGATGCTTCTCGTGATGTATCTCATTTTGTTGACTCCATTTGACAGATGAGGAAACTAAGGTTCAGGGAGGTGAAATAACTTGCCGCTCGTCACACAGTGTGACAGTGTTACGGAGTCAAAGCTTCAATCCAGCTGTCTGGCTTTTTCTGTAGGTTGCTTCCAGCTCTGGTATTTCATCAGCCTAGGAGAAAACCCCACCCTCTTCGGGACGGGCTCTGAGCCCAGGGGAATGGTAATGAGGATGAAGATGTGAACAATAGCTGCCTTTTATTAAGAGCTTCCTACGTGTGTCAGGCTCACTTTACTATGTGCCAGGTGCTTTACATATGCTCTCCTCACAGGAAAGCGGGAAATACGTGTCTTTATTCCCTCATAACGACCGTTTGCTTGGGGCGTACAACTAAGAAAAAGCAGAGCCAGCATTTGAGCCTGGAGCAATTCCACTCCCATGGCATCTTGAAAAGGGCCTTGATCTTGGAGGTGTGGTTTCTTTAATGCCACGTGAGCTGCCCCCCCCCCACCCCGCAGCCCCATGACCATCCCCAGGGATCTGCCCACTCGAAGCCAGCCCTGGAGGGCACCTTTGTAGGTGGGGAGGCAAGCACACCGCCAGCCCCCGTGCCTGCCCTCAGTGTGAGCTGCAGGACGCAGGAGGAATAAGGCATCAGTGGGAACCAGGACGGGGACCCCACAAGCCTGCATTGCCAGCAGAGACAAATGAATAGACCACTCAGCAAACCAGGGCACTTCCATGCCAGAGCAGAACTGTCCCCGATAAATAGATCATCGAAGCTCCACGCCGGACGTGCCAATTTCAGCGGGAAAAGATGAGCGCATTTACCTGCCTGGTGACACCCTGGCTGTCTTCAGGAGGTGATGGGGTATGAAAATACTGCTAGCATGCACTCTGCCCGGGGCTGTTTCCAGGGTCGGGGAGGAGGGTCTCATTGCAGGAATGGTGTTTGTTTCAGACTTCCCGTGGGTGCCCAGATGCAAGGTCTAAATGCTTTCTATGCTTCCTTCCCCCCTTCCCCCTTTCCCCCCTTCCCCCCTTCCCCCCTTCCCCGCTTCCCGCCTTCCCGCCTTCCCTCCTTCCTTCCTTCCTTCTTGTGTTGGGTCTTCGTTGCTGCGCCTGAGCTTTCTCTAGTTGTGGCGAGCGGGGGCTACTCTTCATTGCGGTGTGCAGGCTTCTCATTGCGGTGGCTTCTCGTTGCGGAGCACAGGCTTTAGGCACACGGGCTTCAGTAGTTGCGGCGCGTGGGCTCATTAGTTGTAGCTCACGGGCTTAGTTGCTCCGCGGCATGTGGGATCTTCCCGGACCAGGCCTCGAACCCTTGTCCCCTGCATTGGCAGGTGGATTCTTCACCACTGCGCCACCAGGGAAACCCCTCTATGCATTTTTTTTTTTGCGGTACGCGGGCCTCTCACTGTTGTGGCCTCTCCCGTTGCGGAGCACAGGCTCCAGACGCGCAGGCTCAGCGGCCATGGCTTATGGGCCCAGCCGCTCCGCGGCATGTGGGATCTTCCCGGACCAGGGCACGAACCCATGTCCCCTGCATCAGCAGGTGGACTCTCAACCACTGCGCCACCAGGGAAGCCCCCCTCTATGCATTTTTAAGGGATCACAATCATAGTAATAGCTAGCATCTATTGAGTGCTTACTATGTACCAGGCACTGTGGTTTTTTTTTTTTTTTTTTTTTGTGGTACGTGGGCCTCTCACTGTTGTGGCCTCTCCCGCTGCGGAGCACAGGCTCCGGACGCCCAGGCTCAGCGGCCATGGCTCACGGGCCCAGCCGCACCACGGCATGTGGGATCTTCCCAGACCGGGGCGCGAACCCGTGTCCCCTGCATCGGCAGGCGGACTCTCAACCACTGTGCCACCAGGGAAGCCCGGCACTGTGGTTTTTTAAATATACATTATCTCACTAACTAGCTAAAAATAAAATATTGTTGAGGAGTCTCTGTTGCATAGGGGAATGACTGCTTTGAGGGTGTCTATTAATTCTTTTTTTTTATTGAAGTGTAGTTGATTTCCAATGCTGTGCCAATCTCTGCTGTACAGCAAAGTGACTCAGTTATACACATAGAGACATTCTTTTTCATATTCTTTTCCATTATGGTTTATCACAGGATATTGAATATAGTTCCCTGAGCTATACAGGAGGACCTTGTTGTTTATCCATCCTGTATATACTAGTTTGCATCTGCTAATCCCAAACTCCAAGTCCTTCCCTCCCCCACCCCCCTCCCCCTCGGCAGCCACAAGTCTGTTCTCTGTGTCTGTGAGTCTGTTTCTGCATTGTAGATAGGTTCATTTGTGTCATATTTCAGATTCCACATTTAAGTGATATCCTATGGTATTTGTCTTTCTCTTTCTGACTTACTTCACTTAGTATGATCATCGCTAGTTGCATCCATGTTGCTGCAAACGGCTTTATTTCATTCCTTTTTATGGCTGAGTAATAATATTCCATTGTATATGTATACCACATCTTCTTTATCCATTCATCTGTTGATGGACATGTAGGTTGTTTCCATGTCTTGGCTATTGTGAATAGTGCTGCTATGAACAGAGGGGATGCATGTATCTTTTTGAATTATAGTTTTTTCTGGATATATGCCCAGGAGTGGGATTGCTGGAGCATATGGTAGTTCTATTTTTAGTTTTCTGAGGAACCTCCATACTGTTTTCCACAGTGGGTACACCAACTTGTATTCCCACCAATGGTGTAGGAGGGTTCCCTTTTCTCCAAGGGTGTCTATTCTTTATATTTATTCTCAAGCAGCAAATAACAATACAAGGTGGTCCAGCCCCAGTTCACCTCCCAAGGGTTTCATTAGCTCCCCACCCCTGGCAGTAACATCCACCACATCAAGCTTCTCTCTATGTGTTTAGACTCTGGAAAAAAAAAAGACAACTGGGAATAAGAAAGGGAGACCAAGCAAGAAGCAGAAGAGGAGGATGTGGAAAAGCCAGCCGGTGGTGAGGGGAAGGATGCTGAGGTCCAGGAAACCGTGACCTCAGAGCTAAGTTCCTGCCGTTCAGAGGAGCCTGGTCACGCCGTCCAGACAAGTTCTGCTGTGCCCTGCCAAAACACTACTGTCTTGGTGGAACGAAAGCTGCTAAAATCCGTCGTCCTTGGGAGGGATTTCCAGAACGCTGCTGTGTCTGTGGAGGTGTCTGTGTTAGATCAGTGGAGTAGAGAGGGTCAAGGGAGAGGCGCTGGGCAGGCACTTTGCAGGCTGATGTAACACAATTCTCAAAGCTACCCCACTTGACAGAGGTGGGGTTCTGTCACTTGTGGAAGATCATTGTAACGTCTCCCCACATGTTTGCCATCGGAAGTTCCTGAGCCCTGACTGGCTGGAGGGAGCCATAGGTGGCCCCTCCTCAGAGACCCACCCACCAAAACCCTCCTAAGTCCTGTCGGAGGACACCTTGTCCCACAGCCAGCACCCCAAGTAGCCCCCAAAGCCTTCTCCATCTCTTACCTCTTTGGGTTCAGGGAATGAATCATCAACAATCAGAAATCTGCAATAATAAAAACGATGTGAAGTTGTCTTCATTAATAAGATCATAATAAATTAAAGGAATTAAGTTACAAAATAACATGTGTAATATGATCCCATTTAAAAATTGCATAAAAACAAAAGCCCTGGGGAAAAATGTACACCCGCTGTTAACAAGGAGTTTTTGAAGTAGGGGAAGGAAGATTTATGGGTGATTTTTGTCTTATTTTAGCTTATACATACTTTTTGATTTATCAACAATGTGCATATGGTGTGCATCTCACTTGGAAAATAAAGAAGAAAATAAGAACATTATTTTCCCCTCCAAAGGAAGAATGAAGCGAACACTTTGGAAAACTTCTCTAAGGTTGCTGCTGGGAAACAGTGCAAGCATCTCCGTTAATGGCTAGCCTTGTTCTCCTGCTGCGCTTTGTGCTTAGGTTTTTTTTTTTTTTAAGGTTTCAGGGAACATAATATAGCCAGATCTGGGCTCTAAGCAATCACATGACTGTGGAACAAGTGAAAAACACAGGTAGGTCATCAGAATATCCATAATTTTCGTTTCTGCATGGCATAGAGAAAGGAAAAGGGGCCTGTCCTCGTGACTCACTCTCTCCTTCTCCTGCTTTGCCTGCAGCTTCTAATCTCCAAGTGGATATGCCAGCAAATTCCCATATAGCTCCTGGCTTCCTTCCTTCTTCAAAGCCCCAGCTACTCAGTCCCCACTAGCAGGTCCCCACCTTGACTATAGTTTCTTTGTTCATTGATTCAGTGAAGCTCATAGAAGGTCATCTTTGTGTGAGGATGTACAGTCCACCAGCCAAGACCCTGGGCTCCGAAGTTCAGCCACTAGAGTTCAGATTCTCTCTCTGCCTGAGTTCAAATCCCCACTCTGCCCTTGACTAACTAGGTGATCTTGCGCAAGTCACTTCACCTGTCTGAGCCTCAGCATCTTCATCAGTAAAAAGGGATCATTTTTATAACCAAGTCCTCCGGGTGACTGAGGGAAATCATGCGTACAGAGCCCTTGGAAACGTGTCTTCTGTTTCTCCCTCTCATGAAGGTGACCAAAGGGTCAAGGTGGTGCTTGGGGACACAGCAATGTTGTCTTCTCCTCTGAGGGTCCAAATGCAGCTCACAGCTTTCTAGAAGGACTGGCCTGTCCCATGTCTGCCACAGAACTGAGAGGAGTGTGTCCCCATGCTGGTGCAAGAGGCCTCAGACCAACACCTGGCTGAGCTGGGCCATCAACTCACCAATTTCCTGAATTTGCCACAAATACCATGAAGACTACTAGCTTTCTTGAATATTTTCAATGAATATGAAAATGGTCTTCTTGCTAACAAATGAGTCTTGAATGTTTTCAGCGAATATATTCTCAGTAGCATTTTAAGCTCAATTTGTCTGAAGCGAAATATGGGAGCTCTTTAGCTTTCTTATGACGATCTTCTAATGAAGAATTTGTTCTTGAATATCTTAAATGAAGTTCTGAATATAATTAAAACATCCTGAATAAATTTTGGGATAGGAGTGTTCAAGAAGTATAAATTCAGTGAATGTCATTGAGCGTATTAAACTAGCACATGCATAAGAGTGTAAGTCATTGTCTTCAAGAGGAATGTATTCATATTTGTTAACTATATTTGATAAGAATTTTCCTTAAATAAGGTTTTGGAAAATTGGCAGTGTTGACTAATTTGAGCAGTTGGTCGTTGGCAACTTGATTTTTCAGAGATCTTCATATCATAGAATTGACTTTTGGTGCATTGGCCAAAGCCCCTCAAAGACCACTGGAGAAGATAACCAGAGCACCTCCTGGAGGTCGGAGGTGAGTCCACCAAGATTCGCCTCCAGCTTCGGCTGGAGCCCTGATCTTCCAGCTCTGCCCTTGACCCTCTGGGGCGCCCCCATCCTCAGGGCTCTGAGGGCAGCCCATGTTTTGAGAGGAGCCTGTCCACTTCATTCTTTTAACCCAGAAGCATTTGTTTATGCTCCCGGAATGTGGACAAGGGGCTGAGAGCCAAAACTCAAACACATAACTCTAGCTTTTTTTTTTTTTTTTTTTTTTCCTCCGGTACGCGGGCCTCTCACTGTTGTGGCCTCTCCCGTTGCGGAGCACAGGCTCCAGACGCGCAGGCTCAGCGGCCGTGGCTCACGGGCCCAGCCGCTCCGCGGGATGTGGGATCTTCCCAGACCGGGGCACGAACCTGTGTCCCCTGCATCGGCAGGTGGACTCTCAACCACTGTGCCACCAGGGAAGCCCCATAACTCTAGCTTTGAATCCAGCTGTGTGGCCTTGGGCAACTAACAACCTCTCTGAGCTTTAGTTTCCTCTTGTGTAAACAAGGGTCAAACCCAGTCCAACTCTAGAGAGTTACATGGAGAATTCCATGAGCGAATCCCATAAAGTGATGAGCTTAGCGCCTGGCACATGGTACGAGCTTAATACGTGACAGCTTTTATGATCATTATTGCTTCTCTGAAAAGTTCACTTCTAGTTTTGGACAAGTCTCTTCATGTTTCTAGCCCTTACTTTCCTCATCTGTAAAATATAAAATGGTAGAGGCAGATTAGATAGAAGAATCTGGGGGTGTTATGTGCCAAGCACTTAATATATGTTGCCCGTTCACCTTCATTCATTCATTCATTCTACAACACATTTAATGAGTGCTTCCTATGTGCCAGGCACTTTGCTGGACACGGGCTATAATGAGGAACAGGACACAGTTCCTGGTAGGGAAGAGACTGATGGGAGTATTCTCTGGGTGAAACAGACAAGACATCTTAGGATGGTCCTTATGAGGCAAGACGAGGGAGACTCATGTGGGCCAGGAGCAGGGCAGCAGGAAGACAGCCCAGGCAAGGAAGCCAGTGAGAGCAAAGCAAGGCAGTGAGGATGCTCAGTTTGGTTTGCCAGAGCACACTGGGCACTAAGAGAGAGACTCAAGCAAAGAATCCCCGTCAGGATATTGTGGGTGCACAGGGGGTGAAGGTCCAAGCATGTCATATAGTGATTCAAGAATGAGGATCTCGGGCTTCCCTGGTGGCGCAGTGGTTGAGAGTCCGCCTGCCGATGCAGGGGACACGGGTTCGTGCCCCGGTCCGGGAGGATCCCACATACTGCGGAGCGGCTGGGCCCGTGAGCCATGGCCGCTGAGCCTGCACGTCCAGAGCCTGTGCTCCGCAACGGCAGAGGCCACAAAAGTGAGAGGCCCGCGTACCACAAAAGAACAAAAAAAAAAAAAAAAAAAAAAAGGAGGATCTCTGCCTGGATCAGTGCCTCAGGGAGAGGCAACCAGAATGGACGTGGTGTTACCTAGAAGACATCTCAGGCTCTCTCTCCAGATCTTAAAACGTGTTCTTCCTTCCAGCTGAAACAATCTGACCTGCCCTCACTTTTGGCTTCATCTGCCTGACTCTCCTCACCCACCAGCACTCTGCTCCCTCTGGCATCTTGTCTAATGTCCATGGTCCCCAAGAAAGAGGTGATAAATGTCAAAGCATCTGTCATTGGATCATTCGCACCTGTTTTTCTCCCCAACTAGACAGTGAGCTTCTTAAGGATTAGAATGGTGTTTTGTCTCCCATAATATCTCCAGGGCATAGCTCAGAGCCTTCTATACCATAAGCATCATCACCATCATCTTTATAATTGTCATCATAGCCATCATTTGGGTTCATATATTTTTTCACGATCATTTTACACGTTTTAACTCTTTTTTAAATCTTTACCACAGACCCAGGAGGTATTGGGTGGCACCCTATGAAATTGCCATAGGTCCCAAACAATCAAATATTATCAGTTTCATGTGGTTCAACCAAATAGTTATTTTATGTATCCTCCTTTGACAGGTGAGAAAACTGAGGCACCAGAAGATAATTTATTCTCATAAATAAATGAATTCATGAAGAATCCTTTGAAATGAGGGAGCTGATCTTTGTTGAGCCTCTACTGTATGCCAGGCATTTTGCAGGCATTATCTCATCTATGTCATGTGGCCTCACCCAACGAGATTTTTAAGCAGGAGAATGATTTGGTCAAGTTGGGTGCAGATGCATTCCCTCAATTTAATTCTCACAGCATCCCAATAAGGGAAATAGGCAGCTTTCACCACTGTTGAACAAATGAGAAAATTGAAGTTTAGAGATGTAAAGAGACTTGCCCAAGTTCACACAGCCAGGCAGTGGCAGGAGGATTTGTACCCAGGTCCGTCTGACTCCCTTCCCTCAGTCAGATAACCTATAAGGGAGGCCTCTAATTGTTTGTGTAGCAGATGGGAAACTTGGAGCCCCTCACCATGGAGGAAGCCTGTATCAGTAGGCTCAGGCTACTGTAACAAAACAGTACAGACTGGGTGGTTTAAGCAACAGGTATTTATTCCTCAAACTTCTGGAGGCTGGAAATCCAAGATCAGGGTGCCCCAGATTTGGTTTCTGGTGTAACTCTTCCTGGCTTGCAGAGGGCTGCCTTCTGGCTGCATCCTCACCTGGGCTTTCCTTGGTGCTGGCACTGGGGGTGACTGGGGAAGGAGCTTGTAAGGACACTAATCCTATCAGATTAGGGCCCCATCCTTATGACCTCATTTAACCTTTGTTACTTCCTTTGAAGCCCCATCTCCAAATGCAGCCACCCCAGAGGTTAGTGCTGCTTCAACATATGAATTTTGGGGGACATAAGGCTTCAGTCTGTAACAGAGCCATTTCCAGTTGTAACTACCTCCCTGCTCTGAATTCTACGATTCACACCCCTGCTGAGAAAAAGTCATTCCTGGAGCAGAAGGCCGCGGACATCTACAGAAACACCACAGAGGAAGCCTAAGCGGGCAGCTTTTCCTCATTTTTCTCACAGGAGCTACATCAATTCCTTTTTTCCCCTCTTATTATTATTTTTAATTTTGTTATTTATTTATTTTTGGCTGCTTTGGGTCTTCATTGCTGCACACAGGCTTTCTTTAGTTGCGGTGAGGAGGGGCTACTCTTTGTTGTGCTGCGTGGGCTTCTCACTGTGGTGGCTTCTCTCGTTGCAGGGCACAGGCTCTAGGTGCGCGGGCTTCAGTAGCTGTGGCGCATGGGCTCAGTAATTGTGGCTCGTGGGCTCTAGAGTAGTTGTGGCACATGGGCTTAGTTGCTCTGTGGCATGTGGGATCTTCCTGGACCAGGTCTCAAACCCGTGTCCCCTGTACTGGCAGGCGGATTCTTAACCACTGTGCCACCAGGGAAGTCCCTCTCATTATTTTTTAACTACATAAAAATATTTTATGAAAGGAGAATCAGAAAAGTCGGAAGAAAATAAAAATCATCCACATTTCCTCTATTCAGAAAAGGAGATAACTGCTTTTACATTTCATTTGTTTCTTTCCCTTCAGCATTCATATGTTAAATATATAGACATTTTTTATTATTATTATTATTATTTTACAGAAAGGCTCTCAAGCTTGGCTTATATCCTCTTTGTTATCGTATGAGTATCCTTCCATGCTGATAAACATTGGCTCTGTTTTTGATGTCTGCCTGTTCTAGTATTCCATTATGTGGATGTATTATCATTTATTTAAGTACAGTCCTACTGATGCTCATCTAAATTGTTTCTAATCTTTCACTCTTATAAACAAAGCTGAGATAAGCATCCTGGTAATTAAATATTTGTACTCAGTCACTCTTCTGAGGGTAAATTCCTGGAACCAGTAGTTCTGAATTAATGGGTAAGCATTGTTTTACTGGTATTGTTACATGTTCCTAAAATACATGCATATATATTTCACTATCAAAATGAACGCGTTTCTTTTCTCCCTTTCCTTACCCCTGGTTGGGAGAGATCTTTGGAAAGACAGGGGGAGTAGTCAGAGGTTTTAAAAATATAATAACACATCAGTGTTTTACTGGGAGAGTTCATTGATCATTAAATTCGCATCACACCCCATATATTTAACTACCTTGAATTCAACTGGCTTTTATTAAATGTAAAACATCATCGAGTTTAAGGTACATCATTATTTTATGTAAAATGAAGAAATAAATTTTAAAAAGCTCTTCCAATTAAGTTACTACCCAATGCCTTCATAGTCTTTTTAAACACCTTAACTGGTCACACCATGCTTTGTTTGAAATTCCCTTCATCTGTTTCAAGGGAGTTGGCAATTTCTCTTACCTCTGTTGCCTGGCTTGGTATATGACAAGGAACCCTTTTGCACGTATCTCAGTGACAAAATGCAGTATAGCGTCATCTACTGTGGTTTCTTCCCTTTTGGGGGTTCCATCAAGATTTGGTTGCTACTTTGCAAGAAAATATGAAAGTGGAATCATTCCCTCAAAGACAGGAATTTGCTTCACAATTACCAACTCTCCAGCCCATTACTCTGCTTAGGGGTCTTTCTGTGCACACAGAAACTTTCCATTCCACGCCAGCTCGTCGTATCATGGCCTCATCTCTCTGAAGACGTGTTAAGTGGAGAATGAAATCAACATGTAGAGGCTCGGCAGTGTACGCCACGCAGTTGAAGTAACAATCTGAATAGCTACGACCAAGTTCGCTTGGGCACAGGGAGTAAAACTACATCACACCTGCTGGCTGGCTGATAGCAAACTGTAAAATGCATCTTGGTCTCAGGGATGTTAAAATCAGAAAAAGCGTGCGTCTTAGAATGGGTGCAGTAGGATTAGTGGGAGCCTCAAAAAGTTAAGATTAAAGAAAGAGAAGTATTAACACAAGTGTGCTCGTAGTTATGTTCCCCGATTCCACTCAGTGAGTATGTGCCCCAGGACAGGCATGAGATGGGAAACGTGGACCTAATGAATTCCCTGTGGGGGTCATTTCCTACTTTTCTTCTCAGGGTTGAGGACAGCTTTGCCGCACTGAGGGTGGTTCTAGAATTTAAAGATACATAGATACATCTATTTCGATAGATCGATATAGATACAGATATTGATCAAGATCAACATGAAACCTAAACAGAAACCGAAGAAACAGCCTTCTACTCCAATTTTGGAGGAAAACTTAGTGAAAGACAATGTGTAGGGGCTTCCCTCGTGGCACAGTGGTTAAGAATCCGCCTGCCAGTGCAGGGGACACGGGTTCAAGCCCTGGTCTGGGAAGATCCCACATGCCGTGGAGCAACTAAGCCCACATGCCACAACAACTGAGCCTGTGCTCTAGAGCCCGCAAGTCACCACTACTGAGGCCTCGGGCCTAGAGCCCGTGCTCCGCAACAAGAGAAACCACTGCCATGAGAAGCCCGGGCAGTGTGCAACAAAGAGGAGCCCCTGCTCGCCACAACTAGAGAAAGCCCGCTCGCAGCAATGAAGACCCAACACAGCCAAAAATTAATTAACTAATTTTTAAAAAGACAATGTGTAGTTCTCCAATATGACACCTCTTAAGGGATTTTCAAGGGCAATTTTGAATTTTGAGATTGTCACTTTTTGTGCTGATCCAGGATAGAGCTGGGACATGGGAGGAAAGGAGAAGAAAGAGGCAAGGGAATGTGAACACAGGGAGAGAAGATGGAGAAAAACTGGGGAGAAAAGACCACACCCCACTGGACCACATCTGAGTGGAATTCTAGAGGGACTGAAAGGAATTCAATGGGAAAAATGTCATTTTTGCCTCAGTCTTCAGACTCCCCATTTGAGACCAGCCACATGTATGATTGCTTTTTGGTTTTCTTGACACCTGTGTGCGCTTCCAGATGCTCTGACATTCGTTAGCAAGATAACTTCTTGAATGGCCATCACATCTTACCAAGATGTAGGCACTGTGCTATAGAGCTTCCTCTGACCTCCTCACTCTTTCAACCTTATGAATTAGGAATTATCATGATTTCCATGTTATAGATGCAGAAACTGAGACTTTGGGCGACCAAGAAACTAGCCCAAGTCCACATAGCTGGGAAATAGAGAGGCAGCTAGGTGAGGAGACATGAATGGGGTCTGGAGCCAGGATGCCTGTTTCAATCATGTCTTAGTTATTATGGCCGCATCACACATTACCACACACTTAGAGGCTTATGGGAACTCTGTACTTTCCACTCAGTTTTTCAGTAAATCTAAAACTGCTCCCAAATTATCTATTAATTTAAAAACATATATCCTTGAAGCCCCACCATGCAAAAACAACCACTGTTCAGTGGTTAGCCTTTCAGTCTCGTTTCCATGCAAATACATTTATATATGCAGTGAGCCCTTTCTCAACAAGGGCATGCCCATTTTTTTTTTAAAGGAAAAAGCTTTCTATTTCAGCATCTTTAACAGAATTTTTATCTTGAACTGGACTCCACAAATTACAGACAAGGATCCCTGCATTTTTATTTGCACTGCAACCTGCAAATTATGTAGCCATCTCTGACCCTAGGGTCCCTCCAAGGCACCCCATTGGGTTAGGAGGGGCATGAGTACTGGTATTTGGGGGACAGACTGGCATGCCAGGGCACTCTGAGCTGGGGTCAGAGAGGGCATGCCCAGTTTTCAGAGTTTCAATACAAGTGGTCACACCCCAGAAAGCATGAGTGCCCTTCCCCCTGCATCCTGACCAGCACTGGAACTCTGCCCAGATTCACAGGGAACCACCTGTTTCTTATATTTTATTCCCTTTATTCCCACAGCAACTGGCGGGTGCTGACGGATGCCTGGCCGGCCGCCCGCTGTACCTGGCTGTGCAGAGAGGGAACAGGAGATGGAGCTCCCCTTGGCTACAGCCGCTGAGCCCAGGGCCTGGCTGTCTCCCACGGACTTCAGCTGCAGAGAATCAGAGTGGAGGCCGAGAGGAGCCAGAGGCAGGTGAGCTTTGGTCTTTCGCCAGGATAACATTTGTCAATAAAGCACCTGCAAAGTCTAATCAGGATAATGTCCCATGTCCCGCCATGTCTGCCCCAAACCCTGGCCCTCTTGAGACTGTACCAATCAAAGTCAATTCGACAGAGTCCCACAAATGATTCCAGCCCAAGGGCAAGACAGCCCAGGGGTGGAGAGAGCAAGCTGGCCATCGAACTGACATTTCAAAGTGCAGAGCTAATGGTAAGTGACCCTGAATAAATAATCTTCCCCTAAACTGTAAGGTTAAAAATAGTCGAGACCCTTAAGAGCACTGGTAAGAAACCTAAAACGGAGTGATTGAGATGGTAAGTTCCATGGCTGACCTTCAAATTCCGACCCAACGCTTAGCTGTGTCACCTGGAACAAGTTACTTAACCTCTCTGAGCTTCAGTTTCCTCCTTTGTAAAATATCATAACAGTGCTCACCTCATGGGATTCTTGTGGGGAGTAAATGAGATAATCTAGGTAAAGTGCTTATGGCCCATCATAAGTCCTCCATTTAAAAAGCTGTTATGAATATTCAAGAGCCGTTAGGGACCAGTGAATGTTCCCCCTTCCCTCCTGGTTTGCAAATTAGGTGACTGGGGCCCAAAGAAGGAAATGTCTTGCCCAAAGTCACACAGTGAGTTGCTGATCCTGGCCGGAAGTTTGGCTTTTGGAGCTCCAGTCCAATGCCCTTTCTGCTGGACCCCAATGGCCCCTCTTGCAGGATGCGGAGCGCTCAGATCCTGACCTTTTCCCACTTCCTTGGCTCTGTTTCACCTCTGGGGGCCCTAATGAAACACGGGGCAGGTGCAGGCAGCATCTCAGACAGTTGCTGTCTATTTGGAACATTATTTAGGACTCGAGTCTCTTCAGCACGAAATTTAATCACTCCATCAATATTGTGACAAGCTTGTGGGAAAGCCGGGGAATGGCTGGGAGGCACCCGGTTGCCAAGGATGCTTTTGTTTGGTTTCTCCTTTGGACCTTAAGGAGCCAATCCTAAAGTGGGAGGGAACCAGGAAGTTTCCATTCCCTGGGTGGGGCATCTGGTCTCCAACACACAGCAAAACTTCCCCAGACTTTCATTTGCATTCCTCTCTCACTGCTTCCTGAAAGGAAGCCTAGCTCTTCGTAGTCTCTGACGACCCCTTGTGCCGTCCCACCTCTGCAGCTTTGGTCACTAGGGTCCCCCCCCACCTGGAGATTCATCCCTTGCCAGATCTTTCCAGCTTGTCTCTCTGCTTCCAGTCCGACTCCCTCCTCCCCTGATCCACAGAATGATCCCAGCTGCACTGACCAGCTCCCCCTTCGAGAATGGAGGGCTGAGCTTCAGTGAGAGCTACCTTGTCCCTTTCCGGGACAGCTGGTATAGAGACTGGGCATTATAAGAGGATGAAGACCCAGCCTCGTGGCCCAGTCTGGAATAACTCTGAAGCCCTGTCCCTCTTTCAGAGCTCCCCGTGGGGGTCAGCTGAGCCCTTTGGTGGGATGCAACCCAGCTCATCTTCCCCCTCCTACCCATCCTGCTTCCTTCCCTTCCCTTCTCCGAGTGTGGATCCCAGGAACACTGCCTAATCAATTTCCTACACATTGCTCTGTCTCAGAGTCTGCTCTTCGGGAACCCGATAGCCAGAGTGATCCTTTTAAACAGATCCAGTCGTGTTGCTTCTCTATTTAAAATGCCCCTATGGGGCTTCCCTGGTGGCGCAGTGGTTGAGAGTCCGCCTGCCGATGCAGGGGACGCGGGTTCGTGCCCCGGTCTGGGAGGATCCCACGTGCCGCGGAGCGGCTGGGCCCGTGAGCCATGGCCGCTGAGCCTGCGCGTCCGGAGCCTGTCCTCCGCAACGGGAGAGGCCACAACAGTGAGAGGCCCGCGTAACGCATAAAAAAAAAAAAAAAAAAAAAAAAATGCCCCTATGGCTTTCTGGTGCACTTAGAATAATATTCAAACTTCTCACAAGGCTTGCAAGTCTCTGTTACTGCCCGATAGAACTATAATGCAAGCTGTGTATGTATACGGTGCATTAAAAAATTAAAAAGTCAAGTGTTATTAGCTTCAATAATTTATTTAACCTAATATCAAAAAGATTACCATTTCAACGTATAATTAATATGAAAATGAACAGTTTACATTCTTTTTTGAATACGAGATCTCTGAAATCTGGTGTGTAGTTTGCCATTATGACGCGTCTCAATTGGGAATTGCCATATTGCGAGCGCTCAGTAGCCAGCACTGGTTGGCTACTGGCTACTGGGCAGGGAAGTGGACAGGGAAGCTCTGAATGATCTGGTCCCTCCCCGCCTCCCTCCCACCCTCATCTCTACTATGATCCCTGGTGCTTCCATTGCTCAAACGTCCCTGCTTTTCTTTCCATTGAATACACCAGTCCCATTCATGGACTTTGCACCTGCTGTTTCCTCTGCCTGAAATACTGTTCCCAGCACTTTGCACAGCTGGCTCCTTTTCTTTTCTTTTTTTTTTTTTGGCCACACCTCGCGGCAGTAGAAGATTAGTTCCCCGACCAGGGATCGAACCCAGGCCCCCTGCAGTAGAAGCGCAGAGTCTTAACCAAACCGCTGGACCAGCAGGGAAGCCCCAGCTGGCTCCTTCGTATCACTCAGGTCTCAACTCAAATGTCACCTCCTCAGAAAGACCTTTCCTGATGATTAGAGAAGTTTCCCTCCTCCCCCATCACTCATCAACAACTCACCCCAGGTTATTTTCCATAACAATTATCACCTTCAGAAATGATCATATTTAATATTTGTTCATGCAGTGTGTTGTCTGTCCTCCTCCACCAAAAGATAAGCTCCAGGAGGCTAGAGACTGGGGGCTCTTTTATTCACTGTCACCTCCCTGCCTGGACCTAGGACAGTCTGTCATTAGTGGGAAGGAGGTTAACAGATTTTGCAGATATGCCTATGTGTCACATACATATGAACACCCACACATGTGAAGTCCCCATCCCTGGAGCTTACATTTCCAATGGGTGAAAAGGACAGTAAGAAACCATACACTTACACATGGACACACACACACACACACACACACACACACACACACACACACATCATTCATGTATATCAGGAGGTAAAATTGCTATTTTAAACGGGTGGAGTCACGGAAGGCCTGGATGAGAAAGGAGCAGGATGAGCCACATGTATGTCTTGCGAAAGAGTGGTTCAGGCAGACGATTCGGCAAGTGCAAAGGCCCTGAAGTGAGAGCGCGCCTGGCATGTTAGAGGAGGACAGAGACTAGTGTAGCTGGAGGTAGTAAGCAAGGGGGGCTGTGAGAGGAGATGAGGTCGGAAGTGGTTGGGGGTTGGAAATCATACAGGGCTTGGTAAACAGTTCCAAAGACTCTGGCTTTTACTCAGAGCGTATGGGAGGCCCCTGGAGCATTTTGAGCAGTGAATAACTTTTTGCAGCACTTCCCGATGTTGCTTTCAGAATAGACTGAAAGTCAAAAACTAAGATACAGTTTTTTGTGTGATAATACAAATTCAAAGCTGGCTGAGCATAGTAGTCAAAAAATGTGTTTAATAGGTTAAGAAATCTATGGAGGGGGAAAAGAAACAATAGAATGAAGGGATCAAGGGTGCAGTTGGGAGACTATTACAATAATCCAGTAAGAAACTATGGTGGCTTAGCCCAGGTTCAAGACTGCAGTAGATAACGGCCAGTTTTCTTACAATTTCCATCCTCCCTTTCTTCCATAGTAATAGCTGAGCACATGGCTGCCTCCCCTGGGGCAAGATGGAATTAACCAATGGAATGTGAGCAGAAGCAATGGGTTTACTAGTGCCATGTTTTTTGTTGTTGTTGTTGTTTGGTTTTTTGGTTTTTTTGGCTGTGTTGTGTCTTCGCTGTTGCACGTGGGCTTTCTCTAGTTGCAGTGAGCGGGACCTACTCTTCGATGCGGTGTGTGGGCTTCTCATTGCTGTGGCTTCTCTTCTTGCAAAACACAGGCTCTAGGCTCACAGGCTCAGTAGTTGTGGCTCGCAGGCTCTAGAGCACAGGCTCAGTAGTTGTGGCTCACGGGCTCTAGAGCACAGGTTCAGTAGTTGTGACGCACGGGCTTAGTTGCTCCCCAGCATGTGGGATCTTCCCGGACCAGGGCTCGAACCCGTGTCCTCTGCATTGGCAGGCAGATTCTTAACCACTGTGCCACCAGGGAAGCCCTAATGCCACATTTGCTTAAAAGAATATTGTGCATGGCGTTCTTTCTCTCCCTTCCCTTGTATACAAAAGCATAGAGATGTGCTTGGATGCAGCCTAACCATGCAGACAAAGACAATGCCGGGGAAAGAACCTGGGTCCCTGAATGAGGATGTGAGCAAAGTCTGGCGTATTCCAGACCACACACTGTCAGGACTCCTTCACAAATAAGAAATAAACTTCTGTCTTCTTTAATCCACTGCATTTTGGGGTTCTTTGTTACAGCAGCTTAACCTTTACCTCAACTGATACACAGACTTTGTGGAAGATTTAGGGCTATCAGGAGTGAATTACAACGCAGTGTGGAATAGGAAACAACCTAAAATATAATACTCACCATCTCCATCCTTAAAGCTCCTTAGCTAAGACCTTGCAGGGAACTGTTCACAGATTGGCTTTCCCCTTAGGTCCCTTGCCTGATACCTTTTCTGTTTATGTATTCTCACTCCCCCTGATCTACATACTTTGTGCCAACTTCCCCAATACCAGAGAATACCTGC
Organism: Phocoena phocoena; assembly: GCF_963924675.1. Classification (NCBI taxonomy): domain Eukaryota; kingdom Metazoa; phylum Chordata; class Mammalia; order Artiodactyla; family Phocoenidae; genus Phocoena; species Phocoena phocoena. The sequence goes on from NC_089231.1 coordinate 80,293,576, forward strand.
AAACTTTGATTTTATTTTCTTAAGCAAATGAATCTTTTCTCAGTCTTTAACGCAGACAAGCTCCTGGACCTTCCTCGGCATCATTCAAAATTCTTGGTGGTACATCGTCACAAAAGGAAGACGCATCTAGCCCAGGCCTCCATCTTAACACTAAGACTTAGCAGAAATGTTGAAATCATGGTTGTCCTTTCATTTGTCTCACAGTAAATTTGTTGGTGCTTCTCCCTTCCCTAAAAAATACCCCCAATAAGGAGATAGCAGGGGGCACGGTGGTGCAGGAGAAAATATATCTCCCTCTAGCCTGAGAAAACCTTAGCATTTGCTTCTGGGGTTTTAGATCCCCTCTCCCATTTACTTGGACACAAATATTTATACAACAGGCACCCCTAGGTCTGCATCCACGTGGCTCTTTCTCGCAGGCAGACACTGAGTCGTGCAGCGTGGTCCCTGGTTGTGCATTCTGTTCTGTGTGGCTTTCCAGCGCCAGCTCTCCCAGCCACACTTCCCTGGCTCCAGCTCACTGATTCTTTGGGTGCCTGATCAGAATTCACAGTGGGGACTTTATGCTGCCTCATTTCCTCCCGATTTTCTGGTCTGTTTTACTCATTAATAACGCTGTGAAGCGAGTTGAAAAATGCATCAGAAGCAAGGCCTCCTCTTAAAGCCCCTGGAAGCCAAGCCCACGCTTCCAGGCTTTGATGTCCTGTCAGAAAGGACCATCTTTTCCCCTGACTAGGGCTACTGACTGCAGGATGGCTGTGGTCTGCTGAGCGTCCACACCACCCGCCAGCTCAGCCAATGGGGGAGACACCACACACGGGATCTTGGAGAACGTCCCTGCCCAGGATGTGACCAGAATTAACCCCTGTTGCCTCCTGGGGTGTGAGGGGATGGACGGTATTCGTTGGGGAATTATATGTGCTTGTGTCTGTAGGAACGGGTGTGGACGCCTATTACGCATTGACCGGGTGCTTACAGTATAGATTATCTACATAGGTGTGTGGATCTCTCTCTCTCTCTCTCTCTCTCTCTCTCTCTGTTTGTGTGTATTTATATGTTATTGGTCCCTGATTATTTCTCCAGCCCACCTCACACCGTTCTTCTTCCATTCCACGTTCTAAACACATGCTCTTCTTATACTCCTAATTCTCTCCAGTCTCTCTCCCTCTCTCTGATACCCTCTTTGCATCTTTCTTTCACTGTCTCTTACTGTTTGTCCCTTTCTCTCTTAACCTGCTTCTCTCTCCTTCCCTTCTCCCTTCTCCTTCCTCCTCCCCCTTCTTCTCCTTCTGCTTCTCCTTCTCTCTCTCCCCCGCTTTCCCTCCCTCCTCCCCCCTCTCTCTTCTCCATACACCAGTTTCTTCCACCACACCCTTCTCACCTGGCTAACTGCTTCTCCTTCGCTCCTCACCTTATCCATCACTTCCTTCTGCCTGAGCCCCTAGACAACCCTGGTCCCTACTGGGGGAGCGCCCGCAGGCCGCCCCACTTCCCCTTCCGTAAGGCTCACCGACTGTGATGCCACTCCACGTTTCCCTCTGCCTTCCCTTCCCATGATCACCTTACATCATGTCATCTTAGTTGAATGGAAACCTTTGCCCCAAATTCCCTTCCCTGTAGGGTTCTGTGTTCGAATGGGCCACGAGAGGAACTGGGGTGAGCTTTGGAAAGTGGGCATGAAGCAGCAAGCAGCCATGTTTATGCTCAGAGCGTCAACGTCAGTTCAGGCCCGGCTGCAACTCACACCTGCTGTCACGGATCTGGTGGTTCCCCTTGCCGGGACCTCGTGGGCAGCAGACAGGCCAGATCTCCAGATCTCCTCTTTTTCCTCCTCCAACTCCTAGGCCCAAATTGGCTGCAGCTTTGTGGTCCTTCTGCAGGACCTAGGCACATGTGATTGCAGGAGAAATCTAGCCCGAATCCCCATCTTTGGCTCTGCTTTTCGGGTCCCTGATCTAGATATTATTATTACTATTATTATTATTTATTTAATCTATTTTTGGCTGCCTTTTGTCTTCGCTGCTGCACGCGGGCTTTCTCTAGTTGTGGCGAGCGGGGGCTACTCTTCGTTGCAATGCGCGGGCTTCTCATTGCGGTGGCTTCTCTTGTGGAACACCGGCTCTAGGTGCACGGGCTTCAGTAGCTGTGACTCGGGGGCTCTAGAGCGCAGGCTAAGTAGTTGTGGTGCACGGGCTTGGTTGCTCCGTGGCATGTGGGATCTTTCTGGACCAGGGCTCGAACCCGCGTCCCCTGCATTGGCAGGTGGATTCTTAACCACTGCGCCACCAGGGAAGTCCCCCTGATCTAGATATTATTGAACAAGACTGGCACTTCGGTTCTGTCTTACTACAAAGCCTGGAGGGTGCCTCCACACCCCACTGCATCCTCCCTTGGCATTTGTGTTAACAATTCATGCTCATGTGCGTTGATTTCCCTATACCTTCCTCCAGAGTTAGCAATGAATAGGAATTGTTTGTTTGTCTAAAAGCAGAGTGGAAGCTAACTGCTTTAGACTGTGAAGCAGTGTAATGGACACTGCGCCTGTTACATTACATTTTATGGTTCTATAGCAATTACACTGAATTTTATGGTGTCATAACATATTACATTTTATGGCTTAATATCAGCTTTAATACAAGACACCATGGCCCAGAATTTTAACGAGGGGAGGCTTCTGGTGCGACGGCAGTGGGCTTTCCGCATGACTACGTGCCTTCCAGCAGGAGGCCCGGGGAAGGTGAAGCTGGACCACATTCCCCTCCAGTCTCCATAGCACCCCGCATCGTGTGTCCCCTCAGTCAGGCCTGGCTTTCTTGCTAGGGGTCCTTGTGCAGACTAGTTGAATAGATGCCGCTCTGGGCTTCTCTCCTTCGTCCCCATTTTCTTCTCTGCGTGACAGATAGGATGATCTTGAGCTGGCTGGAGAGTCCAAGACTTAACTGAGCCACTCACCTGGACTGGAAGATAGGGAAAGAGGCTTTGCCCAGGGCTCCTGCCTGCCTGTGCTCAGGAAATTGGTGGCAGATGTTGACAAATACATTGAGTAAAAAGCCTTGGAAATCTTAGCACTGATAGAGAAGTGTTATAGGGGGATGAAAACTGCTCTGGGTTAGGCATCAGGTTCCAGGTCTGACTCTGCCACTGACTTGCTATGCAACCTTCTCTGGGCCTCGGTTTCATGAACTGTAAAACTAGGAGGCTGGGAAAGATGTCCTCAGATGCTGTCAGGAGTTAGCAGAACTCAGTGCTGGCCAATGAGCCGTGAGGGGAAACCTGCAGGAGACTTTGGGAAAAGCTTCCCCACTCTTAAGAAGAAGGCCAGTTCCTCTGGATGTGACCATTTCTAAACAGAACACCAGGAACTGCTGTATTTATGCAACACGTATGGTGGGCCATTTTACAGATAAGGAAACTGAGATTCAGAGTAGCGAATGTCCTTTCCCAGCATCACAGGGGTAGCAAAGCAAAAAGAGCAGAGATGGGATTGGAAGCCAGGTCTCTCTGACTGCCAAACTAGTGTTCTTAAAGTCCTCCTCTATACGGTCTCTGTGTTAAAAAAAAAAAACTAATCCCGATGAGTCCCCTTCCTCTCACTGATCCATATTCATGCTGCTCAGAACCAAGTAATTGGAGCTGCCAAAGTGTGCCGAGAAGCCATCCTAACGAGCTTGCTCAGCTACTCTTTTGAAACCGGATCCCCTGATGGGCTGTGGGGCCTCTTCTGTCAATATTGACGCCTGAGACTCTTGGAACCTGCCATGAAGGGGGGAGGAGCTGCTGCTGAAAGTTAAAGAGAGAAAGGAAAAGAAAAGAATACAGATCCCCTTAACAACACTCCCGCTTGGCATCGCAGACCCCTGTGCATCTGGAGAAACTGGGGAAGAAGAGTCTAGATCAGATGCCAGCTGACCTGCAAGGTACGTGCCAGGGCTCCTCACCCAGTCTGTTCGCCTGCCTGTTCGGCAGCACTGAGACCCTCTGGGGAAATCTGCTCTGGACAGCGGATAATGCTCCCTGGGGAGCTGAGATGTTAAGTTCTGCCGAGCCTGCAGCCTCTGCAGGGGCAAAGTCATGTTTCTGGGGCGTGAGAAATCATGGGTTTGGAAGAGGGCTTTTCAAGAAGGATGGTGTGGCCGTGGAGTCCGTCCTAGGTTTGGACCCTATAATAAGCGAGTTATCCTCCCTGGCAAATGGGATTTATTCACTCAACCAATATCCATGCATCTGGAGACCAGGACAGTCCAAGGCCATGAGGATATAAGTAAAATGCCAAGCACAGAGTCTGAGCCTGGCATTTAGTATGTCCTCAAGAAATGCAGAAGCTCCAGATGGATCAGGCAGGGGGTCACCACCCTGTGGTTGCCTTAGCCACGGGGATAGTGACATGGCTGTGTAAGAAGGGCTTTGGAGGGACTTCCCTGGAAGACCAGCGGTTAAGACTCTGCACTCCCGATGTGAGGGGCACAGGTTCAATCCCTGGTCAGGGAACTAAGATCCCACGTATCACACCGCTTGGCCAAAAAAAAAGAAGAGCTTTGGAGACAGCTTGTTCTCCAGCCCTGCCACCGACACTGTCACACAACCTTGGACAATTATTCCATGTGATGGTTCCTTTTATGTGTCAACTTGACTGGGCCACTGGGTGGCCAGACATTTTGCCAGACGCCATTCCAGGTGTGTCTGTGAGGGTATTTCTGGATGAGATTCGCCTCGAATCAGTAGACTGCATTGCAGGAGATTGCCCTCCCTGGCGCGGGTGGGCCTCTGGGTGGTCAGGCTGTTTAAGATGGCCGTCCTCTTGCTTCCCGGCCATCCCCTGCTTGACCAGCCCCTGCTTCACTCACATGACTATCCAATCCTCTTCATTGTAGGGCTTAGTCAGTAATTGCCTACCTGCTTGCCCCCTGCCCCAGCCGCTGGTTTCCCTGGTAACTGACGAGCCAACCTGACGCCAATTCCCCATATAAATGGTAGCCTCCTCCCCCGCCTAGCAAACGTGGTTCCCACATCCTGCTTGCTGTCTGCTGTACATGGAGGGGATGTCGTTCCCGGACCCTTCGTTTCGGATGCGTAAGATCCCCTGTCATTAAGTATTGATGTCTCTGTCGCTGTCTCCAGGCTCTCTCTGTGGTCTCGAAGCTGGGCTTGCAGGCCTGCGGGGTGCAGTCCAATAGTTGGCCAGCCAGGAGGCCAAGGAAACCCCCGTGAACACCCAAGAGGTCAGGAAATAAGGATGGGGAATGGAAAGTTGCAGGGTGACCCCAAGGTGGCCGTCCGCTAGCACGTGCATGGAGCCTTGTGGCAGCTGACCACCATGGGAAGTGTCTTTTTCTTCCATTATATTGAGGGTATCCTGTTCACCTTGGAGTCTCCTTCTAGTTTAAAAGGAGCAGCCCCACGCTTATGGCTCCTGACTGCCTGGGGATGGCTGGTGAACACTGACAGGACGCAAGGACCTGGATCATCTATTACATACTTGCATATTTTCTGGTCCGGGAAGACAGCCTACCCCTGACCCACCACCGCTACACCATGAGAGACACAGACTTTAGGGATATTAACTCAGGGAAAGGCTTGTGAATTGGAAGTGGCCAATTATCCAAAATGTGGTAATGGCCAAATAACAAGAGAACCCTTGGGCTTCTGGTCCGGCTATGGAAGGGCACAGAGCAGCAGTATAATGGGATGGGACCACAGCTCCATGCTGTCTACAGTGCGTTACAACAGGTGGGAGACATCACAAAAGGCCAACCCGAGTCATCAAGCACCACAGAAAGACCACTACTGGGGGGGCCGTCTAGAGCAGCTGTGCACAAAATAAGGACCCCCATGGACGTCAGCATCGACCAAGGACCATGAAGTCCAGGAGTGGGCTGATAAAAATGACATCCGCTGGCATCTCCACCAGCCTTACAACCTCACCGCTGCCGGGCTAACGGAAAAGATAAACGGAGTACTTAACGATTGAGGCAGGAAACCCGTGCTCTCAACATGTGGGCCAGGAGGCTGACTCAAGCCCTATGAACTGACTGAACATCTCAGCAGCATCGTCCCAGTGTCTATGCCATATTAACCCAGAGGCAACTAGTCCACGCAATCTGAGTTCAACTCTTGACCACCAAAGGACCCAAAGGTTGCCAACTGTCAGGACAATAACCCACTTTTGCCTACAGGACCTACCTGCAGAGGGACACATTATAAATGGCGTAGGACTGGCAGGTAAGACCCTGCTGGTTTGGGTTTGCTGCCTAGTGGGGAATAAGCTTAGAAAGGGACTTACAGATCTCACCTGTTGTCTACCTGGCCCCACCTAAGACTACTTAGGTAATTAATCCGGCCCCTACTGGAGAAAGGCACCATTATACCTCCCCTCCAGTATTCCGCACCAGCTCTGGGGATTGCCCGTGGACAGGTGACACGACACTGCAGGCCAGTACAGAAATCGCAGGCGAGGGCGGTATGATCTCAGAGCGCTGTTACTGCTGTATTCTGCCTAAAGGTCATGACCTCCCCTGTATCGTGCCTGTTAAACATGTTGCATTTCCTCCGAGTCTGAGTGGAGGGAGTCTGCTCTCGGGGGTCGGGGCAGTGGTGGTCTCACTATGAAATGAATCTGATTGCTGTGTCTGCAGCGAGATGCTGTCGTTATCCTCTGGATGTGCATGAAAAATTGACCCGATACACACCCGGCTCCAAAGCTTACCCACCTCTAGGCGAATTTTACTCTCTTTAGCATACTAGGTATATTTACTCTTTTTTTTTTTGAATAAACTTATTTTTGCACTGGGTCTTCATTGCTGCGCACGGGCTTTTCTCTAGTTGCGGTGAGCGGGGGTATGCTTCATTGCGGTGCACGTGCTTCTCACTGCGGTGGCTTCTCTTGTTGAGGAGCACGGGCTTTGGTACACAGGCTTTAGTAGTTGTGGCTCGCAGGCTCTAGGCATGTGGGCTTCAGTAGTTGAGGCATGTGGGCTCAGTAGTTGCGGCTCGCAGGCTCTAGGTGCGTGGGCTTCAGTAGTTGTGGCATGTGGGCTCAGTAGTTGCGGCTTGCAGGCTCTAGGCACGTGGGCTTCAGTAGTTGAGGCATGTGGGCTCAGTAGTTGTGGCTCGCAGGCTCTAGGCATGTGGGCTTCAGTAGTTGTGGCATGTGGGCTCAGTAGTTGCGGCTTGCAGGCTCTAGGCACGTGGGCTTCAGTAGTTGTGGCATGTGGGCTCAGTAGTTGTGGCGCACGGGCTTTGTTGCTGCGCGGCATGTGGGATCTTCCTGGACCAGGGCTCGAACCCATGTCCCCTGCATTGGCAGGTGGGTTCTTAACCACTGCGCCACCAGGGAAGTCCCGGTGCCTTTACTCTTGATGCTCGTTAGCTGCTGTTACTTGTTATCGCATGTGTGCTGTTCGGCTGCAGTGCACCTCTATCTACCTGACCTCAGGGCAGCCGTGGAAGAGAGGTGGACCTAGACTGTACGGGTCGTGCAGGGTGTGTGGAGGTGGAGTGTGAGGTCAGGCCACTCAAGATGGCTGTTCTCTTGCCCGCTGTGCACTCCCTGCATGTCTAGCCCCTGGTCCACTCACATGATAGGTGTAATGAGTAGCTGCCTGCGTGCTTGCCCCCTGCCCCAGCCACTGGTTTCCCTCACAACTGATGAGCCAACCTGGCATCAATTCCCCCTTTAAATGGTAGCCTCCTTCTCCCCTGAGAAGTGAAGTTTGCTGTCATGTTGTGTCTGCCGTACACAGTAAGGTGTTGGTCCAGCACCTTGTGCTTCAGACGGGTAAGATTCCCTATCCAATAACGGCTGGCGTCTCTGGGCTCTTTCTTTGGTCTTGAGGCTGGGCAGTTACAAAGCTTGCAGGCCTGGGGGGTGCAGCCCGACAGCAGCCTCCTTCAATCCATTGAACACCTGGATAGAATAAAAGGCTGAGGAAGAGGGATCTTCTCTTGCCGAATGGTTAGAGGAGAGATACTGGTCTCTTCCAGCCTTCAAACTTGGATTGAAATACTGGCTCCTGGGTCTCAAGTGTCAACAGTTTTGTGGCTGGTTACGTGTCACTGGCTAATGCTGGTTCTGAGACTTTCGGACTCACACAGGGACTGTACGTGTGTTCTCCTGGGTTTCCAGCTTGCCAACTGCACATCTTGACTTTCCAGCCTCTGTAATTGTGTGAGTCAATTCCATATGATATCTGTATCTCCTATTGCTGGGGGAGGGAGGGATGGGGAGTTTGGGATTAGTAGATGCAAACTATTACATAGAGAATGGATCAACAGCAAGGTCCTACTGTATAGCACAGGGAAAACTATATTCAGTATCCTGTGATAAACCGTAGTGAAAAAGAATATGGAAGAGAATCTATATGTATAACTGAGTCACTTTATACAGTAGAAATTAACACAACATTGTAAATCAATTAAACTTCAGTAACTTTTTTGTAAAAAAGAATACACGGCTTCCCTGGTGGCGCAGTGGTTGAGAGTCCGCCTGCCGATGCAGGGGACACAGGTTCGTGCTCCGGTCCGGGAAGATTCCACATGCCACGGAGCGGCTGGGCCTGTGAGCCATGGCCGCTGAGCCTGCGCGTCCGGAGCCTGTGCTCTGCCACGGGAGAGGCCACAGCAGTGAGAGGCCTGCGTATCGCAAAAAAAAAAAAAAAAAGAATACAAAGGTTCTTACCTATTACACTATGAAATGGGTAAGAACAGGGATCTGGGGTCTCAAAGGAATACACGACCCAGTCTTTAAGAGTAGATTTTTAATAGGAAGAGAGTAGTAGTAGTATGGATGAGTAGTTGATACCAGAGGGGAGGGTATGGAAAGTGTTTGAAGAAGGAACAGAATATGCAGAGGCCAAGAGGCCAAATAGTCTGTGGCTTTATTGGAGCCTTGAACGTGGCTCTAACGCCAGATCACAGGGCCCTTGTGCGTCACATGACTACCTTGGTCTTTATCTTGAAGGCAATGAGGAACCACTGAAGATGCTTTTTGTTTGTTTGTTTGTTTGTTTTGCGGTACGTGGGCCTCTCACTGTTGTGGCCTCTCCCGTTGCGGAGCACGCGCTCCGGACGCGCATGGCTCACAGGCCCAGCCGCTCCGCGGCATGTGGGATCTTCCCAGACCGGGGCACGAACCCGCATCCCTTGCTTCGGCAGGCGGACTCTCAACCACTGCGCCACCAGGGAAGCCCCCACTGAAGATTCTTCAGCGCAGCAGGGACTTGGATCTATGGGACTTTTAACAATTCACTTTGACCTCCCTATCGACCTCCTTACAACGAATATCAAATAGCTCCACCCACCTCACTGCTCTTTTGTGAAGATCAGATCAAGTTTTGTATCTTAAAGTGCTTTGTGAATCGCTGAGTGCTTGCAATGGATGGCAGGGTCACCACCCATAAGTCAGTCCTGTTACGTCCACTTTAAGGCTTTTGTGTTCCTAGCAGTTTCTCCAACCAAGGCTGCAAGTCAGATAAGATACAGGATAAGAACTGATTTGGCAAACCCTGGAACTTTTGACTAGAGGTAGAGATGTGTTAGGTGTCTCCCTGGTATCTGTGTTAATTGGGGTCTTACAAGAAACAGATGCTAAGATGGGGTTAAACGTGCAAGAGATTCATTAGGGGAAATGCTTGTGAGGAGGGTGGAGAGGGAGCTGGCACCTTGACACAGGTGAAGGGTAGAGAGGAGGAAAGAAGGGCGAATGAAAGCGTGTTAGACTTAATGCATAAGCCATTCAGCAAGACCACTAGGGAGTCCTTGAGCCATCGTGACTTGTCAGGAGAGCCTTGTGTCTCCCAGGAAAGGGTCTGCCTTTGGATTCCTTCTGCACTCACCTGCTGGCCGGGAGCAGCCCGAGGGAAGTGTGGCCTCTGCACAAACGCGGTGATGGATTTCAGAGCATGGCAGCTGAGGCCCTCAACTCATCACGCTACCTGCACACAGAGATCCAAGAGGCGCATTCTTGCGGTCACCACAATATCCACTACGCTTCTTGTGACTGCAGCCCTGAATTGTTTTAAGAAATGGGATCCTTTCCTGCTCTCACTTCTCATGACTCAGGCCTGAGACAATCGGAGCATCATGGTTCACTGGCTATAGTGATTGGTTGCCCACATGCATTCGTGGGCACGTGAACTGGGCTGGTCCAGCTAGAGTACATTTCAGAGTTTTGTGAGGACCTTTAGGGAAGAGGTGATGCTTTCTTGGCTCTGGATCTGAATATAGAAGGATGGAGTCCCGGAGTCATGGCAGCCCTCTTGACCAAGTGAGACAAGCCTCTCTCTGGGAGAGACAAGTTGCACAAAGAAGATACCATTTAAGTTTTTTTTTTTCAGACATGCTTGGAGCCAGAATTATTTTCTTGACAGTTCAATTTTTTAAAATCTGTGTATTCACTTTTCTTAATAACTTTACTGAGGTATGATATGCAACAGACAGCACATATTTAAAGAGTACAAGTTGATGCTTTGATATATTTATACCCGTGAAATCATTCCCATAGTCAAGAACATACCCATCACCCCCCAAGTTTCTTCCTGTCTCACTTAATCTTTCCCTCCCACATCATGCCTTGGGCAATCACTGATTGCTTTCTAAGTTTTCTTTTTCTAGATTTTTATACAATTTTTGTCTCCCTGGTTCTACTCGGCATAGTTATTTTGAGATTCGTCTCCATTAGGTGCACCAGCAGGTCATTCCTTTCTATTGAGTAGTGTTTCGTCATATGTATATACCAGTTTATCCATTCACCTGTCAATGGACATCTGGGTTGTTTCCAGTTTGGGTCTATTACAAATAAGGCTGTTATGAGCATTGGGTGCAAATCTTTACATGGACATAAGCTTTCATTTCTCTTAGATAAATAGCTAGGTGTGTAATAGCTGAATCATATCATAGGTATAATTTACTTTTTAAGAAAATTTACTTTTTAAGAAAAGTACAACTATTTTGGAAGTCAGTTTGTCAATATTACATTCCCAACAGCAGCATTTAGGAGTTGCAGTTTCTCCAGTCTTTGCCAAGACGTGTCAAGGTCTGCCCTTTGAATTTTAGCCATTCTGATAGGTGTTCAGTGGTATCCTGTTGTTTTTCTAGTTTGCATTTTTCTAATGAGTAATGACTAAATAAGCCGAGCTTTTTTTGATGTGCTGATTTGCCGTCTCTATAGCTTCTTTGGTGAATTGTCTATTCAAACAGTTCGCCCATTTTTAAATTGGATTTTTTCCCTTACTGTAGAGTTTTGAGAGTTTTTATATATTCTGAATACAAATTCTTTATTAAATACATGACTTGGAAATAATGTCTTTCGGTCTATGAGTGGCACCTCTATTTTTTTATTGTATTTCATTGAAGTAGAGTTGATTTACAATGTTGTGTTAATTTCTACTGTACAGCAAAGTGATTCAGTTACACATATAAATACATTCTTTTTCATATTCTTTTCCATTATGGTTTATCACAGGATGTTGACTATAATTCCCTGTGCTATACAGTAGGACCGTGTCGCTTTATCCATTCTCTGTATAATAGTTTGCATCGGCTAATTGCAAACTCCCAATCCATCCCTCTCCCACCCACCCGCCCCCTTGGCAACCACAAGTCTGTTCTCTATGTCTGTGAGTCTTTCTGTTTTGTAGATAACACAAATGAGAGACTCATTTGTGTCATATTTTAGATTCCACATGTGCTATCATGTGATATTTGTCTTCTCTGTCTGACTTACTTCACTTAGTATGATAATCTCTAGGTCCATCCATGTTGCCGCAAATGGCATTATTTCATTCTTTTTTATGGCTAAGTAGTATTCTATTATATATATGTTGTTTCCATGTCTTAGTTATTGAGAATAGTGCTGCAGTGAACATCGGGGTGCATGTATCTTTTCGAATTACAGTTTTCTCCAGATATGTGTGGCATCTCTTTTCATTCTCTTAAAAGTGCCTTTTGTACCCACCAATGTCATGTGACTTTTCTGTTCTGTTAAACTTCATTGTAATAAAATGAGAGAGAAAAAAAGTGCCTTCGAAGAACATGTAACGGACTGGGTGTTTTCCTCCCCAACCCCAAAGTTCATATGTTGAAACTCTAACTCCCAGAGTGATGGTATTTGGAGGTGGGGCCTTTAAAGGTAATTGGGTCACGAGGGCAGAGCCCTCATAAGTGGGATCAGTGCCCTTAAAAAGAGACCCCATAGAGCTCCCCATCCCTTCCATTCTGTGAGAATACAGCGAGAAGTTGTAGGCCATGAACCAGAAAGCTTGTCCTCAACAGACAGCAAATCTGTTGGCATCTTGATCTTGTATGGCTCAGCCTCTAGGACTGTAAGAAGTTTCTGCGGTTTATAAGCCACCCAGTCTGTGGTATTTATTTATTTATTTTTTTTTTTGCGGTATGCGGGCCTCTCACTGTTGTGGCCTCTCCCGTCGCGAAGCACAGGCTCCGGACGCGCAGGCTCAGCGGCTGTGGCTCACGGGCCCGGCCGCTCCGCGGCATGTGGGATCTTCCCTGACCGCGGCACGAACCCGCGTCCCCTGCATCGGCAGGCAGACTCTCAACCACCGCGCCACCAGGGAAGCCCCCAGTCTGTGGTATTTAGTCTGTTGGGGCTGCTTTAACTAAGAGCAGAAGATCTTAATTTTGATGAAGTCTGATTTGTCTTTATATAGATTGTACTTCTGGTGTCATATCTAAGCAATTTTTGCTTAAAGCAGGGTCACAAAAGTGTTCTCTTCTGTTTTCGTCTAGAACCGTTTCTCCACCTTTGTACTAATATGTTGGTCCAGACACCCAGCACCGTCATCTCCACTCCTTGCAGAAGATTCCCCAGCCTTGGGTAGTTTGCTCACATGCATGGGCTGATCAGAACTCCACGGTTTCTGAAGTTCTCTCTGAATAGCACCCTTCTGCACGATTCTGACTTGGGAACTCTAGCCACCGTGGGTTCCCCAGACTCTCAGCAATGTCTTCTCATTTCAGGGAGTCCAACAGGCCCCCTCTCTATGCTGCAGCCTGGAAATCCTCTCATGGAGGAATGCAAACCTAGGGCTGACTTTTTGTTTCTTGCCTCTCAGGGATCACTGTCCTTTGTTTCCTGAGTGCCAGTAGCTTGAAAATCATTGTAGCATATATGACACCAATTTTTTGGTTGTTTCAGGCAGGAGGATATTCCCATTCCCACTACTCCATCCTCGCCTACAGCTAAAGATTGTCCAATTATTGAACTCATTTCTGGGTTCTGTTGGAGTTCCATCATGTGTTAACTAAGCAATTACAGTGCTTGTCAGATCTGGGAAAAATTGAGCCAGAGCATAGGTCTGGATAAATGGCCAGGGAATGGTGAGAGGCGGTAGTCATCCTTGTTAATTATATATTACTATATATATAGTATACGTAGTAATGCATCAAATCTTACTACTACAGGGTAGTAATAGGAACCCAGGGCTGAGAGGAAAGGTCTTAAACCTGCTTTAATTCCCAGATATTCCCCCTCCATTTCCTGCTATAATTCACAGGTATTCCTTTTGGAAACAACTTTTGTTTTCTGAACAGAAAAATTAATGCACTACCACTGGAGAAAAAATTTGGAACAGAAGAAGCTCAGCAAGTATAAAAATGACCCTGATTCTCATTTTCTCAGAGGACCATATAACCTTCCAGTCTTTTTTTTTTTCCATGAAGTCATAACCATATACTTTTTTTCCCATAAAGCTTAGATCATACCATTTGGTATTCTATTTGGTTTCTTTAACAACATGGTATCATTTTTCCTCATTCAATATATATTCTTCTCTAATATACTTTTAAATGACTTCAGAATATTATTGCATTCTTAGGATATGCCATTAGTTGATATAATTCTTTGTCGTTGGACAATTAGATTTTTCAAATATTTATTTATTTTTGGCTGCATCGGGTCTTAGTTGCGGCACATGGGCTCTTTTGTTGTGGTGCGGGCTCCAGAGTGCACAGACTCAGTAGTTGCAGCACATGGGCTCTCTAGTTGTGTCACATAGGCTCAGTAGTTGTGGCGCACGGGCTTAGTTGCCCCCCTGGCATGTGGGATCTTAGTTCCCCGACCAGGGGTTGAACGTGCGTCCCCTGCATTGGAAGGCGGATTCTTCACTGGACTACCAGGGAAGTCCCAGGGAAAACCATTTCTGATTTCATCACGGGAACGCAGAACCCCCTGAGCAACAGATCCAAGCCAGGGGCCCTCCCATCTTTCAGTCTATAACCTCCCAAGAGTGGATCTGTCCTTTCCTCTCTCTGAAACCCACTCCTGAGTAGAGAAAGACAGAAGAAAATGAGACAGATGGAGAACGCATTAAAACAATCAATTATTTCAATGCATTTGGACATGACAGAAGTACACCAGGGCGTGAGGGTTTTTAATAAGGCCCGTGCCAGGCGAGCAGCGTCGGGACCGACTGGCAAAGAATGAGATGTTACTTTCTAGAAGGCACCTACTGTGATAATGTTACCTGCCGTTTGCGCTGTGGCAGAAAATAGACACGGAATCAGAGAACGTTAAATCTGAGATAATGGGTTTTTTAATTGTTTTCAAATTTTGGATGAGCATTTTAATTGAAGTGGTTGGTAGGTTAATATAACTTTTCTATTTGATTATCTGGTAAGGAGAGGGGGAAATGAAAAGTGGGGGAAATTGAGGTAGTCTTTTAAAGAAGAAAACACTCAGAATACATATCATGATAAATTCCATTTCTGTACAGTCGTTTTCATTAGACGGCAGAGGCAAGATGATTTCTGTACATAATTAGTGCCAAGATCAGAGAAGTGCTGACAGCCTGAGGTTCTAAGTTAACCCTCTGCATGCTGAGGAGGGGAAATCTTCATTCTTTCACTGAACTGTTCGCCCATTGAAGTTGAAGAGCCCGTCTGTGACGTTGGGCTTTACTTATTCCACCTCTTTGAGCCTCAACGTATCTTCTATAAAATGGTAATTATAGTAAACGGTAATAATAGCATGCACCATCTGGGTTTTTTTATTTTCTGTTTTGAACGTATATGGAGATTAAGCCCTTAGCATGGTTCCTGGAATATGGCAAGTACTCAGTAGACATTGGCTGTTGGTATTAACAGGAACCTGCCTGTCTCTGCATAAAGTTTCTAACTATTTTCAAGGTCCTGTGGGGAAAAGAAGTTTTCAAAGGCGTGGTTCTCCCCTCGGAGAACTTACAGTCTGTGGAGATAATAGATCAGGATCCCCAAATTGCCAGGTAGCTCCAGTCTGGTCAGTGGACAGATGGTTGGTGACCTTTCCCCTAGTTTGCCAGGATTTCAAATATTCTATTGTATCATCAAAACTTGCCCACCTCTTCCCTACCCCATCATGAATCTCGATTTTCTTTTTCTTTTGTCTTGAGAAAAACGATCCATTTCATCACCTAGAAAAGTACTAAACGTGTTGGACTTCACCCACGGGCATTGAAGTTGAAGAGCCAGTTTTGCCCTTGTTTGGAAAAGTGAAGTTGTCAAGTCTATAGCCACCATGGAAGGTTTTAGGTTCCTGCGTTTGGGGAAACTTTCTCTGGCAGGGCTTAAGGGTGCAGGTGATTTGAGGAGCTCTACTACTCTTTTGGGGGCAGAGTGTCCTGATCCAGATACTTACGAGCTTCCTGCCTCCCCTAAAACTGATGCTGCCAACAAAGGGGCCTTGGGGCAGAATTCTCCAGTTTGTTTCTGTCCTCAAATTCCTTTGCCAACCCAGCAACAGTAAGGGTCATTTATGGAGTGTTTACCCTGTGTCAAACACTGGTGTGTCGGTGCTAAAGGGACCTGAGGGAATGTGGGTAACCCAGCTGGTCACTGGTGAGAGTGGGATTTGAACCCTGGTTTGCGTGACACGACAGCACTGCTTTTCTGGTGTTGCTGACACCAGTGAGGTGGGGAGTCAACCCCATTTGTGGTCCCATCCCTTCCTCTTAAGGAGTAAGTAGTCCAGAATTCTCTCCCAATACCCAGAATGAAATGAACTGATCTCTGACTGCTCCATCTCCCACAAGAGACAGTGCGCTTCTTGGCTTGATTTTTATGAGGTGCTTAATCAAGGTCTATTGAGTGACTGAATAAAGGGCTACTACATATGCAGCCACAGTATGTCCAGGATTTTAAATACAAAGATTGTTTTGCATACTCTGCTCCATTATCCAGTCATACAGTGCCATTCTGGATTTGGGGGGACACGGGCAGTATGGGGCAGGGGTCTTGATATTGCAAAAGAAGAGGAAATACTAGGAGACTTGAATGCAAGCGATGGCCTTGGGCAAATCGCTTAACCTCCCAGAGCCTCCAGTGATTCATCTGGAAAACGGGACAATAACATCTACATTGAGCGGGCACACACCGCTTTCTTCAACACGCACACATTCCCTCTCCCCCTCCCCCTCCCCCTCCCCTCCCCTCCCTTCCCCTCCCCTCCCCTCCCCTCCCCTCCCCTCCCCCTCCCCCTCCCCCTCCCCCTCTCCTTCCTTCTCTCTCTCTCTCTCAGGGCTGTCCTCTGGAATCTGTTTTGTTTGCACCCAAGGAAGCAGGGGGAGGTTCACTGGGGATACAGAGGGAAAATAGGGCCAGGGATCTGGTCCCCAACTGAGCCCAAGTCCTCTGGCAAGAGGAAGTGAGGGCCAGAAGCTGACAGAAGCATCGATGAAGTCTTCATGCCCGGGGGCACACAAGCAAACCGGTGTGAGGCCTTGGCCTGTCTCCTCACCACTGCATGGCCCATGGTCCCATCCTGCATCCCCAAGACCGGAAGATCTGGGGACACAGGGAGGTGATTCCCTGGCGTGGACATTGTGTCCTAATGAGCACAGTGGTGATGGTGTCACCACTCCAAGGGGTGCAGTGATGAGGACATGGGAAACCCGAACAAGAGAACAGCCTGATGCCAGGTGGTGAATGCATCTGTCTTGGGGGCTTCTGGGCACAGGTGAGAGAACACGTGGGTGGGACGAGACAGGGTGTTGGAAGTATCCTACATAAGTAGGCTTGGCCTCGGGAAAACTCAAGTTGGTTATAGAATCCCAGCCCTTCTCACCAGCCCCGCTGCTACTGTCTGGTCCGAGCCACCATCATCTGTCACCCAGATCCTTGCAGTAGCCTCCTAACTGGTCCCCTGCTTCCTTCCCTGCCTCCCACAGACTGTTCTCAACACAGCAGCCAGAGTTGTTGTTGAAACCCAAGTCAGATGAAATTACTTCCCTGCTTGATATTCTGTAATGGATCACCGTTTCACTCGGATGAAAAGCTAAAATCCTTACAATGCCATGAGGCTCACGTGATCCAACACCTGTGCCTGTTCTGCCCCCACCTCCCACCACTGTCTGCCTAACTCCCTATGCTCCTGGATGCTGGCTTCCTTTCTACTCCCCAAAAATGCCAGACACGCTCCCACCTCAGGGCCTTTGCACTTGCTGCTCTCTTTCTGTTATACTCTATCCAAAATATGCACATGGCTCACTTTTCACCTGTGATACTGTGGTTTATAATAAAAAATACATATTTGGTCTTTCTATTTCCAACACAGCTAAAAACCCTCAGAATTTAAGTGATGAAATCAACAAAGGTGTCTTCTGTTACATTAAGGAGGTGGCTTGAACCCCACCTAAGGATGGGAGCTGGTTGCTGGGAAAAACCAATCCTGTAATTAGAGGGTTGAAACTTTCAGTCCTGCCTCTCAGCCTCAGGGAGAGTTGCTGGAGGTTGAATCAATTGCCAACAGCCAGTGAGTCCTGCAATTATTCCTATGTAATGAAGCCTCCAGAAAAACCCAAAAGGACGGGGTTCAGAGAGCTTCCAGGTTGGAGAACACACGGGGATGCCGGGAGGGTGGTGCAGCCGGAGAGGGCGTGGATACTCCGCGCCCTGAGTGTCTCTTCCACCTGGAGGTTCCTGAGTTACGTCCTTTCATAATAAACCAGTGATCTAGTAAGTAACATGCTTCTGAGTTCTGTGAGCCGCTCTAGCAAATACGTCGAACCGGAGGAGGAAGGTGTGGGAACCTTTGATTAACAGTCCGCTGGTCACAGGCGCAGGCAGCAGCCCAGGCTTTTGGCTGGCATCTGAAGTGGTGTTGGGGGTCTTGTAGGCCTGAGCCCTGCAGTTCCAACCCTGTGGAATCTGATGCTATTTCCCAGGCCTTGAGTCAGCAGACACCCTGCTGACGTCTGAGAACCGCTTAGTGTGGTATGGGAAGCCCCTCCACTCACCCACCCACCTCTGCTGGAATCAACACAGGAAATTTTAACCAATGACCTTTTTCAGGTCATCGCTTAAATGTCTCCTTTTCAGAAAGGCTTTTCCTGACCACTCGTCTTAAAATTCAACCTCACCCTACCCCTACACGCGCCACCTCCACCCCAGGCTCTATTTCCCTCACAGCATCCCTCACCACCTGACTACTAGATGTAATTGTCTGCCATTGTTGGCCGACCCTCAGCCCAGGAGAACGACAGCTCCACGAGGGCAGGGAGTGTGGTCTGCTGGTCTGTCTGCTTTTCTGCCGTATCCCCGGTGCCTGGGACAGTGCCTGCCATACGCTAGGTGCTCGGTGAACGTTTGTTGAGTGAATGAGTGAATGTATGCGTGAATACGGAAAGCGTGACCTTTTCATCACCCACAGGTGGATGAGGCCTGACACACATGAGCTAATGGCACCATGAGCATTAACTGAGCTCAGGTGTGTAAAGTGCCCACAGCGTACAGTAGGCACTCAGTTCACAGCAGCTATTATTATTGTTGCCGTTGTTGTTGCTGTCAGTCTTCTCAGCTCTAAACCTCTCTTCCTCCCTCTCTGATCGCTCGCAGTTTTTGCCCCGTATTCCCAGCCTCTCCTTAGCCGCTGGGTTGGTTCCCACTGGGTCTCCTCTCCTTGTTTATCATTTCCTATCTGCCCCTCGATTGTCCTGTCTTCCTGCTTGTCAGGGGAGCAGTGAAATCCGGCAGGCGTCTGGGACCTTATTCTGTCTCTCCACGGAGTCAGTCTCACTTCCTGGAAAAGCAAATCATCATGAACTGCTTCCTCCCTGGACCAAAAACCAAAAGCATCCTTGACAACAATGTACCAGTTCTGGCTGCCGACAGACCTTTTCAGATGGGACGAGCTTCCAATCAATTCTCATTTCTTCCGGGTGAGAGAGAGAAGCTGTTGGGTGACCCAGCGGGCCCGTGAACCTCCCACCAGAAATCACTTCGGCTTCTACTTTTCTGCTTAGCTGAGCTGCCAGCTTCTCTGCAAATTCAGCTCTTTCTCCAAATGATTCGCAGAAACAAACGCTCCTCAAAGGCAGAGGAAGGTCTGTCTACCCCTGTGAGCTGACATCCGGTGCCAGAGTGGCATTCACTAAAGTGAAAACAAGAAAGTAATGATGGTAATAATAACAATAAATCCTTATAAGCACTAACCAGGTGCCAGGCCCTAGACAGATATGGTGGCTTATTTAACCCTTACCACAACTCTGTCTGGTAGATACTTGCCCACTTTCTGGAGGAGGAAAACGAGGCACAGAAAGGTTAAGTAACTTGCCCAAGTTCACACCGCTGGTGAGTGGATGAAGCCAGGATTTCAACTCAGGCCATCTGGCTCCAATTATTGAATAGATACCACCTGGCCAGACACTGCTGGGTGCTGGGAATATAGAAAAGGAACAACAGAAAACACAGCCCCTGCCTTGATGGAGCTGAGGGGTCGATCAGGGGATGGGGGCACTGAACCATTAAATGTACAAGTCAGTGTCTAGCTACAAGTTACAATGATACCAGGAAGGGAAAAGAGCATGACGATCCCTTTGGGCTTCCCCTTGATATATTTGCAATTTCACCAGGACCCACTGGTACCTTTTAGACCCTGGAAGCCAAGTGGCTGTTGTTTCTTGGGTACCTGCTCTGTGCCAGGTACTAAACAGTATGATTTATGCCCAGACTCCCTTCAGTCATTACTGAGAGGGGACTATTTTCATTCCCTCTGACAGGTGGAGCACTGAGACTCAAAGAGGTCAAGGGACTTGGTCAAGAGACTCACTTGAGGTCCTGACAGCGACAGGCAGAGCCGGGACTGAACGCAGTGAGTCCTATTCTATCTTCCACATGAAAGATCTGATTTCTCAGCCTCAGCACCATTGACGTTTTCCGTCGGGTAATTGTTATGGGCTGTCCTGTGCGTTCTAGGATGTGGAACAGCATCCCTGGCCTCCACCCACTAGGTGCTGGTAGCGCCCCCTCCCTCCCCAGTCCTGACAACCAAAAATGCCTCTGGGCATTTCCCAGTGTCCCCTTTGGAAAGGTGGGAACCATTCCCATTTAAAAACCGCTGCTATAAACCTCCATCCCCACCCCGAAGACTGCGCCTTACTCACCTCTGACAACTAACACCAGGGGCTCAACTAAAGTCTGTTAAATGAGAGGATGGAATAAAGGAAGGGAGGAAGAAAGGGAAGGGAAGAGGAAGGAAGTCTGTAGATAAATCAACCCGAATTGATTTTGTAACTCATTCTATTTAAAGTACCTGGGGTGAGGGGAATTAGGGTTTCAAAGAAACTTGTGATAAGTTCTGTGTGAAATGAACAGTCTTTCTGTGATATGATTCAATGTTACACATACAACCACACACAGCCACAAGCACTCATGAGCACACACACACACACACACACACAAAGTAAAAATGTCCTGCGGGTTTGGCTTTTCTACCTTAAGTTGACCTAGAGACCACCACCCAAAATGGGGTTAGCCAAGCAGTGCTTGTTTCCTCCCAGAGGGAATTCAATTACCCATCTGGCAAAACACCCCAGAGGCTCCTCCAAGCTTCTTCACGGCACAATATTTATCAGCGATTGATTATTAGGACCAAGAGGGTCCCAGTTGGCCTGGGATAAGCTTCTTGCTGCCCACGTGCTCCCATCTCTAGCTCTGCCGGAAGTAGCTGGTAATACCGTAATCCCCTCAGCTCACAATGTCCCCAGACTCGGGAACAGCTTTTCCGTTTGTCCATTTCAATCAACAGAAGCACCGGTGTTTCTAGAGCAGATGTTTCCTGTTGGTACTTTCTGTGTCCTGAGCAGATGGCCCTGTTAAAGCCTCTCAGTCAAGGCTTTTATTCCTGGATATGAGTGGCGGGTGACAGGGAAGGGGGCTCTGACGTCAAATCCAGGCAGGACAGACTTTTCCAACCTAGCAGCTTCCACATGCTTCCAAAGGAGACCAGGATGTGTCCTTGTATCGGGTGCCTGGTAAAGAGTGTAGCATGTGAGAGTCGCACATGGAAGGGCCTCCAGCACTTATTAGTTGAGTGACTGTGAGATGATGGAAAACAGATGTATTGGTCTCTGCTCCCTGGTTCCTGGCACAGAGCTCCTGAAACCCTCATAATGTCCTAAGTGATAACACTGGGAACATCTTCTGTTCTAATGAGGCAACTCTGGGTGGGCACTGCTCACCCAAAAGACCAAGCCGTAATTAGAAGCTTGGAATTTTTGGCCCCCAGTCCCTTCTCCAGAGGAGAGGGGCTGGCAGTGGGGTTAATGGTCGATCATGCCTACGTGATGAAGCCAATACTATGGAAATTGGGGGCGCTTCAGGTTGGTGAACACACCCACGTAATGGAGCGACGCACCCAGCTCCATGGGGACAGAAGCTCCCGCGCTCAGGGCCCTCCAGACCTCGTCAACCTACATGTCTCTTCATCTCTGTCCTTTATCGTATCCTTTAATAGGCTGGTACATGTGTTTTCCTGAGTTCTGTGAGCTGCTCTAGCAAATTAGGGTCATGGGAACCTCCGATTAGCAGCCATGTCTGACAGAGGTTGTGAGTAATCTGGGGACCTACTACTTGGGATGGGAACAGTGGGTGGGACGGAGCCCTTAACCCATGGGATCGACTCTACTGCAGGTAGGTAGGGTTAGAATTGAGTTCAATTGTAGGACACCCAGTGGGTGTCATGGAGAATTGCTTGGTGTGGGGAAAAACCCACACGCATTTGGTGACCAGAAGTGTCAGAAGTGAAGCGTCCTGTGTGAGTAGTTAAGAATACACCCAGGAGGGAAAGACTAGTTTATTCTAATACAGTGGCTTTAGCTCTTGGAGTCACAGTGCCTTCCTTTGTAAAATAGAAATACTACTCTACCTACCTCATAGGGAGCTACATGTATTGTTGGCTAGTTTCAGGCTCTGTAGTAGTAGGTGAGTCATATATAAATGAATTGAAATCCTAGAAAAAGCAGTGTGACTGGGGAGGCGATAGTCACAGTGATTTGATATGTGACATAAAGAATTGAGTTGCTGACCTTAAACTGAGGTCAACTTGTTATATACAAGGGTGTGAGGCCAGGAATAAAAATAATGTGAACTTGCTTTCTGTCTGGCTACTTCCTGTGAAATTGAAGGGAATTCGTATTTATCAGGACAATGCCAAGTTCAGTCTCATTTCCTTTATTATCTGATGTTTGGGCTCTTTGTTTTGATTGGGCACGACAGGAAGTCACTGGCTCAGCATAATGGTCACGAGTTTTCTGATGTTTTGCTAAGAACAGAGCTGGCAGATACGTACGAATGGTAGTAGGAAAATTCTTCCGGTTTCTAGACAATGGTGTTGATGGTATAAAGTTTGAAACCCTGAATTTATGTCTCGTCCCACATGTCAGAATCCGTGTGTCATTTGGGCATGGCTCTTAACCTCTCCAGTTCACGATGTAACAGACACCGTAGTTTGTTTTTCCAGACCACCTCCCTCTTTCCCACCAAGAACACTCACTCATTTTCCTGTGGGTACCTTCCCCCCACCGCCACCATCTTTAGCTCTGTTGTTTTTGGTGGAATTGATCCCACCCTCTGCTCTAGAATGGGCCCTGATTGGCTCAAACCAGTAAGTGCTTGTATCCATCGTCCACTGTGATTGGTTGAGGGATGGGCACCTGATCTAAGTCACACCAATAAGATATGAGGAGAGGTTTTCTGACATTTCTGAGACAGACAAGTGCTCTGCCCTCCATGAGACCTGCCACAGGAACTCCTCTGTTTCCCTTTTGGGCTTTGTCATGTGAGGATATGGGACTAGGAGGCCACTATGGGTCAACCTGAGGATGAAGCGAACAAAGCAGCAGAGAGAATCATCCAGAAACAAAGCCAGAAACTTAATGACAGCACGGACCTCTGAATCAGAACATTCTGGGGCAATTCAGTTATGTGAGCCAGCAATCTTACCACCCCCCATTTTCTTTTTTCCTAAAGCTAGTGTAGGTTGGATGTTCATTCTGTTGCTTGCAACCCAGATATTCCCAACCAGTACACTCTGTTTTCTCTGCCCTGCTCCCTCTCCACGTTTCTAGAAGAATGAAACAAGGTAATAAGGCATGTGAAAATGATATGTAAAGTGTAAAGCACCGTACCAAGTAGATGTGGTGAAAATCAGAACAATTATTATCGCTGCCTCGAGGACTTCCTAGCATAGAATAATCCAGTTTGTGCCAAGTGTAGAATATTTCCTTCTATTCCTCTGAAATATATTAGTTTCATTATGTTGAAATTATTAGATTATGCATTGATAATGGTGTTTAATGGGGCTAACAGTATTATTCTCCTGTAAACAGAAATGTATATAATTAATAACTCTGTTAAAGTTCCTGTTATTCACGGGTACAAATTACAGCCTCATCAATGTGAATCCAGTCTGTGTAGTCTAAGTGAAAATGGGCACTCAGTCCTCAAGGAGAGGAGTATGAGGCCTCTGCATCTTCACTGGCTTCCAGTTGGTAACACTTGCTTGGAGAAAACAGGAGGTTATGTTCCAGCTCTGCCACTGAACTTCTCTGTGACCATGGACATGTCACTTAACCTCTCTGGGCCTCAGTTTTCCTGAATATAAAATGAGGAGGTTAGGGCTTCCCTGGTGGCGCAGTGGTTGAGAGTCCACCTGCTGATGCAGGGGACACGGGTTCGTGCCCCGGTCCGGGAAGATCCCACATGCCACGGAGCGGCTGGGCCAGTGAGCCGTGGCCGCTGAGCCGTGCGCGTCCAGAGCCTGTGCTCCGCAATGGGAGAGGCCATAACAGTGAGATGCCCGCCTACTGCAAAAAAAAAAAAAAAAAAATTGAGGAGGTTAGACTTACTAGAGATTTTTAACTTTTGGTGAACACCTGTGAGAAACTGCTGACATTTGTGGGTCTTCTCCAGAGAAGTTCGCTTCTACATTTTATATATGGAATAGTTTATATATTATAGCAAAAGGCACATGGAAAACTCCATTTGCTTTTCCTTTTTCAGCAAGCAAAACAAACCTTAAAAATCCAGATTAAATGACCTCTTAAACTCTGTATTTTGAGTGTCCGTGATTCCATGATTTTTCAGAAGTAACACAGCCATTTTGAGTTTTAGAAAGATTACTTAATTAAAATGTGGAAATCTGTTGGGCATGTATGTCAGTGGGGAGAGGTTAAAAGCAGGGAGTCAGCGAGGAAGCTATTGCAGTCATACTGGTAAGAGATGATGTGGTTCAAACAAGAATAATAAAATGAGATGGATTGGAGCCAGGATAGCTGGGAGACAGGGCTTGGTATAAATTAGATGTAGGAAAGGAATCCCAGGATTCTGGCTGTCACTTAGAATTAGATACAGCTGTGAGTAACAGGAAACCCAAAACTACAGTGGCTTACACAAGAAAGAAGAATCTTTGTCAGGTGAAAGGCATCTGGAGATAGACAGTCCAGGGCTGTTTGGAAGCTCTTCAATATGTAGAGAACCTGGTTCTTTCCGTTTGTTCTACCATCCTGTCACATTTGTTCTAGCCTCAGGGTCCAATATGGCTGCAGGAGTTCCAGCCATCACACCTGCATTTCAGAGTATAAGAAGGAGAACAAGTGAAAGTACAAAATGGAGCCCCTTTAAAGAGATTTACTGGTAGCAAAGCTTCCACTTGTATCTTATCAGCTGGAACTCAGTCATGTAGCCACAGCTAGCTGTGAGGAGGCTGGGAAATGTAATGTAGTGTTTTCCTAGGCAGATTGCTCAAGATTCTGTTACTGAGAAGGGAGAATGATTATTCGGAGGCAACTAGCAGTTTCTGTCACAGCTTCCACTTACAAAGAGACAAAGGAAGGTAGAGGGGTGGTGGAGGAGAGTCAGATTTAGGGAGGAAGGTAATGAATTCAGTTTGGGACATGCTGAGTTTGAGTGCCTGGGGGAACAGCTATGAGAGTTGTCTAACAGGTAGTTGAGTTTACAAGTATGAAACTCAGGGAAAAGGCTTGGGCCAGAGCTAAAGATTTGAGAGCCACTATGATATGAAGGACATGTGGAACGAATCATCTCAAAACACAAATCTAATCATCTCAAACTCCCTTGCCATATTTGAAATCGTTCTTTTCATAGCTCTCAAGATTAAGATGAAAATGCTTAATGTCATCTACACTGATTGTCATATTCTAGCCCTGACCCCCCAGCTTCCTGTAATACCACTCGCCCCTTTGCTCTCCCAACCCAGGACATGCACCTCCCTCTTCAAGGTCCTTGTGGGTGCTGGTCACTCTCCTCTCCATCTCTACCTCTGGCACTCTACTATATTTCTCCTGTTGACCTTTACAAGCCTTATAATTTGGGGAGACTGGAATACTTACCCCATTTTACAGATGAGCATAACATTGGCTCAAAGGGGGAAGGAATATCTCTAAGGTCACACAACTAGTAAGTGGCAGAATCAGACATTAGAGCTGAAATTTTATGAGCAGCTGGTACCCTGTTCTCTCCACTGAGCACACCAGACTGCTACTATTGTGTGGCTCTCAACCGTCTAACAAGAAAGCACAGAGGAGGGGGTGGGGGGAAGCCCCAGACGCTCAAAGAGCTGACTCCAGTGGAAGGCTTGTTAAATCAGTCTGGACGAAAGCCTGCCCCATCACTCCCTCTTCCCTCCCTCCCTCCCACCTTTTCTTCCCACTTCCCAGAGGAACTTGATTAATCCATTAGGTTTAACCTCTCTTTAACTTCCTGATTAGTTACATTTATAAACTCCATTTGTTTTTGCTTTCTCATCAAGCCAAACCAACACCCCCAGAAAAAAATAGGGCAATTTTCAGTGCCACTGATCTACTGCAATTTCTGAAAATCAGACCGAACTGAGGAGAGACATGACTAGAATTTCAATTCTTCCTGTTCCCATTGCAGTCATCTTTGCTGAAATGGGAGAGAAGTGTAACAGAGAAGGAAACTCAGTAATGGCAGGACCCCAGATTTGACCAAGGTGGCAAAATACCAAGCCTGTTAATAAAGCAGATTAATAAATTCTGTAGTTTCTATCTCCTGGTTGAGCAATAAAGCTACAAAGTAAAATAACAAAACCCAAGAGATTATACCTTTTTATTGGCGAGGTAAAATACTCAATGATGATACTGGCTCCCCTCCTTCTATTCCCTACCCACCCCCCACCCCCCACAGTCTCTGGTCCAAACAACAGCTGGAGGGGATGCTTTAAAATTAAATTACTTTTTAATTTTGACAAAAATGAGACATGTGTATAGTTAAAAGCCAAACTTTATTATAAAATTTATAACAAAATTTCAGCAGTCCCCTCTGCCTCATTGTAAAATATCGCTCCCCAGTCCTGCTCTGCCAAGGCAAATCCATTCACTATTTGGGGATGTCTTTTCTGGTACTTACCTCCATATTTTAAGTAATGTACTAATACTGTTTTTTATTGGGTTGTCAATTGTAAGCATTATTTATTATGGAAGATAATTAATTCTCTTAATGACACCCCCCAGTTTCTTTCTCTTTCTACCTCTCTGCCCCCCACATGTTTCATAAAATATCTTCTATACAATATCTCAATTTTTGTTTAAACCACTGTTCAGTGTTAACATTATTAGAACCATGTAAATTCAGTCCTTAGCTAAGTATTGCACTATGATTACATGTTCTTTATTTTCTAACCTTTTATTTTTCCTGGAGATAATAATTGCCTCTTGTTTTTATTTGCTAAGTTCCCACCACTAGTTCTTCCTAAAACCTACAGCTATGATACAGAAATCTTAGTACCGTTTTTCCATATGCTCAAATGCAACAAGTAATCTTCCACTTCCTCCCTCCCTTCCTTTCTCCCTTTCCTCCTCCTCTCTCTTTTGCTTTCTTTCCTTCCTTCCTCGCTTTACTTTCTTCTACTCTTCTTCCTCCTCTTCCTTCTCTTTCCCTGGACTCTCCATTCTCATCCTTCCAAAGGAACTGGTTTCTTTTCAAGCCCCTGCTGCATGGCTGTTGACTTGGTATTATCTTTTGTAATTATCCTGGGGCTTTAACTTCTCTCCTGAGTTGAATACCTAGATCCCCGCCACTTTTTTTGGATAACTCATTTGCTTTGCTGTAACCTTTAGGAGCTTTTTGAGACAGGTACTTAGGAAATATTGAATAATTTGAAGATCTGAAAATGTCTTTCTTCCTTGATTGACAATTTTCCTAGGTATACAATTCAAGATTGAAAATAGCGTTTACTATTAATTTTGAAGACATTGATACTTTACTTCAATCTTCCAATATTACTGTTAGATGATTGATACCACTCAGATTCCTTGGTATGTGGCCTGTGCACATCCCGTAAAAGGTAGTAAAGACATTGTCAGAATAGACGAAAGGAGCAAGCCTGAAAGTGTGGACTTCATTCTCAATCATCCTCATTTCCTTGACGTTTTCTTCTTGTAGGTTCTTGGCATCTTGTGATCCATAAAACCTACCTGTTGGTGTCTGGAAACAGCTCCAGATAAATCAGGATGCTTATAATATCTTGGTGTCAGGCTGATTTACACACAAACTTCTCAATTTCCTGTACCCAGTCATATTGCATGAATCTTAGGAATTTCAGCAGAGACTTTCCAACCTGCTAACAGTGGCCAACCCACGAGGCACAGCTTCTAAATCAGTGCTTCTCAAATTATCTATCGTGAAAGACATTCTTTTTCCCAGTCCTTCCTAAGTCAGTACTTAGGGTCTACACTCTATTCGACAAGATCAGTCCTCTTATCACACACATGGATGCTGTAGAAATGTTCAGTTGCTCTGTAAGTCTCTAAATGCTTCCCCTTCATTTGCATTCTTGTCATGGCAAATAGCAAATAGTTCATGAACCAGAGTAGTCTCTCTCAGTGTTTTCTGCCATTCATGGATGGAGCGGACATCCATCATGTGTCCACGCTGTCCCAGCATCTGTTGCCTCCCCTCACTCCTTCCCAATGGCTCTTAATTCTTATTGCTCTGGGAAAGATGATAGCATCTCTAGCTGCAGGTGTGGGATATGTTACCTAGGAGAAGCCAGTCAGAGCATTCCATCACTCTGGCCTTAGTGATTGATTCTAAGGTTGGCACGTGACCCCAAATGGTCATTGGCTAATTGGAGTGAATCTCAGAACATTTCCTTGGGATGCTGGGGAAAAGATACTCTCTTCCCCTGGCTTTGGGGTATGTGGGTTCTCGGGCAGCTAATTTTGCTACATGAGGCAAAGCCCTCCTGAGGACAAAGACAGGAAGGATGGCAGATCTGAGGACATCGTAGAGAGGAGAAGTCACAGCCCAGATTACAACACGAACCTTGGGACTAGGACGTGCCACAGCCCCCCTCGTTTCTGAGTAAGACTTTTTTTGTTAAGCCAGTTTGAGATGGATTTTCTGTCCCTAATAACTGGGAAGTGGAACCTTCCTTTCTGATTCCTTGGTTGTGTGCATTTTTTCCAACAGTCACCTATTAAGCACCTACTGTGTACCAAGCACTGTAGGTCTAGGAAGACTCCGCCTCACAAAAGAGATTGTGAAGTGAGTCCAGTGAGGGATGGGTGGCTAATATAGCTGGAAGCATCCATTGATAGCATCTGGCTCACTTCAAGAGTCTTGTGTAACTCTAAGATAATAGGTAAAGCACACATGTTTGCTATTTATTTGCAAATTATTAACTTTGCAATTTAAAAAAAAAATCGAGCAATTTTAAGGTTACTGCTAGCAGGGTAGCTTCGCTCCCTGAGCTGTATTACAGCATCTGCTAATTTCACAGTCTTTTCCACTTTCACATACCCTCTATTCATTTTTAATATATTTTTTAATTGATTCACTGCATAACTTAAGTGTATGTCAAGAGTAAAGTAATAAATACCACTATAAATGGAAAACTAGTACTACTTGACATGAATAGAAGGTAGTTGTAGATTAAATACAGTGAAATTATACAGTGTTACAGAACTGAGTATGGTGACTTGATCAAGGCCCTGACCCTATGGACCCCTCTTTTGTGAACGGGGAAATTAGGAAGTGTTCTAAAAGTGTTAAAGACGGGTTAGCACCAAAACTGAGACTTTCTCCTGGCTGTGTTTAAAAGGATTGAAAAGAAATTGGAGAAAAAAAAATCAATTTCCCACCAAGCAATTCCCTGTTATCTGATGCTGCCTCTGTGGACAACTGCAAATCATTCCCTTTGCACAAAATGTGGTATCCTTATCACTCTATGAGAAACACTATTCTGGCTAGATCCCATTTTATAGCTGAGAAAACTGCAGCCCAGAGAGGCAGTGGGACTTTCCCAAGGCTTCCTGATTCCCAGCCTGTTCAGCTCCCCAATACTGAATGATATTTGATTACTTTCATTGGATTCATATTGTGATAACTCCTAATAATGGCAAGTGACTCTGGTTTTTAATTTCTGGTAATGGTATCAGATTTCCTTTTTAACCTTTAGTTGCTGTTAGACCTTCTCATTGTTGAAACCAACTTGAATCAAGGGCCTTGGCAGTGCCGATGGCTCTTTGCCCACCTCTACCACCATTGCCATCTTACCCTCTCAAGCGAAGGCAACCACAGAATTTCCACCAACCTCTACTGCCCCACGCTGATGCCCCCAGAAGTGCCCCATGATTTGATTCTTCCCTCCCCAAGCCTGGAGGGGAAAACAGAAGTTGGGATGCAGAGATTCCTCTAAGGCAGGGTCTCTCATTACTGACATTTGGGCTTGGATAATCCTTTATGGTGAGGGCTGTCCTGTACACTGTAGAATGCCACGCAGCATCCCTGGTCTCTCCCCACCTCTCCCCCCACCAGACACTGGAAGCACTCTTCCTCTAGTTGTGACAACAAAAATACTCCAGACATTGCCAAATGTGCCCCGGAAGCAAAGTCATCCTTGGTCAAGAACCATAGGGTCCCTCTGCATGGCTCCAGAATCTCCCCATAAACTTGAAATGCAGAGCATTTCTTTGCCATTGAAGTTGGGGTCATTGAAGGTCACTTTCTTTTTCTTTAAGACCAACGTATTTTTCTAGGGCAAAAAAAAAAAAAAAAAAAAAAGGCAGTAATACCAACTCTCTACCAGTCATAAAGTTCTCTCCCTTTAGACAATTTATCTGCACTCTCCCAGGCAAAGGAAGCTTAAATGATAGCACCTTTGAGGGTTCCTCACCCCTGCCCACCAGCAGCTCCTGTCCCCACGCCCCTGACCAGGGCTGATAGATGGGGCCTGCTGGAGGGGATATTTCATTTTCTCAGAACCCTTTGCATCTTGACTTTGGAAATTGAAAACTAGTGGAGTTTTCATGCCTCCTCCTGGTATTTGGGGTCTGTTCATGGCAATAGTGTCAATGACTAAATGCTGTACCTGAGAAAGCTTGAGTAGGACTTAGGGTCCCAGAGAGTTGTCTACCCTTCTTAAGGGAATCGATGTTAAAAATAGAGGTACCAGAAAAGTGTACCAAGGTATATCATGACTGATGAACAAATGAATGAACATGTATATTTATCTATTCATTATAATATAATATTATAATAAAATGCCAGTCTTACCTTGGGTTCCTCTAAAAATAGAGAGGAGAATTTGAGGGTAAGGAGCTTATTTGGGAATGGTCCCAGGGAGCATGGTGAAGGAGTGGGAAAATGAGCCAGAAAGGGAAGTCGGCAAATACAGGGTACATTATTGAGCTAGTTACTTCTAGGCAATGGTGTAGAACATGTTTTAATTTTGTCCCACTGAAGGGCAAGGCAGCTGGTGTCTTTGTACGCCTATTCCTGTCCCTCACCGGTTGAGGGACACTCCTGAGATGTCACTCCCCGGGCACCTCCTGCCTCTTTGGAGGGGTACCAAGCACACTGTCATGGCCGGAGGCTATCCTCTGGCTGAGAGACACAGGAAGTGATCAGAGAGTACAGGAAGTCACCCAAGCAGACAAGAAGTCATCAGAGCACAGAGGAACAGTCTGCAGACTGTTCTAAATCAATGGGGTAGGCCCAGGGGATAGGGACAGTCCCAACAGCATCTCCCAACGGCATCTACCTGGATCCAGCACAGGAGGCTGCAGAAGCCTGGAGGTTTTTACACCCGGACCATCACCCTAGTCCAGGCTGCGGTCTCTGGTGTTATTGTAACGGCTTCCTCGTCTTCCTGTCTCCATTCATCCATTCTCTACCTGAGCAACCAGAGTGATCTTCCTAAAGCACAAACCTAGTTATTTCATTCCTCCTCTAAGACCCTGCAGGACCTTTAACACAAAGCCCACACTTCCAGCAATCCAATCTCACACACCTCTGTGGACTTGCTTTTCACCACTCCCACACCTTCTCCATGGAGCTACTTGAAGTCCCCTGGCAGAGCATCTGTTAATTCCCAGGACCGTGCCAAGCACTGAAATGGAGAAGACAACATCGTATACTCCATGCCGTCAATGATATCACGGAGGTCTTTGGGGCAGTCTGTCAGGGTGGAAGTGAAGCTGAATCTGGCCTCTGTGCCCTGACGCCCAATTAAATCTCGGAGACAGAGTTTTCGGTGAAGTAGAAAAGAATAGCTTTATTGCTTTGCCATAGTTAACAACTGTTGGAACCTGCCGATTGGAACTCAAGGAAGGTCCTGGAGGCTGAATGAAGCCTATTTCCTGTAATCAAAGAAATGGGGGACACAGAAAGGATTTTGTGCCCAAGAGCCCCACAGAGTCCTGCTTGGTATCAGCAGGGGGCCAGGGAGACCAAGATGGAAACCAGGAATTCCAATGCTGGGTATGTCCAAGGAGCTACCATGGAAGGAACACATTACTCAAATGTAATCTACAAACAGAGCATTTAGTTTAGGATTAATCCCTTCTATCTGGAGTCACCTAACAAAGTCAGGGATGGGGCACAAGACTGCTATGTTGAAAAAGAGAGTCTCTCCTGATGGGTGCAACGGTTAGCAAGTGGCACGTGGACGGTGGCTGCATTGTGGGAAACCAAGAGGGAAAAACGGAAGGTGCAGAGTTTTGCCTCCCTCTCCGCAGCCTCCGTGGCCCCAGGCGGCAGCAGCTCCAGGGTCTGCTGCCCCAGCCCAGCCATCTTGGGCTCCTGGGAGCTCAGCAGAGGCATAGACCTTCAGCTGATCAACCTCAGAGATGGCAGGGCAACCTCAGGAGGCTGGAAGCAGAGGAAAAGCGGGGAGCGGGGAGGTGGATGGGTCTAATTATGCAGGAGCCATTTTCTGTTTACATAAAAATATCTTGAGTAATCAGCAGTGATGAACAAGTCGAGGAAAGATCCTGCCTGAGAGTCTGAGGATGTTATGATCAATTAAATACCATCTTTCAAAGCATTTGCAGAGGGGAATTTTAAGGTGGAACTGACTTTAATTTGGCAAAGAAGACTTGAAGTGCTTTTCCCTGGGACTCCAAAATACATACAGATCTGCCTAGCCTGTCACTAGCTCCATGTTCTCTGAGTGTTAGCACCTCTACGTTTTTAGGAGTAAAAAAACACTTCTTTAAGCGATGAGAGTGCAAGGTGCTTTGCAAATATTACTTCCAACCTCATGAAACCCCCATAAAGATGGGCATTATAGACTCCACTTCACAGGTAAGGAAACTGAGGCTTCAAGAGCTGAAGCAGTCTCCCTAAGGTGACCAAGGGAGATGGAGACGTAGGGTCTGTTTGCGCGGCTTTGCAAAGTTGATGTGATTCTCGTGTCTTGTTTCCAAAGTCAAAGGCAGGGTTGGGGAGCTGCAAATGCACCACTCCTCGGGAGGACAGAAGCTGAGATTGGTACAAGGATATTAAGGTTCCCAGCCAGACTCTTTTTCCACCTTCGCTGCAAAGCCAGGCTGGACGCAGTGATCAGCAGGCCCTTCCAAACTCCTGCAGCCTCAGTGGGTTTGGCCATGACCTTGTTGTTAAGGAGAAGCAGATTTTCCGAGCACTGGATCCCGGTGCATTTTGGAGCCACTTGCAAGCTGGGTGACCTTGAGAAGTTATTCAACCTCACTGAGCTACAGTTTTCACGCATGTGAGTTGGAGGTGACATTTCCTCTGAATAGTCAGTGCAGGATTCAGCGTGATGATGTGTATTGAGTGTTTGGTACAGAGGGGATGCTTATCAAAGTTAGACATCTTCCTGTCCTTTCTCTGTCATCCTTCCCAGGTCAGCCCCAGGCTTGGGGTCCCTATCTCTTTCATGCAGTAACATCTGCCTCATGCAGCTGTGCTGTGTTCAGAATGGGTTCAG
Source organism: Phocoena phocoena (assembly GCF_963924675.1). NCBI lineage: Eukaryota > Metazoa > Chordata > Mammalia > Artiodactyla > Phocoenidae > Phocoena > Phocoena phocoena. Next base: position 80,327,054 of record NC_089231.1, read on the forward strand.
GTTTGTAAGCTGAGTGCAGGCACACACACGGCTCGTAGTAAGAACACAATGATAAGAATTATTATCAGATATCAGCATCTATAAGAAGAATTATTCTAATTCTTATTGTTTAAAAATATACCCCTATCATCCAAAGATAGCCCCTATTAACATGTTTGCATATATCCTTACGGATATATAGAGTAAAAGAGAGAGACCACGTTGCATATAATCTTCTTTCCTGCATTGTCCACTTCTATATTAGGAATCTCTTTTTGTGTCCGCAAATATCCATCTGCTTCTTTACTTTAAAAAATGATATAGGATTCCAGTGCATTGAAAAAACCCAAACCCTTGTTGGACATTTAAATTTACATTCTTTTTGCTCCTTTAAAATCGGCCATAAACACCACTGTAGCTAAGCCGCCATACACATTCTTACTTTCATTCATTCAATACAGTTTTAAAACTCAATTTATTTATCTATTTACCTGGCGTGCCACAATTTATTTATTTGTTTATTGAAACCAGTGTCCTACTGTTGGATATTTAGGTTAGAGGTAACATTTTGGCTCCTAGAGATAATATTGATATGAGTGTCTGGATATCACATTTTCATATCTTATCTATTTCCTTGGGATAAATTCTGAAGAAGGGGAATGAATGGGGCCAGAAAAAATTTATATTTTTAAGGCTTTTGACACACTCAGCAAAATTGTCCCTGGAAAGGTTTACAGGGGTTTATTCAACCACCGTCTCCCTCAGTCACTTGCATCCATTCAGCAGACATTGACTCAGGTAGGAGGGGCTCCTTTCCTTCTGAGCACAGTGGTGCAGTGGTGCAGCTGGGACCCAGCTAGAAGTGCATTGGCGACTTGGCTCTGCCCCATTTTAGGCTGTGTGACCTTGGAAAAATCACGTCGCATTCCTGGGCTTCCGTTTCCACCACCTGTTCCCACCATCTCGCCAACGTCCAAGTTTATTGCAACGATCACATGGGAAGCGAGATTTGAAAGAGCTTTGAGGCCTGAACAAATAGATGGGACTTATTGCCAACACGAAGGGTATTTCTCATGCGGCATTCTCATTATTTTGTTTTTGCACAGAACTTTATTTGCCAGGAGACTCCTTATTAGGTTTTCTTAACTCTCCCCTGCTGTGGTTACCAAGACACAGATCGAATATAATTTCTTACAGAGAAAACAGCCCCAGAGAGACTCCGTGGTTTTCTCTAGACTAGGTCAGCCTCGGGACTTCTCCCCAGCCCTTCATCAGGTTGCCCTCTGAGCCGTATCTCCTTTTTCTAGGTTAGCAGCATAAAAATGGCTATTACCCCCAAAAGATGCACTTGTATTCAGAGTGAATCTGGTGGTGCCAGCAATTTAAAATGTAAAGGCAATTTACCACTTAGTGCTTCGTAGCTAAACAAAATGCAGTGACCCTTTCTCGTACCAGAAGCTTTGGAATTCTCTCTGAGGGTTGGAAGGGAGGAGAAAGGGACTAATACTGCAGGTTTCTTGAGCTGCTTGTTTCCGTATTCCCCATGGCATTGTCAACTGCAAAAAAAAAATGCACAACCTAAAAGTTAAGAATTATGTTTTATTCGGCGGGTTTTCTGAGGACGTAAGCCCGGAAGAGAGCCTCTCAGACCACTCAGAGGGACTCCTCAAAGAAGCAAGGGAGAAGCCAGGATATATAGGAGTTTTTGCAACAAAATCCAGGTAGTTGGAACATCGAATATTACTGTTAATTAAGGAGAACCAGACATGTCAAGTTAATGAATTTAGTGCTTTTCTATGGATGGGAAGATGCAAGAGTCAGGGCTCATTGAAATTATTCCTTTGATATGCACCTTTGCTGACTAAGGCCAGTATCCTGGGTTTTTTTCCATCCTGGATTCCCTCAGGGTGCACAGTCTGGGTGGCTGCAGCGGCTCCTGGCTTGATGGCTGCAGCATCCTTTGTTTACTGACATGGCAGGTGACATTCTTCATCCACAGCATCTAGCGGCTCTAGAGCCTCACGTACTGTGACAAGGAATACGCATTAGTCTCAAAGCCTAAAACCTACAGCTTAAATGGCTTTGCCACTTACTAGCTGATCAATCAACATATAACTTATCAGTTGCCTACTAGACGTCACACACTGCACTAGGTGCTGTGCAGCCTTGGTCAAGTTAGGTCACCTCTCTGAATCTTTGTTTCCTCTTCTAGATAATGGAAATCATAATTCCTACCCAATAGGAGAATAAAAACAAAAGATCTAGAGGGAGGCTTGGTCACATGGTGGAGGTTCAGTGACAAATCTGAATATGTGTAAGACTCATATAATGACCTTTCAGATGACAAAGCAACATCTTTTTGTGCAAACGTGTAATTGTGCATGGTTGTGCATGGTATGTGGAGGCACTCGTGAGGTGCACCCCAAAAACTTTGGCAAAGGGCAGTATGGTTGCCCTCCTAGAGCACCACTTCAGAGCATGTCAATAACCAAGTTTGGTAACACATGGCACACATGCCTATATCAGCTTTCTTTTACCCCTGGCAGACGTTGCTAATCAAGCACATCGATTTTTGCTGAAATTCTCCTCAAGAAGGAGTTCCAGCCAGTTACCACCAACAGAACAGGGTTGACTAGTGTGGTGAAACCTAGCCAACCTCAGATTAAGTTGATCAGAGCACAATTATTTTAAACAATCCTCCGTGGAGGGTTTTCTTCCTGTAGTTGCTAGAACACAATGCTCCTTTAAAGATGATGTTGGAGAAGTGCCCTTTTCTCTGCACCGAAGATCAACAAAGCAAGCCATTCAAGAGGGGTCAGACCTTGTAAACTGGCCATAGGAGTAGCTGCTTGCAAATGCTGGGAAATGCCGGGAGCTACCCATGCTCAGCCTGGGGTTTGGTCCCAGCCCAGTCAAAGTGGTCCTTGTTCTCCCCTCACAACCCTCCTCCACAGAGTGTGTCCAGTCCAAAGAGAAACTAGCCTTTCTACTAGATATTTGACCTTGGGCACATTGCTGAACCTCACTGCCCCTCAGCTTCCTCAACTGTAAAGTGGAACACTTAACAGTATCTACCGTACAGACTTGATGAGAACATTAAATGAGATGGTGCATGCAGAGCCCTGGCACATGGTATGTGCTCAGCAAGCTTGAATTATTATGAGCTATTATTATTAAGTGCTTACCAAGTGCCAGGCATTATCGAACTTTACCTTAATCGTGTCTTGAAAGCAATCGTATGAGGCAGGTTTCGTGTTGTTAAAGTTTTTTGAAGCTAATTGTTGTGGATTGATTTGTACAAGCCTATGGTGTTTGTTGATGTAAAGCATTTAACTGTGAGTTTGTTTAGTTCCTGTGCCCACACTTTCTTTCCTGGAAGTCCTAGCCCAGTGCTGCAAGAACACCATTGCGGGGGATATGACACCCTGAATTTCACATGGCTTCAAACAAGCGAGGCACCAGTGTTGAGGTGCCGTAAAGATTTGAGTCCAGGTTGTTTTCGGTTCTGTGATGCCTAACATTTGGGTTCCTGTTATGCATGAGGTCATTTCCTATGTGTTCATCTTCTCCGCTTTATGTCATTGTCACAACAGCAACCCTTGAAGATGGCTTTCCTGGTTTAAGCCCCTCCCACCGCTTACTAGCTATAGTAACTTGGGTCACTTGTCCACCCCCCATTTCTTTATCTAAATGATGGGAATAATTACGTCTACTGCACGAGACTGTCATTCATCCATTTGCTCACTAAACGTTTATGGAGCATCTAATGCCAAGAACTGTGCTACGAGCCGGATATATACCAGAAAACAATGGGCACCGCTTCGGACTTCAAGGAGTTTCCTGCCCAGGCTTGAATGAGGTGATTTATATAAAACTCTTAGCACAAAGCCTGGCAGATAAAACATATTCAATGAAAGTCCACATCATGATTACTATTACTATTGTGGCAGAATGTTTTCCGTAAAATAGGTTTTTGTAGGGGGCCAGAATGAGATAAGAATAGAAGGAAACATGGTGACATCCAGAGAAGACTTCAAATGCTAGTCTTTTTAATATGTGCAGTAGCAAACCGTATGATTCCTTATACGTTCAAAGCATTTTTCGGTCTTCTTGCTGTCTTTTTCTTTAAATTTCCATGAACATACCCCTCTCCGTGGGAAGAAATGTCTTTTCCCTTAAATGCAGACCCCGTGTGTTTGATTCGCCCGGAAGGGTGTGGAAAGCACCCAGACACAGCGCTAATGGGATGTGACAGAGCTCACAGCTTCTCCGGGCCTGGAAGGAAGAATGTTGAAGAAGGGAGCCTAATGAGCTTCCGCCCACATTTCAATTATGCTAACAAGCTGCCAGTGGAAGCCCTGTTTGCGGTACTGAATTCTGGAAAGTTTTGACAAGCCCAGGAGGAATCTCTCTGGGCTGAATCTGAGAATGTGTAAGGAAGGAAAACAGTCTTCCTCTGGGAGAGATACATACAGATGACAAGGCCAAGCTGGTCGTCAGCTTTGCCACCTGCTACTGGAGAGGGCCCTCTGCTCAAAAACGACTCCTTCATTAGCTATCCCAGTGCAATCGTATCAGCTATCTGCTGCAAACGTCAGTGGCATACAATAACAAACAATTACTTTTCATCACGAGTCAGCGGGTCAGCTGGGCATTTCTGATCATCTGGGCTGAGCCCAGTGAAGTTCACACATATCTCTGTGAACAGTTTGGTGGCTTTGCTGATCTTGGTCGGGTGGTATCGCAAGTCTCAGCTCGGCTGACTCAGCTCTTCTCCACGTGCTCTCTCACTCTACCCACAGGTTTGTTCACAGGGCGGCAGAAGGGTTCCAAAAGAAAAGCCAAATTCATGAAGGATCTCTTGATCCCAGTCTCAGAAAAGGTATAATACTACTTCTGTTGCAGTCAATCGAAAGCAGTTACAAGGGTAGCTGAAATTCAAAGCTTGGGAAATAGACTCCATCCTCCGATGGGAGGGGCTACAAAGTCACGTGGCAAAGAGTGTGGCTGCAGGAAGGCCATTGATTGGGTCCATCAGTGCAGTCAATCTCCCACAACAATGTAAAAATAACAACCAACGTTATTGAACAGATATGCTGTCCCTGTTTCATGTACGCAAGAGGATGTTAAAGTGGGATGCTTTGGGTCTTGGTTTCAGCTGAGGTCCCACAGGCATAAAGTAAAATATATTCAAACAGCTGACGTTTCAAAGCAAGATGCCAGCCTTGCAAACATTCCAGGGAAAAGTAATGTTGTGAACCTTTGTCCAACACCCACCTCCGGGGTATAAAATAGTTGAAGTAGGAAAATGGGCAGAGGATTTTTTGGAGGAAGTATTCCAACGTGAAGTAAGTCTCAGTCCCTCTTGGGAAGGGGAGAGGCAATTACTCCTGGCCACAACTTGTGAGAGAAACTTCAAGGAGATAGCTCTAGTTTGTTATGCGTTGCCTAGAGTCTGACTCAGATCTGGAAAATGTATAGCTTAGCAGTCTGTGGCTGGAGCCTGTCAAGATCACAGGATGCTGTTGCTAATTATTAGACAAATGCAAATCAAAACAACAATGAGGTACCACTTCACACCAATCAGAATGGCCATTATTAAAAGGTCTGCAAATAATAAATGCTGGAGAGGGTGCGGAGAAAAGGGAATCCTCTTACACTGTTGGTGGGGATGTAAATTGGTGCAGCTACTATGGAAAGCAGTATGGAGGTTCCTCAAAAAACTAAACTTAGAGTTGCCATATGATCCAGCAATCCCACTCCTGGGCATATACCCAGACAAAACTGTAATTCGAAAAGATACGTGCACCCCTATGTTCATAGCAGCACTATTTACAATAGCCAAGACATGGAGACAAACTAACTGTCCATTGACAGATGAATGGATAAAGAAGATGTGGTATATATATATATATATATATATATGTATATGTGTGTGTGTGTGTATATATATATATATATATATATATATATATATATATATGATGGAGTATTACTCAACCATTAAAAATAATGAAATAATGCCATTTGCAGCGACATGGATGGACCTAGAGATTATCATACTAAGTGAAGTATGTCAGCAAGAGACAGAATACCATATGATACCACTTATATGTGTAATCTAAAATACAACACCAATGAACGTATCTATGAAACAGAAACAGATTCACAGACATAGAGAACAGACTTGTGGTTGCCAAGGGGGAGGAGGGGTGGGAGGGGGAAGGACTGGGAGTTTGGGATTAGCAGATGCAAACTATTATATACAGGATGGATAAACAACAAGGTCCTACTGTATAGCTCAGGGAACTATATTCAATATCCTGTGATAAACCATCATGGAAAAGGATATGAAAAATAATATATATATGTACAACTGAGTCACTTTGCTGTACAGCAGAAACTAACAATATTGTAAATCAACTGTGCTTTGATACTTTTTTTAAAAGACCACAGGGTGATGGAAGAGGGTAGCAGTGGAAGCAGGTGCCGAGGACGCATGAGTTTCCCACGAGTTGAGTAGATGTGTAGAAACTAGGCACAAGCAAGAAAGACAGGCAGAGAAGAGAGTGTCAGCCAGATTGAAGACAGTCTTTTTAAATCAAATCTCCAAAGTTGCATCCCATCCCTTTTACTGTAGTCTGTTAATTAGAAGCAAGTCACTCGGTCCAGCCCCAAGAGTAGAGGATCACAAAGGGTGTAAATACCACGAGCAGGAGTTAATTGCAGGTGTGGTCATCACAGAAGTTTGTCTCCCACATAAACTGATTTTATTAGAGCAGCGTACCACCGCCATTGGCCAAAGATCTGTTATTATCAAGACATAGATCTACAATGTCTATGATATGAACAATTCCTACTAGTCTTATGTGCTTTACAACCCGCCAATCATATGCGGTTGCCTGGAGGAGATGCTTTAACATCTTTTTCAAACATTTTATTCTGGAAATTTCCAACCATTTATAAAAGTAGGGGAAATAATCTAAAACAAAAAATAAAATAAACCTGGCCATCCTTGTTTCACTTATGCCCCAGCTCTTTCCCCACAAGTAGGGGAAATAATCTAAAATAAAATAAACCTGGCCATCCTTGTTTCACTTATGCCCCAGCTCTTCCCCCACAAGCCACCAGTTATTGAAAAGCAAATCTGATACATCATGTTATTTCATCTTCAGTAATTCAACACAGATCTCCACATACCAGATTTACTATTACACATTTAACAAGAATTCCTTAATTTCATCTACTGTTCAGTTAGTGTTCATATTTCTCCAGTTATTTCATATGTGTCTTTTTTACAGTGGGTTTATTTGAAAGAAGCTTTCACTTTAAATGAAACCCAGAGTTTTAACCATTCCTTAAGAGGAGGCATTTTAATTACTGAGACAGAACTATTCTGTGAGGTAAAATGAGTGCAGGATGTTGTATTACCCGGGAAGGGCCAGTAAAACGATGGAAGTTGTTTACGATTTTACCCGGGGGCAGAGAAAGCGTCAGCTCACCCCAGCTTCATCAGTGGACAGCGGAGAAAAGAATTAGGCTTCTTTCTTTCACCCTATCCCCTTCTGCTTATTCGTCAGGATGGTGACACACAGGTGACCTCTAATCCTCACCACAAGCCCTTTGAGATGGGTGTCATAATCCTCATTTTACAGATGAGACAATGTAGATGCAGGAGAATTAACTTGCCTAAGTCACATAGCTATTACTTGGGAGAGCCCATATTTCCAACTTACGTCTCTTTGATCTCCCTGAGGGACTCTGGGAGCAAACTATAAACCAATACTGTCGTAGCTCCTAGGACATGAAGATGCTGCCAATGCCTTTCTCCTTGACAGTGACAAGAACTGAACCATATCTGCTATTCGCGTCTGTTTCCTTGTACTCAGCACAGAACTGGGTGCCTAGTAGGTGGCTAACGAATGCGGCTTCTCTAAAGCCTGGCTGGCCTGCTTTGGCCTGGAAGCCACCACAGTGCAGATCCCTGTACAAAGAAACCCCAGTTCTGACAGCCAGACAACCAGTCTAAAAAGCAATCTTACTCGACTGCCCAAGGCCCCAGCAGCGTGACCTCAACTCTGACCTCCCTGGCAATGTTGGCAGCCGTAGAGGAAGTAGCAGAGGAGGTGAGTGAGACAGGTGCACGTCCACCCTGCAGAAACTCACCTGAGAACACTGGATTTTACTTGCTTTCTGGAAACTGGGTCTTGAGAAGAGTCTGGTGGGGAAGTTTCTAGCATTATTTCTTCTGATGGGGCAGCTTTGGCCAAGTCCACTACATTCTTTCCTTCCATGAAGCCTCTCAGAAGCTCTTACTTCTGTTTGAAACTATCCATGTACTGCATCCCCTTCTCTTTGCCTGACAAACCCCCAGTCCCTCAGGGCTCAGCCTAAATCTCACTTGCCCAGCAAAGAGGTCTCTCTCTTCTCCAGTGAAGTTTCATCCCTCTCATGTGTACCTCAATAAATATTTGCTGACTGATTGATGCTTTTCTTTCAAAACAGAACAATTTTAGAACTGCATTTACTTAAGTCCCTTTAAAAAAAAAATCACAGAGCACAGAGGTAATCCGTTCTCAGAGCAAAACTTGAAATTAACTTTCTTCTCCCCACTGCTGTTCCCATAGCCCACTCCCAAAAGCTTTTTCCTATCGTGGAAGCTCCCTAAAACCTCCTAAAATCTCCAAGCCCTGAACCATGCCAACTCTTTTGCGTTCCTTACCCTTCTCTTGTCGTACGCCTCTTTCTCCTGTAATTCACATGGCTCTTCTGTCTCCTTTGACTTGTGACATTCAGCCATTACCCAGATTCTGGAAAGCAAAGACCTTGAAGCTGTCCCAATCATCCAGCCTCGTGAGAAGGTGGGGCGGGATTGTCAAATTCCCGAAGACATGGATTTTTTTGCCCTTTCCTTCCCTGCTGTGTTCTCAGTGGTTAGGAGAGTGCCTAGCACATACTCTTAACCGTATTCCGTAAGATTTATTGCTTGAATAATATATTCTCTTTTAAACTTGTCATAGGTTTTGGTGGTTGTTCAGTGAATGAATAACAAGAGTCATTTTAGGAGAGAAAGGAAGCAAGGAAAAGATGGACACAAAAATATTTTCTCTGGAGGTCTAGGATGGGGAGTTTGCCTGAAGAACCAAGTAGCCGTACCAAGTAAAACACAGCCCCTGGTCGTTCTCGGACCAGAAAGGCCGTCTACAGCTGAATCAGCAGAGAGTAGCACTGGGGCCGCGGGCGAGGTACAGCTTGGCAGCGTGGCAGCAACTTGGCTGACAGTTTCCTTCCATGTTTCAGCGTAATTGAATTAGCATCCACGGAGACTGTCTCCCAGACATCAGCAAATGCACTGCTGTGGAGCGAGCGCTGCCATTCATCTGGCATTATGAGGCATTCCTGCATCTCTCCTCACTGCTTTGTGCGTGTTAGAGGAAATTACGTGGATGCCACGAGCCTGGGAACAATTAAAATCTTCCCACTTCGCCAGTTCCCAGCAGTGGTGCCCAAGTTCCTCTGATAAACTCTCAGCTTTGCTCAGCTAGCGGGCATGATTGTGTGGCTGTGCTGTCATATTTTGAGTGACGAGTATCAGTTCATTTCACTCTAGCTAAGGATATGGACTTTTAGGGCGTAGAGGAAAGAGGCGTTACAGGGACAGTCATAATATGAACCAACCAGCACAGCATCCGTGATGGATAGCGCACCGCAACGAGGAGTCCTGGGGCTCAGCCCAACTGGGGAGAGTGTTTCTCAAGACAGTTCTAAGCAATGGGGCTCGATGGTGGGCCAAAGTCAAGGTCCAGGAAGACAGCACCCAGCGCTGAGTCCAGAGGACAAGTTCAGACTAGAAGTTGGGAGGATTAAGAACAGGGTGAAGTGGGGGTGAAGAATGGCATTGGGCAGATGATTTCAAACTAAGGTTGAGAACATTGGGAGAGCGCTAGAGTGAACATACGCTCAGACTGGGAGTGGCCACTGAAAGGATTTTGTTTTACTTGCGGAGGGAATGGCTGGCAGCTGCTGGGAAGCAGAGTGGTATGGGAGAAAGAGCAGATCTTTGGAAAAATATGAATCTGAGATTGAATCCCAGTCTTACCATTACTGATGCGTTAAACAACTTCACCCCTAGGCTCTCTGCTTCCTCAGTGGAGACAGGAAGACATCTATCTCGCAAGATTTGGAGAAGATCAGGGTTGTTCTAAGGACTAGACATATTACATGTGTCATGGTTTGGGTTCCACCAGAAAGGGACGTTGAGAGAAAGATTTGAGTGATGATGGAGATGCGATTATTTGGGAGATGATGAGGGGAGTGGGATAATGAGGTCAGGAAAGCCATTGAAGGTTTTGCTATCAAGCCAGTGACCACTGTGGGCATCAGGTGGGGAACTCTGGAACCACGCAGAGCACATGCCTCAGAGTTAACCCAACTCGGGAGTGAGGGATCTGGGAATTTTATACATACACTCTCACTGGTCGTTGGCTGAGGGCTGCTCCTAGGGGCTTCTCATTCCCTGGCACTTCTGGTCTGCCTCATCTTCGGAGAAAGCGCCCGGGCACCTGGATGCCGATACCGGCGGATGGAAGTTGGTCTTTCCGCTCTGCTGCAGTAAGTCCTGATGGGGCGCTTGACGGTTTCTCCTGCTGGCTGACGTGTTGTCTGAATTTGGACTGGGTCCCCTAAGCAAGCCAAGAATGAAACAGTAAGTTCAAAGTCTTCCCATGTTCCAAAGAGAGGGATAAGACCCCCCCCCAGCAGGACTGGCAAAGGAGATGGTCAAAACCTGCCTCGGGACCCTTAGCCTCTCATCTGATTCAAGGGCACAAGAGGGTTCAAGGTGAAGTGTGAAGAGAGTAGGGAATTGCGAGGGGGATTTCTTCAGAGAGAGTTGATGGGGTGCTGCGACGTTTTATTCTCCCCACCCCCATGGGGGTGAGAGGGGTGTGTTGCCCTGACCTGAAGCCTAGTGGGAGGAGCTTTGAGGAGAACACTTGAGAGCACCATCTGTGTCCCCTGGAGACCCGATTCCTGTGGCCTGGAGTCTGACGTGTGCCTGAGAAGTGTAAGGGGTGGAAAGCTGGCTGAAGAGGGCTGCAGTCTGGCAAGTAGCTGCGCTCCCACCAAAGTCCAGTGTTTGCCTTGGTGGAGGAGAAGGCGAAGGGAAGAGAGAGAGAGAGCTGACCTAGAGATATATGAGAGAAGACACTTTGTCTAAGAAGGCCTCTTAGAGGGATGATGAGACCCAGTCTGTGGAGGCGGACCACAGAGAACCAAGGCCGAAGGGAACATCATCTCTGGTGCCAGAGGAACACAGGTGAGAGATGTGCACCCAGGGTCACCGCAGACAGGTGGACACTCGGCGCAGTGAACAAAGGCTCGAAAGGGTGCATTTTGAAGAACTCCAGCCACAATCCGCTCTCAAGGTGTGCACACTGATACGGACTTGCCAAAACGCGGAAGGAGAAGGCTTTTTCTAACTTGCAAAAGACAGCATCCAAAAATGGTTCTGAATAACCTACGGGCAGGACAGGAATAAAGACGCAGATGTAGAGAATGGACTTGAGGACACGGGGAGGGGGCAGGGTAAGCTGGCACGAAGTGAGAGAGTGGCATGGACATATATACACTACCAAATTTAAAATAGCTAGCTAGTGGAAGCAGCCGCAGAGCACAGGGAGATCAGCTCGGTGCTTTGTGACCACCTAGAGGGGTGGGATAGGGAGGGTGGGAGGGAGACGCAAGAGGGAGGAGATATGGGAACATATGTATACATATAGCTGATTCACTTTGTTATAAAGCAGAAACTAACACACCATTGTAAAGCAATTATACTCCAATAAAGATGTTAAACAAAATTAAATTAAATTAAAAAATCAGCCAAAAAAAGACAGCATCCATGTGCCCAGCTGAGCACCCATGAGGCTGCATCTGAAGGCAGAGGAGGTCTTTATTCTTCTTCCTACAAAGGTTTTGTCATGTTCGGAGGCCAATGGAGACAGAGGCCCAAAGTTCACACAAACAGCCCAGGAGGGCGAGGCAGCCAGCAGAGCCCAGCTCACAGCAGCCCTAGTCAAGCGAGACCTTTTTCTCCCCATCATTACCCTCCAACCTTGGAGGGGCAGGGCGGCTGGCTGGGGAAGGAGTCGGAGGGCAGAATTACGACTCGCTTAGGGGAAACTCAAAAAGCTGACTGTGTCCCTTTCCCATGGCTGCTTCTGCCTGCAGCTAAGACACTACCTTCCACTGAGCTAGTGAAGCCTGGAGGTTTGGCCCTTACCCTGGACTGGCCATATTAATCACTGAATTGAAATGGTTTGGGGGATCCCAGGCATCATGTTTGTATTACCTGCAAATAAGAAGATGAGCTCTAGGGCCTGTCCGACCTTCATTCGGAGACAGGGAGGCCAGTGCTGGGATTGTACACCCACAAGCCCTGCTTTTCTAATAAGCAGGTTATGAAGAGAAAGCGTCCTGTAGGAGTTGTATGTGGAATAAAAGCCATGAATAAATGGCAGCTGGTTGTACAGAGGAAGGTTAAACCAGAATATGCGGACGGTCGGAGTGAATCCCAGGGTGTTTGTACTGGCAGATCAACCCTGGGCTGGACCAGCTCCTGGCCCGGTGAGAGGAAATGAATGATGGAGAGCAGTGTCTGTGTCACCAGACAGAGTGGCGGGGGGTGGGGGGGGGCCCTCCGCCCCACAGATGACAGCTGCGGGTCAGGAGCCCCAGGAAGGCTACATTCGCTGTGTTCATGACGCCGGCTCCTGGGAGGGCGTCTTGCTTTCTCCCACAGGACAGCAGTTGGAGAAGGGGACTTGCTCATTATTCTTCCTGAGCTAAACCTCAGGGTGGGCTGGGGACAGCACAGGGGTGGGAGCCAGGACTCGGTGCTGCCTGTATCAGCATCAGAGCACAGCCAACTGCTGGCCCCCATCTCAGATCCCAGGAAGGCGCTGATAAAATAAATCAGAACTAAGACGAAGGGATTTCTACCCACAACCTGTGCCTTCACTGCCTTCCCTGGAGAGCAGTGGAGACGTGCTTTTTTATCTGTGCCTGATTCGAGATTCAAAGAACTGTAACTGAGCTAGCTTCTTTTTCCTGCAAGACGTGCAGCTCTGTGAGGGCAGGACTGTATCCCAATTCATCTTTGAATCCCTGGGACTTAGCCCAGGGCTGGGGCTGATACGATCGAAGGAGAGTGGGCTTTAAATTCACACAAATCAGGGTTTGAATCCTAGCTCTATCACTTACTAGCTGTGTGCTCTCAGGCAGGTCACTTCCCCTCTCTGAGTTTCCTCATCTGAAACCTGGAGATAAAAATACCTGTACCTCCCAGTTTGAGGGAAGCATAGCTGTATTTAACATGCTGACTACAGTGGCACCCAGCAGAACAGAACCGTACCGTCATCCCCATCATTCCCCATTGATGTCTTCTCATTTCATCACACTTACGTTCAGACAGTTCTGGTTCTCTTACAGAATTCAGTGCAAAAATGGTCAGATCAGTTATCTACTGATGACGCTTTCCATTTTCGTTACAAATCCTTAGTTACACGGTCTGTAGACATTGTCAGAGCTGAAAATACTTTTTCATTATCAGATAAGAAGATCCCTTCTTGTCCCTTCTGCAGTCTCCTTATGCTCTAATTCTGCTTCGAGTTGGTCCTGAGGGAAAGTAATTCTTCCACGATGCTTTGGCTTTAAAGTTAAAATCAAATTTAGCATCCCAGTTCCCAGCAGGGCAAACCCACCATTTTCACACACTTCCAAAATGCCAAAGAGAAGAGCTGCATCTTTTGTTTCAAGCCGGTTTCCTCCAAGTCAGTTTTCTACTGAGTCATTTACCTGAGCCTCAGTTGTGCCATCTGTAAAATGGAACCAATGATACCATCCTCTCTCATAGCGTTGCTCTGAGGATGGATGAGTGACCAGCTAACTCAGGCCATTGGCGTTGTCGCTCCCATCAGCCCTGCAGTGTCAGTGGAGGAAATCAGTGGCTCTAGTCCATTACGGCTGTTGGCCAGCATCATTTCCAGGCTGAATTTGATCAAATTTGCTCTGTTGAGCGAAGCTGATCAACTCTGACACTTTTTGTGAATTCTGATCAAATAACCCATCATGTGTGACTGCCGGATCCTATTTTGTTTGTGCTGTTTACCCATTTCAGAACTCTGCAAGCTACAGAAAGAGCAAGAAAGGGAGGCAGAGTGCTTTAGCAGAACAGAGGGGCCAGGCCACAAGGTCTCTGGGCGGGAGTGGTTAGGGACAGAGCTAAAGGGAAGCAGGGCAGGAGGGGGAAGGTGAAGAGGCTGGCTGCCAGGTGCAGGCGTCCGAATTCTCTCCCCTGAGCATCAGGGAGTGGGGAGAGACATCGGAACAGAGTCCCTTTCCCTTACCCGACCCAACCAAGTGACCGCACATGGAAAAGTGTGCATTTCGGCTGGGCAAGTCCCCAAAGAAGGAAGGAGGATAGGCGAGAGGGAGCAATGCTGTGCCTGGTGCCTTACATACAGTATCTGCTTAATCCTCCCAGTAGCCCGATGAGGTGGGCCCAGAGAAGTAAATTCCTCAGCGTTCCCCAACTGATCCTTTCTGTCTGCCAGGCCTTTCATGTTCCCATCACTTATTCAGTCTTCAACAATCATTTACTGTCAGTCACTAGACAGGTTAGCTCAGGTAGGCAGAGAAGAGAGAGGATTTCAGGTAAGAGTTGGGGTCAACAGAAGCCCAAAGCCAGGACCAGCTTTGTTTTCCAAAAGTGCTTGGAACAATGGTACCAGCAACCTGTGCCCAAGAGAGACAAAACAGAGCCCCAGCCCCAGGAGGAGGGTCACCTCATGGTCTCTCTCCCTAAATCATAGGCTTCCCAGAAGCAATCAGAGTAATGACGATCAGTAACACTTTGTGCTGAGCTGGCTATGGGCTAGCTTCAGTGCACCAGCCTCGCTTAACCCTCGCTGAGGCTCAGCGAGGTGAAACCACGTGCCCAAGGACACATAGCTTGGAAGTGTTGACTGAAAAAGATGCAGAGAGTTATGCTTTATTGGGCGGACTCTCTGAGGCCTCAAGCCCGGGAGGCAGCCTCTCAGATCACTCAGAGGGACTGCTCTGAAGAGGTAAGGGAGGAACCAGGATGCATAAGAGTTTTTGCCACAAAGACAAGGTCGTTGGAACATCAAATATTACTGTTAATTAAAGAGAACCAGACATCTCAAGTTAATGGATTTAGCGCTTTTCTGTGGATGGGAAGATGCATAAGTCTGGGCTCGTTGAAGTCATTCCTTTGGTATGCACCTCAGCTCTCTGGGGCCAGTATCCTGTGCTTTCCCATCCCTCAGGGGGCACCACTGGGGGTGGCTGCAGGGGCTGAGGGCTTGGCAGTGGGCGGGGCAGCCCGTTTGTCTTCATCCCAGCGGTAGTGACTGATGGCTTGATGGCCTCAGCATCCTTTGTTTGCTGATACGTAGGCAACGTTTCTCATTCACAGAAATAGCAGAGCTGAGGTTCAAACCCAGATCCGCCCGACTCTAGAGGCTGTGTTCTGAACCCCCCACGCTACATCAGCCCTCCCACAGCCCTGTAGTCATGAGCTCACCACACTTCCCTGTGGACAAGGGTTGACCCACTCCGAGAAGGGCTGTAGCAGGTGAGGGCTACACAGTAGGGAGAACAGCACGGTGGTCCTGCCGCCTAAGAGCTGTGTGATCTCCGGTCAGCGGCTTCACTTCCTGGAGCCTCAGTCCCCCCATCTGTAGAATGGGGACTATATCATGGGGTGATTGGGAGGACGTCACACAGGACCTCACACTCAGGAAATGTCCTCACCGTCCACTCTCCTCCCTTCTTAGGGGCTCCCACGCCATCCTCGCTGCTCCACGGGAAAAACAAGGGCCAGGAGTCCCTGGAAAGTTGAAGGAAAGGCTGCAACTCCTCACTACCTCTAGACCATTGGACCTAGAGACCAGGGCTGGGGTCTCATTCCTCTCTTTTCCCCACAGGGCTGATCACATGACACGAAGTCAATAAATGTTTCTTCTAAAAACACACCCACCCACCCACCCACACACACACACACACACACACACACACACACACACATACATTCACGTACACACACACACATTCACATACACACATACACGCACACATTCACATACATACACACACATGCACCAATGCACACATAGGACAGGAAGGAAATACATCAGCACATTCTCCCCAGATAGCTCTGAATTGTGACATTTTATCTTTCTTTTTGCTTATCTGCACTTTCTGACATTCCTAGAAAGCACACATAACGTTTTGTGGCATTATCTGAGATCTTGAAAGACATCTCACCCCATTGGTACTATAGGCTACCTCTGGGAAATGGGATGAGAAGGACTACTTAATTAAGGGGACTTTTTTTTTTTTTTACGCGCAGGCTCAGTGGCCATGGCTCACGGGCCCAGCCGCTCTGCGGCATGTGGGATCTTCCCAGACCAAGGCATGAACCCATGTCCCCTGCATCGGCAGGCGGACTCTCAACCACTGCGCCACCAGGGAAGCCCAAGGGGACTTTTTAAAAAAAACTTTATGTGCATCCTTACTTTTTAAATTACTTTTGTAATTTGTTATAAAGAAAAATATAAGCCACGTGGCACATGAGGGCAGAAATAGCATGACACAACTTGCTCTTCTACTCAGTAACCTGAGTCTCAGTTTATTCATCTGTAAAATGGAGGTAAATTTGTTATTTTGTAGAGTTCATTGTAAATATTAATGATAACGTGTGTTAAAAAGTAACTCAGCATATAGTAAGTGATTAGTAATTTAAAACTGTTACGAAGGGCTTATTTGGGGGTTATTTTGTCTGTGGGTTTATTCTACATAAGCAGGTGCCTCTCTAGGGATCTATATAATACACCTTTATCAAACACCTAAAATTCTACATCTCACTACGGTGAAAACACCTTAGAAAACATAAGGTGCATTTGAAATAGAATATCTCCTTATATTTTCTAGTATTGAACTTGACCCCTTAGGCTCCCTTAGATTCAGCAGTCAGTGACAGATCTTGGACTTCTCCGTGCTGGGCAGAAAAATCTGGAGTGTTTTGTTCATATTTATTTTCTTCTTTTTCTATTCCACCACAAAGCTTTCCTCTGGCTGGAAAATTCACCAAGATCCCCACCACCACCCTCATCCCCAAAAGATCAGGAGGAAGTGAGCTTTACCCCAGATGCAGTGGCGGAGCTGAGCTAATCGTTTCTTCTGTCTTTGGGAATTCGCTTGCCTGTTGACCCAGCTGCCCTACACATGCTCACAAAAACCTGCCAAACTTCATCAGCCATTTAGGCTTCTCTGGTGCTATGCGGAGTCCCTTATTTTCCGGCATTCATTTAAAGCAACACTTTCTCACCTCTGTCAGCATGCTTCCACAACTTAGAGGCTTACAAAAATGGATTGTAATGGATTTTGTCATGAATTGCCTAAAATCAAAATGTTTGGTTTCATCTCCTTTTTCATTTCCAAACGATTAGCAGCAGCTGTCTGTAGCACCTGTTGGGAAGGACTCAGACCATCCCAGACTAAACAAAAAAACCAAAACAGAACACCACCCAAAAAATCCCACCATAGCCTTAGCAATTAATAGATTCTGTTAATGAGTTACGGAAGTCTGCCTTGGGCATGAAATCAAGGGCTCATGGCACATCTGACACCACAGACCTAAAAAAGCACTTTCTCCTTTGATGTCAAAGAAGCAAATTGGTGGGAACTCCCTGTGATACAGTGTGGCAATAATAACAGCTCTTATTTATGGAATGCCACTCTGAGTGAGGGGTTTTCCATACACAATACATCTTATAGAAACTCCCCAGTTATCAGGACAGTTGTAGTTGTAAGTGTCAGACAACCAGTTCACACTAGCTTAAGCAAAAAGGAAACCATGCAAAGGGAATTATTTGGATTCATGGAACTAAGAGAACTGAATTAATGCTTGGAATCACAGGAACCAACCTCCAGAACTGGCTCCGGAAACTTCCTCTCTCCATCTCTCATTTTTACTTATCTCTCTTTGTCTTTGCCTGTTCATCACATTTCCTCCTACTATAAACAGGCCTATTCCATGTGAAGAGGAATATGGTTGCCATTTCCCCAATGAATATAAAGTTCTACTTTCTTCCAACATGGGTATATCAGGCCCAGGGAAAAATTCTTATTGGACTGTTTGGGTCACATGACCATTCCTTGGACCAATCACTGTTGTCAGATGATTTGACCAGATTTGGGTTAAATTCCCATCCTTGAGGATAGACTAGAAGACAAGTTAAAAAGTTGAATAGGCTGATAAAACAGGGCCACTGTGAATAGTTGCACAGGTTGCACACTATACAAGGGCACCAGCAGAAGGGCTAAAGAAGAAATAAAAGCCTCCCCTGTGCTCTGCTCAACAAGCCATGCCCCCTGGCCCCAGAAACATCTGCTAGAAGAAGGAATGCCTTTTCCTAATTCAGACAAAGGTATCAAATAGGCCAGCAGCTGCCCTGAGCCAAACCAACAGTTACTGCTGCCCACTGCAAACTCTAGGAAGTAAATAATAGTGACCATCCATTTATAAGATGAGGAAACAGAGACCCATAGAAATAAAGTGACTTGCCCAAGTTTATACAGCAGGATACAGTAGAGTCAGGATTTGAATCCAGGTCTGTCTGGCTCCAAAGCCCATGTTTTCCCCATAAGAACCCATTCAGCCAACTGTGGGAAGAGTAGGGCTTACCAGTCTCCTAATACCATAAGGAAGAAGTGAGAAAAGTGGATTCTTTGTGCCTCTTCTCTCTGAAAACCCAGCTAACCCCCTGGGGGCAGACAATCTAAAGAAGAAATCCAAGCCAAACCCAAGACAAGACACTGACAAACACTGTGTTTGCAAACAGCTTGAAAGTCATGGTGTTTCCCTTAAAAAGGTGATTTCTTGCTTGGAACAGTGAGAAATTAGATGCAATCTGTTTTGATTTCTTCTCAATTTAGGACACGCTTTAGTGACCAATCTGAAGACATGCCAGCATCCTTCTGTCTCGAGGATATGTCTCTGTTCATAAAGGAAATCTAAATCATCCCACAGGAAAAGCAGCCCAGGATGTGTATGGCAAGTGTGCAGACAGGCTGAGCTGGCTTTCTAATTATTATTAATAATAATAATTACCATTCACTGGGCATTTACTACATGTCATGCCTGGTGCTTGAGACACCCATCACCACACAGCCCTATTAGAAAGTCAGGGCAGGAGGGTATTTTAGCTACTCAGCATCTGAACACCCTTCCTGTTGGGGGAAAATCCCCCACTGGGAGATTCTTGGTGGGAGCTGGACCCCTCTCCCTCCACAGGACCAGAAGAGACCAGAGCTCCGTGAGCTCCCGATATCCTCCCTGAACATTGCCTTTTTGCTTAAATTAACCAAAGTCTGTTTCCGTTGTTTGCATCCACGCACCCTGCTGCATAAAAGTGTCATTACCCCCATCTTACAGATGGGACTCTGAGACTCAGAGAGAGTACAAGACTTGATTTAAAAAATTTTAAAAGCTCTAGAGGGACAAAGCAGAGTTCCAGAAAGGCACTGGGGAGGCGTTATGCAGTCAACACAAGCGTAGCTTTGTAGTCTGATTGGCTTGGAGGTGAGCGCCTGCTTCGTCATTCATAGCCAAGGGATCTCTGGCAAGTCACTTAACCTCTCTGTCTCCATGTCTTCCTCCAAAAACTGCAGACAGTGATGCCAATAACATGGGATTCTTGAGAGCATTAAAAGAAAGCATGTGTGTACTGCTCTCAACCCAGCGTCCGGCACATAGAAAGCACTGAACCCATGGGAGCTAACGCATCTGTTATTACTTGTGTTCATTATCCCCTTTCTATCATATTATGTTGTAAGTGGGCTTTCTCTTTATCTGACCATCTAGTAGGATTCTGTCTGCTTTATTTTGTCATCCTGCCACCCCTAGAGCCATGGCGGTAGGAAAGTGGAAGGTGGGCTGAGTAATAGTGCCGCCAGGGTGTCCGTGACTGGGGGTAGGGGTGGCATAACTTCTGAAACCAGCCACATTCACTCCGGTTCTCTCCGTGTCTCAGGAGGACCCTGGCACAGACCAGCGGAGGCGCAGCCTATGCTCACTGATCACACTAATGACGGCAGATTTCCGCCCCTTCGCCACTTGATCACCAGCTGCCCCAGGTTTTATCACCGGCTCCCAGGGCAGAGCAGGCCACCCCCTTTTTGTCTTACTCCCTGTCACCCAGAACAGAGCCAATTAAAGAACTCATTCATTTCTCCACCCTCCACCCCTTTAATTACAAACATTGCTGAGGGTTGAATAACACAGAACAAAAGACGGATTTATTTACCCCAGGACATAAACAAGATTATCAGAAGCCAGCATTCAGAATCCCTGAGCCCCTGGGAGAATTTTAATTTGCTGACCCCTACTGGAATCTTAGGCCTTTCCACATAATTATAAAACCCCAAGAGTTTTGCCTGCTTGAATGATTTGTTGGCACGCATATGCCACCCTGGCTCCTTGCTCTCATTGGCCAATTATAAGCATCTCTGTTGGGGATGTAAACCAGGCTCTTTTGAGACAACACAGGAAAACTGAAAGAAATTCTCTTTTCCTGGTGAAATGTTCTTATTGCAGGCCACCAGGAGTGACAGGTACGTCAACAGGAGCAGGGAGAGGGCGAAATTACATTGGTTAGCATGTGTTTGGTTACAAATCATTTAACCTCACATCAAAATGGCATTAAGCCCAAAAGGGAATCTGTTGGCTCCTGGAGCTCAAACACTGACCAAGGAAGCAATCTTCAGGCACAGCTCAATGCGGGGGCTTTAAGTATGTCATCAGGCTCAGTCTCTCTCTATATCTCCCACCTGTCTTTCTCTGTGTTTGCATCTCTCTCCTGGGAAAGATGGTCCCTGTTGCTCCCAAGCTCCCAACCTATCAGCTCCTAAAAGAGAGTCTCACAGGGTCACCTGAACCAGTCACTGTGCCACTGGAGGATGAAATATACCCATTGGCTAGACCTGGGTCACATGCCCAAGCCTGTATCTGGAGTATGGGGCCAATCCTATCTGAACCATATGGACTGAGGCTGTCAGAGTGGTGAGTACTCCCCACCTTCCCCCCGAAAATTGGGGTGCCGTACCCAGAAAAAGGGAGATGGGTGCTGGGCAGATAAAAACAATGGATATCCATCAGAGTACTCCTCTGTGGTTAGGATTGCAGAGCATACCACGGTCTTCCTGGGGCAACTTGAAAGTGGTCACTTTAGTGTCCGTTATGGGTTGTTGAATTGTGTCTAGGAAAACAAAGGTACAATGACAATATTAAAAAGCTCGCAGATTCTGAGGACCTACAGTGTGACAATCTCCCTGCTCCGTAGTTCTCCTACATCGTTGCCATTCCTGTCCTCAACCCATATCAGTATCCCCACTTTACAGATGTGAAAACAGAGGTTTTGGAGGGATTCATCACCTGGTCAAGGTGACATGGCTAATGAGTCAGAGCTGTGGTTCAAACCCATGTTACCTGTCAGAACCCCAAACCCAGGCTTCTTCCCTTACAACAAAAGGCTGCTAGAACAGACTTCAGAATATTTCCAATTCAACTCCAAACTTTATCACAGGGATAAGTGGCCCCTCCCCTGCTGACGTGTGGTCAAGAATATTGTGGCCCTGTTGATCTTAAGGCATCGAAATCTCTGGTAATACTTTTACTTTTAATCTGGTAATAATAAAAGTAGTACAAATAGTAATAACAGCAGAAGCCATCATTTGCTGAGGCTGTGCTACGTGCCAGGCACCTTTTTAAGTGTTTGTCACGTCATCTTCACAACCGCTCTCTAAAGCAGGGACTGGGACCGTCCCCGTTTCATAGGAGCAGAAACTGCACAGGTGTGGGCAAGACTTGCATTTGAATCCATGTTCAACTAGTTCCAATGCCTCTTCTCTTTCCATGGGAGTTAAATGAATCGGCTTTCTCCCTAGCAACTTGTTCCTTCTTTCTGTGGATTTAGACGTTCTAAGCCTTTAAATTAGTGCAGGTTCTGGGGAGTTTGTGTGAGTTCTTGTTTGAGCAGCTGTTTGCAGGGGACGAGGTGCTGCGTGTCAACATGTAAAGATGTGCACGGAGGATGCATGGTGCTAAGACCTCACTTGCCCTCGCGTGGAGGGGAGGCACGGCAGAGGACTGGCCTGGCCACGGATGCCCTGCAAACTCAGGGTGTGCCGACGATGGGCAGCTGGGCCCGGATGTATGAAGCGTGACGGTGAATCGTTTGTGTCAACCTGGCTGGGCCGTGGGGTGCCCAGGTACTTAGGGAAACATTACTTCTGGGTGTGGCTGTGAGAGTGTTTCCAGATGAGAGTAACATTTGAAGCAGTGAGTCAAGAGGATCAGCCTCCCCAGTGTGGGTGGGCCTCATCCTATCTGTTGGAGGCCTCAGGAGTAGAAAAGGCTGAGTAGAAAGAAGGACTCTCTTTATCCCTCTCTCTGTCTCTCCCTGACTCTCCTGGAGCTGGGACATCAGTCTTCTGCCTTCAGACTTGGACTCAGACTGGAACTTAGAGCATTGGCTCTTCCGGACCTGAGGCCTTCAGGCTGGCTCTTCTGGGTACGTTCTCCTCAGCCTCCATATCATGTGAGCCAATTCTTTATAATAAATCTCTGCACGTATATATACATGTATGTACACATATGGTCATCCCTCAGTATCCGCAGGGGATTGGTTCCAGGACCCGCCGTGGATACCAAAATATGCAGATGCTCAAGCCCCGTAGTCAGGCCTCTGTGTCCATGGTTCCACGTCTGCAGATTCAATCAACCACTGATTACGTAGTACTGTATGTATTTATTGAAAACAATCTGCATATCAGCGGACCCATGCAGCTCAAACCCATGTTGTTCAAGGGTCAACTGTATATATCCTATAGATTCTGTTTCTCTGGGGGACTCTGACTAATACAGAGGACCACAGGGCATACATCATCTCCCTGATGATTCAGGCCAGGTTGTTCCTAAAGGCAGTGGAAATTCTCACTGCCCATCGCCCTGGAATGAGGTCAGACAATGAGGATGCGGAGAGGTGGGTCTTAGGCCGGGCGGTAGGTGTGAACCCCAAGGCAGGCAATGCCCTGAGCACCGGGTGCACTGACACAGTGTGGGGGGCGGAGTCCATAAGCGTCCAGCGAGTCGGGTCTCTGGTCTCTGAGCATATCGTTGCCTCCAGTCGTAGTTAGAAGCCGACACTTCACTTCCGCTCCCCTCCCACTGCCCTGGAATGCTCAGTCAAGTCAGCATAAAAGTTGCAGCCTGTTCTTCGCTGCCACCGTGGGCAGCAAGGTCTGTCCCATGCTTGAGGGGAGGTGCGCAGGGCGGAGCGGCAGCTGGAGGCTGAAGGAGGGGAGCTAAAGCAGAAGGAGCGGTGCCTCGTGGGAAACGTGAAGCAGTGGTCCAGAGAACCACGGCTGGCCGCAGGGACAAGCAAGATGAATTTGTGAAACATGCATGCGCTCCCCGGTGGGGGAAGCCTGGCTTTACAAATGAAAAGAAAAAGAGGAAGAGAAACACACACGCACACGCACACACGCACACACACACACACACACACACAGAAAGAAAGGAAGAAAGGGAAAGTGGGAGGGGGAGAATCTTCTAGAAATTGAGTGGGATGGAAGCTTGAGCCTCATAATGAAGATCTTCAAAGGAAATACAGCACCACAGACTGGTAAAATCTGGGGCCTACTCGTGAATGAATGAATTTTTTTAAATGTGTGCCCAGGTGCTGGACTGAGCCCTTTCCATGGCTCATTTAATTCACTCCTCAAAATAGCACCAAGGTCAGTATGATTATCTTACTTTATAGATGACGATATTGAGACCCAGAGAGGTTTACTAAATTACTCAAGGTCACACAGCTAGGAGCTAGTGCGGTCAAGAACTGAATCTAATTCTGTCAGACTCCAAATCAGGGACTCTTAACTGCTACACTCAAGATTCTTAACATGTGATCTGCAGAACAACATACCCGAAAGATCTCTGTTTAAAAGGGGGAGGGAGAGGGAAGGAGGGCAGGAAATTTGACCAAATAAAATTGGAAAATGCAACTTATTATCACCCACTTGGAAAGCCACACAGTGCAGCAGCAGGCTGAGAGGCTGCGAGGGGCTGTTCTGGTTAGCTACTGCTGTGTAACAAACCAGTATGTAATGGTTAATTTATGTGTCAACTTGGCTAGACCATGGTACCCAGATATGCGGTCAAACACTAGTCTAGGTGATGCTGTGAAGGTATTTTTTAAGATGAGATTAATGTTTATATCAGTAGACTTTCAGTGAAGCAGATTACCCTCTATAATGTGGGTGGGCCTCATCTAATCAGTTGAAGGCCTCAAGAGAAAAAAAGACTGATGTCCCCTGAGAAAGAGGGAGTTCTGCCTACAGCTGCCTTTGGACTTGAGAGATGGAAATAGAGGTGGAATTGATTTTATTTCTCTGGAGGATGCTGATAATACACAGCCTAAACTTAGTGGCTTAAAGCAAGAAACATTTTTTATGTTCACTGATTCTATGGCTCAGAATCCAGACAGGGCACAGCCAGAACTACCTGTCCTTCTTCCACGAGGGCTGGGACTTTACCTCAGAAGCCTCTACCAGCTGGGACTAGAACAGCTGGGGCTGGAGTGTGCAGTTCCCAGGTAGCTTTTTCACTTACCTGTCTGGCATCTCAACAGGATAACTTTTGGACTGGGATCAGCTGGGAATGCTGGCCAGAGAGTATCCATGTGCTTTTCAGAGGGCTGGCCTCAGGGTATTCAAACTTCTTAGGTACAGCCCAATGTTCCAGCAAACGAGGTGGAAGTGGCATGGCCTTTTATGATCCACCCTTGGAAGTCACATAGCATTTCCACCATACTCTGTCTCAGACTCCAGGGGAGAGAACAGAGGCCCCACGTCTCAACAGGAGGAGTGTGAGAGATTTTTCCGCGAGGCTGTGAAATCACCATAGAGGCCCTAAAGTAATCTGTTTAAATTTGCTAAATTCAGCTTTTCTCAAGATTCCACTTAGCCGTTGTTATGGGTTGAACTGTGTCCCCCGCCCCGCTACAAAATTCAGATGTTGAAATCTTAACCCCCAGTATCTCAGAATGTGACCTCATTTGACAACAGGGTCGTAGCAGATGTAATTAAAGATGAGGTCATACTGGGTGGGCCCTAATCCAATGTAATTGTATCCTTATAAAAAGGTGAATTTGGAGCACAGACACAGACATGCACATGGAGAGAATGCCGTGAGAAGATAAAGACAGAGGTCGGGGTTATACATTTACAAGCCAGGGAACGTTAAGGATTGCCCTAAAAACACCAGATGCTAGGATAGAGAGGCCTGGAACAGATTCTCACAGGCTTCAGAAGGAATTAACTCTGCTGACACCTTGATCTTGGACATCTAGCCTCCAGAACTGTAAAACAAGAAATTTCCGCTGTTGAAAGCCCCCAGTTCATGGTACTTTGTTACAGCAATAAAGTAATACAGATACAAACTCCATTCATTCATTCACTCTCTCATGCAACCAAATTCAAAGCCCTTCACAGCATGGCCCCTGCTGATAGCCACTCCCTTCCCTCCCCTTCCCTTTCATTCCCTGAAATTAAAAATTTTGTGAAGATTGAGTAAAATAATATATGCAAAATACCTGGTAATAGGAAGTACGTTATAAATATCTGTCCCCTTTCTTTAGCCATTTATCTTCTCTTGGTCATTCCTGCTTATTCCACTGACCCTACCCAGTTGGTTTGCTTTTCTTTTGGGGCCCTGCATCATTTTTTTAAAAATTATTATTATTATTTTTAAATTTGGCTGCACCAGCTCTTAGATGCGGTATGTGGGATCTTTAGTTGTGGCATGTGGGATCTAATTCCCTGACCAGGGATTGAACCTGGGCCCCCTGCATTGGGAGCATGGAGTCTTAGCCACTGGACCACCAGGGAAGTCCCGGGCCCTGCATCTTAAGCCTCCTTTTCAGACACCTGGGTTCCCAGTCTCCTAAAGAGGTTGGAGCCTGACTCCTCCATTCCCATACAAGCTCTTCCTTCCAAGTCCATGCAGAGCCCCCAGGCAGCCCCAAGGTCAAGCGAGGGGCTCATAAGGGTAAGAGCTGCCAGGGGAACAAGGCTTTTGGACATTTCTAGTTTTGATGTAAGCAGCATATAAGAGGGAATTCTGCTTGAGTCATGTGGAGACAACATTGCTGAGCCATGGCAGGAGACTGTGCTCAGTCTAGGCTCGAATAAAAATTAGCTCTGTGACTTTGGGCGGGTCTCAGAACCTCTCTGGGCCTCAGTTTTCCCATTTATGCAATCCACATCTCCTCAGGGATCCTCTTTCCTTTAAAAGCTAGACAAGATTGGTATGGATAACTTTTGTACAAATTGTAGAAAAATGTCATGCCCTCCCCAAGATTTCTGTGAAATACCAGGAATACTTCCCTTTTGTTCTTAGTTTTATTTAGGGCTCATCTTGATGTGCTGCTCAGGGAGTCCATTTCTACACTGGGGCAAACAGATGCGGAATTCAGCTCCTTACTCTCCACTAAGCAAACTGCTCCCGTGAGGCACTGTGTCAATGAGCATGTATTCAATATATTACGTTTGCTTCCCACCATTGATTCTCTCACTGTGAACCCACTTTTCTGGAAACCACTCCTTACCCAACTCAAACCAAGAGGGTGTGAATGTGACACCATCTCTGGATCCAAGGGTGAGCATGTGATCCAACCCTGGCCACTCAGAGCATTCCATCCCTCTGGCCACAATGATTGGTTCAAAGATGGTCAAATGGTCCCAGTCCATCCAGTAAGAATTAGCCCGGGGTCTTTTTAGAGAAAACTATTGGGAGTCAATACCTGGGAGTGAACCAAGAGAAAAAGAAAAGATATAAAAAGATACCAAACGTCAGTGACATGACTTAAGGCCCTGAATCCAGCCATGCCTGGTGTATTCAATTTCATAAGCGAATAAACACTCCTAGCTTTTTTTTTTCTTAATCCAATTTGAGTTGTATTTCTATCACTTGGTGGAAAGAGACCCAAGTAATATTAAGCCTTACTGAACACTTGAGAGAGTAGATGAGGTTACAGCACAGCAGTGCAAATAACAGAAATTCGGTATTTGATATTCTTGTTTCTAAAAGTCCTCTATTTTTTTTAACTCAGCTTCTACCCTTCTGACCTGTGGCTCGATGTTCTCCATCCCAAATTTGTTTATTTCTTGCAGAAAGCGGTTCAGCTACTCCTTTTACAGCAGCTTCCCCTCTACAAGCAGTTACAAAGGTATTTCCGTAAACAAAGAAAATTTCCTGAGGGAAATTCTTGTACCAGCTATGGGGAATGTAAAAATTTCACTCCTCTGCATATAAAAAGAAGAGGCTGGACAAGATGTCCTCTATGATTCCACACAACTTGTAAACTCTGGAGTTCAAAATACAAAAAATCCATTGAAATTGTGACGTAGGAGAATGCTTTTCAAAATGCAAGTCACAACCCATTAGTAGGTCTTGAAATCAATTTACTGGGTCATAACGAGCATTTTTTAAAAATGAAAGAGAATAAAATGGAAAATAACAGAGTACGTCATACATAATAGTGGTTCATGAAACTTTTATCTCAATTATATATGTACTGTACATACACTGTACTGGATCACAGTTTAAAATGTATTTCTCATTGTGGCACCGAAAGTATGTAAGCTAATGGTGTAACTCAGTACTCACTGACAGGGAAAGATGTCAGTAAGTTTTTCAAAAATTAGTATATTTAATGTGATCTGATTTTTGACCAAAAAAAAGGGACAAGATATAGATGTAGATATAGACGTATCTGGGAAAAATATGGAATTGTATATACCAAAAGACTAAATAATAATCCCCGGCTAGGGGAACTATGGTAGTTTTTCTCCACATGTATACTCTTTTTTATCTTATGAACAAAATTAATTCTCATTTTTTTCCTTTTTTATCCATGGAGGTACCTAGAGAATATTATACTTAGCTAAGTAAGTCAGATAGACAAAGACAAATACTACATAATGTTACTTATGTGTGGATCTAAAAAATAATACAAATGAATCTATATATAAAATGTGTATACTTTTTAGCATCTAATTATAAACATACCTATGTTACTCCTACAGTCAAAAATTTCTTAAAGCCTATTTTTATTTTGAAAAGTAAGTACACTTCTAAAACACTTCTCAAAAGAATATCTGGAAGAAATATACCAAATAATATTAGCACTTTTATTTTTGGTTAATTCTTTGTGTTTTGTTGTTTTCCCACAACCAACAAGTGTTATTGTAAAGGTAAGAGGAAAAAGGTTTGTTTTAATTCCGTGATTGTTCAGTGGGAGAAGAAAGTTTGCAAACAAAATTCAGAAAATCAGAAAACATAGTTAGGGGCAGGGCAGAGAGGGGATGGCTTGGGGTTGGTAGATATGCAAATCCTTTGAATGGATTTTCCACTTCAGTGAGTTCCTTTTTTTCTTTTAGCTACTGTCTGATAAAGGTATATGTTAGAATATAGCTATTATATATTCCAAGTGTCATATTCCTCAACACCTGTTTGAAAGAGCATATTTTATTGAGAAAGAAGTGTCACTGAAGCTAAGAGAAAGAAAGACAGTTTCTACCAAAGTGCCAGAAGTCGGGAGACTGCAAGACAAGGAACAGTTGTGCACTTCTGAGGCTGTCCTTGAGCAGAATGCAGACAGCAGCAGAGGACAAAGCCAGAGAGAGAAGGCAGAGAGAGTCTCTTCAAGGAAGATGTTATCAGGAAATTGAAAACTGGGCCACCCCACCCAGACTGTCTAAACAGTGATGGCTGGAAGAAGGTAAGAGCAGGAAAATTGCCTCCCAAATGGTTAGATGAATTGTGAGTTCAAAATTATAAGTTATCAAAAGAAATTACAGGGAAAACATGGGGAGAGGTGTAAGAGAGGAGGGAGGGAAAGAGATAGAGGAAACAATAGTAGTAAACTAAATTCTTAGCTGTCACTTTTCAGAAAAGCAGGGGGGAAATGCAGCATGGGCGAAGAGATGCATTTGGGGTCAGATAAACAAAAATATGGGCATTTCAACTTCATCTTGGTAATGATCAATCTAGCAGCCTCCTGTAGCCTGCCAAGCCCCCTGAGGAAGAAACTGTTGTCCCAAGCTTTGCCTGGAATAGGAAGCCATTTGTTCTTCCCACTTCTTTTCAGGGGATTACACTTTTCTCTGTTTCTGTGTGCACGCTGGGGAAGGGAACTGACATTTACTTTTACCTGTGCATGGGGTAGGAAAAATTCAAACAGTGAAAAACCCTGTCCAGTGTAAAGTAAGTTATGCATCTTCTGCTTACCCCTCCAGATCCACTTCTATGGCACCAACAGGCTCTCATGCCCTCTGACGTCTAGGTGGGTTGAGCCTATGGGCGGCGCTGGCAGATCAGAGGAAAGTAGCAGCATGTGTTTAGGGCACCCTTCCTGCAAGGTTGCCTCAGACTGCTTGTATCCCTCAACTACAGGTCATTACTGCTCTCGAGGAGGCCTTCCCAATGTGATCTCGCTCCTTCAAGGAGCTGGTAACCATTCCTTCCCCTTGTCCCTTAGAAATGGCCACGGTTTCATTGATCCTAGCTCTTGGTTACTGCACTTTCTCCTATGTTCCATTACACCTACAACTGTGTACATGGTCCCTTTGTAAATAAACTGTCTTCATATTGCCTTGAGTCTGCCATGTGTGTCCTGCCGGGCTGTGACTCACGCACCCTCCCACACCTAATCCCTCCCACATGCTATTGTTCCCCGACTTCAAGGTGACCACTGGTACAATTTCTTGTGTATCATTCCAATCTCTCTCTCTTTCTAACAAAAAGGTAACATATGATATACTCGTTTTCCTCCCCTTAAAAAAAAAAAAACTTAATACAACTTGAAGATTGTGAATAATGTTTTCTATTTGCACAACTTCTGCCCAATCCATGTTCCACTCTTTTCCACAGTACTCTGTCCTTCTGGAAGCTGACCTAGATGAATTGCACCAGTGGGCCCCTTGTCCTGTAGCATCTAGCTGGGTCTTGCCAGTTGGAGTCCATCTGTAGATTGGAGGCACCTGCAACAGATAAGAAGGCAGGAGGAATGCAACCTTTGGGTATTTATCCTTTCTGCGCCCTGTATGCCAGGTTGCTATGGTTGGTTGCTTCCCTCTTCAGAAGGCTACGGCTCTGTTGTTGGATAGCCGTCTTCTACAGATTCTTCTCATTCTGCTAACTGCTCCCTCCCTTTGTCCCTTCAGGTCTAGAGTTGATAACAGCTCCCCACTGTTGCCAGCTCTGAATTACTGCACAATCCCCTGTCGGTTTCTGCTAACTTTGCCTACACCTTTGGCAGTATCCCCTTAATTAAACTCTCCTCTGTTATCCCCCTTTGACTATGTCACCTCTGTCTTCCTGGGACCCTAACTAACATCTGGATCATCTCATAGAAATACATATAGCATGACCTCTTTTTTTTTTTACCAACTGATTAATATTCCATTGTAAGAATGTAACATATTTTATTTAACCAATTCCCTATTAATAGATATTTGAGTTGAAACTAACATTTATGTACAACCTACTATGTGCCTGGAATATTTTTACATAAAATATCTCATTTGGTCCTCATATCCACCCTATAAGTATTACCATTACTTATGAGTAGAGGAAACTGGGGTTTGTAGAGGTGATGACAGGACTCCAGGTGACATAGATAGTAAATGTAGACATAGAATTTGAAACTAGCTCTGACTCCAAAGCCCATAGCATATTGGATGCTGGTGTGACTCTTAAGATCTGCCCTCAATAACAAGTGTTGAAGGGACTTCCATGGTGGTCAAGTGGTTAAGACTCCATGCTTCCAATGTAGGGGGTGCAGGTTCAATCTCTGGCCGGGGAACTAAGGTCCCACATGCTGCATGGCACGGGCAGAAAAAAAAAAAACCAAAAAACACGAGTGTTGAAAATTTGTTTTATTGTTGAAATTTTAATGTACTTTAAAATAAACTTATTTACTGAAGTATAGCGTACATACAGAAAAATACAGAATTCATAATGTACAGCATTTAATGTTCACGAAGTGAACATAATCAGAGAATCACCACCCTGATCAACAGGTAGAATATTATCAACAGCATAGAGCCTCCCTGGGTCTCACTCCCAGTCACCATTCCCCGCTCCTCTCCAAAGATACCTCTATGCTCTTCTGTCTGATATGATGTTAAATCTATCTGTTGAGTACTTAACTTCAGCTATTACACTATACAGTCCTATACTTTTTGGCTAAGATGGAGTTACAGGAGTCGAATGCACCCTTCTGCCTGAAGACACTAAAAAAAGTCAGACAATAAATATAAACCAAGGGTTTTAAGACGTTAGACATCAGGCAGTAAAGGACAGTAATCTCTGAGAGACCAGGAATGGAAAACAAGGTGAGCCCTGTAGTTGCCTGGGTTTGCTGACTTGTGAGGGTTTCCAAAGTGCAGCACGGGGAAACAGAATGGCAGTCACTACATGGAGGAGATAAAGCTGGGAGTCCAGGGAGGCTGAGGCTGTATTCAGGGGGAATGGGATTATTGCCCAGGCATGGGTCATAAGCTCATTCCTGTGACCCTAACAAGAATCCTGTGATCAGAGCAGGGCAGGACCGTTCCCCGCTGGAAGTGTGCATCCTGGACGGGCAAAAGTGGCAAATGTCTACTACGTGAGGTCTTGGTTATGTGTTCTGGCACCAGGCCCTCGTAATGCGGTGTGGATGGTCAGCTAATGTTGATCTCAGGACTCTGCAATCAACAAAACATCATCCTGTTCGAATGAAACTACCCGATTGTACATCCAGGACAGGAACAGACTGGTCCCTGTCCAAGACTAAGGAACTGGTTGGACAAACTCTTGGACAGCCACACGCTGGAGCTCTATTTTAGCAAGCACTCATTAAAAAAAAACATGTTTTAAAAAACATATCTAGAGACATGGGAGGATGTTTATATTTTATGAGGATGTTTATATTTTATTATGTTTGCAAAGGCAGCTTACAAACAGGGTGTATGGCAGGGATTCCTACCCCTACCTATATGTTAGAATCACCTGGGAACTTCGTTTTTATTTAACTGAAAATTCAGTGATGCCTAATATTTAATTGTAAGTCACTGAGTCCGCAAAGCTGTGCAGTCTTCTTCTACCATTTGAAACCTTTAGTAAAATGCTACTATACTGCAGGTTTAGCTAAGTAGCATTTTGAGGGTATAAATAAACTGGGGCCAACAGGGAAATGAAGCTGAAGCAAAATGGGTGGTGTATTTGTTTCCTGGAGCTGCTGTAACAAATTACCATGAAATGGGTGAATTAAAACAATAAAACAGGGCTTCCCTGGTGGCGCAGTGGTTGAGAGTACGCCTGCCAATGTAGGGGACACGGGTTCGTGCCCCGGTCTGGGAAGATCCCACATGCCGCGGAGCGGCTGGGCCTGTGAGCCATGGCCGCTGAGCCTGCGCGTCCGGAGCCTGTGCTCCGCAACGGGAGAGGCCGCAACTGTGAGAGTCCTGCGTACTGCAAAAAAAACAAAACAAAACAAAAAAACAATAGAACAACAGAAATTTATTCTCTCACAGTTCTGGAACTAGAAGTGTAAAATCAAGACATTGACAAAGATGTGCTCCCTCTCAAGGCTTGAGGGGAAGATCTTTCCTTGCCTCTCAAGGCAGTGCACAGCCTTCTTTGGCTTGTAGACACGTCACCCCATTCTCTGCCTCTTTTGTCACCTGGCCTTCTGTTACTGAGTCCAAGCTTGTTCTGCTCGACACACAACAGGCCAGTAAGTTGGGAGATGAGGTGTCGGGGCAAGGAATAGTGACTTTATTTGGAAAGCTGGGGGTCTGAGAAGATGGTGGACTAACGTCCTAGAGAACCATCTTTCCAAGCTCTGGATGCTAGTCTCTTTTATAGAACAAAGAGGGGGGAGGTGAGAAGGTAAAGTGAAAAGGCCATAAATGGTTGCATCTATCTCCTGGTTTCTGCCAGACTCAGGAGGGGATGTGTTAATTTCTTCTTCCCTGCAGCCATTCACAGGTGGGCTGGGTCAGTTTGTTTCCTGTGAGCTGAACAAAGATATTTTAGTTTTATCGGGGAGGGGGGGGGGGGGGGGGGGGGGAGGCAGCGTTCTCGGAGATGGGCCATTATGTTACTTTAAGGCAACATCCCTTTAGTGATTAACTTGTAGCAAGAGAAATAGAATACAAAGGTTAAAGTAAAAGAAACATTTAATATGGAGTCAGATTTGTTGTTCCCTATTACAATTCTCCTTGTGTGTCTTCTCTCTGTCCAAACGTTACTCTTCTTGTAAGAAAGGATTAGGGCCCACCCTAATCCACTATGACTTCTTTGTAACTTGATTATTTCTGCAAAGACTCTTATTGCAAGCAAGGTCACACTCACAGGCACCCAGGGTTTAGGACTTGAATATATCTCATGTGTGTGGAGGACGCCCAGTTCTACCCATACAGGTAGGAAGCAGGGTGGAGTGCATGCTGAACAGGAAATTGTGAGCTACTTGGAAATCTTGGGACTACCTGGCAGGGGAGTGTTTTCCTACCTGGGATGGGGGTGGGTGGGTGTTGGAGATGCCCTTTCTTTTTTTTTTTTGGTGTTTTTTTTCTTATTATTATTATTGAAGTGTAGTAGATGTACAATGTTAATTTCAGGTGTATAGCAAAGTGATTCATATATTTGTGTACATGTATATATACACATATATATATATATACATGTTCTTTTTCAGATTCTTATCCCATGTAGGTTATTATAAAATATTGAGTATATTTCCCTATGCTATACAGTAGGTCTTTGTTGTTTATCTATTTTATATATAGTAGTGTGTATACGCTACTCCCAAATTCTAATTTATCCCTCTCCCCACGCCCATGGAGATGTCTTATGTGGATGTTAAAGGAGAGGTTTCCCCCAGAAGGCTAGAGAAATTAAAACCTTCCAGGTGGCTTGGAAATCCCTTGTTTTGGCGGGCCTTGCAGAGATAACCCTAGGTTGCCCTGCTGTGTGAACGAACACACACACACACACACACACACACCCCCCTTGAAGCATGAAGCCATTGTGGCAGAGTACTGAAATAGGCTGCTGAATTTGGAGTCATAAAACCTGGATTCTCAGGCAACCTACGCCACTAACAAAGTGCTAGATCCCAAGAGCTTCCATTTCTATCTTGGTAAAATGGGATTCATAATCCCCTTATTCCAATCTGTCCTGCAGCCCAGCGGGTGGTATGCTGAAGAGTGTAGGAATGGAAAGCTTTATCTATGGAGGTAGCTTCAGCCACATCCTAGATCTCCAGTGGGGGAAATTCACGAAGAATATTCCTACAGACCATACCACATCCCCTGTTGCTGGGTCTGGTGGACCAAAGTAAAGAGAAAGGGGAGGAAAGAGAGGTTAATGTTGCATTTTCTTCTCTTTGTTTACAAAGATGCAAATTCACCCCCCTCCCCCTGGGGTGTCATTTGGAGAATAGGGTAGGGATGGGGTGGGGCCATAGAGCCCCCAAGGGGCCATGTAGCAGGCAGTCATCCTTCTTTAACCTAATGAGGTATAGGAATCCGGACGTAGTGCAAATAGACATTATCCAGCGATATCTCAGCCTGGCAGTAATTCACCAATAGATTGCCAGCTACCAGGTATCACAGGAGCCCCAAGTTTTACTTTTTCCCTGGGCCCCATAATTTGTAAATCCAGTGCTGAGATTTCAGTAAAAATACCCAGAAGGAGTCCTCTGGGTGCTAGATGCAACACAGACAAGTATATTAAAGATATTCAGAAAATGATGACTTTTCGAATAGGTTTTTAATGCCAGATGTATGTAGTACTGACTGAAATTCAGGTGTTTAGCAGATTTGGAGATTTTACTTCGGCTACCCCAGCTGACGTCCGACACATTCCAACATTTTCCTTCTACTTGATACATCCATTTTTAATCCCTTCAGATGCCTTTCTTTTTGGTGAATTGGGAGGAGAGAACACCCGTCGCTTCATGTCTTTCAGTTCCTATTTTGCATAAATCAACCAGGAATTAAGATTTATACAATCACTTCATATCTGAGTTGTCAAATATTTCACTGTTGGGGGATATATTTGCATATCTGAAAACACATTGGCCTCTGCGTGTTTAAGGGATGCAGAGAATATCCAGAAACTTCTAGAGATGTATCCATGAGAGCAGAGGTAAGGAAGTGATTATGGGGCAAGGGGACCCAAGAAGGTAGCAAGTCCAGGTCACGAGATGAGGAAGAGGGAAGATTTCCAGACCTGACTTAGTCTGACCTCCTGGTTATCCCAGCCAACATTGACCTAGCTTGGGTTCCCCAGAAGCAGACCTCGGAACAAGAATTTGGGTGTATTTGGGAGGCCATCCAGGCAGCACCAGAAGGGGAGTGGGAAAGTGCAACAGGAAAAGGAAAGAAGCTAATGCTGGGTGCTTGGTGAGCAGGCAACTGCTACAGGCAATGGGGCTGCCCCAAGGCAGTCCTGAAGGGGACCTCTGGGGGACTATAGAACATGCTCCAGAGATGTCCTACCTTAGGGGCCAGGAGGCAAGGTATTAACAAACTCCCATTCGATATTATTTTTATGTCTACTCATGTGGTTGTTAACTTCTTGCATAAAAAGTTTGCTCAGCTCAAAGAAAACAGGCCTGTAGGCCTGTGGTTCCCAAACTGTGCACCGAGGCACCCTAGGGTGCCACAGAAAATTCACAGGAGAAGACAGGAAGATTTTACAGTTTTGAGGGAAACATGGCAACATCTATCCAACACTGTGTGAGCTTTTAGTTTGAGGCAGCTCAGTGTTATAGGTTGATTTGTGTCTCCCCACAAATTCATATGTTGAAGTCTTAACCCCCAGGACCTTAGAATGTGACCTTATTGGGTTGAATAACTCTAGTGCTGGGGAGCTCATTCTCTCTCTATGGAACATACCCATTCACGAACCTAAAAGGGAGCTACTAATAGCATGCCTTGAGCCCTTGCTGGATACTAGGCTCTATACATTCATCATTTCACTTAGTCCTCCCAACTGTACAAAGTGGGCATCACCATTACTATTTATATATAGTACATGATGAAATTGAGGCTTGCAGATGTGAAATGACTTGACCAAGATCTCATTACCAGTAAATGACACAGCCAGGATTTGAACACAGGTCTTTTC
The DNA here is from genome assembly GCF_963924675.1 of Phocoena phocoena. Lineage (NCBI taxonomy): Eukaryota > Metazoa > Chordata > Mammalia > Artiodactyla > Phocoenidae > Phocoena > Phocoena phocoena. The sequence goes on from NC_089231.1 coordinate 80,363,358, forward strand.
TATTCTAGAGTCCTTTCTATTTCCAGTTCTTGCATGGCTCTGACAGGTGGGTGTTAATAACAAAAGAAAAAAGAGCTAACATTAATTGTGCACTTCCTTTTTGCTAGGCGTTGTTCTTCACATGAATTGCCCATTTGGTTTCATCATAGACCTATGAGATGATCATTGAGGCTGCTCCGTGGCCAAGCCAGTCAGACTCCAGAACTCATGCCTTTTAAAACAGTGTTGTGCCGTGTATTTCCTCATATTGAGCCGAAACCTTCTTCCTATTCTTTGGGCTCAGACAAAACTAATTGAGCCCTTCTTTGCCAAGCCTGTCCCTCAAAGCCGTATGAAGACAGCCCTTTGTTCTGCTTGGGGCTGAACATTTCTCATTCTATCTTGTTTTTCTCATCCCCTCTCATCCCCAGCCCCATCTTCTGAACACAATTCAGTTTATGTGCATCCTTCTGAAAATGCTTGCTGATGGCTTAATGCTGCCCACAAAGGAAGCAGGAAGACCCAAACTTCCTGTAAAAAGAAAGGTCAGACTCAGTCTTCGGACAATGGCAGGAAAAGAACGACTTCTAAGCATCGGCGTCTGGAGCTGTGTAGCTGGGCGTTTTGTATTCTCTGGAGGCTCGTCTTGCAGCAAGGCCTTCTAAAGAGAAGGTGCGGTCATCGTGCGGCCGTGGTGACATCATAATCCTCAGCACGGCATCTCAAGGGTTAGAAATAAGAGTCAGATTGAACCAGTGTGAAATAATGCCAAGGATAAAGTGTGTAGATCAGAACATGTGCAATCAATCTGCAAGCTGGAACCGACCCGCAGGGCTACTGGAAGGATTAAATGAGTTAATGTAAAGTGCTCAGTAGAGCACCTGGCACAGAGCATGTGATCAATAAATATTCGTATTAATATCTGGTGTGAAATGAATACGCACTGCAAAAATGACTAATTCTTCCTGGGAATGTGGTGTCAGGACATAATAATAATAGTTGCCACTTAACTAGGACTCCTCGTGTGCTCAGCCTTTACATAATGATCTGTTTTAATCCTTGACACCTGTGGCAAAGTTATTTTTCCCCATTTGAAAGAAATGGAAGCCAGGCTTCAGCCACATTAGGCATCTTATCCAGGGTCATGAGGCTAATTGATTAAGAGGTTGGATTTTAGAATCAAACAGGTCTGGCTTCGAATTCCAGTTCACACACTTTCTGTGTGACCTTAAAGATGTCAATCTCTTTGTGCCTCAGTTTCCTAGTCTGTAAAAGAGGGTAAGGAAATACATTCCTTAATGACATGCTGTGAGGACTGAGTTAATGTATGTAAAACACTTAGCACAGTATCTAGCACATTCCAAGCACTTAATTGTCATGCACACATAGACGTATGTATGTATACATTTGTGTGTGTGTGTGTGTGTGTGTGTATGAGGGATTTGAAGGATGAATAGGTGTGTTTGTCAGGTGGATAAAGGAGAGAAATCTCAGGTTAAAGTAATTGCAGGGCTAAAGGCCCACATTGATCTACCCACCCCAAGGCACAAGAAATCACTGGCGGGCTATGGCAGGACAGGGTAGTTTGGAAGGAAGGAGTCGCTTGTAGTTAGACGGAGACAAAGGGTCAAGGTCCTCAGGCCTGAGAGGAGAAACCAGAGTTTGGAGAAAGTGGCTCCCCCGGCCAGCCGCCCGCTCCCAGCCACGGACCCAACGGCTTGGGAGAGTTCGCGACCCCGCCCCCACCAAACCCAGCCAATGAGGAAGCCCTCCACGGGGCGTGGCGTTGCCAGGCGACCGAGTGGGCCCCCGTATTTGCAGTTAGCCGCGGCTTTCGCTCCCTCTCCGCGGGCGCTCAGCCTCAGGATGGGTGTCTGCGGGCCCCTCCATGGGCCCCCCTCAGACTTTGTCAGTAGAGTTTTATTTTTTTAGTTCATATTTTATTTTTGTTTCTAGAAGACAAAGATATCCCCTTCCCAAACGGGGAAAAACTCATAAATGTTTGTGACTGTCTAAAAAGTAAGTCCAGGCTTGCCTGACTTCACCCTGCCGGGACTTCCTTATTCTGTTGGTGGGGAGCCCAGAAGACTTGCTTTCCCATTCCTCCCCAGTCAGAAACCTGTCTGGAGTCTGTGTCTTTAGGACCTGCGAGTCGGGGAGAAATTGCTGGAGCCCCTGACACCAGTGACTGCTGAGGTAGAAGATTCTGGAAGAAAACACACAGACACACACACACATCTTCCCTGGGGGACACAGGGAAGCCTGAAGGATTTCCAAGATGACCAAGGTACCAGCCACCAAGAAGATACAGAGTTCCCCTGCCTCGGGGGCCCTCTGGCCCTTTTATGCCTCAGATCTTCTAACGCAGGTGAGTCTCCCCTCTCTCGTGAAAGCAGTCGTGTTTTCAAGACGAAAAATAGGAATTAGCCTCCAGACCAACAAGGGCCGACGGGGCGGGGGGGGGGGCGGGGGAAGAAGAATCACAGTGTAATTAAATTGTCGGGAGACATCTCCTTTGCTATCAGTGGTTGGTTACTCGTGAAGACTGAAAACGCCAGCCAGAACGGGGAGCTGGGCCATCCTATTAGCCAGTAATTCCAAAGTGATGGAATAAATCGGCAGTGACACTGTAGAACATCAGGAAAAAATTAAGATGAATTGTAGGTTTGCCATCGAAGAAATTATTTTCGGAGGTCCGCTGGGCTTAGGGTATGTGCACATCCTTTCTCTTTGTGGAGACTACGGTGTCAGACTTTGGGGTTTGAAGCCTGACTTTGCGTCTCAGCATCTATTGAGATTAGACACATTGCTTAGCATGTCTGAGCCTTTATTTGCTCGTGTCTGCAAAATGAGAACAGGAACACCAACTCGGCAGAAACAGTGTGAGGAGTAAGATACGGAAATTGTTCATGGAGATGCTGACACTTGATAATGTGTATATGGGACAAGAAATACTGTTGTTGGTTTGAAAGACAGAGAAAAACCAGTATGTGTTTAGTGTCGGAGTCAAGTTGTTTCTGTTTTTAAATGATCACAACTGGGCAGGCCTGTTAGGTCTCTGTGAAGTGTGTCTTTGTTATTGTATCTGTAAACGCCCATATCACCACTAATTGGCCAAGGTAGCTGAACAGTGGGAGAGGGTCAAAGGCAATTACTGGCCCACAGCGGTCCACGCACAGTGGCATATCTTGTGGCTCAAGGTCCTGCCCTAGGAAGGAGGGCCTGGGGGGAAGTCAGGGCACAGAAGAGAAACTCACCCGTGCTTACGTGGTGGTCCAAAGTGTTCCTGAGCTTATGTTGATATTGCCTAGAATTGACACAGCTGTTTGCACCCCTCATTGCTCAGCCCTCTTAATGAGCTCACTCTTCAAGATGCAGTCTTCACGTGTCTCCTTTTGTCTCAGAAAGTTACCCGGAAATGGGTTTTATCCAGAGCAGCCCCCTCTGGGAACAAACTTCCCAGCATAGCAGTGGGGGAAGGGAAGGAAGGAAGGAACAAGGAATGAGGTAGAAATTTCAGAAGCAGCGACGTGAGCATGTGGGCGGTGGACCCAAATAGCCTGGCTTGAACCTTGGATCTGCCTCTTGGCAGCCCTGTGACCTTGGGCAAGTTACGGAACTTCTCTGCTTCAGTGTTGCCGTCTGTAAAATGGGAGTATCATAATACCTGCTCATGGGATTGCTGTGAGCCTTCAATGATATGTCCAAAACTCCTGAGAATAGCGTCTTACACATAGTTAGCACTTCCTAGATTTTCGTTACATGGTTTCATTCGTTTAGCAAACACTTACTGAATTTCTGTTGTGTGCTAAATACCTGCTCTTGTGAAAAGGGTCACAATCAGTAGTGTGTCTGTTTGGGATGGGAAGTAAAAGAGATAAGAAACATTATTGTAATGCAGGATGATTAATGATGTGCAGGGGATGTATCATTGGGTGTGGTGGGAATGCAGAGGACAGGTAACTCAGACTCGTGTGTGGGGCGAGTGTGGGGGGAGATTGGGGAGGGAAGAGGTCATGTAGCCAAGTAAATGCAATAGAGTTTTCCATCTTGGGTTAGAGGGATTGAGGAAGGTGGAGGAAGATGCAGAGGTTGAAATGATCATCTCTTTCTGGAGAGGAGGATAGGCAGGACTCCAGGAGGTCAAGAGATGGGAAGCCGGCTTCCAGGGGCTGTTGAATAAACAAGACCTCAGGCGCAAAACTCACGGAAATCCTGCTGCCCCCGCCTCACTGGCTAGAAAATAATGAAGACCCTAGGGTGTCCCTGGCTCACATTTGAAGTATCGCGCCTTCAGAAATTGCAACTTTTTAGAGCTACCGTAAAACGTCGATTAATCTAAAGCAGACTGACTAGAAAGTGGCCAGTCACAAGAAAATATGTAGAGATTAGCATCAACTTCTGGTGTAAATCACACTAAGAGCAAATTGCAGTTTTATTGGTGTAACACACGAATACCAGTGGCGATACCGATGATGATGGTTGCCATGTATTGAATATTCACCACGTGCCAGGTTCTGAGCTCAAGTCTTTTTTTTTTTTTTTTTTTTTAAACATCTTTATTGGGGTATAATTGCTTTACAATGGTGTGTTAGTTTCTGCTTTATAACAAAGTGAATCAGCTATACATATACATATGTTCCCATATGTCTTCCCTCTTGCGTCTCCCTCCCTCCCACTCTCCCCATCCCACACTTCCAGGCTGTCACAAAGCACCGAGCTAATATCCCTGTGCCTTGCGGCTGCTTCCCCCCAGCTATCTACCTTACTACGTTTGTTAGTGTGTATATGTCCATGACTCTCTCTCGCCCTGTCAAAACTCACCCTTCCCCCTCCCCATATCCTCAAGTCCGTTCTCCAGTAGGTCTGCGTCTTTATTCCTATCTTACCCCTAGGTTCTTCATGACATTTTTTTCCCTTAAATTCCATATATATGTGTTAGCATACGGTATTTGTCTTTTTCTTTCTGACTTACTTCACTCTGTATGACAGACTCTAGGTCTATCCATCTCATTACAAATAGCTCAATTTCATTTCTTTTTAAGGCTGAGTAATATTCCATTGTGTATATGTGCCACATCTTCTTTATCCATTCATCCGATGATGGGCGCTTAGGTTGTTTCCATGTCCTGGCTATTGTAAATAGAGCTGCAATGAACATTTTGGTACATGACTCTTTTTGAATTTTGGTTTTCTCAGGGTATATGCCAAGTAGTGGGATTGCTGGGTCATATGGTAATTCTATTTGTAGTTTTTTAAGGAACCTCCATACTGTTCTCCACAGTGGCTGAACCAATTCACATTCCCACCAGCAGTGCAAGAGTGTCCCCTTTTCTCCACACCCTCTCCAGCATTTATTGTTTCTAGATTTTTTGATGATGGCCATTCTGACTGGTGTGAGATGATATCTCATTGTAGTTTTGATTTGCATTTCTCTAATGATTAATGATGTTGAGCATTCTTTCATGTGTTTGTTGGCATTCTGTATATCTTCTTTGGAGAAATGTCTATTTAGGTCTTCTGCCCATTTTTGGATGGGGTTGTTTGTTTTTTTGTTATTGAGCTGCATGAGCTGCTTGTAAATTTTGGAGATTAATCCTTTGTCAGTTGCTTCATTTGCAAGTGTTTTCTCCCATTCTGAGGGTTGTCTTTTGGTCTTGGTTATGGTTTCCTTTGCTGTGCAAAAGCTTTGAAGTTTCATTAGGTCCCATTTGTTTATTTTTGTTTTTATTTCCATTACTCTAGGAGGTGGGTCAGAAAGGATCTTGCTGTGATTTATGTCATAGAGTGTTCTTCCTATGTTTTCTTCTAAGAGTTTGATAGTTTCTGGCCTTACATTTAGGTCTTTAATCCATTTTGAGCTTATTTTTGTGTATGGTGTTAGGGAGTGATCTAATCTCATACTTTTACATGTACCTGTCCAGTTTTCCCAGCACCATTTATTGAAGAGGGTGTCCTTTCTCCACTGTACATTCCTGCCTCCTTTATCAAAGATAAGGTGTCCATATGTGCGTGGGTTTATCTCTGGGCTTTCTATCCTGTTCCACTGATCTATCTTTCTGTTTCTGTGCCAGTACCATACTGTCTTGATTACTGTTGCTTTGTAATATAGTCTAAAGTCAGGGAGCCTTATTCCTCCAGCTCCTTTTTTCGTTCTCAAGATTGCTTTGGCTATTCGGGGTCTTTTGTGTTTCCATACAAATTGCGAAATTTTTTGTTCTAGTTCTGTGAAAAATGCCAGTGGTAGTTTGATAGGGATTGCATTGAATCTGTAGATTGCTTTGGGTAGTAGAGTCATTTTCACAATGTTGATTCTTCCCATCCAAGAACATGGTATATCTCTCCATCTATTTGTATCATCTTTAATTTCTTTCATCAGTGTCTTATAATTTTCTGCATACAGGTCTTTCGTATCCTTAGGTAGGTTTATTCCTAGATATTTTATTCTTTTTGTTGCAATGGTAAATGGGAGTGTTTTCTTGATTTCACTTTCAGATTTTTCATCATTAGTATATAGGAATGCCAGAGATTTCTGTGCATTAATTTTGTATCCTGCTACTTTACCACATTCATTGATTAGCTCTAGTAGTTTTCTGGTAGCATCTTTAGGATTCTCTATGTATAGTATCATGTCATCTGCAAACAGTGACAGCTTTACTTCTTCTTTTCCGATTTGGATTCCTTTTATTTCCTTTTCTTCTCTGATTGCTGTGGCTAAAACTTCCAAAACTATGTTGAATAAGAGTGGTGAGAGTGGGCAACCTTGTCTTGTTCCTGATCTTAGTGGAAATGCTTTCAGTTTTTCACCATTGAGGATGATGTTTGCTGTGGGCTTGTCATATATGGCTTTTATTATGTTTAGGAAAGTTCCCTCTATGCCTACTTTCTGGAGGGTTTTTATCATAAATGGGTGTTGAATTTTGTCGAAAGCTTTCTCTGCATCTATTGAGATGATCATATGGTTTTTCTCCTTCAATTTGTTAATATGGTTTATCACATTGATAGATTTGCGTATATTGAAGAATCCTTGCATTCCTGGAATAAACCCCACTTGATCATGGTGTATGATCCTTTTAATGTGCTTTTGGATTCTGTTTGCTAGTATTTTGTTGAGGATTTTTGCATCTATGTTCATCAGTGATATTGGCCTGTAGTTTTCTTTCTTTGTGACATCCTTGTCTGGTTTTGGTATCAAGGTGATGGTGGCTTCGTAGAAGGAATTTGGGAGTGTTCCTCCCTCTGCTATATTTTGGAAGAGTTTGAGAAGGATAGGTGTTAGCTCTTCTCTAAACGTTTGATAGAATTCACCTGTGAAGCCATCTGGTCCTGGGCTTTTGTTTGTTGGAAGGTTTTTAATCACAGTTTCAATTTCAGTGCTTGTGATTGGTCTGTTCATATTTTCTATTTCTTCCTGATTCAGTCTTGGCAGGTTGTGCATTTCTAAGAATTTGTCCATTTCTTCCAGATTGTCCATTTTATTGGCATAGAGTTTCTTGTAGTAATCTCTCATGATTTTTTTTATTTCTGCAGTGTCAGTTGTTACTTCTCCTTTTTCATTTCTAATTCTATTGATTTGAGTCTTCTCCCTTTTTTTCTTGATGAGTCTGGCTAGTGGTTTATCTATTTTGTTTATCTTCTCAAAGAACCAGCTTTTAGTTTTATTGATCTTTGCTATTGTTTCCTTCATTTCTTTTTCATTTATTTCTGATCTGATTTTTATGATTTCTTTCCTTCTGCTAGCTTTGGGGTTTTTTTGTTCTTCTTTCTCTAATTGCTTGAGGTGCAAGGTTAGGTTGTTTATTCGAGATGTTTCCTGCTTCTTAAGGTGGGCTTGTATTGCTATAAACTTCCCCCTCAGAACTGCTTTTGCTGCATCCCATAGGTTTTGGGTCGTTGTGTCTCCATTGTCATTTGTTTCTAGGTATTTTTTTATTTCCTCTTTGATTTCTTCAGTGATCACTTCATTATTAAGTAGTGTATTGTTTAGCCTCCATGTGTTTGTATTTTTTACAGATCTTTTCCTGTAATTGATATCTAGTCTCATGGCGTTGTGGTCAGAAAAGATACTTGATACAATTTCAGTTTTCTTAAATTTACCAAGGGTTGATTTGTGACCCAAGATATGATCTATCCTGGAGAATGTTCCATGAGCACTTGAGAAAAATGTGTATTCTGTTGTTTTTGGATGGAGTGTCCTATAAATATCAATTAAGTCCATCTTGTTTAATGTATCATTTAAAGCTTGTGTTTCCTTATTTATTTTCATTTTGGATGATCTGTCCATGGGTGAAAGTGGGGTGTTAAAGTCCCCTACTATGAATGTGTTACTGTTGATCTCCCCTTTTATGGTTGTTAGTATTTGCCTTATGTATTGAGGTGCTCCTATGTTGGGTGCATAAATATTTACAATTGTTATATCTTCTTCTTGGATCGATCCCTTGATCATTATTTAGTGTCCTTCTTTGTCCCTTTTAATAGTCCTTATTTTAATTTTTTTTTTTTTTTTTTTTTTTTTTTTTGTGGTATGCGGGCCTCTCGCTGTTGTGGCCTCTCCCGTTGCGGAGCACAGGCTCCGGACGCGCAGGCTCAGCAGCCATGGCTCACGGGCCCAGCCGCTCCGCAGCATGTGGGATCTTCCCAGACCGGGGCACGAACCCGTGTCCCCTGCATCGGCAGGCGGACTCTCAACCACTGCGCCACCAGGGAAGCCCTAGTCCTTATTTTAAAGTCTATTTTGTCTGATATGAGAATTGCTACTCCAGCTTTCTTTTGGTTTCCGTTTGCATGGAATATCTTTTTCCATCCCCTTACTTTCAGTCTGTATGTGTCTCTAGTTCTGAAGTGGGTCTCTTGTAGACAGCATATATAAGGGTCTTGTTTTTGTATCCATTCAGCCAATCTGTGTCTTTTGGTGGGAGCATTTAGTCCATTTACATTTAAGGTAATTATCGATATGTATGTTCCTATTTCCATTTTATATATTGTTTTGGGTTCGCTACTATAGGTCATTTCCTTCTCTTGTGTTTCGTGTCTAGAGAAGTTCCTTTAGCATTTGTTGTAAAGCTGGTTTGGTGGTGCTGAACTCTCTCAGCTTTTGCTTGTCTGTAAAGGTTTTAATTTCTCCATCAAATGTGAATGAGATCCTTGCTGGATAGAGTAGTCTTGGTTGCAGGCTTTTCTCCTTCATCACTTTCAGTATGTCCTGCCACTCCCTTCTGGCTTGTAGGGTTTCTGCTGAGAGATCAGCTGTTAACCTTATGGGGATTCCCTTGTGTGTTATTTGTTGTTTTTCCCTTGCTGCTTTTAATATGCTTTCTTTGTATTTAATTTTTGACAGTTTGATTAATATGTGTCTTGGCGTGTTTCTCCTTGTATTTATCCTGTATGGGACCCTCTGTGCTTCCTGGACTTGATTAACTATTTCCTTTCCCATATTAGGGAAGTTTTCAACTATAATCTCTTCAAATATTTTCTCAGTCCCTTTCTTTCTTTCTTCTTCTTCTGGAACCTCTATAATTCGAATATTGGTGCGTTTCATGTTGTCCCAGAGGTGTCTGAGACTGTCCTCAGTTCTTTTCATTCTTTTTTCTTTATTCTGCTCTGCAGTAGTTATTTCCACTACTTTATCTTCCAGGTCACTTATCTGTTCTTCTGCCTCAGTTATTCTGCTATTGATCCTATCTAGAGTGATTTTAATTTCATTTATTGCATTGTTCATCGTTGCTTGTTTCATCTTTAGTTCTTGTAGGTCCTTGTTAACTGTTTCTTGCATTTTGTCCATTCTACTTCCAAGATTTCGGATCATCCTTACTATCATTATTCTGAATTCTTTTTCAGGTAGATTGCCTATTTCCTCTTCATTTGTTAGGTCTGGTGGGTTTTTATCTTGCTCCTTCATCTGCTGTGTGTTTTTCTGTCTTCTCATTTTGCTTATCTTACTGTGTTTGGGGTCTCCTTTTTGCAGGCTGCACTTTCGTAGTTCCCGTTGTTTTTGATGTCTGTCTCCAGTGGCTAAGGTTGTTTCAGTGGGTTGTGTAGGCTTCCTGGTGGAGGGGACTAGTGCCTGTGTTGTGCTGGATGAGGCTGGATCTTGTCTCTCTAGTGGGCAGGTTCACGTCTGGTGGTGTGTTTTGGGGTGTCTGTGGCCTTATTATGATTTTAGGCAGCCTCTCTGCTAATGGGTGGGGTTGTGTTCCTGTTTTGCTAGTTGTTTGGCATAGGTTGTCCAGCACTGTGGCTTGCTGGTCGTTGAGTGAAGCTGGGTGCTGGTGTTAAGATGGAGGTCTCTGGGATATTTCCACCGTTTAATATTATGTGGAGCTGGGAGGTCTCTTGTTGACCAGTGTCCTGAAGTTGGCTCTCCTACCTCAGAGGCAGAGCCCTGACTCCTGGCTGGAGCACCAAGAGCCTTTCATCCACACAGCTCAGAATAAAAGGGAGAAAAAGTAGGGAGAATTAGTAGAAGTATGAGTAAAGAAAGAAGGAAAGGAGGAAAGGAAGGAAGGAAGAAAGAAGCAAAGAAGGAAAGAAAGGAGGGAGGGAGGGAGGGAGGGAGGAAGGAAGGAAGGAGGGAAAGAAGGAAAAAAGACAGAAAGAAAGATGATACAGTAAAAATAAAATAAAGTATAATATAGTTATTGAATTAAAAAATATTTAGAAAAAAAAAAAGGGACGGATAGAACCTTAGGACAAATGTTGGAAGCAAAGCTATACAGAGAAAATCTTACACAGAAGCATACACATACACCTTCACAAAAAGAGGTAAAGGGGGAAAAATCATAAATCCTGCTCCCTGAGACCACCTCCTCAATTTGGGGTGATTCGTTGTCTAAAGGAGGGAAGGAAGGAAGGAAAGAAAGAAAGAACGAAGGTAAAGTATAATAAAGTTATTACAATTAAACTTAATTATTAAGAAAAAGAATTTTTTAAAAAAAGTCATGGACGGATAGAGCCCTAGGACAAATGGTGGAAGCAAGAGTATACAGACAAGATCTCACACAGAAGCATACACGTACACATTCACAAAAAGAGGAAAAGGGAAAAAAATCATAGATCTCGCTCCTAAATTCCACCTCTTCAATTTGGGATCATTCCTTGTCTATTCAGGTATTCCACAGATGCAGGGTATATCAAGTTGATTGTGGAGCTTTAATCCGCTGCTTCTGTGGCTGCTGGGAGAGATTTCCCTTTCTCTTCTTTGTTCTCACAGCTCACAGGAGCTCAGCTTTGGATTTGGCCCTGCCTCTGCGTGTAGGTCGCTGGAGGGCGTCTGTTTTTTCGCTCAGACAGGACGGGGTTAAAGGAGCCGCTGATTCGGGGCCTCCGGCTCACTCAGGCGGGGGGTTGGGGGATGGGGGAAGGAGGGGCACTGCGTGCGGGGCCGGCCTGCGGCGGCAGAGGCAGCGTGACGTTGCGGCAGAGGCCGGCGTGACGTTGCACCAGCCTGAGGCCCGCCGTGCGTTGTCCCGGGGAAGTTGTCCCTGGATCCCGGGAACCTGGCAGTGGCGGGCTGCACAGGCTCCGCGGAAGAGGGGTGTGGAGAGTGACCTGCGCTCGCACACAGGCCCCTTGGTGGCGGCAGCAGCAGCCTTAGCGTCTCCCGCCCGGCTCTTGGGTCCGCGGTTTTAGCCGCGGCTCGCGCCCGTCTCTGGGGTTCGCGCTTTTAGCCGCGGCTCGCGCCCGTCTCCGGAGATCCCTCAAGCAGCGCTCTTAAACCCCTCTCCTCGCGCACCAGGAAACAAAGAGGGAAGAAAAAGTCTCTTGCCTCTTCGGCCGGTGCAGGCTTTTCCCCGAACTCCCTCCCGGCTAGTCGTGGTGCACTAACCCCTTCAGGCTATGTTCAAGCCGCCAACCCCAGTCCTCTCCCTGAGCTCCGTCCAAAACCAAAACCCGAGCCTCAGCTCGCAGCCCCGCCCGCCCCGGCGGGTGAGCAGACAAGCCTCTCGGGTTGGTGAGTGCTGGTCGGCACCGATCGTCTGTGCAGGAATCTCCCCGCTTTGCCCTCCGCACCCGTCGCTGTGCACTACTCCGCGGTCCCGAAACTCCCCCCTCTGCCTCCCGCAGTCTCCGCCCGCGGAGGGGCTTCCTAGTGTGTGGAAACTTTTCCTCCTTCACAGCTCCCTCCCACTGGTGCAGGTGCCGTCCTTATTCTTTTGTCTCTGTTTTTTCTTTTGCCCTACCCAGTTACGTGGGGAGTTTCTTGCCTTTTGGGAGGTCTGAGGTCTTCTGCCAGCCTTCAGTAGGAGTTCTGTAGGAGTTGTTCCACGTGTGGATGTATTTCTGGTGTATCCGTGGGGAGGAAGGCGATCTCCGCGTCTTACTCTTCCGCCATCTTCAAGGTCCCCTCCCTGAGCTCAAGTCTTAACATGTGATATTTCCCAACCATCCAGAACACTTGGAGGTATGAACTGTCACCTCCTCATGCGATAGATGGCAATACCAAGGCCCACTGAGGACAGGTCCTTTACCCAGGGACACCCAGTCAGCAAGGCACAGAGCAATGGTTCGAGATCAGAGTTCTCTGGCTCGAGAGTTCAAGCCCTCCCTGCCTCACCGTGCTAAGCAGACGGTGATAGTGGTTAGCACACACCACGGCGGATGCAAAGGGAAGGTGTAAGGCATACTCACTGGCTTCAGATAGTTTTCAGGTTTGTTGGTTGGGGGCAGGGCAGGGGTGGGGAACAGAGGAATGCCACATAAAAAGAGAGTAACAGAGGCCGGGCAGCCAGGTAAATGTCCAGTGAGGAGTGATCCGAGGAAGGATCTGGCTTCTAGAGGAGGAAGGTGAGGCCAGCTGGGCTACGTGGTAATGCCACTTCCTGTGAGTCCACCGTGCGCTGGTGTAATAGGTGACGCTTGTGGGGAAACCCCCAAAGGGTCCTGCAGCCCACTGAAGCTGGCCATTTTCCTTCTCATGGGGACGGAAGTTGCTTTATCATAACTAATGTTATGATGGGACCCTTCCTTGCATGGCATCTTCATGTGGATTTTTCGATGGAAGGGGTATAAATGATGTATGCAAATCCCCTGCTTGAATGTCTTTTGTTGAGGAAACCTTCTAGCCTGCCCTAAGTCGGGCGCCCTAATCTGTTTAGGGAGTTGCTTTTCCCTTTGTTGCCCAAGGAAGCAAAAGAGAAATCTAATGGGATTAGCCATAGGGGAGGGAGGGAGCAGGGCATGTGTAGATTATCATGGACCCACATTTTCTTCTTTAGAAGAGACTAAAAAAGAGAGGGGCACTTAGAACACCCCCTCCATGTTCTAGAATGGAAATGCGGGAACGGCGTTTGGCAAAAACTCTAAAGGTGTGGAATCCTTTACATAAGCTCTGTCTTTTGGTGGCAGAGAGGAAAGAAGCATCCTTAGTTTGGGCAGATCCTGAAACAGCCAGGAACTAGACTGGGTGCTTTGGTGATATCCTAGCTTAGTGATTAAAAGAGGAGGTTCTCAAAAATTATTTTTTTTTTAAAAAAAGGGACTTCCCTGGTGGCACAGTGGTTAAGAATCCGCCTACCAATGCAGGTGACTCTGGTTCGATCCCTGGTCTGGGAAGATCCCACATGCCTCGGAGCAGCTAAGCCCGTGAGCCACAACTGCTGAGCCCACGTGCCACAACTACTGAAGCCTATGCGTCTAGAGCCTGTGCTCCGCAACAAGAGAAGCCACCACAGTGAGAAGCCGGCACACCACAACAAAGAGTAGCCTCCACTCGCCGCAACTAGAGAAAGACCGCACGCAGCAACGAAGACCCAGTGCAGACAAAAATAAATTAATTAATTAAAAAATAAGATTCTTCAGCAAACAACATGGGTTCAGACCCCCAACTCTGACACTCAGCTATGTGGGGGGCCTTGAGCAAATCAGTGCCTCTCTGTGCCTCAGTTTCCTCCTCTGTGGAACACATTGTGTTTTATCTAAGACATCTTCCGTTTCAAGAGGCGTCGCAATATTGTGTGAGCGCCACTAAGAAAGAAAACTCTACTGATTAAACTAGGACCTACTTTCAATTATAAGAAGCGCCCCAGTGTCAGAGATGTTGAAACGGGGAAAGAAAATGTTCATCTTAGAATGGATGAAATCCAGCTAAAAATGCTTCTGTCTCATAGGGTTCTGTGGGGATTAGGTGAGTTAATAAGGGTAAAGCTCTCAGAACAGGGCCTGGCCCAGAGTAAATACTATGAAATGTTAGCCATTGTGACATGGTGTGGTTTGATCTTTTAATTGACTCTGTGATAGAGGTGTAGTTATTACCCCCTTTTGCATCTGAGTAGACTGAGGCTTGAAGAGTGCCAGGGTCTAGTTCTCTGCTGAGAGTTAAGTTGGCAGGTTCAGGGAGGAGGGGGAATGCTATGCAGAGTCCCGTGTACGGAGAAGACCTTGGCCTGAGCATCACTGACCCCCGTCCCCTACCATCCACCCTCTTATCACCCCACTGCCACCACCCCTATGGTGAGAATGGAGTTACTCAGAGTTCAGCCCCCTATCCAGCTGGTCTGCCTGGAATCAGAAAAGGAAAGGTTTCCCCCAACAAGAGAAACCTCGACTCCCAGCACAATACACGTCACCGCAAACATGAAATGATTTTCCTCCTTGTCCAGATAGGAGAGCTTGTGGCCTGAAGATGTAAGAGGTGAGTCATTGGTCTTTGTTCCAAGTGGGCTCAGTGCTGGGTAATTTCTCTGGCCTCTAATCACGGAGACTGCACCCCACCCCGCACTGAATCAATGATTACCTTGGAATATAAAATAAAATAAAAGATCTGACAACCACTTGAGATTCAGTTCTGAAGAATCCGAGCCAACTGCACCTTCATTTTTATTGTGACTCAGGCCAGGAAAATAGTAATGAGCCCTTTTCTGTGTCCAAGAGATTCTTCTGGCTCCATTGTTACTGCATTGAGACAATTGCAGAATTTAAGCTGTTGCTTTGTTTTGTTTTGTCTTCTTTATGCCCTGGCGCTTTGGACTGGTGATGCTTGCCTTGGCAAATCTTGCTGTGTCTAATTGCAGGCCCATCTGACAGTCGGCTCCCTCCGTGATAAGTCAGGGTGCGGGGAAGGCGTGTGTTCATTACCTCCCGACACAGGAAGAATGATAGGCACTTTCTTTATGCCGGACAAAATGAAGCGAGCTCTTTCACTCATCTGCGAAGAGGCAGCTGCTACGCATGGGGAGGTGAGGGCGGGGAGAGGAGTGGTTGAAGAAACACATCAGAGAGCCTAGTTGATGTGATGCAAACCTAGTGACCAGGTAGGAGCTCTGCCTTTGAAATCAGACAAGGTGGGCTCGAATCCCCTCTTTGACACTAATATGAGGTTCTGTGAAATGGGCTGAATAATAATAGGATCCGCTACATACATCTTTTGGAAGGATTAAATAAAATAATGCATCTGAAATACTGAGCACAATACTTGGTACACAGTGAACTCCCCAATAAGTGATGACAGTTATTATTATGAGTCAGGCTCCTCTCTTCTCTGACTGGACACATGTGCCTCCATTACCATTTTGAAGACGTAGCCCAGATATGAAGTCTGGAGAAAGCTGAGTATTAACTGTAAAGTCACAGAAGGGGGATCCCTCATTAGTGAGGCCAAGTCCCAGTTTAAGGGTAGAGGAGAAGAAGCAAGTCTAGGGATATTTTTAAGAACTAGTGTGAGAGTATATTTTTATGAAGGATAAAGTGCCTTGCAGGAGAGAGTTCATTCTGATGGCAGAAATGCTTGACCCAGTTAAAAAATCCTAGTTGTAGGAAAGCGAGTGCCCCAGCATGATTTAAGTCCCTTGGATTTAACTTTCAGCCCAGTCGCATTGCTCATGTTTGAATCCCATTGAGAATCAGCAGGAAGTAAGAAAAAAGGAAAACCCTGTGTACCAATTAGGAGCATTCTTGGCTGCAAGTAAGAGAAAAACCGAAAAGCAGTGACATAAACAAATGTGAATTTATTTTTCTCACGTAAGAAGTCTGGAGCTGTATACCTGCCAGCATTGGTTCAGGAAGACCTCGCTAATGTTGGGACTGGCAGGTTCTTTTCCTTCATGGTCACAGAATGGCTGCCCCATCTCCAGCCATTACATTCATATTCTAGTAGAAAGAGGAAAAAATGGAGGGTAAGAGCTATTTTTGCCCCTTTTATGAGGCAAATGAAATTTGCCTGATTTCCAGGCAATCCCAGCATATTTCCTCTTATGTCTCATTTGCCAGAGCAGTGTCCTGGACTTTTCTTAACTGCAAGAATGGCTGGGAAAATGTGTATCTAACCTGAGTGTGGAAAGCAGGGGCAAGAGACAGGTGAAGGTATTGGAGATGGGTGTCTGGTTGACGAATCAACAATAACTGGCACAAATGACTTCACAAAAAATCAGAAATTGGGGGTCCCAAGCAATACAGTAACCTAAAAAAGAGAGACATCCCCTAGCCTGCACCACAACTGCTTAGGAATGTCAAGGGCACTTGTCCATTGTGATACTTTATTTATTTATTTATTTATTTTATAGAAATTTATTTTTTATTTTTGACTGTGTTGGGTCTTCGTTGCTGCGATCAGGCTTTCTCTAGTTGTGATGAGCAGGGGCTACTGTTCGTTGCGGTGCGCAGGCTTCTCCTTGCAGTGCCTTCTCTTTGTTGCGGAGCACGGGCCCTAGGCACGCGGGCTGCAGAGCGCAGGCTCAGTAGTCGTGGTGCACGGGCTTAGTTGCTCTGCAGCATGTGGGATCTTCCTGGACCAGGGCTTGAACCCATGTCCCCGCATTGGCCACCAGGGAAGCCCCACAGTAGTGCTTTAAAAAACAGCACAGAATCCACCAAAGAGCTGTGGGGGTCAGGGCAAGGGTAGAGGCTGCCAAAAGAAACATTCACTCATTCACCTGATATTTTACTGAGCTCCAGGTACGTGCTAAGCATGATACTAGGTGTCGAGGAAGTGAAAAGACAATAACATGGGACAACCTTCCGGAAATTCTGAAAAATACAGGGAATAACATGGAGAGCCAAGACAGTGGAATATGCACCACCTTTATTCCTACCCTCCTGTGTTTTCACCGTTTGGGGAGCAGGGGGCTTGAAGAATCTCTGGTTAGAGAAGCCTTTGCACAACTGTAGAAAAAGACCTTTCTTGGCCCCCTTTCAGCATTCCTGCAGCCTCTAAACGACTCAGCCATCAGCTGTTAAGTTCAAAAGCTGCAGGGCTTTCCTGGTGGTGCAGTGGTTGAGAGTCCGCCTGCCGATGCAGGGGACGTGGGTTCGTGCCCTGGTGCGGGAAGATCCCACGTGCCGCGGAGTGGCTGGGCCCGTGAGCCGTGGCCGCTGAGCCTGCGCATCCGGGGTCTGTGCTCCGCAACGGGAGGGGCCGAGGCGGTGAGAGGCCCACGTACTGCAAAAAAAAAAAAAAGAAAAATTCAAAAGCTGCAGAATCCATGTGGGGTTCGGTGGCTAGTAGCACTTACATAAAATCTGACAGAAGCCAATTAAACCTTGCTTGGACTGAACAAATCAACATATTTTTCTCAGAGATCTTTCTGACAGTTAAATTCAAAATCATAATCACCAGTAATGGGATACCTTCTATCATGAGATGGTGGCATTTTCCCTTCTGAATTCCTGTTTTCAAACTCTGCCGAGAAAATTCCTTGCGGGCTTAACTTTGATCTAATGTACTTCTGTCTAAGTTGGAATTTATGCAGTAGGCAGTTTTATTTAATAACTCAAAAATTAGCTATATCTGGGGCTTCCCTGGTGGCTCAGTAGTTGAGAGTCCGCCTGCTGATGCAGGGGACGTGGGTTTGTGCCCCGGTCCGGGAGGATCCCACATGCCGCGGAGCGGCTGGGCCCGTGAGCCATGGCCGCTGAGTCTGCGCGTCCGGAGCCTGTGCTCCACAACATGAGAGGCCACAATGGTGAGAGGCCCGCGTACTGCAAAAAAAAAAAAAAAAAAATTAGCTCCGTCTGGTGATCTACTTGCAAGCCTGGAATTGCCTTGGGATTTCTGGATTTCACAAAGTGGGAAGATTATACAGCTGGGATGGTTTCTGGAATGGGTTCAGTATTGTCAGGGGCTTCAAGGGGTCCGTGGTTGGCTGTAGCTCAGTAGCAGAAAAAACAGAAAGTGACGTCCCATTGTAGCCTAGTACAGGGTCAAGGTCACCTTCTGGGGTGTCTATTAAATATGTGTGACAGATGTTTTAGAGGCATTAATATGAATCAGACTTGGGGGCTTCTTTCCAGAAACCCACAATTCTGTTGGAGAGAAAATTCATAAATAACCATGAGTCAAGGTGGCAAATAAGTACCAAAAAGAAAGGTGAAAAATATTTAAGAGCTTGGAGATAGAAACAAGTTCTATCATAGGAAGAAAGGTACAGTGAAGCCATCTGATCTGCATCTTCATCGTTGGCTGGATGTGAACTTGGGGTGATATGAGACACTGAACCGTGGCTGGAACTTATTTTCTCATGCGTCAGGATGAGGGGGGTGTATTGCCATTCTCCACCAGGGAACAAGTTCTTTCTTGGTACCCTGTCTGACTAAATGCTCTCCCACAGAGCTCCGGTAGATAAATCTTTACATACTCTCCTTCTCCATACACAAAGTTATCCAAGTTTCTACCCTGGAGGGTTGTCACATTAGGGAGGACTTAGCTCCATGAATTCCCATTAAACCTTTCAATAACCAGAAAGCTCTAATGTTTTACTTCTTTTAAGAATTTGAATTTCAGCAGAGTAGGGTTTCTCAACCTTGACACCATTGACATTTGGGACCCATAGGCTGTCCTGTGCATTGCAGGATATTGACAGCATCCCTGGTCTCTAGCCATTAGATGCCAGTTGTGACAACCAAGAATGCATCAAGATATTACCAAATGTCCCCTGGGGGCCAGAGTCGTCCCAGGTTGAGAACCATGGCAGTACAGGGCTACTGAAGTCCTGAATACCTTTCCCCAGCTGAATGCTTATCTGATGGTGAAACATTCCCCATTTAAATAAATGATGCCATCATGTACCCAATTGTTCAGGCAGAAACCCGAGCTTCATCTTTGATCTCTTGTGTTCAAACAGCTGCCTCAGGGCAGGTGCTCTATGCACACTGCCTCCTTCCCCAAAGATGCTACCTGATCCAGGACGCCCTTGTCTTTAGCCTGGGCTGTTCCACCAGCCTCCTAACTGCCCTCCTTACCTTAACTCTGACCTTCATCCAACCCATTCTCTTTCACTGCAAGTGTCATTTCCCTGGTTAAAACAATTAATGGCCCTCCATTGCCCTCTAAATGAAGATTAATATCTTTAGTAAGGTTTAAAAGGCTCTCCATGATCTGGTCTCTGCCAACTTTTCCAGCTTCATCTTTCATTACTTGGTCTACTTGGAAGCCATACTGGTTTTGGAGGGTGCCATGCCTTACATCTTCTTCCTCCTTCTAGAACATTGTCCCCTCCCCCAAACTATGGCTTTCCATGGCAAGATATTTCCAGGGTTCTGAACAGTGGTGGGGTGGGTGTGGCCCTTGCCCGGAACTAGGAGTTCTGACCCAAATATCAGCTCTGTCCCTACCTAACTGTGTGACTTTGGGCAAATCACTTAACCTCTCTAGTTTCTTGATATTCATATGCAGAACCAGGAACTCTAACGTAGCAGTTTGGAGGCTCCCTCCTTGCCGTATGACTCTAGAGAGCAAATAATGGCTACCACTTATTAAGCATCTATTGTGCACCTGCTGTGTTCTGCATATATCATTAAAATTAACTCCTCAATCCTGTGGGGCAGATGCTGTCATTGTCCCTGTTGGTAGAGATGAGGAAGCTGAGGCTTGGGGCAGTTTTGTAACTTGCCCAGAGATACCCAGAAAGTAGGTGATGGAGTTAGGATTTGAATCCAGGACCAACTAACTAGAGAGATCCTCTGTGCTCTTAAGATCAGCCTGGTTGACTGCAGTAAGAAGGGGCACTAGGCAAGTATCTCTCTAAAAGGGGTGTCTGCTGGCACAGTTTTTAAAGGCTCTGGCAGAAAAAGGAAAGTGCCAATTTTAGCTGTAGGCGATGCAAACAAGAATGTGACTGCTTCGCCCGTGACCACAGACAAGGACATTTGCATTTTCTTGAGCTCTTGCTAAAATATGCCAGTGAGCTTTTCTGGAAGAGAAACACAGCTAAGGACGAGGCAGGGAGGGGGAACCCCTGTATGTGGTTTAGATGCATCTTTCTAAATAATGCTCATTTCAATGAAGATTTATAAGCCATTTCTAATTAGAGTCACATTTCTAAGAAAGGCGTATTTTGATGCTGGGTCAATACACTGTCAAGGCCTGCTGGATAAAGCGGTGAGGAGGACAGGCCCAGCTAATGAGGAATGAGGTTCTGGGGGTGTGTGGCTGAGATGCTGATGATGGTAAATTGCTTAATTGGGTTGAATAATTTGGGTAAATATCTAGTTAAATGGATTTAGTCTGAATCCAGGCTCTGACCTGCTGCATTTTTTATCTTCTATCAAAAATAACATAAAATAAAATACCCCGACTATAATTGTCTGTTTATTTGTCCGATTCCACCCCTAGGCTTGGAGTTCATTGAGGGAAAAGACCCTGCCTTGCTCACAGTTCTGTACCCAGAGCCTAGCACAATGCCTGGCCCTGGGTAGGAGTTCAATATTCTCTAGCCTCTATTCTCAGGACCAAGGATAGCTCCACATGCCAAGTGAGGCAACACATCCCTTGGGTAACTGTAAATTCCACCTGGACAAAGTCCACAAATGTTTTATTCGCAGATACAGCCCCAGCATGTGCTGGGTGCGCCATAAATTGGGAGAGCACGCTAACACTTGCTGTGTGTGTGACCGTGGGCAAGCTTACTCTCTGTGCCTCAGTGTCCTTATCTCACGTACGGAAGTAACAGTTCTTGCTTAGGATTGTTGGGAGGATCAATGAGATAATGCTCCGAAAAACCCCTGGCAGATAGTAGGTGCTCATTGAATGCCATCTCTTCATATTTCCACTTAGGAATCGAAGCCGTTAGCTCCCCAAAATATCAAGCATTAAAACATTTAAATACTGACATTTCCAGAGATGATGACTCTCATGCCAGTCATTTTTTATACATTCAGGAAAAGGCAGCCAAAAGGGTAACATGACTAAAGTGTATTATTTCCAAGAGCCCTTGAAGAAAATGCCCAAGAGGCAATTAGCACATAGCTGTCGCCTATGTTGCTATTGCTTATTGGCTGATTCCATCCTCTCCTAATCAAACTGCTTCTCTGATATTTTTAGACCTTTTTAAAAAGTCCTCTCAAAACTCGGGAAGCAGTGCTTGTTGACACATACCAAGGAATCTGCGAGAACATGAATCTGACATTCTCATAGGGAATGAGAAAATGCTGGAAGTGGGGGAGCATTCTTCAGCGTCCATGGGAATTAGATTAGGCAGCCCGGATGATTCTTTAACCCTAACTAGCCTCCTCACCTTTTCCCTTCCTGCCTCAGACTAAACAAATAACCCTCCTTGTTCCCTTTTTGTGCAGCTCCAGGGCTTGAGATTTAAATTGTCTCAATAAAGAATAATTGTTGAGCTTCCTTGGCTGGCCAGACGACCCGTGTCAGGGTTGATTGACTTATAGCACCTGCGCCGTGGATCATTCCAGGCTTTGAGTCGTGGTTCTGTTGCTGCTCAGCTGCTCTGTGACCTTAGGCTCTCTGCTTCACCTCTCTGATACTAAGCTTTCTCACCTGTAATTAAATCTTGTGAGGATTCAAGATAATATCCATAAAGACTGGGTCCAAATTATAACTGAGATTGATCTATGATTAATGTTACTCCACCTTTCAGTGCTTTATAAATCCCCCATGTTATGTTGTGCATAATGCCAACATCAGTTTTTTCTTTTTCTTTTGTCAAAGAAAGATGGTCCAGTATGGAGAGAAACTACGGAGAAAAACTATCTCCTTGTGAATTGTCATTCTCCCAAGGTTTTCCTGTGGATAGTCAAATGAATCATGCCTTTGTATCCTCCATGAGGTTAAAAATGATGTTGATGCTTTGAAATTACATATATGGGGTACTATTTAGTCATGGTGATGATCATAGAAATAACTGGTATGACTGGTTGATTACTGAGTGTGTGCCACGAGCCAAGCACTTCCGTGAATTGTCCAGTTCCATTCACTCCACAACACTAAGAGGTATGCAGTGTTAACCCCATTTTGCAGGTGAGGAAACTAAGGCCGAGAGAGCTATTCTCCACCTCTCCAACCTGCCTCAGAAGCACTCCTCAGCCTGTCTCTGTCCTCTGGGTTTTCCAGGAGGGTGTCAGAGACCAGCTTGCTGGTCCCCTAGCTGCAGGGGTCACATTTTAAGCTCTTGAGCATCACGGAGGCCGATCTTTTATTCGGTTTGAAGTGAAGGATACAGCATCCTCCTCCCTTTGGGGTCAGGATTCAAAGCATCTCAGCAGCTGCTGTCAAAGAAATCACTTCCTAAATCCCTCTCTCCCTTCCCACTCTCTGTTTTTATATTCTCAAAGTAGACACCAATCGAGGGTCCCATTCTTCTACAGCTACCTCAGAAATTCCTTCCAGGTGGTCGTTCTCACCTTCATTTGGAGTCTGATGTCTATGGCATCTTTCCTCAGTCTATACTCTCCTATTACCTATTTTACTTGTTATTCTACCGTTTACTGAGAGCTCACGGTGCGCCAGGTGATTCACAAACATTACTGTGAGGCCTCATTACAACCCGTTGAGGAAGGCGTTGTCACCTCTATTTTATAGCTGAGAAAACTGAGGCTCAGAGACAGAAAGTGACTTGTGTGATGGAGAAGCCGAGACTCAAAACCGGAGCAGTCCGGATCCAAAGTCCCATTTTTTTTTCCCTCTCTGCACAGTGCCCAGACCTGCTAATATTTGCTGGGATGGAGTGTTGGCTTCGCTTTCAAGCCCCCAAATTCAGTTCCAGACCACGCTCCCCCAGCCCACATCCTCCCCGTTGCCAAAGCCTTTCTGAGCTCATCAGAAGTTACAGGAGTGTTCTGGGGGAGGCTGTCACGCTGTCCCCAGAAGTCACATCAAATGCAGCCATCTCACGGCTCCTCACAGAACAAGGTGTTCCTTTACTTCCTTTTTGATATTAGAACACGGTCCTACTGCAAATTGACTTGAAAGGAAGCCAGACCTCATGGCTCCTTGTCTGCCTGTGAAGGAAGAGAGCCGCTTCTGGCACCTAAAGGACCTAGATTTAATCCATGGTAGGGGCCTTAATGAAGGGGGTGGGGAGGTTGGTCAAAGGTCAGACACCCCCTAAGCACCCAGCCCTCATTCAGGGAAAATCAAAAAATGTCACTCCGCAGAAAGCAGTTTTTATTTCATTGCAGGTTTGGAGGCTGTGCATTAAATTTCTCTCTCTGTCCCCTCTCTCTCTCCTCTCCTTCCCCTCTGCTCTCCCCACCCCTCTCCGCTTTGCATCGTGACACCTAACAGTATTTGTTAGCTCTTCATATGTTTCCTTTTA
This sequence comes from Phocoena phocoena, assembly GCF_963924675.1. Taxonomy (NCBI): domain Eukaryota; kingdom Metazoa; phylum Chordata; class Mammalia; order Artiodactyla; family Phocoenidae; genus Phocoena; species Phocoena phocoena. The sequence continues at coordinate 80,386,820 of NC_089231.1, forward strand.
GCTTCTTTAATTATTGTAGCAATTTCGTCTGTTTAAAAAGAGAAAAAGAAAAACGCCAGAACAGCCTGGCCACTTGGACACTGAGGGAAGGCAGACGTTCAGACCAATTGCCAAGCCATCTAACCCTGCAGACTCTTGGTTTCATTAATGTTCTCTCCTCTGCCCTAGACTGTAATGGGAGCCTGTTCTGTAATGGTGCGCTTCGGGTAAACAGATCGTTAGGTAAGACTGATAGCAGAATATGGTCCAGGTAATGTTTTAAGCCCAAAGCAAAAGAGCACGAGGTGTCTCCAGCTGACAGGACCACAATTCATGCAGCTTCAGTGAAGGGTGTGTTGGGGCTTTTTCAGCATAAAGGGCCACTTTCTGAAGGTTTTCTTTTCTGCCTTAACAAAGGGAGGCTTTCTTTTCAGCCGGAGACAGAGCATAGGCCTTCGGGCACATGAGGGGTTTGTTTTGATAATGAACTTGATATCGAGTTACAACTCATTAATATAGACCAAACAATGTTATTGCAGCTGATTTCTTCATTTTATAAAGCCTGGTTCTCAACAAAGCATATTATTGACCCCAAATGAATTTAAAAAAAAAAAAAAAGAATAGATGCCACGAAGACTCAGAGGGTTCAGGGCAGAAATAGCACAGCTGTGTGCAAAGCGTGAATTCACCAGCAGCCGTTGCCACCAATTCAGGCAGGGTCACGAAGCACTCAGACTTCGGCTTGGTATTCAAGTAGAGGTAGGTTTCACACCAGTGGAGCCAAAGCCAAAGAATTCCTCTCTTGTGTTCAGGAGGCAGTATAATCCAGACCAACAGATTCCCCAGAAACTCTGAAGCTGGGGACTCATCACCTAGAATCGTAGAGTCGTTGAGAAACCTTGAAGGGCATCTCACCAGCTTTCTACCCAAAGCAGGAGGATGTGATGGTAATGTTTACTGGCTCTGGAGTCTACCTGACATCGGATGAGCCCTGGTTCTGCTGTTACCCAGCTGTTTGACCTGAGACAAACCACCCCCTCTCATTCCAAGCCTCAGTTTTCTCATCTGCAAAATGGGGATAAAGATAGTCCCCAATAGCTCCCTCTGAGAGAGGGCTGGCTGGATGTAGGTGTGGTACTTAGACATACATTTCCTTCCTAGATGTTGTTAGGAAGTTCTTCCATTCAGGAAGCTTCCTCTGACTCCCTCCCTTGTCTCCTTTCTCCTCAGTTCTGTGGGATTCCACAGCCATAGCCCTCATCACACACCTGCTCACAGGTCTGTGTCACCACCAGCAGAGAGGGCCACCAGCACAGGGACCATCATTAATCTTTTTTTTTTTTTTGCAGTACACGGGCTTCTCACTGTTGTGGCCTTTCCCGTTGCGGAGCACAGGCTCCGGACACGCAGGCTCAGTGGCCATGGCTCACGGGCCCAGCCTCTCCACGGCATGTGGGATCTTCCCAGACCAGGGCACAAACTTGTGTCCCCTGCATCGGCAGGCGGGCTCTCAACCACTGCGCCACCAGGGAAGCCCCATCATTAATCTTTGAATTCAATATTCGCAGCAACTATTTGCAGCACGCCTATTATGTGCCAGCCTCGTGGAAGGCACACAGTAAATGTGTGTGGACTAAATTAATCCAACATCTTTCAAAGAGAGGACCTATTATCTCCTTGTACGTCTACTTGCTCTGAACAGTACAAATCCTATTTAAAATGTGTTGCTGGAATTCCCTGACAGTGCGGTGGTTAGGACTCCATGCTTCCACTGCAGTGGGTGCGGGTTTGATCCCTGGTCAGGGAACTAAGATCCTGCAAGCTGTGAGACTTGACCAAAATATAAAAAAAAAAAAAAAAAAACTGTTGCTTTTTGGTATTTTTTAAAGTTTCCACTCCTTCTTGCCTTTAGGTTTTCTGGAAATATTCTAGAAGTCTCTTCACTTCCAGGGACGTGGCCTCCTTGCCATCTTTGGTGAAATCTCTTTGAATATCTGAACACACTGGAGCTCTGTAGAAGTCTAAGCTTCCTTAGACGCTGCACCCCTTGCTTTGTTATTAGAACTGTGCATAGTTACTCATTTTGTTCATTTCATTAACATTTGTTAATTCACATCCATTTAATTCATTCCTATCCATTTCCTTCATTTCATTCAACATTTCATTCTCTAACATCCCCTATCCAATGAACGCCATGCTTCTTTCTAGAGACTTTGACTGTGAGCACATTATCAGTCTTTCGCCAAGTTGTTAGAACATTTCTTTTTAAAGTCTAGTGCAGATTGTGACCAGAATTCTCTTCCTTCCCAATACAATACCAGCTTTTAGGTACATACACCATGGTCAACTTTCCCCAAAGTTTCCATCAGGTTTTCCTCCTTTGTTGGTTCCTGGTCTGTTTTTCATTTGATTCCTGTATCTGTCCGGAAATTAAATTCCTGGAAATGCAAACATGTCAGATGCTTCACTTTGGGTCTGTAACAAAGGCCTGAAGAACTGGCCTCTCACCATTGTAATATCTTGCATCAGGACCAATTTTGCAATTTCTTGCTTTCACCTGTGTGTTCTGAAGCCTTTTCCCACTATTAGATTTTTTCCAAATCATTTTATTCTCCAATGCTTTCAGAAATCTTCTTGAGCTATACATAGAGAAAAGTATACAGATACAGGTGTGCAGTTGATGAATTTTTACACGGTGACAAGAGCCATGCAACTTCCTCACCAAAATCAAGAAATAGAGCATTGGGCTTCCCTGGTGGCGCAGTGGTTGGGAGTCTGCCTGCCGATGCAGGGGACACGGGTTCATGCCCCGGTCCGGGAGGATCCCACATGCCACGGAGCGGCTGGGCCCGTGAGCCATGGCCACTGAGCCTGCGTATCCGGAGCCTGTGTTCCGCAATGGGAGAGGCCACAACAGTGAGAGGCCTGCGTACCACAAAAAAAAAAAAAAGAAATAGAGCATTACCAGAACCCCAGAAGCTCCCTCAAGACACCTTCCAGACATGAGTCTCCTCCTCGCTGGTGTTGATCATCATCCTGATGTCTGTCACCATCAATATGTTTTGCCTGTTTTTTTTAAACTTCATATAAGTGGAATCATACAGTATATGCTCCTTTGGATCCGGCTTCATTTGTGCATTATGTTTATGAGATGCATTTGTTATCACACGTAATTGTCCTTTGCTTCTTCTCACTGCTGTATGCTATTCTACTGTGTGAATGTACCACAGTTTATCCATCTACCTGTTGAAGGACTTTTGGGTTGTGTTGTTTTGAGGGGAGAAGGGGATGGAACTATTACAAAAGTGCTGCTGTGAATGTTTTCTGTACATGTCTTCTGGTGAACACATTTTCTTGAATATATATATACACACACGTATATATGTTTTTGAGGATAGATGGGTAGGTAGGTAGGTAGATAGATGCTCATCACAGTTATATTTTGTTAGAAGTCTTTCCATTTCCATTGATAAAAACCTTAAACTTGCACAAGTGAAAACAGAAAAAGACAAAAAAGGAATTAGAGGCTCACATTATAGAAGACTCCAGGGGAATGTGGCTTCAGTTATAGCAGGATCCAGGAGCTTAGACAAAGTCATTGGGAATCTACCTGTCTATATTCATTGTTCCTATTTCCAGCTGTGGTGGTTCCAGTCTAAGGCAGGAGGTCTCCATTGAGTGTCAGAATGGCCATTAGCAGCTCCAGGCTTAAATTCCTCTGGTTTAATAACAGCAGGAAGAAAGAAACCTCTCTTTCCCAAATGAACCACCGCAAATACCATTTCTGAATTATCCACTTCAGGATAATTGCCCACCCCTGGAGCCCAGAGTCTCACCAGGGTCTCCCACACCTGAACCACATGCCTTGAGAAACAGCATTCATCATGTTACCTTTAAAACTTTAGACAACCTAAAATTTTGATGACTGTTATGTATAGTTTGGTGCGGGACGGGGGAGGTGATTGTTATATGTACAGTATAATGAGTGTGGTCATGTAATTTATTGTCCAAAATGGATAATTTTCAGGGTGAAAGGGAGTGCTATAATTAATTACACTGGCACGACAGGTATAAATTGAGATTGTCCTGGGCAAACATATATGAACAGTGACCGGAATTATAATTTTTAAAATGTCTATCTGTATCTGTCTGTCTATCTGTCTCTCTATCTATCTGTGTTTGCTGAGGTTGACCCCAAGAGGTGTGAAAAGGAGAAAAAGGGGGGATTTTTTCTTCCTTTTTTTCAGTTTGCTTTCTATGTCTGTGAGTCTGTTTCTGTTTTGTAAATAAGTTCATTTGTATCATATTTTAGATTGTACATATAAGTGATGTTTCATCTTTATATGTTCACCCAGTGAGCTCTGCTAAGTGCAATACCAGATAGTGTGCCAAGTGCGGACACAAAGATAAGTGATAGCACATGGTATTTGTCTTTCCCTGTCTGATTTACTTCACTTAGTATGATAATCTCTAGGTCCATCCATGTTGCTGCAAATGGCATTATTTCATTCTTTTTTATGGCTGAGTAGTATTCCATTGTGTGTGTGTGTGTGTGTGTACACTACGTCTTCTTTATCCATTCATCTGTTGATGGACATTTAGGTTGCTTCCATGTCTCGGCTGTTGTAAATTTTGCTAGCAGAAGTTCTTAAATTTAACAAAATCAAATATCTCAATGCTTTCTGTTATAGTTGTTGCTTTTTTCTATATTTATTATAAGGCCATAAAACAGTTAATAATTTTGCTTTAAACAGTCAATTTTCTACCAGTGTGAATGAATACTTGCTTTTTCTGATCTCTTTATTCTTTCTTGTGGGTCCCTATTTCCATCTGGGACCAGATTCCTACAGCCTGGATGGAGACTTGCTTTAGTGTTTCTTATATAGTGCATGACTGCTGCTGACAAACTCCCTCAGCTTTTGTGTGTCTGTAATGTCTTTATTTTGCTGTCTTTTTTTTTTTTTTTTTTTTTTTGCGGTACACGGGCCTCTCACTGCTATGGCCTTTCCCGTTGCGGAGCACAGGCTCCGGCCGCGCAGGCTCAGCGGCCATGGCTCATGGGCCCAGCCACTCCGCGGCATGCGGGATCTTCTCGGACTGGGGCACGAACCCGTGTCCCCTGCATCGGCAGGACTCTCAACCACTGCGCCACCAGGGAAGCCCTTGCTGTCATTTTTGAAGGATGTTTTTACTGAATACAGAGCTGTAGGTGGGCAGGGGTTTGTTTTTGTTTTTAGCACTTTAAAGATGTCACTCCATGGTCTTATGGCTTTAATAATTTCTAGGAAGGACATTTCTCTTGCTGGAATTTTAGTTCATCTAGCCTTCTTTTATGTCCACAGCTTTCCAGTGTCTTTGAAAATACGATTTTTGTCATTTCTCTTTTTAAACCCAGTGATAATGATAAGATTTCACTAACCACCACATCCTACTTAGAAGTCAAGCTCCAGCTTGAGGAGAATTCAAGCTAGGAAACTTGCTTCCCTTCTTTCTTCCTTCCTTTTTTTTTCTGTTTTGTTTGCTCGTTCATTCTTTCCTTCCTTCTTTAATTGTTTTTGCTTTTTTGTTTTATTCATTTATTTTTAATCAACTTTTGGGGTATAATTTACGTGCAATAGAATGCAAACATTTTGGGTTTCCTTGGTGGTCCAGTGGTTAAGACTCCGTGCTTCCACTGCAGGGGACACGGGAAGGTATGCATGCCGCATGGTGCGGCCAGAAGGGGAAAAGAAAAAGTGAACATTTTAAGTCTATAGTTGAATGAGATTTGACAAATGTATGTACCCACATAATCAGCACCCCAGTCAAGGTGGAAGTTCCATAATCCCCCAAAGTTGCCTCCGGCCCCTTTGAATTCAATGCCTTCCTCCCATCCCCAGCCCCAGGCAAACCACTGGTCTACTTGCTATCACTGTAGATAAATTTCGCCTGCCTTCAAATTTCCTACAAATTGAATCATACAGTATATACTCCTTCTGTCTCTGTTTTCTTTCCTTCAGCATGTTTTTGAGACTTCTCCATATTGTTGGGTAAACCGGTAGTTTGTTCCTTTTTATTGTTGAATTGTGTTCCATCAGATGAATATGTCAGAGTTTATCCATTTGCCTGTTCATGAACATTTGAGTTGGTTCCAGTTTTTCTTCCTTTTTGATATCTGAAATGCTATGAGTAATTTGCTGGTACATCTTATAATTGATACACAGAGCTCAGCCCCTGCCCTTGTGTAAGCTTCAGACTAGAGGAGGAGATCTGTGTTGGACAGGTAATTTCAACCATGATGAGCGTGGCAGAAAGGCAAACACAGGCTGTCCCGGGGAGCGAACAGCAAGAACACCTCATTTACTCCAGGGCTTCAGGAAAAGCTCCTTGAAGAAGCATCCAACGTAAGAATCTAGGGCGACTGGGAGTGAACAAGGAAAGACTGAGGCAGCCTCTGGGACGTAACAGAAAACTCAGTGGAGATGGGAGGCAGATGAAAAGTAGTACATTACTGAACATAGAGACATTGTGATAGACGTTTTTAAATTATTTATTTCAATTGGGGTATAATTGACATACCATACTGTATTGATTACAGGTGTACAATGTAATGATTCGATATTTGTATATAATGTGAAGTGATCAACACAAATAGTCTAGTTAATGTCCGTCACCATACATAATTACAGAATTGTTTTACTTGTAATAAAAACTTAAAATCTACTTTCTTAGCAACTTTCAAATATGCAATACTGTATTAACTTATAGTTGCTCTGCTGTACATTACACCCTATGGCGTTTATTTTATAGCTGGAAGTTTGTACCTTTTGCTTCCCTTCATCCATTTCACCCACGCTTCCACCTCTGGTGACCACCAATCTGTTCTCTAAGTTGGGTTTGGGGGTGTTTTTTAGATTCCACATATAAGTGAGATCATACAGTGTTTGTCTTTGTCTGACTTATTTCACTTAGCTTGATGCCCTCAAGGTGCATCCATGCTGTCGCAGATAGCAAGATTTCCTTCTTTTTCATGGCCGAATAATATTCCATTGTGTACATATACCACATTTTCTTGATCCATTCATCCATCAGTGGACACTGAGGCTTTTGTCATATCTTGACTATTGTAAATAACAGACATTTTAAGAAATATTATTTCATTTAATATTATTTCATTTACTATTATTTCATTTCAACTGTGAGTGTATAGTAAGCTCCATTTTACCAATGAACAGCCTGATATTCAGGAAGATGAAACTTGTAGGTGACGCCCCTAGTGGTAAGGCAGGATTCGAACCCAGTTCTCTCTGGCTCCAAAGCTCATGCATCCCCCCCAACCTGAGGTCAACACTGGTTAGACTGATTGCAGGGGAGATGGAAAGAAAGAAAAAGGTTAGAGAAACATCAACATGCATGTCCTTGGCATGTTAATGGGCACTACAAAATATATACATATTTATTACATGAATACATATCTAAGAAAAAGAAACACTCTAGCATACTTTTTATATTTTTTTGTTTGTATTTACTTAATTGCTTAAAAAGCAAAATAGAGACCTTACCGCCAAATGTATCAAATCTTATCCGTTCTTCCCTCACAGTGTCACATTATACAAATGTAGATTTTGGTCGTGTGTGTGTGTGTGTGTGTGTGTGTGTGTGTGTGTGCGCACGCGCGGGTATGTGTGTGTTTTGTGGTCAGAGGCAAGAGCTAGAAGAAAGTGGGATCAGAGAAATACCAAGATGTGTTTACAGACTAAAGGGCAGCGGGATCTCTCAGTTGCAAAGTGAGATAAATGGAACTGCCAATTAGCTTAGTGTTCTCAGAAGCAGTGAGTAGAGCACGCGGCCTGAACAAAGAAAGTGTCGCTGGGAGCTTTCATATTCTGTGTTGTCTGTGTGCAGTTTGTTCCCTTTTACATAGAAATATATGGTATTAACTGGGGGATGTGATTAGAATGCAGGCGGAGGCTCACTTTGATGGGAAACATACAGGCCTAACAGCCGCTGAAGATCAGAGATGGTCTCTCTCCAGTAAACTCACAAATTGCAGGGACCACAGTCTGCTTAATAAGTGAAGGGCATTGGGGCCGAGATTGCAACGTTCTAAAGATCCAAGCCTCCCGCTGGGGTTCTGGCCTCATAGTAACCATAATAGGCTGAGATGCACTGAGAGCTTACCTGCTCCTATGTACTGCCTGCATTGAGGTGCTTTCCATGCACTCACCCATTTCATCCTCAAGCAACCATAGAAGGGAGATGATTTTCTTGTCCCCACTTTAGAGATAAGAAAACTGAGGATAAAGAGGCTCAAAGATTTGGTCAACCATGCGGAGCCAGTAACCCCTTCTGCCTTTTACTGAAACCCTTGTTTTTACCCTTTGCTCTGTGCTGCATCCACACCTATCAGGGGAGAGAAAGCAGCAACGGGGTGTAGGATGCTGGAAGGCCTGAGAGACCCCACTCCCACGTAGACCAAGAAACTGTGCTCTGGAGGAGCGGGGGGATGTTCCTAGAGGCAATCCAAGTGGTCAGAGAGAATCTTAACGTTCGTAGAATACATGCACCTATTCTCCTAATTTGATGGCTAGGAAAACTGGGGTCCAGAGCCAGGACAGTGGGCCAGTGAATGCTTCTTCCAACAAATACGGCCTTCGGGGGACTCACCTCCCTGTACCTGTGGGATCAAGGTGAGCGCCCCAGAAGACTCCTCCTAGGTAATAATAGAAGTAGTAGCAAACCCTTGTACTTGCTGTGTACCAGGCACTGTTCTAACCACTTTTACAAAGATTAACTCACTTAGTCTCCATACATTCCTAAAGAGTAGGCACTGTTACCATCTCCCTGTTTTACAGATGAGGAAACTGAGGCACAGAGAGGCTAAGAGACTTCTTCAAGGTCACTCAGGCCCATGTTCCCACCTTCTGGAGTACGTCCATCCCTCACCTTTCACACGAGAGCCTTATACCTCTCCAGAAAGAGCCATCAAGTCTCATTCTTCCCCTCATTCCACATGCAGTGGAATCATACAGTTTTCCTTCCCTGCATGATAATCCCACATCCTACATTTCCCAAGTTCCCCCAAATTCTGCACTCAGCTTATAGGAGCATCACATCTTTCCTCAATAATGTGGAATGAGATCTCCATTTTAGCCTTTGTGTGCCTGAGCCACAGAGGCAGACCTGGGTCCGAGTCCCAGGTTTACCCTTAACTGTGACCTTCAATAAGCTTATACGACGTGGAGGTCAACATGTGAGCTCTGCCCAAATGTCCATCAACTGATGAATGGGTAAAGAGCACGTGGCATATCCATCAATAGAATATTATTTGACCAAAGAAAGGAATGAAGTACTGACACACGCAACGATGCGGATGAACCTTTAAAACATGACGCTCAGCGAAGGAAGCCGGACACAGAAGGACACATATTGTAGGATCTGTTCATATGAGATGATCATTATAGGCGAATCCATAGAGACAGAAAGCAGATTAGTGGTTTCCAGGGGCTGAGGAGTCTGTAGGACAATGGAGTGATACCTAAAGAGTTTCTTTTTTGAGCCAGTGAAAATGTTTTAACATTGACTGTGATATTCACACATCTGTGAATGTACTAAAACTCATTGAATTGTACACTTTAAGTGGGTGAGTTGTATGGTATGTGAAATATATCTCAATAAAGCTAAGAAGAAGAAGGAGGAGGAGAGAGATGGGGGGATGAAGATGGAGGGAAGAGGAGGAGGGTGCTTTAGAGCAGGACTGCCTGGGCTCAGACTCCAGATCTGCCCCTTTATAGCTGGACAGCCTCGAGCCAGTCGCCTGAGCCTCACTTTTCTTGTCTAGTAATAGCTGAAGATGAGAGCAAACAATATTAAAATGTTCAGCAGTCAGTATGGCAAGGACACTGGACCAGCTGTTAACCCTTTTGTTGCTGGATCATGCAGAGGTACAGGGAGAGCGCAGACGGACTGGGGTGACCGGGGGGCACGGGGCATAACTCTTTGCCAGCCAAGAAAGAATTACGCCTTCAGAGTTCTAAACTTAGAGTTTGCTACCATGAAAGAAACGGCCTGAAATTCGGTTTGTCATCAACGGCGACAGAAGCCTTGACTAGCGTGAATACATCAAGGCATGTGGAGCCCATTTCCTCCTGCCCTTTCCCAAGCACCATTTTGCAGTGCAGAGATTTCCATGTAATTAACATGAGTTCATCAGTGTCGCCAACTTGGGTTTCCGTGGAGACTCCCTGCGCTTAATTAACGTGGCTAGGTTGCATCGCTGTTCCCGGTTCAGGCTAGCCTCCACTCACTTGCCATTTTATTCTTAACACCCCAAATTTAATCAGCGCTAATTATTTCTCCTTTGCCGTTGTCCACCTGATCACGTGGCAGTTCTTTTTTCCTTTCTCTTCTTCTTTCTTGCTTTTCTTGATTCATACCCTAGAGGAGGATAAAGCGGGGTGGGGGTGGGGAATAAAACCTGTTCTCTTTGGAGACAGGGGAGGAACCCTGGGAAGGTAAAGTACCAACATCCCAGTGCACGTCTCAGCTGATAGAACTCGTGGCTGCAGAACTAGGGAAGCAAGAGATAAAAACCAGGCAGGCAGGCAGGTTTGTACAGGAGATGAAAACTACACAAGCATGACCTTTTATGGGGCCTTCCTCGCCTCTGCTGGAGGAACGGACGCCGAGTCCAGGCCTGAGAAGTCGCCATATTTGGAGAGAAAACGCTTGCAGTGTAGGTTTTCAAAAGATTTACAATGCACAAAGCTCCCAGGCTTATCTTCCAAGAGTCTCCCTTTAAGCCCAGAAAGGGGTGAAAATTGCAAGCAGAGGGCTGACAAATGGCATTCCTCAGGGGGAGGTAGACGCTTTCCAGTTTTATTGGGTTAAAAAACACTTGCATCAAATTGCATTTCTCAAATCTGCAGAGCGGGCGAGCTTCAGAGGGCAGCAGGAGTTTAAAGCCAGATGAATCTTTGAAAGCTAATGTAAGCTCCCTGGGAATCAGCCTTGCCAGAGAAACAGTGGTGTGCGGTAGTTAAGAACATGGGCTCACCAGCTGTGCAACCACAGGCAAGTTACTTCACCTCTCTGAGCCTCAGTGTCCCCATCCATAAAATGGAGATAATAATTGTACTTACTCAGGGGATTGTTATGAGGATAAATGGGTTGTGAACTGAAGCAGCGTCTGGCAAGTGGTAATTATCAGCAAGCATTAGTTCCTGTTGTCTCCTGCCTCCCTGGTACCCTGCACGGGGCCTGGCAGAGAGTAGGTGCCAGTGAATGGTTGTTGAATGAATGAATGTGATGAAATGGGAGTCCAGAGCCCTGCCAAGGGCATCAGTAAGTGCCTCTGTCACCCAGACTTATGTCTCTTAATTCATTTCCTTAAAGCAGGGATTTCAAATTTAAATAAATGCCTTCAAGGGCCAGGCAGGAAGTACAAATGAATAAAATAGGCTTGGGGATGTGGACACAAACCTCTCTATCAAACACTGGCGAAGTCCAGCCAGACCCAGCTTGAGACCCGGTCAGAATCAGTAGTCACTCAACCTGCCCGGACCTGCCAGGGCCTGCGGAAGCCCCCCCAGTGTCTGGCTCAGTCCCACACCCCATCCCCGCACCGAGATGATTCAGAACAACACAATCCATTTTTAAAGTTCAGTTTCTCTCCAGCCCACAGTATTCATAAGGAATTAAGGAAAGCATATCAAATATAATCACACATTGTCGTTAAGTTCTTGGCAAAGTTGCCAAATGTCAGGCAGCCGGCACGCCCGCGGTGCGCTCCACACTTGGGACCGACGCTTAAGCTGTCATAATAATGAATTGCTGTGCTCACTTAAGGCTCAGGAATGGGTCCAGGACACCACGTTCGCTTGAGAAAAGAAGTGCTTCACCAAGATGAAACCGTGTACTGCGTTCACAAGGCAACAATCCCAAACACACCTTGCCGTGGGATGGGTGAGAGAGAAGGGTCTTTTCAACACAGCTCTAAAACTGCATTTGAGGGCTTCCCTGGTGGCGCAGTGGTTGAGAGTCCGCCTGCCGATGCAGGGGGCGCGGGTTCGTGCCCCGGTCCGGGAAGATTCCACATGCCGCGGAGCGGCTGGGCCCGTGAGCCATGGCCGCTGAGCCTGCGCGTCCGGAGCCTGTGCTCCGCAACGGGAAAGGCCACAGCAGTGAGAGGCCCGCATAAAAAAAATAAAAAAAATAAAAAAAATAAAAAAAATAAAAAAAATAAAAAAAATAAAAAAAATAAAACTGCATTTGAGGGCTTCCCTGGTGGTGCAGTGGTTGAGAGTCCACCTGCCGATGCAGGGGACACGGGTTCGTGCCCCGGTCCGGGAAGATCCCACATGTCGCAGAGCGGCTGGGCCCGTGAGCCATGGCCGCTGAGCCTGCGCATCCGGAGCCCGTGCTCCGCAGTGGGAGAGGCCACAGCGGTGGGAGGCCCGCGTACCGCAAAAACAAACAAACAAAACAAAACTTGGCTTGAAGGTCTGAAATCTTTGTGAAGGGGCTGCACGGGTGGAGCATTCCACTCCTCCCTGCCCATCTCAGCAATAGTTCTGACATCCCAGGAAGATCCCACATGTCGCAGAGCGGCTGGGCCCGTGAGCCATGGCCGCTGAGCCTGCGCATCCGGAGCCCGTGCTCCGCAGTGGGAGAGGCCACAGCGGTGGGAGGCCCGCGTACCGCAAAAACAAACAAACAAAACAAAACTTGGCTTGAAGGTCTGAAATCTTTGTGAAGGGGCTGCACGGGTGGAGCATTCCACTCCTCCCTGCCCATCTCAGCAATAGTTCTGACATCCCACTATCAGCCCAGGACTCAGAGGCTGAAATGCAGATGCTCGGTAGTGACAGCGTGGAGACATTCAGCAAAAACGCTTGCACTCCAACTGTTTGGTTTAAAAGATGTCAGCAGCTTTTTAATCAGCCTGAGCCCTGGAGCCTACATGCCTCCAGCCGTTGGGCACCTTGGCTCTCGCTATGAGAATCCATTCCTTGGGACGTCCTCATATTTCTTCATTAAGCAACTGTCGCGGGGCAATTGATTCCTCCTGTAGGAGAGCAAGATCGTGAGGTTGTGTCTACATCAGCAGAACAGATATTTGAGATAATTAACCAAAAAAAAAAGCAAGACCCCCAAGTGATGCCTGTGTCCGCTGAGGGCAGGGGGTGGAGAGGCTGAAATCCAGAAAATTCCAGGGATTTTCCCCAGAGCCCAAATCTCAAACATCGTTCCCCACTTATTCCCAAGGCCTGGATGGAGCAGTGGCTCAATAAATAACTGTGGAATGAGTGAGTGAGTGAGTGAGTGAACGAATGACTCAGTGACCTGTGTGTCAGGGCGAACAGCTGCCTTTACAGTCAGAACTGGGTTGGAATCCCAGGTCTACCTCTACTTAGAGGCTAGCAGGTCTTGGTCAAGACACTTTTGGTTTTCTGGGCCTCGGTTTTCCCCTCATCAGAATCTCAGAAACTCTCCTAAGCTGCTGTTTAGATTTTCTAACACAAACCCCAGCATCCACCCACTTCTCTTCACAGCTGTGCTTCCTAAGCCCGTGATCGTTCATTCCATCAGGAGCAGGTGTTTCTCCAGACCTCGAGAGAAAGACCACCTTGGAATTCTTTACTCTCCCTCCTGCAGAACCTGCCTGGGTACCCCTTCCTGTCGCTGGAAAAACCCCCAACAGCTGAAGCCTATATCTGCGATTAAAAGCGCTTCTGCTGATTTCCCGTGATGGCCCCATCCAGGGACCCTCCCAGATCTGGGGATCCGGGGCCAGGATGGTGGCCAAGCATCGTATTTCAGGGTCTGGGTTTTGAAGTCAGGCTAACCTGAGCTCAGTGGTGGGGCCCGCCTCTGGCCAGCTGTGCCGCTTTGCCTCTGAGCTCTCATCTGTAAGGTTGGGGTTTAGTGTCACCCTTTGAAGAGGCTTGAGGTTTAGAGCTGATGCATAAGGAGAATGGTGCCTGAGAGCCATCCCCCCTCCCTTAGCCGTCGCGTCCAGGGTCCCAGGGTTGGTCCCAATTGGTTTCTTGAAAGCGCTGAGTCTTCAGCATCCACTGAAGAATTCCCACTCTCAGAGACACCTTGGTGCTTGGGCAGGCCACCTCGTCAGCAGACGTGACGTAGATTTCACACAGCACCCGGGCCATGTTGCCTAGAGGCTGGTACAAGCCACCAGTGGTACAGAGGATGATTTTTATATGTACAGCCACTTTTTTTTTTTTTTTTTTTTGCGGTACGCGGGCCTCTCACTGTTGTGGCCTCTCCTGTTGCGGAGCACAGGCTCCGGACACGCAGGCTCAGCGGCCATGGCTCACGGGCCCAGCCGCTCCGCGGCATGCGGGATCTTCCCAGACCGGGGCACGAACCCGCGTCCCCTGCATCGGCAGGCAGACTCTCAACCACCGCGCCACCAGGGAAGCCCCAGCCACTTTTAATCTTGATAATTACGTGTGAATTTTGATGGTGCGTCAGGAAAACTCTAACAAGCACTTCAGAGTCATAGTGTCGTGGATATTATTGCTTAGGAAGGAACTAAAGTAGATGCGGTTGTTTGTTCAATGTTAATGTAAAGAAAAATAGTAGTAGTAAAAGAAGTGGTGCGTGGATACTATGATAGATTATGATTATGATTGTATGTGAATGACTGAACTTTGGAAAACTTGGAATCAGGCAGAGGGGGGGAAATGTCAGGTTTAAGCTGCAGAGCAGGTGGTGGTGTCTTTACAAAGGACTGAAATGCAAGCGAGATGGCTGACCTTGACCCAACCCTGGAGCAACTTTAACTCCCCAGTGTTAAATGGGGAGCTCTGAATACTTCTCCAGTTCCTTTCTAGTCATGACATGCCTGGCACGTAGCACATACTCAATAAACAGTTGCGTTATTATGGTGCCGAAGAGGAGGTGATTGTGGCCAGTTGACCTAATGGGTTCCAATCCTGTTCAACCCCACCAGCAGCTGTGTGACCCTAAGCAAGTTGCTTAACTTCTCTGAGCCTCAGTTTCCTCATCTGCAGATGGAGGTTTTCATCAGAGCAGCCCTGTTTATCAGAGTAAGGCATTTTCATGAGTAGCTTGCTCCCAGATCACTTACGACATGCCTATTCATGCAAAACTCCGTGCCTGGTACCATGTTGAGCAGTTTCTGCCAAAGTCAGTGTGTTGGGCCTGAAACCACACCGCTGAGAGTTTATACCCCAGCTCTGCCACCAAAAGTCCATGTAACCTTAGGCAAGGTACTTCCCGTCTGGGGATCTCGGTTCACTCATCTACGAAATGGAGGGGGGGTCCCCTTCATTCCCACACGTTCTCATTAAGAAAAGCTCGGCTTGGCTCCTTTTCCAGCCATCCAGATGTTTCTAAAATACAGCAGTTCTGACACTGCAGAGACCAAGCATGTGGGTAATTATCTCCATTTTTCACATTACATTTGTCATCTAGACAGGCTTTAAGTATGTGGATAATGAACTCAGAATTCCAAATGAACTTCAACCAATTCCTTTCTCGCTCTGTCTTTGAGACAAGAAAGTTTTCTTTGAAGGAAATGAGGAAGATTCATCCTTTTTTCCTGCTCCCAGCAGAACACCAGGGCTTGCCCAAGGCCAAGTGGTGGGAAGCCGACTTGCCAGAGGGAGAAGACAGAAGCTTCAGGGGGAGTTTAAGGTGGCGGTTGGACACCCAGGCTCTGGAATTCCAAAAGACGTGTGTTCCTATCTCGCCTCTGCCGCTTACCAACTCTGAGACTTAAAATCCTAGGGGCCTCCTCGTGTGGATAATAATGCCTATGTCACTGGATTATGATCAAGACTAGATGTATTAAAATATGAAATATAATGTATTATGCCAATTCTCCATGACAGCCATGAAGAAACTGCCCTATAAGGTTTGGTGCTATTCTTATACCCATTTTATTGATGAGAAAACTGAGGCACAGAGAGGTTAACCAACTTCCCCAACTTCGGAGATAGTAAGTGGTAGAACTAGGAAAGGAAACACTGTAGAAATAATAAATACATAGATCATTACAATTGCAAAGGAAACGGTGTGATGGGAGATGCAGGGAAGGGATTTGGGGTTTAGGGACAGTGCCTCTTAGGAGTGGGTCTATCCAGACAGAAGTTTTTGCCCCCCAGGATGTGCTGGTAAATGTTTTACAACCAGCTCTCTGGGGAAAACAAAGCAAAACAAACAAAAAATCCTAGTTTGTAGTGTTTGCCAGTTTCTGGGGTGTAAATACTCCTCCCATTGTGGCCAGTTTCAGGCTACCAATGTGACATCATGGAGTGCAGAGTCGGGAATGCAACAAACACAGCCCACACACAGTCACTCTCACTGCTTTTTTGTCCCCACCTGACTTCTGATAGTCTCCCCTGAAAGAACCCTTTGGCTGCCTTTCCTGGGCCACGTCCCTCCACCTCTGCTACTGAACCATCACAGAACGTGCTGGTGCAAATGAAATGTATCCATGGGGCCCCACGTTACCTCTCTAGGGGGAGCCCACTGGGGACTGAGTTGGATCAGACCAGTCAAAATAATGGGGCGTGGGCTCAGGGAGTCGGGGAGCAGTGTCCTTCCTTGAGCTGAGTGGTCCCTGCACACGGCAAAGACCATTTTCAGCAAAATGGACAGCAGTGGAGCCTTGGAGGGAAGTGGCTTGGGTGTCATTAAAGTTTCATGCACTGCTGCTGCACGCAGAATGCAGTGTGTGTGTGTGTGTATGTGTGTGTGTGTGTGTGTGTGTGTGTGTGTGCGCGCGCGCACGCGCGCGCGCCTGCCCGTCCAGAAGCCCCCAAGCCAGTTTTCAAGATGAATCAAGTCCACGGCTCCTTCCTGCCATGGCCACCCCTCCCTCGGAGCTCTTAATGTAAAGTTCTGACAAATGTAGAGCTGCCTAATCAACTTGCCTGTTGTCTCCTAAAAATACGTCCTCTCCTGGCTTTCCTTTCGAGAAAAGAGCAGAGTGGTAATCAGATGGAAAGGTCACATTATACCAAGAAATGGGACTGTGCTGGAAGAGGGCCTGCACCACCGCCCCCCCCCCCCCATGCGTGTGTTGGACACGTTTCCTCTCTGCATTTCATCAACAACCAAGAAAGCATGGCCGCCTTCAGAGAAACCCACTTGCTGCTGCCCCAGGGCAGCTTAGTGGAGGGACCCCTCTCCGAGCTGAAGGATGGGGTTTTCCTAACTACCTTACGCAACAGAGGCTATTCCTCGACCACATTGCTTCCTCCTGTCCTGCCTTCCCGCACACACCTGCAGGGATCCAGTTAACCAGAATGAAGAAACTGGCTCGCTCTGGCGGGAAGAACATAGGTAGTCGTGTCTACCTGGGTCCTTTGGGGAGCAGGTACCAAGACAGAGTTACAAGGGCAAGGGAGTTGTTTCAGGTCATGCCTGTGATGGTTCAGAAGGCCAGGGAGCAGGACTGAGCAGGGTGAGCCCTCAGGCTGTGATGAGGTCTGACGCTAGGGAGAGAGGGGAGGAAGGCGGATGGAGGAGGAAATGCATCAGCCTGCAGTGCAGCTCTGAGCATCTCGGCCAGCCCAGCGGAAGGCTTCAGTGCAGATTGCCTATCGGAGGAGTCCCACGCTGGGCGGAAATGGCCAGCCCAGGACCCTCCCGGGGCTCTGTCACCGCTGGGGCTGTCCAGACAGTGAGTGTCTGCAGCTCCATTGCTGTGCTCTTAAATCACTCAGGGGCTTGACCTGAGTATGAGGCCAGAGTCATTTCAGGATGCTGGCTTTGTCTGGTCCAGCTTCAGTCCTCCCTTCCATTCCTTTAAGCAGTTTGCCCTGCTGCCACCAGACTACGTGGATGGAGATTCTATCCTCTGTATTCCAACCCAAGTCACAAGAGATGGAGCGGTAGACTAAGAAGTATTTCCCAGTTGTCATAAAGCTTCGTCTCTGTGGCCCACGAAAATCTGGGAAAGTCAAATAACCGGTTCTGTTTCCCATTATTCTCAGTGTCTACATTAACCTTGTTAAACGGTTATGATATTATAAATAAGGTTGATGTCATCTTTGACCATCATCCCAGAGCAGTTCCTACCCCAGAAGTAGGTGTTGTTAACTATTTAGTGTGATTCCTTCCATAGCGCTCCCCGCCGCCCTTTGCACAGCTAGCACTGGGGAAATTTGGAATCAAACCCGGGACAATTTGGTTCCGAAGTCTTTCCATTTTACCTCCACACATTTTCTTTTTTTTTTTTTTTAACATCTTTATTGGGGTATAATTGCTTTACAATGGTGTGTTAGTTTCTGCTTTATAACAAAGTGAATCAGCTATACATATACATATGCTCCCATGTGTCTTCCCTCTTGCGTCTCCCTCCCTCCCACTCTCCCCATCCCACCCCTCCAGGCTGTCCCAAAGCCCCGAGCTAATATCCCTGTGCCTTGCGGCTGCTTCCCCCTAGCTATCTACCTTACTACGTTTGTTAGTGTGTATATGTCCATGACTCTCTCTCGCCCTGTCAAAACTCACCCTTCCCCCTCCCCATATCCTCAAGTCCGTTCTCCAGTAGGTCTGCGCCTCTATTCCTGTCTTATCCCTAGGTTCTTCATGACATTTTTTTCCCTTAAATTCCATATATATGTGTTAGCATATGGTATTTGTCTTTTTCTTTCTGACTTACTTCACTCTGTATGACAGACTCTAGGTCTATCCATCTCATTACAAATAGCTCAATTTCATTTCTTTTTAAGGCTGAGTAATATTCCATTGTGTATATGTGCCACATCTTCTTTATCCATTCGTCCGATGATGGGCGCCCAGGTTCTTTCCATCTCCGGGCTATTGTAAATAGAGCTGCAATGAACATTTTGGTACATGACTCTTTTTGAATTTTGGTTTTCTCAGGGTATATGCCCAGTAGTGGGATTGCTGGGTCATATGGTAATTCTATTTGCAGTTTTTTAAGGAACCTCCATACTGTTCTCCATAGTGGCTGAACCAATTCACATTCCCACCAGCAGTGCAAGAGTGTCCCCTTTTCTCCACACCCTCTCCAGCATTTATTGTTTCTAGATTTTTTGATGATGGCCATTCTGACTGGTGTGAGATGATATCTCATTGTAGTTTTGATTTGCATTTCTCTAATGATTAATGATGTTGAGCATTCTTTCATGTGTTTGTTGGCATTCTTTATATCTTCTTTGGAGAAATGTCTGTTTAGGTCTTCTGCCCATTTTTGGATGGGGTTGTTTGTTTTTTTGTTATTGAGCTGCATGAGCTGCTTGTAAATTTTGGAGATTAATCCTTTGTCAGTTGCTTCATTTGCAAATGTTTTCTCCCATTCTGAGGGTTGTCTTTCGGTCTTGATTATGGTTTCCTTTGCTGTGCAAAAGCTTTGAAGTTTCATTAGGTCCCATTTGTTTATTTTTGTTTTTATTTCCATTACTCTAGGAGGTGGGTCAGAAAGGATCTTGCTGTGATTTATGTCATAGAGTGTTCTTCCTATGTTTTCCTCTAAGAGTTTGATAGTTTCTGGCCTTACATTTAGGTCTTTAATCCATTTTGAGCTTATTTTTGTGTATGGTGTTAGGGAGTGATCTAATCTCATACTTTTACATGTACCTGTCCAGTTTTCCCAGCACCATTTATTGAAGAGGCTGTCCTTTCTCCACTGTACATTCCTGCCTCCTTTATCAAAGATAAGGTGTCCATATGTGCGTGGGTGTATCTCTGGGCTTTCTGTCCTGTTCCACTGCTCTATCTTTCTGTTTTTGCTCCACACATCTTCTCCTCCACCAGATGTCACTACTCTGTTAACCAGGCTCTGAAACGCTTTGCCGAGGAGCATAAAGGAGTGCTTACTGCATGCCAGGCTCTGTGCTAAGTGCCTCAAATAACCTTTACAACAACCCTGTGAGGGGGTGGTGCTATTGGTCCCATTTTACAGACGCACAGACTGAGGCTCAGAAAGATTAAGTAACTGGCAATAGAGCTAATGAGTGTCAGAGATGGGATTTGAACCTAGGTCTGTCTGTGTTCTTGACAAATATGACACCTACCTCCCAGGACACGGCTGAAATTTGACCTCCCTCCAACAAGTGGCAAGTGCGCTGCTAAAACTGATTTCTTTGGCCGAACTCTTCAAGGCACACGCCTAGAAACATCACAGGCAAGGCCCTATGCACAGGCCAAGCTTGACACAGGCTTGTCATGACAGCAGGCTGTGGACCTACTGGACGCGTGCGGAGAGCCAGGCCCACTGACGGAATCCTCCCTCTGTATGTGATGGTCAACCACTAATCCGAGATGTCGGTACCAACTGATGCTCAGCTCAGAGCCCACACATTCTGGTGGAGCTGGGACCAGAGCGCATGGTCACGAGATGACCATTTTTGTTCAGTTCTCTATTCATTCTGGAAACCCCCAGCTCAGCCTGGCCAGGTCATACCAGACAGTGGCCAATTCTGGCATTGAAGTGGGGAAGAGAAAAACAAAAAAAAACATAACAGGAGCTACTGCCAAACCTTTGCTAGGAAGCTAAAAGTAGCCGTTGCTGTGATGGCCACAGATCATGAAACGCATATGCCAACATAATAGCCCTGTGTAAAACCTCCCCATGTCGGGTGTCCTCCAAGCCACTCACAATTAAGCTTAAGTGATGATGTATAGGACATCATTTTCCGGGTGGAGGACACTCCAATGCTTTGTGGCCTGAGTACGCAGCAAGTGTTGGGAGGGCGGGGCTGAACTGAAGAAGAGCCAGGGCTAGCATCTGGAGCCGTTGGCAGTCCCACTGCCGTTGCTGAGTGTCGGCTGGGGACCGCCAGGACCCACAGCACTGTTCTGGGCTTTGCGGGCGCAGAGGAATAAAGAGAAAGCATGGCATAGCATGGCAGAGGTTAACATCTTACTTAATCCCCACCACGATTCTATGAAATAGACACTCTAATAATCATACAGTGCTGGTGCATAGTGAGCCCTCAGTGAGATGTTATTTACACCCAGTTCTTCCTTGGAAGTATTTACGGTGAAATGTGCAAACAGATCAGATGAAGATTTAAGCGCCATAGCAATGCACAGTAATTCACCTGCATATAGATGTAGATGGTAATTGACGTGTGGGAGATGCTAGACCTTGAAAAGTGATGACAGGTGTGAACTGACCCAGGGAAGCTACTGGAGGGGGTCGTAATCCTTGTGTCGTGACTTAAAAGTTAAGCAGGCAGGAGTCTGAACACCTCGCTTGGATATGAAGCAGAGCTACATACAGCAGGTGAGATGCAGATGTGAATTAAATACAGATGTGCATAAAGTGGACAACTCTGATGGTTAGTGAAATGTCTGGGGATGCAGGCAGGAAGGGACCCCACAAATGGGCATAAATGGAATCGGATTGTGGAGTCGGACTGCGGAGAGTCTAGTCCACCTCACACACAGAGGCTCTAGGAGGCGGCCACGTGTCTCAGAGGCACTCAGATTTCCAAGGACACGACACCTGTTTTATTGCACTTTGCTTTACTGCACTTCACAGGCATTGCATTTTTTACACATTGAAGGTTTCTGGCAACCCTGCTTCAAGCAAGTCTATTGGCATCATTTTCCAACAGTATTTGCTCACTTTGTGTCTCTGTGTCACATTTTGGTAATTCTGGAAATATTTCAAACTTTTTTCCTTATTATATTTGTTATCATGTTCTGTGATCAGTGATCTTTGGTGTTACTATTGCAAAAAGATTGCAACTCACTGAAGATTTAGATGATGGTTGCATTTTTTTAGCTGTAAAGTAATTTTTAATTTAGGTATGTACATTGGTTTTACATACCAATGCTGTTGCACACTTAGACTACAGTATAGTGTCAACGTGACTTTTACATGCACTGGGAAAAAAGAATTCATGTGACTTGCTTTTTTGCGATATTGGCTTTATTGTAGTGGTCTGGAACTGAACCTGCAATATCTCTGAGGTGTCCCTCTACTGGAACTGAATATCTTGGATGCCGTTTATTTCATGTCCTTAAGAGGACAACCACGGTGGGCGGGAACAGACGTGTGCTGGCTCCAGCTCATCCTGGCTCCCAGAGCCTAGTGCATTCATCTCTTCCCAAATCTGCATTCCGTGACATCATGAAGGTAGCTTGAAGTCAGCCATGGTGGGAGTATTTACACCGTGGGAACTGGCAAATGCTACAGATCAGGGTTTTGTTTTGTTTTGTTTTGTCTCCCTGGAGAGAAGGTTGTTAAACATTTATCAGCATTACTGGGTGAGAAATTCATATCAAAAAAGTATAATGATATGATAAGGTCATAAAATCTCAGAGTGGAAATGGATTTTAGATCTCCTCTTACCCAATCTCAGATTTGGTGCTGGAATTCTTCTCCTGGAGGTTTCCCTGAGGGAAAGACAGACACCACTAGCAGACAGTGAGATGAGTTTTCGGCGTTACACAGACTATAACATGAGATGACATAGTGGAAAAGGTCGTCTTTTTTCAGTTCTCCTCTGTCCTTTTGTATTATGCAAAGGAGAAAGCCTCACTTTAGTGCTAGTTGTCTTTAACACTTGTCTCACCCTTGTAACTCTCCCTTTTAACCAGGAGAGGGCAGGGCCCCCAAACTCAGAGCCTTGCGCAGGCAACAGTGCAAGCTCGGATTGCATTACATTGTTTTGTTTCACTGTATTTGCTTTTATGGTTACCTTCTATTTGTGACAGGCAGTAATGGCTTTCCACCTATAGTGCTGGTATCAAGCTTCCTCTTTACTGTGTTTTTAAATGAG
This sequence comes from Phocoena phocoena, assembly GCF_963924675.1. NCBI lineage: Eukaryota > Metazoa > Chordata > Mammalia > Artiodactyla > Phocoenidae > Phocoena > Phocoena phocoena. Next base: position 80,409,532 of record NC_089231.1, read on the forward strand.
CCTATTTAAAGACAACTATTCAGTAATTAATAATACAGGTGGTGCAGAGAGATGGCAAATATCCCGAAGGTGGTTTGCAAATGACTGAAGTGTGAGGAACACAGATGTACCCTACATAAGGCAGACTTCACTTGCATACATCCCGTCACAGGGAGATCACCACTTCACAATGCATCTCTTTTGTTACTGTAATCAGTGCGATGCCCCATTCAAATAAAAAAGGCTTGTTTCATTTTCCTCCCCACCAGCACCCGTTAAAAATTCAGTGTATTTTCTATGGTGCTTTCCTACTGGACCAAACCCACCCTCCCCCTCCCCCGCCCAGTCCTCACGGTTTCCTGTTTCTACTCTTGCCCTGTCTTTGGCTCAAGGTTCCCATTAATTATCATGGACTTTTGAGCCTCTGTGGTGCGCTGAGCTGTAATGTTCCTGAAGGTCTAATCCTGCCCTTGGTGTGTCAACATTTCTCCTGTTGAAGCTATTCTGCTTATACGGGAAGAATTGAGGTTGTGGGTACCCAGCAAAAGCAGCAGGGGAATTTGTTTCTATGCATATGATCTCTGGAGTTACATTCTGTAGCTCCTTTGGAAGCCAGCTTCTCCGTGTGATGTCCTGACATTCAGGCCCGGTGGTAGCTGCTATGAGCCTCTGTCTGTCACGGCCTTGCTAGGTACCAGGCACCAAACCGAGAGCTTCTCGTGCCTCCTCTCACCTGCACCTCACAACAGCCCTACCCCATTCTACACACAGTTGGCTGCAGCTCAGAGAGGTCAGGTCACTCTCTCAAGGTCACCCAGCCAGTGAGCAACAGAGCCCAGACTCCTGAGCAGCTCTGTGAGTCCCCAAAGTTGGCGCTCTTAGCCCATGACAAGGATTTCTCATCTCAAACCCTCAGACCTGCAATGGGAGGTTGAGACAGGTAACAAGGGGGCATGTCCACGCTGTAACCAGAGAGCCTCTGAGAAGAGGTCTAGTTCGCTAAAGTCAGAAGAATGTGCAGCCAGTGAACACAGAGCAGGCTGGCTGTCTGCAGGCAGCTGGTACCTTCGCGTGATCTTCCATCCTTATCATTAGTGATCGACAGCGTGTGTGTGTGTGTGTGTGTGTGTGTGTGTGTATGAGAGAGAGAGACAGATAGACAGAGGGAGAGACCCTACGTGACCCTTATCTAGGCAAATTCACACCCCTCTTCCTCCCCAGCAAACATACAGTTTTCAGGTACTTGAGCCACAATTGTTTTTCTCTTGCCAATATTCAGTCATTAAAATAAAATTTAAAAAATCTGTGAATGAGCTCAGTAGCAGTCTGCAGTGTTTCACCACGAGGCAGAGATGTATCTTCCAGCTCTTTGTTCAACATTCACCCATTGAGCAGACATTGCCTGCTGCCCTACTGTGTGCCAGGCAGCACATCGGCCACCGCGGGTCCAAGGGAAGCCAGACGGCACCATCTCTGCCCTCTGTGTGCCTCCTATCAAGGGCTTACCACTGTGAAGGGTGTGACAGAGGGTGCAGAGTGCTGTGGTAGCACCTAACCGATGAGGGGAGGAGGGAAAAGTGTTCCCGGCAAGGGGAATAGAATCTGTGAAGGCCCTGAGGGCTGAGAAAGGAGGAGGGACTCCCAGAGGTCCAGGACGGCCCATACTGCGGGGCTGGCCCATAGCAGGTATTCAGTGAGGTATGAATGAATGAATGGGCGAGCAGAGAGGATGAGGGGGCCAGTGGGAGCTGAGGATGGAGAGGTGCACTCAGGCTAGCCATGAGGTCTCTGCTACAAAGAATTTTGGCCTTGATCTTGACAGCAAGGGGAGAGCTTGGAAGCTTTCTGAACAGCAGTGGTGTGGTCACATTTGCGCTTCTCTGGAAATACTGGGCCACTGAGCTGGGACTGGCTCACCACTTACCCTCCAACGCCAGTAGGAAGCTTTCCTTCTCCCCTGGGCCATGAGGCAGCTCAAAGTGTCCCAGCCCCTTGGGAACGGTCTCTCCTTCCCCATCAGCCATTCCTCCGAGAGAGTCGAGTTTTACGCCTGGAGGAGCTGCTTCGGGCCGGCCTGCTAGCCGTGAAGTCGCAGCTGAGCTTGTGCAGGCGTGGCTGAGGTGCGGACATTACTAGACGCAGCTGCTCGGTCCACAAACCAACTAACGAACTTACTACGTGCTTTAATTTCGGTTTCTGCAAAAGCAGAGCCTGAGACAAGGACTTGAGGGCAGGGAGAGTATTTGGAAGGTGATCCCAGGAAGCAGGAACTGGAGAGTGGGGAAGTGAGAGAAAGATGACAAACCAAACAGGGGCCCACTTTGAGGAACCCTCTGAGAAGGGCAAGCGCTCTGGGAAACCCGTGCAGAGCAGGAGGCCGGAGCCTTCATCCACTTGCCTCATCCTCCATCGGTAGGGGGTTGCCCCAGAGGTGTGGGCTGTACCTGCGTGTGGGCTCAGCAGACTCCTGGGATTCCGGAGCAAGACACGAAGTAGAAAAGAGGACAGGCACGTGCTGGAGGTGGGACACTGCCACTGCACATGGGACCTGTCCCCACCGCAGCAGCTGAAGTTGGAGGTGTGCCCAGAGGATATGGTGTGTTCCACTGAGTAACAACTACCAGGCATTTCCCGTGTGCCGGGTACGTTAACCCACGTTCAGACCTCCCTTGACTCATTCAGCCCACCCAGAGACACTGTGAGGGAAACCTTACCACCCCTATTCGCCAGATGAAGACACTGAGGCCTAGAGAAATTACGTAACTTACTGAAGGCCACAGATCTGGAAGTGGTTGCATGAATAGGTGTTTAAACCCAGATCTGCTTTCGCCAGCACAGCATCTCTTTCTAGAAGTTCTAGAGAAGTCTTTCTGGCTCCAGCCACATTCCTGTTTCCACATAACACATAACCCCACCCTCCAAGCCACAGATGATTGGACCAGAGGAAGACATCTGATACAAGCTGCACCAATCAGATTTGGTGGGAATTTGGACTTTGAACACAGATCCAGGCGACCACAGAGTGAGGACACGAGGAACTTTGGGGCTGGAAGCGCCATTTTGGCACAGCTCTTACTGGCTCTGTAAAAGGGGGCAGAAGGAGCCGGGCTGCAGAGAGGAAGAAGAAAGAAGCAGACGTGTAGAGAAATGGCACACGTGAGGGCCCACACCTTTTGAAGAGTCCAGGAGACAGAGCTAGTAGCCGATCTTTCTTGCTCGTTGGCTTCCGTTGTTTCCCCCACTGGAGTTGGAGGAATATGTTTCTGTTTCTGCCAATCACAGATTCCCCCAATAAAACACAGTCTAAAAAAGACAAGAGCCATCAAAATGGCATGTTCGTGGTATGGGTGAGTGCATTATGGGCAGATGAGAAGATGTGGAGTTTGCATGGGTTTCTCTGTTATATCTCTGGCCACTTTAAAGAGACAGAGCAAAGATGAGGGAGAGAAAGGGAGTCAAACACACAGGTACAGAATGAAACGTGCTTCACTGGGGCTCTGGCGTCTGATTCTTAAGAAAAGGACCACAGCTCGGGCCTCATCTCCCGTCAGTGCTTTACCACAAATAAAAGCAGCTGGGCAATGGGTTTCTGCATCCAGCAAATCCCACTTCACTTCTCGCCCCTCTCTTGGCTGCAATGTAAGACAGTTTGAGAAGAAATTAATACTCGGGGTCGGTGTCAGCCCTGCTGACAGCAGATGAAGGTCGAAAGACAAATTGCTCGTTACAGTTCAGGGGACCGGAGCTGGGGGAGGACAGCCGTGCCGTCCCCTGCCAGCTCCAGGCGGCTCCCACCAGCGACTACCACGGCCCGGGACTCGCCCCGGCTTCTGCCTGCCTGTGAGGTTTGGGGTGGGGGGCTGCAGGGGGGCTGGCTCTAGGCGAGCAGCCCATTCAGACCTCCTCGGGGCCCCTCATCAGCCATGTTTGTAGCATGTCACCGGCATGACACAACCCTTAAGCTCTAGAAAAACTGCTTGTCCTACGTCATGGCGGCGGCCCTCGGTGGCAGCAGAGCCAACAGGAAGGCAGAGGGACCTTGGGACAATGACAAATCAAACGTGGACAGAATCCCCACTGTCTCCCCTTGCCTCGCATTCTCTGTCACTCCCCTCTGAGTTTTTAATTGATGACACCGTGACTGCTTGACATCCGGGGTATCGTGTTTTGTGCGTTGAGTCCCACACGAGCCCCCTGACCCAAAAGGCGGCTGGGGGCTGATACCCAGACAGTGCTGCATTCACTTACCACGTCCCTTGGCGAGGGGCTGCATCTATTCAGAGAGAGGTGGCTTTTTCTAATTTGCACAAAGGTGCCTGCTGCTTGGCTGAATGAAGGTCCTGGCAACATTATATCTGAGATCTATTGGCTTATTCATCGTCCGTCTCCCCCGAGTAGAATATAATAAGCTCTGCGAGGGCAGGGACTGTGCTGGAAACATTCCACTTGCCTCTCTGCGTTGGCTGGCCACCCTCCTCTCCTCCCTGTTCCGCAGCCACCCGGGGAGGGTGATTCATGGCCTGCATCAATGAGCAGCCTCGCTTTTCTGGCATCTGGTTGGATTCAGCCAATAGGAGGCACCACTAAGAGGTCAAAGGGCAGGAGGAGGCACAGGTCAGAGTATTTGTTCTCCATCTCCTTTCTGTCCTGTCAACGTGGTGGGTTGTGAGTCTCTACCAAGGACCGCGGCTCCTGTCCCAAGTCTGTACAGCCACCCTCTTTGGGTTCTGGTCACTGCTCCCTTGCTTTGCCTCTTCACAGGCCTAAGAGTGGGAAAGGCTCCCTGCTGTTGTGGCCCCAGGGTGCTGTGCTATCCATGAAGGTTTCTTTGCCTCCTGCCCACGCCTCTGTAAATAGTCCCTTTATTCAGCATTCCTCAAATCCCCAATCTGAGTGCACCATTTCTTTCCTACTGGGAGCCCCATTAGGTTATGGGAACTTTGCTTGGTTCATTATTAGGTCCCCAGCACCGAGAGTGCCCAGCACGGCGCAACCACCAGTATCTATTGAATGAATGAATCCTGGTCCCCAAAGTGGGGACAGCGTCTTGGTTTCTCGTTGCTTGTCAAAGGCTCACTGCTATCTTCTTTACTCAGTTACAGCGCAGCTGTTGGAAATTGGTCACCAGGACTCTCCCTCCCACCTCAATCTTCCATGTTCAGCAGATCCTAAATCTCCCCCGTTCTCAACCGTGTATTTCAGACGACGATTAGACCCTGTCTGAAAAGTTTGGCTTTTCTCTCTCGCCAAGGGGGAGCAGGGGCAGGGCGGGGAATGTAAGTGATACACTTAGAGAAGCATCCATTTTGATTTCCAGAAAGTCAAATGTTTCCTCCGCCGTTCTTTTTTTTTTTACACCTGCTTGCTGGACCTCATCTCCTAAATTAGCTCCAGCGGGTGTTCCTTCCCCGGGAAAATCCCAGTCTGGAAAAGCGTGGGGCAATCACAGGGGCAACAGAGCCAGTTAGTCTGGGGAGACTTTGTGCAATGGCAGTGAAGACACGAACCCTCCAGAGCAGCCATTCGAGGGCTGTTGGGCACAGTGACCAAGTGGCAGCATTCCAGCCCTGGAGACCCTGCGGGATTCTCCCTCCAGGATTTTGCAGAAATGACACAGAGAAAACAGTGACTTCATGGCGGCCTGACAGGGACCTTGAGACGAATGCTACCCACCCGAGAAATCAGAGGCAAACAAACGTAGGAGACAAGGGAAGGCAGTTATGACACAGCCGGTGCCTGCAGCTCTCCTGACCATCTGAGCATCACAGGAAGCCTCTCCCCTCCGAAAAGTCGAATTCATATGGTGCTAAGTAGTTGGGGGAGAAGAGTTGGTGCAGGGAGACACAGGGTGGATCTTTCTATGGAGAATTCTCTAGAATCACATAGACAGCACCCCATCCACCTTCCCTTTCTCTCCCTCTCCCCTCCTCTTTCTCTCTCTCTCTCTCTCACACACACACACACACACACACACACACACTAATTCAAATGGTGCAGCCCTTCCACCTCCCAAACCCAGTTCCCACAAAGCTTTGTTTACACAGGCTAGGAAAAGTGACATTGCCCACTGGACAAGTAGCTTTTGATTAGAAACACTGAACTCTGCCCAAGTAATTGTGCTACACACAAGAAAAACATTTGAGGGCCTGAGGAGAAGTTTCTCTTTGTTCCCAGGAAGCCTGAAATCATGGTTTAAAAAAGAAAAAAGACCTCTGGCTTGCACGGTCTGAACAAAACTTACATCCATACTGCCACTTGCTACATTTTTCTATAATGAGCATGTGGGATGTTTTCTGCACATTATTTTTAATGGCAAAGGTCGTAAATAAAATTCACTCGTGTTGCCAAAAATCCATAAAAATGTAGAAATCTCCTTTGAGTATCACTTCCTGTCTGTCTCCAGCCTCTGGAGACGAATCCTTTTATGTATATGATGTGGCTTCCCCATCCCCTTTCTTTGTAGGTATGATTGTGTATGTATGAATCTTTACACAGATTTTATTTTGAGGATTATTTTGTTTGTCATAAATGGAGTTCTCCCATAGGTATTATTTCAGGACTTTCTAAAACTTAAGAATGTATCCTGGAGATCTTTGCATGGCGGACCCAGTGCATAAAAACTCACCTTATTGTTTCTGTTGGCTGCCTGGAATTCAGTAGTGTTATCGACCCATAGTTTCTATTTCTAGGTCCCTGCTGATGCACACTGCTAACGTCTCATTGTTACACACGTTGCTACAATAAAATGCTGGTCTGTTGCCTATCTGGACATATGAGCCACTCTTTCTATAGGGAAGAAGCAATTATATCAATTAAGATACTTTGGGCTTCAAAGAAAAGAAGACTGAAGTGGCTAAGCAACAAGGGCTTTATTTTCCCATGTTAACAAGAAGTCTAACGTAGGTCAAGTTCCAGAGATGGTTAATTCAGGGGCTCCATGCCATCATCATGGACCCAGGTGCTTGCTTTCCACGTTGACGCTCTGCCACCCTCAGTGAGTTGGGAATGCCTCCCCCATGGCCACAGGATGGCTGGAGATGTCCTAGGTGACACATGCAGGCATATCTTTAGCTTCCTCTGGTCCCATGAGCCAGAACTGGGCTGCAAAGCTAACACATACACCAGTCACTGGTGAGGGGAATGGAGCCGCCGTGATTGGCCCGGACCATCATGATTTCTCCTCTGGGTCTCGAAAGAAGAAGGGAGAGAAAATGGATTTCATTCACCAAAGTACTCTCCAGAAAATACGTACCAGTTTGCAGCCTGCCAGCAGTACCTGAGTACCATTTCTCCACGTATCCATCTACTCTGAATATGATGTTTAAACTTTTGCCAATGTGATGGGCAAAGAGAGCATCTCATTGTGGTTTTCTTGCATTTACCTGATTCCTAATTGACGATCGATCATCTGTATACTTATTATTTGTCTGTATACTTATTATCCATTTGTATTTTCTGAGGATTACCTTTTTGTATCATTTATTTTCTATTGTATAGTTTGCTGTGTTTTTCTTGATTTGTAGCCCTTCGATATGTATATCCTGGACACACACAATCAAGCAATTTTAAAAGGTTGTTAAGAATTCCAGATTAGTCAAGATGAAGATGGATCCGAGTCTGAGGACTAGATGAAGCGATCCCTTTCAGGGCTTTGCTTGCTAATAAAACAAATGAAGTATACAAGAGAAACATCTTGAAATGGACCTTTAGTTTATCAGTGAATAAAAAACATTACTCTGTAAAGCATTCATCTCTTTGATTTAAGTGTATGCTGTTTATATGGTGCTGGCTTTCCCTTAATACTTTTTAAAAAATATTCTTGTTGGAGTGTGGTTGATTTGCAATGTTGTGTTAGTTTCAGGTATACAGCAAAGTGAATCAGTTACATACATGCACTCCTTTTTTTTTAAGATTCTTTTCCTATATAGGCAATTACAGAGTATTGAGTAGAGTTCCCTGTGCTATCCGGCGGGTTCTTATTAGTGATCTGTTTTATGTATAGTAGTATGTACATGTCAGTCCCAATCTCCCAGTTTATCCCCTCCGCCCTTATCCCCTGGTAACCATAAGTTTGTTTTCTATATCTGTTACTCTACTTCTGTTTTGTAAATAAGTTCATTTGTACTGCCCTGTTGTTGTTTTTTTTTTTAATACTTTCTGTAAGCAGTATTTAAATAGCCTATAGCTAGTGGAATTTCTTCCAGGATTTCTGAAGTGTACTGCCTTTACAAATGTCCTTGAGTTAAAGTATATATATATATAGTGAAAAAATGAAGCACAATTTTGGGTATAACTTTATATAATAAAATATTTAAGTTCTCTTGACAGTCTCAAAAAAAAAAAAAAAAAAAAGAATGAAGAACACTTAGATCACCTGTCTCTGTTCTTGGATTCTCAAGGGTTTCTGTAACAGTTCACAAACAAAGGAAGAAATTCCATTTCAAGGAAAAGGTTATGAAGACATGCTTTCCAAACTCTGTGCTTCAGAACAAAAGTGGCTTGACAGATGTTAAAACACGATTTGGAAACACCACATGAAAAGTCCACCTTTCAGAGTCTCATGGCTCACAAATAGTATAGGGACCAGCTCTGGTTTTTTTTAGTTCATTCATCAATTTATCATTATTATTTTTGGCTGCATTGGGTCTTCGTTGCTGTGCGCAGGCTTCTCACTTCAGTAGCTTCTTTTGTTGCAGAGCACGGGCTCTAGGCGTACGGTCTTCAGTAGTTGTGGCACGCAGGCTCAGTAGTTGTGGCATATGCGCTTAGTTGCTCCACGGCATGTGGGATCTTCCCGGACCAGGGCTCAAACCCGTGTCCCCTGCATTGGCAGGTGGATTCTTAACCATTGCGCCACCAGGGAAGTCCTTCCAGCTCTGTTTTGGCCATGACCTCTTCCAAGCTGTGTGACCTCAGGCCCATCATCTTACCTCTCTGAGCCTTGTTTTACTCATTGTCAGAAGTCCTCACATGGCTGGGTGGGGGGGCGGGCTGTATGCCCTTGGCTCTTCCCAGGCTCACACACATCCATGACTTCCTACAGCAGCATCTCTGGCTCTCCGCCTGGGGTCTGGGGCAGTCCAGAAAGGGCAGGAAGGTGATACGCTCCAGAGCAGCCCCCCGCTAATGGCAGACAAATGTCCGTGGATACGTACCTGGTTGCACTGCCTTCAGAAATGACAACTCTGAGGCACGTTCTGTACCAGGAGTTGACAAACAACATCTCTGTAGCCAAATCCAGCCCATCACCTTCTATTATAAATACAGTTTTATTGGAAAACAGTGACACCCATTTGTTTACATGCGGTACATATTGCCTGTGACTACTTTGATACTTCAAGGGATAGAGTTGTGCAGTAGACTACATACCCTGCAAAACCTCAAATAGTTATTGTGTGGTCCTTTCCAGACAAGTTTGCTGAGCCCTGCTCTGTCCTATCCCCCAATGGTCCCAGTGGGATGAGCCCCAGTTGCCCACGGTGGTAACCTGCTTTCCCATTAGCACACCTTCCTCTTCTTGTCTCACCTGCTCACTGTGCTTTCTGGGGTCACCTCCCAAATATGCGACTTGTGCTCATAAAGCTGCAATGTCCTAGGCAGAGTTGGAAAAGAAGTAGATATATAGAATGGGAAAAGGAAGGGCATTGCAGACAAGAGTGGGTCTGAGGTCCAGGGCCAGCGCATCTCATGGGGTGGGGTCCCCCACCTCTCATCATTTCCACAAATCACACACGCACACACATACCCCACAGGCACGCACGCACATACCCCACAGGCATGCACACACATACAGCGAACTTGCCATTTGTTTGGGGTAGTGGTTTTGCTCCCATTCCTGTTGGGGGTTGGGGACTTGTAAACTAAATGGAAAATGCAAATGAGAAGACAAGGATACTTTTCTCGCCTCTGCACTAAGGAGAACACCCTGATCCCTGTCTAGTAAGTGGCCACATGAAAGAGTAGATTCTCCATAGGGAAATACCTCTGTTTAGTCTGTAACTACACTTACTTTTTATATATAAAATAAACAGGTCATGAAACACCTCTCCTAGATGGGGAGGGGACTCCTGATGTCTCACTGTTACACGCAGTGGCACAGTCATGCCAGTCTCAATTCAGGGGACAAGGCTATAGTGTGTTAAACACGCCCAGCATCCTCCCACCTGCAAACACTTGCACAAGCTGCTCCTGCTACTAGAACACCCCCTTAATAAATGTACTTTTATCATTATTTGGGTCTTAGTTTAGATATCACCTCCCCAAAGGAACTTTCCCTAATTCTCCCTCCAAATGCCCCTCTGTAACACTGTTTGCTGTGCTTACTAGACTTTTCCATTGTGGTACTTACCACAGTAACTAAATCAGTGTTTGTTTAATATCTTTCTCTTCCAACAGACTATAAGCTTCATGGGTACATAAGCTTCTTTTGAGCATATACCCAGAAGTGGAATTGCAGGATCACGTGGTAATTCTGGCTTTAATGTTTTTAGGGAACCATCATGTGTTCCACAGCAGCTGTACCATTGTACATTCTGTTGAGGTGCTTTCAGGATTTATAGAAGACATTCTGAGCTGTAGACCTGAGGTCTTGGATAGTAACCATCAAATTGTTGGAATACCAGACAACAGTTCAGTGCTTTAGGCTTGGATGTAAGTGTTAGAACTTGGAATCTAGTCTCAGACTGATCTGGATTGGAATATCAACTCCCAAACTTCATAGCTGTGTGACTTTGGGCAAGTTACTTAACCATTCTGAGCCTTGGTTTCTGCCTCTGTACAATGACAACAATAAGAATCCCTACCTGAAAGGCTGTTGTGCATGTCCTGTTGAGCAGCGTGTGTAAAGTGCATGGTACAGGGTCTGGCACGTAGCAAGGGTCAGTGAATGAGAGCTGTCGTCATTGCTATTATTGTCACTGTGGTTGATACCCGTGGAGAAAGCTAAGAGAATTTTGACGTGTAGGTTGAAGGGGCTTTTATGCATTAGGATAAGTGAAGGTCTGGTGTATTTTTCTCCCTTCTGAACCCTGGGAAATTGCTCAACCTGGTGTTGCCACCCTAGAAGCCTTCGACAGTGGGGTCCTGCAGCAGCGTGCCAGTGGGTAGCTCAAAACCTGTGTGGTCTGCTGCTTCACTCCACTGCAGGCCACAGTATTGTAAAGGGCAGAGGCCAAAACTCACGACAGTGCTCTGAAAATACTCAGAGGTCTGTGATTTCGAGATCAGCTAACCCAAGCCCTCTTGGTCATACACAACGCACACACGTTCAGAGAAACTTGATCAAAAGTGGGGAATCTATGCTAAGAACAAGGGATGTTCTGTAGTTCAGTGGCAGAAGGTGCAGTGGGGCCTCCTAAGAGTGGTCCCAGGACCTGAGACCTGAGGGTGTCCTCCCAACCCTTTGTCTCTCCCCATATCCACTCTCTGCAGACCACTATACATGAGGAAGGTAGCTGCTTCCAGAGACCCTGCTTCTCTGAGAACTACCTTCTGCTGGACTGTAGCCAGCTTTGAACTGTGTGACACGGTTCCACCCTCTTCATCCAGCTATGAGCAGAGGTGGACACATGACTCAAGCTGGGCCAATCAGATTCTTTCTTGGGAGTTGGGAATTGAGGCTGGTTAGTCTCGGCAGGTTTTCTCAAAATGGTGATGATAGTGATGAGACTTACCTTATAGGATGGTGGTGGAACTGGATTGGGGAATCCATGCCAAGTAATTAGCCCAACACAGGACACGTAGCAAGCACTCAGTAAAGTATGACTGGTATTATCATTGTTATCCCTAACACCAAGCTCCCTAGCACACAGCCTGGGACATAATGGTGCTCAGTAAATATTTATTGGATGAATGGGTGAATCAGTCAATCAACCAATCAACAAGAGAATGCCACAGGCCACAGTCACCCATGCTCTTTGATGATGCTGGAGTACAACAATACATGGTCCCCATGTTTGTGCAAAATTTCTGTCTTCCAAACACTGGACTTTGTCTCCTAAAGGAAACCGAGTTGAACATCCCACAACCCCAGACCTCATGGTGGGAGGTGCAGGTGCTGCGTAAGAGTTTTGAGGGTTGCCAGGTGCCGATGACACATTTTACGGGTCGTTAAACCTCTAGTTAGACAAACTCAGTCACGTGTATTCGTTAAAATGAGATTTGGGCCATTTCGAAGATTAGGCTTATAGTTCGGGGAATATGGTTTATGTTTCCTTTGACAAGGAGGAGGGGGAAATGCATTCCACAATAGTGTTGAAGATTCCACAGCGCACTTCTCATTTTATAGTTCCTGCAGTCGTTCTTTCTCTTGCAAGTGATTTCTTGCTCTGCTTCCCCTACTCCCAAATAGTGTTTAATTTGTCTGAGTCTCCACCTATACCACGGGCTCAAAAATGTACATCCTAGAGATTTGTACCCGCATTAAACTGGGAGAATGTTTATATTTTTAAAACGTAGCTACAGTAAACGACTTTTGAAATGTATCTTGAACAAACGCAGACAAACATGATAAATCAGCTTACCCTCAGAGAACAAGTTACAAGAAAAGTTTTGCAAATGGAATTTTCTCCTGGTGGTTTAGGAAAGAGCCTTCGAAGTGGTACCTGTGTCCCCACCTGGGCAGGTTTCACGAGGAAAGAAACATCAGTCAGGTAGCTTCCCTTCCGAGTGGCATTTTCAGCGAAGGGATCCGGCAAGGAAATAAGGACTCATTTAATGAAAGTCCCCTCAGAGCTGTGGACAGGGTGACGGAAGGGCAGATGGCCTTTTCTGGTCCAGCCGGGTTACAATGAAGCCGTCAGACATTAACAAGGAAGACAGTGTTGGCACACCTTCTTTGGTCTCGAAAAACAGTGTTTAACAGCCCTAAGCATCTTGAGTTTAAACATTTTTGAGCACCCAAGATCCTGGAACGATGACAGGCCCTTAATAGGCCCCCAGAAAACATTTGTTAAATCAATAATATTCCTGCTAGACACACAAAAAAAGAATGACAGATAACAATTCACCAACTGCTTGCTACATACCAGGCACTCCATGTACACTGTCTCGTGGTCACAACCACATTGCAAGGACTTGTCCAAGGTCACTCCACCAGGCAGTAGAAGATTGAGGATTTGAAGCCTATGTATGTCTGATGCTGAAGTCCGCACTCGCGCTGCTTGTCCCCTCCAGCTTCTTAAGGGTCCCCTTTGGCTTCTTAAGTGCAATTCCTCTAGTTCTCTCTGCCTGTCATGAAGCAGGAGATAATTCATGGCGAGAGGGGTCTACGTGCTTAGCATCCCCCCACCACGTGGTGGTCCACGCAAGGACGATACTCCTTGCTGCCTGCTAAGCCAGAGGCGCTCTCCAACTTCTTCCAGGCATCCCCCCACCAAAAGCAAAGTTGCACTTTCCGATAGCTCCCAGAGTGGGAAGGCTTCTGGCTCTACACAAAACCGTACTTCTCATGGGTGACCAAGTCATGGCATGTGTGGCAACATGGGCAACTGGCCTCCCCAAGACTGATTAGGAAAAGTTGTTATCTTGACCTTTTTTTTTTTTTGCGGTACACGGGCCTCTCACTGTTGTGGCCTCTCTCGTTGCGGAGCACAGGCTCCGGACACGCAGGCTCAGCGGCCATGGCTCACGGGCCCAGCCGCTCCGCAGCATGTGGGATCTTCCGGGACCGGGGCATGAACCCGTGTCCCCTGCATCGGCAGGCGGACTCTCAACCACTGCGCCACCAGGGAAGCCTATCTTGACCTTTCATGTCCTGGTCATCTTTGCATATGTTCTGTGACCTCCCAGTTGTTGCATCTCCTGTTAAATAATATCAGCTCTCTCCGTCTTTATTATCCATTCCAAAGAGTCATTTAGTCAACCAACAAATATTTATCAGTCCCTAACAAAGATAAGGCTCTCTGGTCTCAGGAGCTCATGACTAGTGTAATGGTGGATACATCAGACAAATAGCTTTAGTGCATGAACTCAGTGTTCCAAGGAGAGAGGCTTGTCCAGTGTGCTATGGGAATAAAGAGAAACACAACTAACTTGTCTAGTGAAAGGAGAATTGAAGAAGGGGGTGCTTGGGAAGCCTTCACAGCGGTGGCGACATTTCTGTTGGGTCTGGAAGGGTGAGCAGGAGTTTTCCAAGTGGGAGAGGAGAGAAAGGGCATCTCCTGTAGGAGACATGACCTGTTCCCAGGAGCACGCATGCTTCAAAGGTGTTTAGACTGGAGGACAGGGTGTGTGTACCAGCAGATGCAGCCGTGAAGGGCTCTCGAGAATAACCACGAAGAATTGGGACTTTGCTTTGAGGCCCCTGAAGAGAGTGGTAGAGACGTTTGTTTTATGGAAAGATGGCGCATCAGTTTCCTAGGGCTGCTGTAATAAATTACCACAAACTGGGCGGCTTAAAACAACAGAAATTTGTTCTCTCACAGCTCAGGAGTTCAGAAGCTCAGAGTCTAGGTGTGGTCAGGCTTGGTTCCTTCTGGAGGCTCACTCCTAGCTCCTTCCTCCTCAGCCCTGGTGGTTGCTGGCAGTCCTCTGCGATGCTTCCTTGGGGCAGCATCCCTCCACCCCCTGCCTCCATTTGCACGTGGCCGCCTCCTCTGCTGCCCTCCCCTCTTCCCATAAGGACCCCAGTCACTGGGTTTAGGGCCCGCGCTCATCCAGTATGACTTTATCTCAATTACATTGCAAAGACCTTCTTTCTGAAGAAGGTCCCATTCCGAAGTTCCACGTGGGCATACATTTTGGAGAGAGGACGCTGTTAAACCCACTGTAGATCATAAAGAGGCAAGAATGTCAGTGGGAACCCGCAGGACTAGCCAGGAAGCCAGTCCCACAGAGGGAGAATGGGGCCTGGAGGTGGCAGCAGCAGAAGGACCCACCGCCACCCTGGGGACTTGTTCACATGCACCTGTGACCAAGCGGGGGAAGGGAGACATAATGACACAGTGAGCCCTGCCGGAAGGGACCTTAAAGACCAAATCATCCACTTTTCCTCTGTTTACTGAGGGCCGTGGTCACGGATGCCATCACATGGTGGAACCAGCATTTTATAACCAGGCAGTGTGTCTCAAGGATCCCTTTCTATTCTTAAGACTGTTTTAATGCACACTCGCTCTTCCTAGTAAGGTGTCGTTTAGACAGGGCCTCCAGGAGCCAAGGAGCTTGTTGGCAGGGCCCATAATTGTCTTAATAACCAGCATTTATTAAGCACACACGAAATGCCAGGTGCTATGTGTGGTGCCTTGAATTCATTAGCTGTGATTCCCACAATGTCCCTAAAAAGAAGAGCCGTATTTTGGATGTCCTCATTTTACAGGTGAGGAAATCGGTGCTCAGTGAGGTTATAACTTGCCCAGGGTCACACTGTGGTGAACTGGAATGCAGGGCCCTGTGATGCCAAAGGCAGTTTCTAAACTAATAATAATATTTTTTAAATGCCTCCATTAAAAATATATATATATATAAGATTAGTGGAGTGGGGTATGGAAATTTCATCAATTCAAGTAGCCCCAATTTATTCTGCTTCCAGAGAAAGTCTCCATGTCCCTAGCTTGGGGTAAAATCCAGCTCTGGAAGCCTGGATGACAAACTGGGGTCATCCCCCGAGTCTGTGGGGAGGCTTAAAGGAGACGTACACAGGACCCAGAAGGGCATCCTTCTGTCAGGTGAGGGGCCAGGGCTCCAACTTAATTAATGCCTTTCTCCCTGCCAACATTTCTTTTGCCCTCCCATCTGTTCGAAAGAAGGCTTTTCCTCTCTGGGGATTAAGGGATCCAGCTTATTCAGAATAAAGTTCCTTCAAAGGAGTGGCCAATTTCTTTTTTTCCTTTGAGCCTGACATGCAGAACCAGCTGTTGAATCAGGAAACTCTGCCAATAGAGCCTGTCGTGCCCAGATCTCATCTGGTGTCTGCTTGGGTGTGTGTGTGTGTGTGTTTATTTTTTTTCCTTTAAAAAAAAATTCTTGTAGGGTTTTTTCCATTTAATTATTATTATTCTTCAAAGGGAATCTGGAACTGGCACATCCAAAGATCAAAGCCTCAAGAGGGGCTATGTCCCTCCCTAAAGTCCCAAACAAGACTCTAAAGACACAGGACCAAGGACAGGGTGGAAGTTGATGCCATCAGCCTGACCGACCTTACCCCTCCCTTTTCCTGTGGCTTCCTGTGCTCAGATGCCTTTACCCAGCCTGGCTGCCTCTGGGCATCCTGATCAGCCAACTGATCCCCCTCGTGTGGCCGGAGTAGGGGGTAACCTAGGGGTGTAATCTGATGATGGAGCAGCTTGGTGCCGCCGTAAAACATTCCCCAACACACTAAACCTGGTACATACCTGAAATTATACCCCTTACCAAGCATCCCATTGGGTTTAGCATTGCCTACTCCCTGGCCTCAATTTTCAGGGGGAAAATGCTACTGGGTTCAATCATACCTTAAGCCACCCCCACTTTAGTATAAATTAGTCTACCGTTGGTTTCCATAGAAACCATAGAGCCTCAGGAGAATGCTTGGCACCTTGAGGGGCGGTGGGGAGGGGAGGAATAATTAAAGGGAAGAGTAAATATTTACACGTCACTAGAGAAAGAAAGAAAAGAAGGAAAGCAAAAGTTATTAGGTACCTACTGTGTGCCAGTCCTTTCCATATCTATTATTTATATTTTCAAGACAACCCTAAGGTTGGCATTATCGTCCACATTTTGTAGTTGACTCACCAACGACCATCCCAGCTGAGTTGTCTAACCCAGTGGTTCTCAGACTTGGGTGTAGGAATCCCCAAGACAGCCTGATGGGGATTCCCAGGCCCCACCCCCCAGCAGTCCTGATTCACTTGGTCTTGTCTGTGGCCCATGAATTTGCAAGTGTAATAAGCTCCCAAGTGATGCCGGTGGTGTTGGTCCGTGGACCGCAGTTTGAGCAGCACAGGTCTAGTCATGGTAATCTTATTCACCTAGGCAGTGATCCGTCCAAATGATGGGCCAGCCTAAAGCCCATCTGGGCCAATAAGACGTGAATGGTAGATTTGCCAGGGGCTCCTGGGAAAGAAGTCTTGACCCTGACGTCTACCAGCAGTCATTTTACAAACACAAGAGGACGATGTCTAAGGATGAAGCTGATTCTATAGACAGTTGACTCTGTGGGAAGCTCGGTGACATTACGGAACTTCTAAGCCAACCCTGGATTCTCCCCTGGAGTCCCTCTTCCATGAAGTAATAAATTTCCTTATTGTTTAAGCAAGGGTGGATGGAGTTTCCTGTTACTTTTCAGCTCAAAGCATCCTAACAGGTATTACTGTCATTTTCACATGAAGAGAGGTTCAGTCCAAGCCCAAGGTCACTCAGCTGGTGACCCAGGTCTGTATGATGCCAATTTGTTACGCTTTCTCAGTGGCTTTCTCTCCAATGTCTGATGTGACTCCGCATCTAGTGTGGCCCAAGTATTTGGGGCCAGATGTACCTAACCCCCACCATCAAGAGGTTAAGGATTCCATCCATCTATCTGTCCATCCAGCCTTCCAGCCATCCATCCAGTCATCCTTCCCTTCACCTAGCGATTATCCTGTGCTGGGTGCACATCAGCCTCTGTGCTCAATGCTTGTGATCCCAAATGGCAAGTTTCGGTCTTAGCCCCAAAGGAACTCCAATCTACAGGAAGAGACAGCCCCACGATGTCCACATCCCTTCTACATTCCCAAGACTTCGGCATAGCAGCCAGTCCACCCAGTCCTACTGAGCTTCCAAGCTGTTGGCAGATAATAAAAACCTAGTCTTCTTTTATTTAACTCAGGTTTATACACTTTGGAAAGTTGGAATTTTTTTTTAACATCAGTAAAGCAATTCAAGATCTTCAGTAATGGGGATTATATAAATATCCAACCGTCACATTTCTGTGTTTATAGAGCATCAAAGAGCACAACACATTATACAACTCCTAATTAATCCCTGTAATGCTCTGGTGTCATGAGCAAAGGGTGGATAATAACCCTATTTTACAGATGGGACCAACGGCCCCTATAACTCAGCGACTTGCCCATGGTCCTGTGGCAGATCACCTGCATTTTACACCTTCATTAATAGCACAGCTTATTATCCATAATTATAATAATTACATTAACAACTAGCATTTATCGAGAAGACCCCGTAAACCCAGCCCTGTCCTGAGAATCTGACACACATTAGCGTGGTGAATCTCCATCACTGCCCTACGAAGTAGGCTCCGTGCATGAGGAAACCAAAGCTCAAAGAGGTATCATATTTGCCAAAGACCCTGGGTGGCATGTTGGGAAGTGAGGACCTACTGTGTATTCTTGTCCTGAGTCTTCTACTTTGCTGTGTGACCTTCAGAAAATTCTCAGCCTCTCTGTGTCTTGGGTTGCTCATCTGTTAGTGGAGCAGGGAGAGTACAGACTTTGGAACTAAACTGCATATTGGAGCTGAACCCCACCTCTGTCCCTTGCTTGTCATGCAACTCTGGAAGTGTATTGATACTTGACCTCTCTGCAACTCCATTTTCTAATCTGTATAATGGAGATAACAGTCCTATCCCACAGGATGTGTTGCAAGGGTGAAATGGGTTAATGCATGTAAACGTTTACAGCAGTGCTTGGCACTAAGTACGCACTCAATAAGTGCCGGCCGTTTTTAGTTTATCTGTCATCTGCTGGAAAGATTGTGTTGGGTGATCTCTCAACTCTGATGATCTCTGATGATTCTGAAATTAACGACCTCCCATGGGTTGTTTAGCCACAGGGTAATAGTATATATAACTCTCCTGGGGTGTCTGGGGTCGTCTAGTGTGCTAACAAACATCATGGTCAACACCCTTTTCATTGCAAATGATCGGAAAACCCAAGTCAAAGTGGCCTAAGCAAAAGAGGAAATTGCCTCAGGTAAACCAAAGTCCACAGGTAAATCTAGCTTCAGCTTATTATACCTGCCTCCCCTTCCTCACTGCTCTGCACCCCCTGCCCTACCTGTATGCTCCCCTTGGACTGAGCCATCTTCAGTATCAAGTTCTTAGTCACCTACAGGTCTTGGCGTGTGCTGTTACTTCTGCCTGGAACACCTTCCTCCTTCCTCTTCTTCTAGAGCCTCCTAGCCTTCCAGACTCTGCTTGGCCTAAGAAGTCACTTCCATCCTTGATGAATCCGATGTGCCCACAGCCGACATAGCATGGCATTGTGATTTGCTTAATTGCCTGCCTGTCCCCATGAGACTCCAAAAGGGTGTGTCTGTCCTAGCCCTGGGCTGGCACCCTAAGGGGGGCTCAGTAAGCCTTTTTTGAATGAAAGAATATCCAGTATGTCCTGCACAGTGGGGATGACTCATTGATAAGTCCAAGGGGCAGGAGAGCCAGGAGCAAAGCACAGAGTGTGAGAGGGGAGTAGGGAACCCTAGACAACCGTCAGGAAACCCAAACCCAAACATTGGTGGGGACAGGTAGGTCTGCGTGAGGTTAGGCGAATGGGCACCCTTGAATCTCAGCTCTAGCTAGGATCTGACCCCAGCCCAACTACCATGTCCCAGAAAAATCTAGAAGTTGTGCCCAGCAGGACCCCTTTGGAACAAGGCTCCTCACCACCTCTCCCCCAAAGGCACATCCAAGATGGTTGTTAAAAAAATCTTAGCACTTCCTGTGTAGAACCTTGTGTTGTGAAAACAAAAATAATCTCTCACCCACCTCTGTGGTGTTTGGTTCACCTCCCTCTGATTTGCACAGGGAACGAACGGGCCCCTCCCCTGTTTAGCCCCAGGAAAGCATGAAAATGAACATTTGGCACCATCAAGGGCATCCGTGCTTTCGCCTTTTTGGAGAAGCCCTCTCTGTTCAGACTTTTCACATTTGAAAATATGCAGGTTCAGCTCATAATTTTCTCCACCCCAGGCTGCCAGCCACACTCTTCTCCCTTCTCGGCTCATGCCCACCCCCCAGCCCTGTTTGCTAACTCTGAGAAGGAAGGTGTTTTGCTTTTTCCAACAAGTCTGAACCCCAATTAGTTTCTCAGTAACTTGATACCCATTGGTGGTGATCGTGGTATCTCATCTAGCGTTGTTATTGATTTGGTCAGAAGGAATTAAGGAGATAATTCTTACTCAATTACATTTCCCTGAATTTCCTGAGGTTGCTAACTCTGCTCCCCGGTTGTATTTTCTTTTCCAAATTAATTTTGTCTTGACTCTGAAATGAGAGTGGACATGACGGGCTTGTTGTGTTGATTGTCATGGAAACAAAGTAGGGCTCTGTATTTTCATTCCAAGTAGGGCTCTCAGATTCTTTTAAGTTTTTTTTAAAAAGTTAATGTGAAACATACACAAGTTAAAAAGAAAAAACAGCACGGAAAGCCTCTTACCAAAGAGGAGCCCATCTTCCTTGCCCACACCTCACTCTTTTTTTTTTTTTAACATCTTTATTGGGGTATAATTGCTTTACAATGGTGTGTTGGTTTCTGCTTTATAACAAAGGGAATCAGTTATACATATACATATGTTCCCATATCTCTTCCCTCTTGCGTCTCCCTCCCTCCCACCCTCCCTATCCCACCCCTCCAGGCGGTCACAAAGCACTGAGCTGATATCCCTGTGCTATGTGGCTGCTTCTCACTAGCTATCTACCTTACGTTTGGTAGTGTATATATGTCCATGCCTCTCTCTCGCTTTGTCACAGCTCACCCTTCCCCCTCCCCATATCCTCAAGTCCGTTCTCCAGTAGGTCTGTGTCTTTATTCCTGTCTTACCCCTAGGTTCTTCATGACATTTTTTTCCTTAAATTCCATGCCATTCCCCAGTGAGCCATGTCTAACACTTTTCGTATTGTTGCTGTTTCCCGTGATCCGTGTCTCCAAATTATTTAAGTTTTACTTCTGTTTCTCAGTTGATATGTTTAAGGCTTTGATGGCTTTCTGCTATGAAAGATGAGGGTTTGGCTTCCTTGTATCCCCATGTACTGCCCACTCCCGAATCCCGTTCCCCGCGCCGAGACAGCACTACCTTTAGTTCCGGTACTGGGTAATTTTGTAACCTTTAAAAATATGTCATTAGGGCAGTGAAACTATTCCGCATGATGCTACTGTGATGGATACACGGCTTTAGACATTTGTCCAAACCCATAGAATATACAGCAGCAAGAGCGAATCCTAATGTAAAGATGGGCTTTGGGTGATAATGTATCAATGTAGGTTCATCACTTGTAACGAAACACCACTCTGGTGTGGGATGCTGATAAGGGTGGAGGCTGTGCGTGTGTGGACCCAGTGCAGGGCGGGTGAGGGGCGGGTGTTGGGGATGGGGGAGGGGGCGGTACGGGAGCTCTCTGCACCTTTCTTTGTTTTGCTGCGAACCTAAAAGTGTTCTTTAAAAAATTGTCTTAAAAAAACAACTATGTTACACTTGTAACATAGCTGCATTCACCCTAAAGAGTATTTTGACCTGACCCCTTACTTTGCAGCAGAGGAGGTTAACTCCTCATAGGCTCTTCTTGCGTTTTTTTACCACTGCTCTTACATTGTGGAGATTGATAACACTCGCATTCTGTTCAGGACTTGTAACTGTTTTCCAGGCTTGGTCTATGAGCTGAGTGTTCAAGTAGAAAATCAACAAATGTTACAGTGGTATTTTCCACCCGTTCATTCACTCACGCGCTCAACCAATAACTACCAAGAAACCACTCCGTGTTTGTCGTTGTGCCAGAGACCAAAGATGCCGTGTGACAAGGTCACGCTCCCTGCACAAATTACAAGGCTAAAATTTAGAGGAGGAAGAGAGAGGAAACGTACACGTTACAATGTAAGCATAATAACTGCTGAAATCAGCGGTTTTTAACTTCATGTTCAAAACATGAATATGAAATGTAACAGAGGTAAGCTGAATGAGACAGGTGTCTTAAATAGGAGCCGCTTGCTTTCCTTTAGGCTCTGTAAGCATAAACAGAGTCTTGGTGTCTGAACCTCAGCCCGTTTTGCTTCTCCGTTGATCCTCAGGCTGAAGCCACGACACTAGAGCATTCTACACACTGCAGACTGAGAGGTGGTGAGAGGCATCACAGTTGCGGTTTTGTTTCATGGTTGTAAAGCTCCTTCATCGATAGGGAGCCTTTGCAGCACTGGATGCATTTGTCCAGGACACACTGGCTGGAAATATCACTCAGAGGACAGCTGGGGACACACATGCTCATCACGAGAGGTGCCGGAGTGGTCACAACAATGCCCATGGGCCAGCACGGGACACCGAGGGGGCCTCTGGGGCCACGGAGGGGAATATTCTGACTACCCTTGGCATGAATGTCCCATCCAAGTGGGGCGTGTGTGTGTGTGTGTATGAGTGGAACATGGCAGCACTAGAGGCCAGATTGCCAAGTGCACTAGGAAAATCTGAATTATAAGATGTAGTCTCTATCCAAACACACATAGGTGTATGCACGTCAATTAAGAAAGTCCCAGATTGTTCTTCTATTTACCTATTTTGCAAACAACTCAGTAGTTTGTTTACTTAATGATCATCATTGGGTCTGTTTCCTTGACTATGTGACCTTGATCTGTCACTCTCTCTCTCTCCATGCCTTGGGTTTTCTGTTTTATTTTTTTTTAACCTATAAAATAGGCATTCATTTCTTATGGCTTTTACCCAAAGGTAACAAGTGGCAGAGCTGGGATTTGAACCCAGGTCTCTCTGATTCTAAAATCTGTGCTTTTCAGTACTACAATCTACTGTCTCCTGTGGTAGCTCAGTTATGGAATTATCTTGTTTGCAATCCAGTCATTCCCCAGGCCAATTCACATCCTGAAATGGGCCCATGCTTTTTCTTTGCCAGTGGGTGAGACTGATATACATGGTAAAAGCAGTGAGTAGACGCTAAAGAGAAATTAAATGAGTTTATATAATGCAAGTCATCGATTGTTTCCTATGCAGAGTTTATTCCTCTATGGCTATATATTAGTTAACTATGCTGTGTAACAAGTGACCCTAAAACAAACATTATCTCACAGTTTCTGCAGCTTACCTAGAGGCCTCTGGCCCTGGAGGCCACAGTCAAGATGCCACGTTGGCCTGGAGTCATCTCAAAGCTCAGCTTGGGGAGGGCTCACTTACAAGCTCACCCACGAGGCTGTTGGCAGGTATCAGGTGCCCGCTGGCTGTAGACTAGACGTGTCAGTTCCCTGCTGAGTGGGCCTCTCCCACAGAGCAGCTCACAATCTGGAAGCTGACTTTCCCCAGAGCAGGAGAGAATGCCCGAGACAGAAGCCATATTCTGTTCCTTAGAAGTGAGTCACTGGGTCCAGCGTACCCTCCAGCAGAAGGGATTAGACAAGGGTGGAAATGCAAGGAGGTTCACTGGAAGCTGCCCACCACACATGCTGGTGAAGGGAAAAGGCAGAACCTAGACCGTGATCATCAACAAGCCGGGTGCCCTGGGATCTCCAGGAGAAATAAAACTTGTCTTCTCTGATGGGGCTTCTCAATCTCCACTCCTGACGATTTGGGTCAGATACAGCTTTATGGGAGAAGGTCGTCCTGTACGTTGTAGGATTTAGCAGCATCCTTGGCATCTACCCACCAGATGCACCCCCCCAAGTTATGACAACCAGGAGGAGCTTCAGTGACACTTTGGGAAATTTTCTGGGTCTCTCCTGAAGGTCCACCTTCAGTGGAAATGAAGGGGAGGCATTGCACTTGCAGGTCATCAGTAAGCCCTTAACGAATGAATGATAGTCATTATTATCACCAAGATGTGCTCCAGCTCTCACGCCAACAAATAACTAGGAAAAGAGAAAAGATGTGATTTGAGATTTTGTAAGCATAGAAGGCAGGGGGTTGACCCAATATCCATTTTCTTAGAAAGGCGGGGCGGTGGGGGGGGGCGTCCTCTCTGCCTTTAGGTCCTTTGCACAGGGGAGCCAGGTGATGGACTCAATTCTCCAGCCCTAATGTATGTGACTCCCAGCTTTCCCACCTTCTCAAACATGGCTGGAGAGAGAATGAGAAGAATTAGACACTGTGGCACCATTATCACACCGATGACATGCGGTTTGGAGCTGCTGCTCTTGTTTCTTTCAAGGTGGGATTTTTTGTTTTGTTTCCGAAAATAATCTATGGCCACAACTTAAGCCATGAAGAAGTGCAGGCTTCATTCTTCTAAACCAGGGCTCAGCAAACTTTTTTTGAGCCAGGTAGTAAATATTTTAGTCTTTGCAAGCCATACAGTCTCTGTTGCCACTAGTCAGCCCTGCCCTTGGACCTCAAAAGCAGCCGCAGACAATCTGTAAACAACTGGGTAATGGTTGTGTGCCAGTAAAACTTTATTTACGCAAACAGGCAGGCTTCTCTGTATCTTCTTCTTGGTACTCTTGCCTCTTTGCCAGTTTTCCTTTTGTGTCAGTCCTTAACTCTCTAATCTTATTCTCCTCTCTCTTCCTCTCTCCTTCCTTCCCCTCTCCTCTCTCTCTCTCTCTCTCCCCATCCATCCCTTTTGTGACCTTTTCCTCCTCCCTCTGTCCCTTCTCTTTGTTTCTCTCTCTCTCTCTCTCTCTCTCTCTCAATTTCTCTCTCTTCCCCCAGCCTTCTTCTCTGACACTTAATTCAACACCTCCGACCTTAATCTCCAATTCCATCCCGTTCGCCAAGCTCCAATCCACATCCACCCAATCCACATCCACGTATCAGACAACTGCCTCTCAGCCCCACTCATGCTCCCAGACCCAGCTCCAAAGACTCAAGAGCTGGGCGTCATCTTCGCTTATAGCCTCATCGTGCACTCCCAGCCCTCTGAAACCCTCCCAGATATATTTGTTCTTTGGGGGGAGATCAGGGTGCAAACAGTACTGCCATTTGTGTGAAAAGGGAATGCTTGTGGTGGAAAAAGAAGTGTGTGTGTGTGTTTATTGAAGTATATAATATCTCTCTGGAAGGATACACAAGAACTTGGTAACACTTAGTCACCTCCAGGGAGGGAAATGAATAGCTTGAGGACAAGGTAGAAATAATACATTTTAACTATACACGCTCTTATATGTTTTAAAACCATTTGAAAATATTTCCTATTCCACCCCCCCCAAAAAAAAACCCACTAAAAAACTGAACTGAAATGAAGTAAAATTCAGTGCTTTACTTTCAGTTCATAGTGAGGACCCTCATCTCTACGCTTGTTTTGCCGAAGTGGCTGCTCATGGTTTCTCAGCAGCATTAAAGCTTTAGGCATCTTTCCTCCTGCTTGGGGATGTCAAGAGAATCTTCATCGCCGTCACACTCTACATTTCAATTCCTCATGGTAACTTCCGTTTGAAAAACTGTTCCCGCCACTTTCTGTGTTAGCTCAGTCTGAAACTGGAGCAGTAACCCCCAGCCCCACTGGAGGGTAGTTGAATTGCCTGTTTGATTCGTGTCTCCCCCACTAGACCACGAGCTCCTTGAGGGCAGGGATGGTGTCTTGTTCAGCCTCATATCCCCAGCCAGTCTCTAACTCCCAGTAGGTATTTAAGAAATATCCGGACTACACCTGCCCCGCACCCAGCCTCGTAATGTGGCTCATGTAACTTGGTATTGAATAGCACCCTGCGGACAGGATCGTAGAATTCATACCGCAGCAGCCCTGGTCACATGAAGCCTCATCCCGATGGGAGTTCAGGCCTCAGCCAGCTCTTCTGCATCTGGGCTCTTTTCTCTGAACCACTGGCTTAAACTCAGCTCAGCTTCTGCTTACATGGAAAATGAGGTTAGCAGTTATTGAGCAATGTGGGGCTGGGTTTCCTTGACCTCCAGGGGCTTCGCTCGGATTTTGCTAAGATGTTGACTTGGTCCTCTTCCAGGGAAGGAGAAAAGAGCTGAAGCTACGTGGGGACTTAACCCCTTAGCCCAACCCACAGACTCTTTCCACCCGGATATTGACAATACGAAAGGAGATTTTCTTGGGTCGCCACTTGTTTCTTTTCTCCAGGATGAATCGACTAATTTGTCTCATTTTCAAGAAAGGGAGTAAACTGTGGTGTGATCAGTAATAAAGAGCGCCCTGTGATCAACTCGAGCGGCCTCTTCTTCCTCCTGTAGCCAAAATCCAGCCTCTGTACCGAATTGAATCTCAGAGGCAGAGTTTGGGGTGAAGTAGAAAAGAATAGCTTTATTGCTTTGCCAGGCAAAGGGGGCCACAGCAGGCTAATGCCCTCAAGACTGTGTGTCCTGACCTGGAGGGGGCAGTGAGGAGTTTTATAGCAGTGGTTCAAAGAGGGCGTGATCAGCTCGTGGACATTCTTCTGATTGGTTGGTGATGAGGTAACTGGGAGTCAGCATCATCAACCTTCTGATTCCAACTGGTCTGCCTGCTTGTGGGCAGCAAGCAGTTAACTTCTTCCACCCAATGGGGCTTTCAGTACCTGTAAAACAGCTCAAAGATATTGTTATGTGTATCCCTTGAGGGGAGCCATGACCCCCTTGCGGCGGCCAGGGCTGTACTATTGTTTCTTGAGGGTTCCTCCCTCCCTTCCCTGATTGGCAGCTGTTTGACCCTGCCGTTGGAATTCAAAGGAGGGTCATGGAGGCTGAATGAAGCCTATTTCCTGTAATCAAAAAACGGGAGACAGAAAGACTTTTATGCCCAGGAACCCCACAGGGTCCTGCTAGGTTTCACTCCTGCTAGCTGGGTGACCTCTGGTACAGGTTATTTAACTAATCTGGGTTTCAGGTTTCTCAACCATAAAATGGGGATAATAATAGTTACAACACTTAACTTTTGGAGTGGTTGTGAAGATTCAGTGAGAAATGGCATGTAAAGTGCCCGGTATGGGAATGGCAGTCGTGTGTCACGACGCTCCTTTTCCTTCCCGGGACCATGGCTGACATTGCTACCACAGAACTCTTTTCTGATGAGGTTGAACCGCAGGGAGCTACAGGCGGCCACTGCTTCTAATGGGTATATTGAAACTGACGCTCAAGTTGGAACCAATGTGCTATCTCTAGCCTAGCACATTTCCAGACATTAGGGAGGTTCTGAAGATTTAGGCACTGTTATCATTAAATAGAAGCACCTTTGGCAAGGTGGTTGTTACATTCGGGGACCCTTTTCCTGAAGCTCCTTCGGGGCGTTGAGTGACAGCCATCATATGGATTCCCATTGGCTGTTAACGCCCAGTAGCTGGACTGCTGGCCCCTCGTATTTAGTCTTTCAAGAGCTGATGAGATTAATGTATTTGATTTAAAAAAAAAAAATTTTTTTTTTTAAACTAGGTGGATAGCACATTTGCTGCTGGCAGGCCAGCTCAATCCCAGGGCTGATGGGGGCTCATTGATGGTGGCAGCCAATTTCCATTTCAATCGAGCAAGAGGGGGGAGGCAGAGAAAGGCAGAGATTGAGAGGAGCCAGGACTTGATTGCAAGCTATGGCATTTGGCGCCACCTACCGTTATGTCACTGCATCGCTGTCATTGATGACTCGACGCTGTTAGCCTTAACCTGCCCTTAATGAGTGTACCTGGCAACATTTTCATAATCTCACTCAAATCTTCATGTTTCTTTTATAATTTATGATTTAATTTTGTCAAAATGCCATATCGTCATGATGTAGTGACAACAATAGTAACATTTCCTTGGCACATTTGGTTTCAAAGACCTATGCACCCAGTGTGCCTCTTAGTCTTCTGGGTGAGGACCCGGCAGGTGCCAGGTGAGCACTGCTCCACCCGGCCCACCTTGGCGCCCGGCTCAGTACCTTGCCAAGTCCCTCAGAGCACAATTCCCATTCCCAGGGTGCTCGTGCGTAACATGGATTTCACTGGAGGGTTCACGGGAGAGCAGGAGAGGAAGGTTCCGTTGCATCCCATGGAAGAAAACCAATGACACGGTCCTTTAAACTGGTGCTTTTCCCCTGAATATCGGTTGCCTCCTCCCCACACCAAGGCTCCCTCCTCACCCTCTGTAATACATCACTCTGCCTTTATTAACTGGAACATTCATCTTCTGTGTGTGCTTCTCCAGTATCCATCTTCACACTCGTCTTCCTTCTCAAGGAGACTGGGTGTGTTAGGCAGAGTTCTTCAGAGAAACAGAACTCATGGGATGCATTTAAGTATAGATACAGATACAGAGATCTATTATAAGGAATTAGTTCACGTGCTTATGGAGGCTGACAAGTCCCAAGATCTGCAGTTGGGCAAACTGGAGACCCAGGAGAGCTGGTGGTATAGTTCCAAAGGCCTAAGGACCAGGAGAGCTGATGGAGTAAGTTCTAGTCCAAAAGCCTCCAAGCTCAAGACACAGGAAGAGCCGATGTTTCAGATTGAGTCTGAAGGCTGAAAAAAATCCTGACGTCCCAGCTGGAAGGCAGTCACGCTAAAGAAGCTCCCTCTTGCTGGGGGCGGTCAGCCTTTTATTCTATGTAGGCCTTCAGCTGATTGGATGAGGCCCACCCTCATGAGAGAGGGCAGTCTGCTCTACTCAGTCTATCAGGTTAAATGTTAAACTCATCCAAAAGCATCCTCACAGAAACACCCAGAATAATGTTTGGCCAAATACCTGCACAGTCCACGGCCCAGTCTAGTTGACACACAAAATTAACAATCGCACCAGCCTTCTAGTCTTGACTCTGCCAGCTGACCAGCTATGCGACCTTGAATGGTTTCCTCGTTGCTTCCATTTCTCTTTTTATAAAATGGGTGGTGCTTTCAGGATCCACTGCAGCTTTCATGCCAAGGCCAGGATCAACGCAGCAGCCCCCAGTCAATGAGCCGTTTCTGCCCTACGCTTGGAGTCCCATCATGGGTCAGCTTCGCTCAGGAGCTCCCCGTTGCATTGGCCGAGACTTCATGAGATCCCCATTGTGGCCTGAGGCTCCCTCTGCCCAATCTTCCTCTCTCCTTCTTTTCTCTTTCTCACCCTCAGTAAGCCTCTTGTACTCCTGTCTCTGCTTGCTTCCCAGAGGCCCCAGATGATGCGTATGTTGACATTTTTTTAAGAGTTCAGGTCATTTACTTTGCAGAATGACTATACAGCATGGCGACTGTAGTTCGTAGTACTGTATTACATATTTGAGAGTTGTGACGAGAGTCCATCTTAAAAGTTCTTATCCAAGAAGAATATCCTGTAACTATGTAAGGTGACGGTGTCAACTAGGTTTATTGTGGTGAACATTTTCCAGTGTACTCTACAAATATCAAATCATTATGTTGTACGTCTGAAACTTAGTATGTCAATTATATCTCAAAAATAATAAATACTCCCTAAAGGATGCACCTTGCCTTTATCGAAGAGAGTCTTTAAAGAATTCAATAGCTCATTTCATATTTTAATTGGAAGGTCTGCGTGTGGATGAGGTCACTAGTTCAGGGTTATCCCTACATAGGTAGGGATACCTACCTATGCCTGCCTTATACCCTTACGACAAAAACGTTCACTCTCCCCAAAGGAAAGTGTCTATCACCATCATAAAACCACCAAAGCTTAAATATCAGTATGCAAGCTAAGGTCTCTGGACTCACGTGTACGTCTTCCCATGGACCCTACCCGCTCTCTGCCTCTCCGTTCTTTACAGCTTGTCCATAATAAGTCTAAAATTTGCGAATCATCTTGCCTGTTCCTCAGTGTTCTCCTTTCCAATGGCCTCCCTTCCCCCGCCTCACCACTTGACAGAGCATCGCCAGCTGACATCTGTATCAGCCCAAGTACGTTTAGCAGGAATTCATTTCCATCTTAATCTGATTTGAGGAAGTAGATCACATTTTAAGAAGTAACAAAGATGGATTTGGAACATTCTTTCATAAAAGACAAGAGAACAGCAGACATTTCAAAGATTGCCTCTCTGGTCTTGACCTGCAACAAAATCATTCTGATTTTCTGCCATATAAAATTTTTTATGACAAAATCTAACAAAACTCAGTGGGCAAGCTTTGGAGGTACTATCTGTAAATTAATAGCTAGCAACTGCTATCCCTTGTTTAGCCCCTGCTAGTCAAAACTGGGGGCAAAATGCAGTAGTGGTTGAGAACACATGCTTTTCAACAACAACAGCAGCAGCGAAACCTGATTAAAAAGCGGGCAGAGGATCTGAATAGACATTTTTCTAAAGAAGACATACCCTGATGGCCAACAGGTACCTGAAAAGATGCTCAGCATCTCTAATCATCAGCGAAACGCAAATCAAAGCCACAATGAGCTATCACCTCACACCTGTTAGAATGGTTATGATCAAAAAGACAAGAATCGGAGAGTGTGGAGAAAAGGGAAACCTTGTGCACTGCTGATGGGACTGTAAATTGGTGCAGGCACTCTGGAAAGCAGTATGGAGAGTCCTCAAAAAGTTAAGAGTAGGAGACCCCAATATTCCACTTCAATAGCCAAGATATGGGAACAATCTAAGTGGCCACTGATAGATGCATGAATGAAGAAGATGTGGTGTATATGTATAATGGGATACTACTCAGCCATAAAAAGGATGAAATCCAGACATTTGCCACAAGGTGGATGGGCCTTAAAGGTACTGTGCTAAGTGAAGTAAGTCTGTATGATTTCACTCAAATGTGGAATCCAAAAAAACAAGGCAAACAAAAACAAACACATGAAGAGAACAGATTAGTGGTTACCAGAGGGGAAGGTGCTTGGGGAGGTGGGTAACACAGGTGAAGGGGTCAACTCTATGGTGGTGGATGGCAGTTAGACTTGCAGTGGTGATCACTTTGTAGGGTATACAGATGTTGAATTATAATGCTCCTGTACACCTGAAACTT
The DNA here is from genome assembly GCF_963924675.1 of Phocoena phocoena. Classification (NCBI taxonomy): domain Eukaryota; kingdom Metazoa; phylum Chordata; class Mammalia; order Artiodactyla; family Phocoenidae; genus Phocoena; species Phocoena phocoena. The sequence continues at coordinate 80,440,203 of NC_089231.1, forward strand.
ATAAAAGAGACAAAAAAAAAAAACAACCCCAAACAAGACATATGTTTTGATGTTACTTGAGATGATTTCAATTCCAGACTTTGCCACTTAATAGCGTGTTGTTTTCTCCTTTCAAAGCCTCAGTTTGCTCCTCTATGGGAAGAATAATAGTGCGGCGAGGACCAAGTAGAATCACGTATTTCAAATGGGAACACACTTAGGATCCTGTATGGCACATAGGTGAATGATAATGTTACGTAGGCAGCATTAGGTCCTTTTCACAGGCCCAAAGTTACCCAACACCGAAGCGACAGAATTAGGACTCCACCCTGGGCCTTTCAGACAACAAAACTCTTTACATTCACCTGTCACCTCCCACTTCTCAGCTGTCAGGTTAAACCAAATCACTTCCAAATGCTGCTATTTAAACAGTCCCAGTACATGGATATGAAATGTGAGTGTACCTGCCCAAGAACCTTCCCCACCTAAGGCTCCACTGTGAGTCTCTGCTCTCACCTCCCCCTCCAACATTTGTCATCTTTTAACCTGACACATTACCGGATGTCATGCGGCATTTCTCACAGTCCTGCTCTCAAAGACCCGTTTGCAGATGAGAGAAAGGACACGTGATGTATGTAGAAAGGGACAGGGCAGAGAGTCGACCTGGTTTTCCAGGAAACAAAGAATGGAGGCATCGCCCACACTCTGCAAAGCAATGGAAGAACCGAAGGCTCTTAAGACCAATGGCGCACCCAAGGAAGCAAAGACAATTAAAATCAAGTCTCTCAGGATTGCTTTTATGAAATCCGGCTGGGAGTAGTCACAGAAAGTGAAACAAAGGACATCCAAAGAGATGGTGATGGGATTATACTTGGCTTTTATTTTCTCCTAATTTTAAAATCTTTTCCTGATATCCATTAATTAGTTTCATAACCAGATGATAATCTTAAAAGTAGAGTTGTATTGCAAATGTGTTACTTGGGTACGGAGTCACCTTAATCAGTGTCAGTAGGGAGGAAAGATTTAGCATTAGTTTGTTTATCAACGATAAGGGTCTAAAAAGTGTGAGACTTAGAACACACGAGTTTTGATGCAAGAGGAGGTGGTCTCTGAAGATCTGGAATATACAGTACTTCCTGGGGAAAGAAACTGGGAGAAGTAGGAGGGTTCTGCGTTTCCTAGAAACATGGATTTTGATAATGATTTTGAGAGAGAGAATGATCCTAATTCTGGATATGCATCTAAGCCATGGAAATTCTGGGAGTGTCAGGTTTAGGATCAAAAGGTAAGGGATTACAAAATTATCATCTGCAAAGAGGTCCTTGATTAAAGGGAGAACCAGCTTTATGGTCTAAAAGTAGCTGGTCAGCACCTGGAGCCAAGGCATTTGCATAAGCTATAACATAACCGTTTGTTTTGGGCCCTCATTTCCATTTCCCGCTCCCCACAGGGAGCTGATCCTTGCAAACTACATTTCCCTGGCACCCTTGCCAGCTGGCTTCGCGGTAGGTTTGGCCAATAGGAGGTGGAGCAGGAAATTGGGGTGGGGGTGGTGAGAGGGAGGCGGGGAGAGAGAGAGATCTGCATATTTCTCCCCTTTTCTCAGTTTCTGGTGGCACCTCCGACTGAGACTACGTGTCTTCCGTGAGTCCAGCTTCTGCCAGGTGGCCGAATTCTAGGGCTTTTGAAGGCTTCCTCTTCCCTTTGTCCTTCCAGCCCTGGAGGGGGTACACACTTCCTCCTTTTGTTAAATCTCTAGTATGTCTTGCCCTCACTTACTTGGCTTTCAGCTCTTCTGACACCTTTGTAACTGCGCCCCTATATTAAAGTCCCTCTCTTGAACTATCTTGCATGAGCTCTGACTTCCTGCCAGTACCCCGCCTGATAGAGTGTGTTAAAATATACTTTTTTTTTTTTCGCGGTTAGCGGGCCTCTCACCGTTGTGGCCTCTCCCGTTGCGGAGCACAGGCTCTGGACGCGCAGGCTCAGCGGCCATGGCTCACGGGCCCAGCCGCTCCGCGGCATGTGGGATCCTCCCGGACCGGGGCACGAATCTGTGTCCCCTGCATCGGCAGGCGGACTCTCAACCACTGCGCCACCAGGGAAGCCCAAAATATACTTTTTAAAAAGAAATTTTTATTGGAGTATAGTTGATTTACAATGTTGTGTTAGTTTCAGGTATATAGCAAAGTGAATCAGTTATACATATAAGTATATCCATTTTTTTTTCAGATGCTTTTCTCACATAGGCCATTACAGAGTATTGAGTAGAGTTCCCTGTGCTGTACAGTAGGTCCTTATTATTTATCTGTTTTATATATAGGCGTGTGTATATGTCAGTCCCAATCTCCCAGTTTACCCTCCCCCTGCTTACCCCTGGTAACTGTAAGCTTGATTTCTATATCTGTAAGTCTATTTCTGTTTTGTAGATAAGTTCCTTTGTGCCCAAAATATACTTTTAAATTTCATCATTCCAGACCAACATTAAAAACTTATATTTTGCTTATGTTGATAGAGTTAGAATTGCTTTACAAATATGAAAATCACTATTATCTTATTATTAGACAGTATAAGTAAATTATTTTAAAATCAGAAAAAAATAACCAAAATAAAAAATTATTATTTACCTACAGTTCAAACCTGAGATAACAATTTGTTATATTTACTTCCAGCTTGTTATATTATTACATATATACCTTGCCATATGTCAGTATTTTAAAACATAATTTGTATCAGTTTATATACATTTTTTAGGAATGTCTATAAATTTTTATGAATATATATCTTAAAATTTTCTATGATCTTAGTTCTTTATATTTGTGACATGCATTTTCCCTTGAAATTATACTCCTTTCCAAATCAGTGAGTCGACATCTACAGCGACATTAAATAGTAGCACCAAATTCAAATCATCATATACCATTGTCTGGATCGACCACAATTTATTGCCCCAATGCCTGTTGCTGGACATTTAGATGTTTTTCACTGTTACTCACACCGCTGTGGTAGATGTCCTCGTGGATAAATCTTTTCATCCTTGCTGCATAATTTCGTTGGATAGAAGCAGATTTGCTAGAGGAAAAGAATATGTATTTTTAAGGCTTGTCATACATATGGTGAAACTTTCCTTCAGAAAGGTTGTAGAGGTAGTGATTCTTGGATGCTTCGTAAACTTTTCATTGTGCTCAGATCAAAGTGTGTTCGTAAATATCCTGACAACCGGCACTCCCTCATTCAATGCCAGTTATTACCAGTGGCTTATTTCAGTTGTCATTAAACAATGGTCACAATGAAAATGGTTTCCTGAGAATCCATTGAAATGCTGCCATAATTTCAGCACTTGTGGAGTGGATCTTCTCCTGCTCAAGTCTTAGGTCAAGTTGAGGACACAATTTGGCTTTGCTGCTATAAGTTGTTCAGCACCGATCCCAGTCTATACAAACTCACTCTTTTACAACAGTGTGAATCCCTGGTGCATGGGCAACTATCATTAGGTGAGATTTCAGGGAAAATGCTTGAAATTTAGACAGAATCATAGTTGCTTCATGAAGGGGGTGAAACCTGAGACATTTGGGAGAGTGATGGGTACACAGCTGACATCAAGCAGCATTTCAGTCGTGGATTTTCAAATTATAGCAAGGAGGTTTGAGTGTGTTTATTTTGTCTTTGTTCGTAAGTGTTTTCATCACAACATCTCTGACAGTTGCTTTGGTTCTGAAAGAAGGAATTAATTGGCTGCTCAAAAAAAAAAAAAAAAGAGGCATTAAAAAGAGACAACCCTCATTTCAAATGTTTGATCTCAACATGGCCAATCTCATCGCTTTCACTGCAAAATGCACCAGCATAGGGGTCATCTGATCTTAATCCCCAAGAGGGGGAAGAGAACTAGTTGCAATAATTCTTGATCTGTTGCTGCCTTGACACACTCAAGGGAGGAAGCTGTTTCAGAGAGAAATCTTGTGGTTGTAAGGAAAAAGAAAGCCAATTCAAACTGATTGAAATAATAAAGGAAATGTTCGTGAAAAGTCCAGGTTCTACTGTAACTTGTTCAGTTCAACAAGGTACCACGGGAAGAGTTTTTCTTTGACTGTCCTCTCCGCCTTCCCCCCTTATCTTCTTCAGCTGGAGGGTGGCTCCCTCTTAGGCACAAAATGGCTGCCAGCAAACCTCACAGGTGTCTGCTTCTCTGTTCATAGTCTATGAGGAAAGAGAACTTCTTTGCCTATGGTTCCTTAGATCTAGGAATCGTGCTTTTTAGAAGCTCCCGGCAAAAGTCTGCTTGTATCTCATTAGCCCAAATTGTGTCACATGACCATCCCTCAACCAGTCACTGTGATGAGAGGTGGGCTCTGCTGTTTGGCTTCAGCCATTTAGGGCCACCCTGTTGCTGGTACCATAAGTATTTTCTGAGGGGCAGGAAGTCTAACCAGGGGACCAACCAGTATCAAGAGGGAGGGAGAAGGGATACTGGGAGTGTGAGAAAAGCCAGTGTCCATTATGCAGAAGTTTTAAAAAGTACTCCCAGAGATCCTCATATGCCTCCTTGGAGGACTGTCTCTCCACCCACTTCACCATCCCTCAAGATGAAAACTGATAGATTTGCCATCAATTTTCAGCCAAGGGGTTGAAACACCCTGGTGTATTGGGATAAGCTTGATAATATTACCTACAAGTCATTCCTAGTGATAGCTAAAGAGATAAAGTTTATAAATGATTTTATTGTTTCATGTCTAGGTGAGCTTATTCAAGGCTATCCCAGGTGCTTTTCTGGTATTCCGTATGCTTTATTTAGTGAACAAGACGGGGTACTCTGGGGTCTTGCCGTAGATTCTCCACCTCTAACCCGAGCTGCTTGGTACAGGACACGTACTGGGTGACCCAGGAGAAAAGTGGCTGAGAATCAGGCAGGCTAGTAACAGTCCCTTCCCTGCACCCCAGACCCCACTCTCTATCCTCACCACCCCACTACAGACATCATTCAATTAAAAAAAAAAATTTATGGGAGTAGAGTTGATTTACCATGTTGTGTTAGCTTCTGCCTTATAGCAAAGTGAATCAGTTATGCATACACGTATATCCACTCTTTTTAAGATTTTCTTCCAATATAAGCCATTACAGAGTACTGAGTAGAGTTCCCTGTGCTGTACAGTAGGCTCTTATTGTTTATCTATTTTATATACAGTAGTGTGTATATGTCAGTCCCAAACTCCCAGTTTATCCCTTCTCCCACCCCCACCTTCCCCCCTAGTAACCATAAGTTTGTGTTCTACATCCGTGGCTCTATTTCTGTTTTGTAAATAAGTTCATTCGTACCATTTTTCTTAGATTCCACATATAAGCGATGGCTACGATAATTGTCTTTCTCTGTCTGACTTACTCCACTCAGTATGACAATCTCCAGATCCATCCAGACATCATTCAACTTTGATACAGCTACATCCCGTGCCTTCCACAGTCCACTCAAAAGGCCCAGAGCAGCAGGCACCACAGCCCAATTTCATTTGCAGAGAAAGTGGGTGATGACGGCTGCTGAGAAAACAGCACACCTCCTCCCACACGTCCGTATTACTGTGATTTCTGTTAGTGAGCAGCTGAACTGTCCTCACTGTGCCTTCAGAAAACACTCTCAGTGCAGTACCACTGATCAGCCACGGGCAGACTTCACTTGCCACTTATTTTTTTAAAATCTTTTCTTTTTGTTTATTACACAACTGATTCATATTTACTGCAGAGCAATGGGAAAGTCACGTAAACTAAGAAAAAGTAATAAAATCTGCTATAATCCCACCCCCGTAGAGAATCACTGCATGGTGGGTGGGGGGGAGCTTATCATATCTTTTGATATGTATACATTCAAACAGATCATTTTTCAAAAACAAAGAATCGTGCAATACCTATTACTTTGTAACACGTCTTCTCTCTCGGAGAACTCCTCCAGCACCTCTAGGCTTAGATCATTATATTGTCGTTGCATTTATTTGCTGCCTAGTATTCTGTCGTTTAGAGGCACCCTGATTATCGAACCTGTCTTCTCCTGTGAAGCTGTGATTTCCAAGAGTTTGCTCTCACAAGCAGCATCTTAGCAGTTTTGTTGATATGAACCTCTGTGCCCACGCAGGGACGTTCCCATAGGATGCTTGACAGAAGAAGCAGCATTAGACCAAGGGCAAGCGTGCCTTTGCAACATTTGGTATGCGTTGAGGAAGTGCCCTTCAGAAAAGTCATTGCAGTGTGTTCTCCCACAGTTTCATTTGAAAGCATCCATTTTCTCATAATTTCTTGTCACTTCCTTTCATTTAAAAAAAAAAACAATATTGCAGGAATTAATTTCACGACACGATAATCCAGATAATAGTCTTGCTATTGTTCACCAAATTGGTAGCTGAGAAAAGTGACTTTTATATTCCAGTATAGTTAATTTAACTCTCTTCTTTATATTGACCTGATAGCCACCTCTGAGTAATAAATTTAAGTCTTGTGAGGTTTCCCTGATGGCTAAGAAAGGCAAATGAATAGAGAAGAGGGAAAGAAGAACCCATGAACAATTACCTGGATAATTCACTCCTAAAATCCTGCTAGCGGAGCAGTGAGGGTGGGGGGAAAGTACATTTGCATCTTTATATTGACAGAATTCAAGCTCTCTAAATCAGGTACCTGGGCCGCTTTACAACGATGATTATCAGCATTTAATTTTTTGCTTTACTTTGAGTCTAATGCTCATAATAGAAGCTTCCATCTTTCCGACGATTGCCGTGAGTCAGGAATTTAGCGATTAATTTAATCATCACAACAAAGTAGGAATTATTCCCCTCTTCTTCTGCTGAAGAAATTAGGGCCCAGAGATGTTGAGTAATTTGTCCAAGGTCACGCAGGCGGTCACCAGACAGAATGAGGATCAGAGTTCAGGTTCGTCCGTCTCCAAAGCCCTTGCTGTCACCAGCGTGCCACAAGGCCTCTCTTTTGGTGGAAGAAAGGACGCTGTGCTGCGTAAGGACCCCTCCAAGCTGATCAGACATCTCACGTGAGTGCATGAGCCCCCTGCGGCCTGGCTCCGCTTGGCACAGTTGTACTAACAGTTCTTTCACTTCTTGACTTCCCTCAGGTCCCAGACAAACCAATGAGGAGCATCAAGTATATGGAGAAGAATATAATAAACCTCAAGAAAGACCTTACGCGAAGCCGGTGAGTGAGCCCTGCACCGAATGACCCACAGACAGCCCGATAGGGACAAGCAGGCTATGGGGTGATGCCTGTGAGTCTTTGCCGAGTCTCAGTGCCCCTCAACGCTGAACATTAAGCAGGAGATTTGCAGGAGGGTAGCCCTGTAAGGGCTGGGGATGAGACCCATTTCTTGGTTGGACTCTTCAGGGAGTACCTGCACCAGACCGACCTACCCATTCTTGCTCAGGGCAGTCCCATGCCTAGAATTCCCTCTGCTTTCCTTTCTTGGACTGAACCCAACTCAAGAGAGTTCCCTTATGCTCCAGAAGACTCTTCCCGTTTTACTGCATGCCCACAGTGTGGTAGCCGAGAGTCAGATCGACCTGGCCTCAAATACTGCTACCTGCCAGCTGGCGACACTGGAAGAGTTACTTAACCTCCCTGAGTCTCTGTTTCCTAAACTGTAAAGTGAATATAGTATGAGGTTGTTAGAAGGACTGGGTGAGATAATGCATAAAAGTGCCGTCGCCTTGAAGACAATGCCATTCATATCTTTTTCCACCCCATCAAGTCCTTCCTCCTTAGCGTGATAGCGTGAGCAAACTGAGGTCTAGGATCATATTTTTGTCATCTCTTGGCGTGAGGAAGGATTTCTTTCTCCTCAAGGTGGGGTCATAAATGGGGCTTTTGGCCAAACAACTGAAGGCGGAGTAAGAGATGGAGATTCTTTTAACACAGAACACGTAAGAGACACGCTAAGCGGGGGTCATACAGGCAGCGCGGAGGGTCTGCTTATCTCACGAGCCAGACCCTGGTAAGAATCACAGCAAGATGCTTCCTTCCTCACCTCCATGGTCTGGAAGCTCTTCCTTCACTGCACACCTGCATCTCCTCCCCACACGGCTTTGACGGAACGGGTGACAGCTCAAGAAGAGGCAGGAAGGTGTGGGCTTTTGAAACGGGGGAGAAGGAAAGGGATGAAGGAGGCTAACGGGGGCATCAGAATAGGGCCCCAGAGAACAATATTTCCCCACCGACCACAGGAAGGGTGGCTGCATCGGCTCTGAGAGGGTCTCTGGACACCCAGTGTCCAGCAGAAACATAATGTGAGCTGTTCGTGTAATTTAAATTTTTTCAGTAGCCACACTAAAAAAAAAAGTGGGAAAAAAAACAAGTGAAAGTCATTCTAATAATATATTTTATTTAGCCAAATAGATCCGAAGTATTGTCACTTGACATGGAATCAATATAAAAAGGTATTAATGAGATACTTTATAGTCTGTTTTGAACATGTGATGAAAAATGATGAATGGTGAAAATCCACAGTGTATGTTGCACTTAGAACATATATCAGTTTAGACCAACCACATTTCAAGTGCTCAGTAGTTGTTACAGATTGAACTGTGTCCCCCCAAAATCCGTATGTCGAAGCCCCAACCCTCAACGTGATTGTATTTGCAGAGAGGGCCACTGAAGAGGTAATTAAGGTTAAGTGAGTTCCGAAAGGTGGGACCTAATCCAATAGGATTGGTGTTCTCATAAGAAGAGGAAAGGATGCCAGGAATGTGCACACACAGAGAAAGGGCCAGGTAAGGACACAGCTAGAAGATGCCATCTGCAAGCCAAGGAGAGGCACCTTGATCTTGGGCTTCTTGCCTCCAGAACTAAGAGAAAATAAATGTCTGTTGTTGAGACCACCCATTCTGTGATGACAGCCGCATCAGACTAACATAATAGTCAACATTGAAATAATCCTGCAGAGAATGTCCCCAGCTCAAGGGGGGATGATGGGGCTCAGTCTCGGAGTTTCAAGCCGAGCAGAGCTCGGAGACGGCATGTGAACTTGTCCCTGAAAATCAACAGGTGATCCGCACAGCGACCCCTCTGTTAGTTGTGGACACATTGGCCTCTACAGTGTTTGAACCCAGGTTAGAGGGCTTTTGAGGCTGATGCCTTGGGAACTTGGGAGCCCCAGGGACTGGTGAGAGGTAGTGTCAGGAGGCCAGAGTTACCTGAGTGGGGCAGCATCTGGGCAGGCAGCAAAGGAAGAGGGTTGCACAGCTGAGGGTGCACCTCCCAGCGGGGATTTGTACTCTGCTCCGCACTCATGCCTGAAGGACATTCCAGCTTTCAGAGGGAATCTTCCAGGCTTCAGAAGAAATGGTACAGCAGGGAAATTGCATCAGAGGTGAGGTTCCATCTGTATGTCATGGCCACCAGTCAGAACAGACACTGGCCGTACACAGCCATTATGACCATGTCAGTTCTTACCAGCTGAGTGTTCCCAGCCTGGAGGTCGATGATTCTAATCAGCCTTCAATACATAGCAGAATCTCTAGAGCCTAGGAAATGAGCGTTTCCATGATAATTTATACTGTAGACTGAGAGCTGATAACTACAAGTACCAATACATGCCTTGATCTATGTAGGTTCCAGATACCAAGACTCAACCCAGTCCAGGGAGGGCAGCAAGCAGTGGTGAGCCAGCTTGTAACCAGAACTGATTCGCTAAAGTTCCAGGAAATTTGCAAGCCAATTATTAAACGCAGCTATTGTTAAAAATTAACTTATATAAATTTACAGTTAAATACATTATATTAAAACAAAGGTGATAAATACTCTCAACTCATCATTTCTTTTTTTTTATTTCTTCTTCTTACAAGGAGAGCAATATTTGCCCTTTTCCTCCTTGCATGGACCTTGTAAGGACCCAGTAAGATGGAAAAAATACTCTGGGCAACATTAACAAATTCAGGGTATTAGTTAAATACTTCTCACTTTCCCCTTGAGTCTTACTTTGCCACAGTTTAAGCCTTCTCTGTTCCTATAGCACTGGCTTTGGCATTTCATGGCATTTCCGTCAGGAGGCTCACAGCCCTCCAGCCACCCTCCTGCTCCTGCCACTAGCTCGCAGCTCTGTTCAATCTGCAGCACTGATTGTTAGGTCTGAATAGATTCCCTGGTCCACGCAGACCCAGGTTAGTCTCTTCCTTTACTTCCTTAGTAACCTGCTAAATCCCGAAAGACATGTGGTTCTCAATTGCGGGCGATTCTCTTCCCTTCCCCCCTTCCCATGAGGAGACATTTGGCAATGTCTGGAGTCATCTTTGGTTATCATTATTGGTGGGATGGTTAGGGATGCTGGTCACCAGTTCCAGTGTGTGTGTTGTTTTCTCCCACATCAATCTATTCTCTGACACCAGCTGAGTGTCCTATCTCAGTTCTGACGATGCCTACCCCAGAGGTGGTATCAGATTCCAAAGGTTAAGGGCACAGTCCCACAAGACTCCCCTCCACTTCAGATGACAATTTCAGGCCTAGGTTGTTACTCATGCTTCTGACCCACTGGCTGTAAATCAGAGGTTCCCACAACCCCTTCTGTGGATTTAATTTGCTAGAGTGGCTCACAGAACTCAGGAAACCTGTATAATCACTAGATTACCAGTTTATTACAAAGGATATTGAAGGATATGAATCAACAGTCAGATGAAGAGATATGTAGGGTGAGGTCCCGAACAAAGGAGCTTCTGTTCTCATGGAGTTTAGGGCCTGGCAAGGTGGTGGGTGGAAGTGTTTGGGTTCCCCAACACTCTTTAGCTTCTAATGAAAATATCAGCTGCATAAAGGGAGTTCCAAGTGTCTTCTTACTTTAGTCCTTCTTCAGCCCTCCACCTGTATTCTCCTCTCCCCATGAAAATTATGAAGATGTCTATATACTTAACAGATGTTTAAGATTTGAGCTGAAAAATCCAAATTGATGGTGGACTCATCAGGAAAGAGAAACTGGGATTCATTCTCCAGTAATTTCCGGATTGGCAGTGGACAGACGTGGGTTCTGGTCCAGGCTTTGCCTCTAAATAGCTGGGTTCCTTTCGACAAGTCTTAGAATTGTAGAGCCTTTGTGTTGGAATGGAATTAGGGGTCATTTAGTCCAACCTCCTTCTTTTTTTTTTTTTTTTTTTTACATCTTTATTGGGGTATAATTGCTTTACAATGGTGTGTTAGTTTCTGCTTTATAACAAAGGGAATCAGTTATACATATACATATGTTCCCATATCTCTTCCCTCTTGTGTCTCCCTCCCTCCCACCCTCCCTATCCCACCCCTCCAGTTGGTCACAAAGCACCGAGCTGATCTCCCTGTGCTATGCGGCTGCTTCCCACTAGCTATCTACCTTACGTTTGGTAGTGTATACGTGTCCATGCCTCTCTCTCGCTTTGTTACAGCTTACCCTTCCCGCTCCCCATATCCTGAAGTCCATTCTCTAGTAGGTCTGTGTCTTTTTTCCCGTCTTACCCCTAGGTTCTTCATGACATTTTTTTTTCTTAAATTCTATATATATGTGTTAGCATACGGTATTTGTCTTTCTCTTTCTGACTTAACTCACTCTGTATGACAGACTCTAGGTCTATCCAGCTCATTACAAATAACTCAATTTCGTTTCTTTTTATGGCTGAGTAATATTCCCTTGTATATATGTGCCACATCTTATTTATCCATTCATCCGATGATGGGCACTTAGGTTGTTTCCATCTCCGGGCTATTGTAAATAGAGCTGCAATGAACATTTTGGTACATGACTCTTTTTGAATTATGGTTTTCTCAGGGCATATGCCCAGTAGTGGGATTGCTGGTCATATGGTAGTTCTATTTGTAGTTTTTTAAGGAGCCTCCATACTGTTCTCCATAGTGGCTGCACCAATTCACATTCCCACCAGCAGTGCAGGAGTGTTCCCTTTTCTCCACACCCTCTCCAGCATTTATTGTTTGTAGATTTTTTGATGATGGCCATTCTGACTGGTGTGAGATGATATCTCATTGTAGTTTTGATTTGCATTTCTCTAATGGTTAGTGATGTTGGCAACTCATCATTTCTTAATGATTTCATACATTTTACTGCTAGCTGTGCAGTTGGGGTTATTTCTGGCTATAGTATCTGTGTGGTGGAAATACTGTATGATGGGGGCTACTGCAAATCTCCTTCCAGCTCCACATTCACTGACATCATATCGGTAGGTCAAAATCAGCTACAGTGGGAATACTTAGGCGCAGAAATCAGCCAAAGGTACAAATCAGGGCTTACTTGTCCCTCCAGAGAGATGGTTGTTAAACATTCACCAGCACTCTGGGGACATGCTCCCGAATGACCAAGGTAGAAACTTCCACTAATCTAGAGGGGTTCAGTAGGGGGTGATGTAGAGGGGTGATAAAGACAGTGGCTTTTCTGCCATCCTCGAGTTGGCAAGCTGAGTCTGTCCTTTGTGCCAGACACATTTACCATGGTTAGAATTTAACATCCTCATCAGACAGGCTCGGCTTGTCCAAGTGCTGGATGTGAGGGACAACGTGGAAAGGGCCAGACAGAAAAGCCACAAGCAAGAAGGCAAGAAATGACAGTAAAACTTTGTATTTGGCCACACTCCTGGATCCCACTGACATTTAAGGAACCAGAGATTCCCCTTCAGAAGGAACACCTGTTTTCCAGGGGAAATCGTCCCTCCAAGAGATGCACACCCCTTGGCCCCATCACCCAGTATTAAATGAGGTGAATTGTTAACAAAGAAGATATTGTCTTTTCCACTTACTGTTTTTAAAATCTGCTTCACCTCCTGTTGGAATCTAGCCCAAAACACCAAAAAGAGGTGTTAGAATGAGCCAAGCACCTTGACTGTCTCCTAGATTTTTATTTAATACTTCAGCCCCCTTATAATTCAATTGCACCATTCCTGGTTTCATGGCCAATTTAACATGATGCTGAAAAGAATAAAAATCATGGGCTTCCCTGGTGGCGCAGTGGTTGAGAGTCTGCCTGCCCATGCAGGGGACGCGGGCTCGTGCCCCGGTCCGGGAGGATCCCACATGCCGCGGAGCGGCTGGGCCCGTGAGCCATGGCCGCTGAGCGTGCGCGCCCGGAGCCTGTGCTCTAAAATGGGAGGGGCCACAACAGTGAGAGGCCCGCGTACCGCAAAAAAAAAAACCTAACAGCTTTCCTCCTCGCCTCTTCCACCAGGTGTTCGGTGGCACTAAGCAGCACACTGTGCACTCACTCCCCAAATTTCTCCGAGCAGAAGTTGACAACTGGGGCTTCTGTGTGTGCCCAGTTCTTGGTTGACTCTTGAAACCAATGACATGTTTTCCTCCAAAGCCGCCAGTACTTTTTATTGCACGTGGTTTTTTTTTGTTTGTTTTTTTAAGGAAAATAGACATCTCTGCAATGAAAACAACTGAAATGTTGAACCTGAAGCTATGATATACCCGTGGCAAAGTTTAGTTAGGTACTGGCAACCACAAATAAGCAGTGATAAATTAGCCCCCTCTCCCAGCAGATCCCAGCAGGGTACAGACTATGCACCTGTTTCCAAGGTCTGAGACTTTGCTTTCCAGCTGCATTTGGTAGACTGCTGAAGCAGGGCAGTGAGAAATGACAAAGGTGGAATTCTGGCAAAGGAAGAAGCTTTTTCTTTTGTATGAAGTTAGACACTTCTTCTTGGTCCCTCCTTAGTTTTTCTGCGCTCATTCACTTTCTTCAACAAATATTTATTGACTACCAGGAATCACCAGGTATACACCAGGCATCATTGTATATATTGGAGACACAGCAGTGCACGAAGTAGACAAAATTCCAGTCCTCAGTGAATAAGAGACAGTGATGTGCATTAAAATGGGGCAAAGACAAACAAGTTCGCAAGTAGGTAAACAGGATTGGAGCAGGGGACGTTGGCTATATCCTATGAAGAATATGAAGCAAGGTGATGAACAGGCAGAGCTCGTTTTACTGCGCTTCCCAGATACTGCGTCTTTCACAAATTGAAAGTGTGTGGCAAGTCTGTCGGCACCATTTTCCCAACAGCGTTTGCTCGCTTTGTGTCTCTGCGTCACATTTTGGTAATTCTTGCAATATTTCAGACTTTCCCCCTTTTTTTTTTTTTTTTTTTTTTTTTTTTTTGCGGTACGTGGGCCTCTCACCGTTGCGGCCCCTCCCACCGCGGAGCACAGGCTCTGGACACGCAGGTTCAGTGGCCATGGCTCACGGGCCCAGCCGCTCTGTGGCATGTGGGATCTTCCTGGACCGGGGCACGAACCTGCGTCCCCTGCATCAGCAGGCGGACTCTCAGCCACTGCGCCACCAGGGAAGCCCCCCATTTTTACTATATGTGGATGGTGATCTGTGATCAGTGATCTTTGATGTGACTCTTGCAAAAGATTAGGACTCACTGAAGGCTCAGAGGATGGTTAGCCTTCTTTAGCAGTAAAGTATTTTTTAATTAAGATATGTACATTGGGGCTTCCCTAGTGGCACAGTGGTTGAGAGTCCGCCTTCCGATGCAGGGGACACAGGTTCGTGCCCCGGTCCGGGAAGATACCACGTGCCGCGGAGCGGCTGGGCCCGTGAGCCATGGCCGCTGAGCCTGCGCGTTCGGAGCCTGTGCTCCGCAGCGGGAGAGGCCGCAGCAGTGAGAGGCCCGCATACCGCAAAAACTAAAACAAAAACAAAACAGAGTGGTCAGAGGGAGCGGTTTTGTAAAGGGGGCCGTGGGCGGATGCCTGAACAGTGATGCCTGAAGGGAGTATTTCAGAGGACAACAGATGGATGGGTGCCAAAGCTGGGACAAAGCAGAAATGCCGGAGAAGCAGAAAGAAGGCCAGCGTGGCTGGACCGGAGTAAGGGAGATGGGCACAGGCTGGAGCCCCCAGGGCCTCGGGCCTCACAGGCCGTGGCGAAAAGTTTGGGTTTTAGTCTAAGTGCAATGAGAACCCGTTGGAGGGTTCTGAACAAGAGAAGGATCTGATCTGATCTTTAAAAGAACATTCCATCGGCTGCATAGGGACCAGTAGAAAGGCTGTGGTAAGAGATGTCGATGGCTTGGATCAGGCAAATAGCAGTGAATTGGAGAGAAGTGGGTGGATTCGGGATTTGTTTGGAGGCACAGGATGAGATCAGATGTGGGAGACAAGGGAGAAGGCGGGATCAACATGTTTTTATCTCTTCCGCCCTGTTTCCTCACTGGGCTGTAAGATGTCTCCTAACCTAGAAAATATCATGTCCACTGTCATGGTCCCCGAGTGTTTAGTGATGGGATGAATTAATTCTGTTGTCCATCCCTGGAACTTAGAAGTTAAAAATAAAGGGGAAGCCCTGTACGTTAACTTAGAGAAAGTGAGTGAGGGAGATGGCTTACATATAAATCTGTGGGATAAACCAGTTGATGAGATGGCTGGGCCATTGCTGTCTCCATCAGGCTGGTCTCCCTCTTCCACTGCCTTCAAGCTGGAGTGTCCACTCTGCCTTATTGGGGCATGGCCTGTGGCTGGGAGGAGAAGGTGTTAATGTTGTCCTGCAACAGGGTCAGTCTGTCCTGGAAATCCCCAGGGTCTAGCTCAGTTCTTAGCATAGAGAAACCACTCAATGAATATTTGCTAAAGTTTATATTTGCATCATATCTTAAAAATCTTCCCTGAGGCAGGCCGGAAAGTTCCTTTTGCTCCATTTCTCAGATGAGAAAACTGAGACTCAGCAAAGTTCAGAGATTTACTTGCAGTCATTGTATCAGTTAGCTATCACCACATAACAAGTCACCTCAAAAAGTCAGTGACTTAAAACAGTCACATGTATTAGTGTTTATGAGTCTATAATTCAGTTGGGAAGTTCTGTGATCTCAGCTGGTCTCCCTTGAGTGTCTGTCCTCAGCTGAGGGTTAGGGAGGTGACTTTGCTGATCTTGGCTGGGCTGTCTAATATGGTTTGGAAGATAACCAGCCGTAGGGAGGTCTAGGATGGCCTTGGCCCTGACAACATGGTGTCTCATTCTCAAGCAGGTCAGTTAGGCCTTGTTCTCACCACAGCAGGATTCTGGGAGAGAATGGAAGTGTGTGAAGCCTCTGAAGATTTATGCTAAGAACTGGCAAAACATCACTTCCACCGTATTCTTGTGACCACAGCAAGTCACAAATCCAGCCCAGATTACAGGTGGGGGAGGGGCTTCCCTGATGGCACAGTGGTTAAGAATCCGCCTGCCAGTGCAGGGAGCATGGGTTTGAGCCCTGGTCTGGGAAGATCCCACATGCCGCTGAGCAACTAAGCCCGTGAGCCACAACTACTGAGCCTGCACATCTGGAGCCTGTGCTCCACAAAGGGAGAGGCCGCGACAGTGTGAGGCCCACACACCGTGATGAAGAGTGGCCCCCGCTCGCCGCAACTGGAGAAAGCCCTTGCACAGAAATGAAGAACCGACACAGCCAAAAATTAATTAATTAATTAATTAATTAAAAAAAAAAAAAAGGTGGGGGAATAGGGACTTCCCTGGTGGTGCAGTGGTTAAGAATCCGCCTGCCAGTGCAGGGGACATGGGTTTGAGCCCTGGTCCAGGAAGATCCCATGGGCGGAGCAACTAAGCCCATGGGCCACAACTACTGAGCCTGTGCTCTGGAGCCCGTGAGCCACAACTACTGACGCCCGTGTGCCTAGAGCCCGTGCTCCACAACAAGAGAAGCCACTGCAGTGAGAAGCCTGCTCACCGCAATGAAGAGTAGCCCCCGTTTGCCACAAAGAGAAAGATTGTGTGCAGCAACAAAGACCCAAAGCAGCCCAAAATAAATAAAGAAATAAATGTATTATTTTTTTAAAAAGGTGGGGGGACAGACTCCACTTCTTGATGGGAAGATCTGCAAAGTCTCCTTGCAAAAGGGTGGAGATTTGGGGTCACTTTTTTCAGTCGACCACAGTCAGATAGCCAATTCTGAGCTAGCCTTTGAGACATGAGCTAGTTTCCCAAAAGTTAATTTGTACAAATCAGAGTCTCCCTCTTGGGAATGTAAAGTGGAAGACACGTCAAGAATCAAGCAGGTAGCAGTGAGGGGAGAAGCTACAAGACTCTGAGGAAGGGGTACCAGAGAGGCGTGGAGAGCTGTAGGGAACCAGGGCGTGAGGGGCAAAGAGAGGGAAGATAAAGGAGCTGAGTGGGAAGTTAGAGGAGAAGACAGCAACCTAAGAGAAGAGAGCCCGAAGTCATGTCAAGACGCAACCTGAAGACTTTCAGATCCTGCTACTTGAGGTCCCTGAAGCTCTTTTCGGAGAAAATCTCCAATTCTTCTTTGAGTTCCTCATCTTGGATTCCCACAAGAGTTTTCAAACCCTTTATCACCCCTATATGTACCCTTACAATAAACCCCTCTTGAGTGGAATAGCTTGGCAAGCAAGGACTCCGATGACTAAAATGACTTCTTAATCTATAAAAACAGAGGAATCCAGAGGAAATGTGACACTTTTATCATCCCACTCTGTTGCTGGGCTGCTTTATGAGTTAATGGTGTTTAATAAGGGACATTCCCTTTGGGTTATGGTTTGTGTCTAAGCTGGTAGGTGGAGTGAACTCTTCTTGAAACAAAAAGAGATGAAACGGATAATTTAATTAAAAGTTAAATCTAGATGGGTGGCACATGTACCCCCACTCCTTTCTCCTGTGCCCAAGGCAGACATTACTGATGGATCACAGCACTCTTTCCATTTGAGCCCAGACTTGGTCTCAAAAGTCCTCTCAATCCAGCACTCCAGGCAGCTACCATTGATTAGAGTTGTTAAACAGGATGTAATTTATTTGTCATCTATAAATTAGAAGACTCAAAAGGAGACTTTGGTATCTATAATATGGCACCTTATTAATCCAAAATGAGGGAGGGAGTGTAAGAGACCAGCAGGAGAACAAACCTCACTCAAATCCCTTCATAAATGAGGCTGATCTCAATCAGTGAATTTAAACAGTTGAAAAATTGTTGTTGACCTCTGACATTTACTGATGGTTCTCAATGGCTTCTGCACCTCATCACTCTACACCCAGGACCTCCACATCCGTAGCCTATAGCCCAGAACTTCTTCATTTCAAAGTTTAAGCCTGATTCTTCCCACTGCCCCCTCCCCAGACTTGAGACTTGCCTCAAAGCCGCAGAATTGTTTAACATCATGGATTTATATACTGGTCAATACTTTAGAATGCAGGCACAGTTAAGCCTTCTGAATGGTACCTTATGAATCATTCAAAGAAGACCTTAGTTCCCCCACATTACATCATCCCCATGCCCTGCAGCCAGCGGGTGGACATTAATGAGTTCCCAGCATGTTCCATGAAGGAAAGGGCTTGGCCCCGTGTCCTTAGCCCAGAAATGATCAACACAGCCACACACCCAAAGGGTAGGTCACTGCTGTGGGCTGGAAGGACCTGGCTCGAGTTAATTGCATTTTTATCATCTTGAACGTGACCCAGAGGCTGTACCTACTTTTTCTTTGTTACTGGTATCTTCGTGTGTCTTTGGCACCTCTAGTTAACTATAGTTCTAAGGCAAGTTTTCTTCTCTGCTTTTCTTGTACCACTCTCCACTGAGGGTGGATATCTTTGTTTAATTTCTCTCGTTACGGCTATGGCTGCCTCAGAGGATCCCACATTAAAAAGGAACTCAACTAGAAGACCATGTTTTCAAATTTAAGCATCAAAATATCTTGAACCCTTGAACCTTTTGTTACATAAAGGTTTGCACAAAACTCTGTTTTCTGAAATCCTTTCCCAGATGACAGGCAGTGTTCTCAGGCTTATAGCCAGGCTTGGAGGGTTCACACGGTATAGTTGAAAGTGCACTGGCTTTGGAGTCAGCTGTGGCTTCAAATATTGACTCGAGCAGTTATTACCTGGGTGGCCATGAACGAATCAGTTCACTTCTGTAGAGCTGGGTTTCTTTATCTGTGGGATGCGTTGCAGGGATAAGAAGTCTGCCCCACACGGTTGTTGGGATTTGCGGGGGCGGATATGGGTGAAGAATGTAGGAGTAGATCGATAAAAGGTAGTTGTTGTTGTCTTTAAGCGGGTTGTCCTGAGACTGTCTGCAGATATTCAAGGGCAGCAATGAAGGGCATGAGCTTTGGAAGCAAAGAAACCCCGTCCTGTCACTCATCAGCTGAGTGACCTCAGCCTGGTCATTTTACTTCTCTAAACCTACTTCTCATCTGTAGAATGGAATCAGTGCCTTCTTTCAAGGATTTTTCTGGTGAGGACGAAATGAGACAATGTGCGTAAAATCTCCTGTTCTGCTTCACTTCCTTCCCTTTGCTCCTCCAGCGACCTGAAAACAGAGGCAAGACCAAGGAACTCAGAGTCTCACCATGTGTGACAAGCTAGAAGACCTCAGGCTGGCATCTTCCATTCCCTAGACCTCAGTGGTCTTGGACCATGCAAAAACATGCTCCTTACCATTTCAGGGGAAGCCTGCATAGTACAGACAATATATGCTTCTCTCCTGTGGGCAAAAAAAATGATTTAACTCAGTTCTGCACTACCCTACAAAACTTTTAGGTAAATAGGTCCTAAGGTGAATTTACCTTATTGATTAAATGTGTGCGTGTGCATGCAAGCGTGTGTGTGTGTGTGTGTTTAAGAGACAGAGGAAGAAAAAGAGACGGTCTGTTATCTAAAACAAAGACCTCACACTATATTTGGCTTCCCCAGAGCTGGGAGGGAACGGAGGGGATATTATCCAGGTCAGAGTTTGTTTCATTTGCATCCCTTTTTTTTTTTACCAGAGGGAGAGTCTATATCAGCTACATTCAGAGAGGAAATGCCAGGAGATAAAATACTGACAATGGGTGACAACTGTTACTCTTCCATCATTTTCAGTATCACTGCAGTAATGCTGACCTCAGTCCCCCCAAACCACGAGCAGAGGGAGCTAATGGTTTTAGGAGACACCCTGGATTTTAGTTCTTGAAGAGAACAAGTCACCTTCTCCAAAGTTTCCCCTTGTATGTTGAGCTGAGCACCCATCCTACAAGATGCACTAGAAGAAAAGTGTTCTGTGGTCACATATATTTGGAAAATGCTGTGAGCTATATCCCCACCTCAGAGATTCCCAATTCACAGTACAATTTCAAAGTTCTGTAAAGTTCTGTAGTAAAGGAGTCTACTTAAACGCACATGGCTTAGCATTGGCTAATTTTTAAACCATGGACTTCCATTTCTGGCTACGTGGCAGATTAGACACCGTGAATGAGGGAAAACAACTAGGTGAAAGTCTGGATATAAAATCCACTGATGTTTAGTATGTGTCGCAGGGTGGGTCGCTGGGGAAGCAGTCGCCAATGGAGACTTGTGTGCCGTGGTCTATCGGGGGGTGCTGTCAGGCAGTGGAGACACAGGGTGGTGCAGCGTCGCCGGTGGGTGACACAGGAGTCCGCACCACCGCTCATGAACCTTAACTGTGCCCTCTGACCCTGCTCGTGCCTGATTCCAGGTGTACCACTTCCATCTTATGATGGGTTATAACTGGGATCATAACTGTGTCACAGGGAATGTTACAGGTGCCAAGAGGCTCTCTAGCTTTCACGCTTCACCTTGAATCGGTGATTACTCACGCTCACTCTTTTATTACCTTCTCCGGTGCACCAGTAGACCCCGCACAACAGCCATCGAGCTCCACAGTCTTTTTTACTGTCCCCTCCTCCAGACTCTCAACAGCTTGAGATGCTGCACCAGCCCGTGCAGCGCCGCCCGCGGGGATCTGGTCCCGTCTTCCCCGCTGAGAGTGCTGACAGCTGCTCTTTCCACAACCTACCAGGGCCACTCACTACTGCACCTACTGCCGGAGACGGGATGGGTGGCTTGCTGGCCCATGTTTAGCACCCCACTCTTCAGTGGGGGAAAAAATCTTGATATGTTGTATTTACTCATTTTTGTGGTGTAAATACTCCCACGACAGCCAGCCGCAAGCTACTAATGTGATGGCGCTGAATGTGTGGTTGGGAAGAGATGTCCACAGTCCACGCTCACAAGCTGGTGTGGCCTGGCTCAGCACGCCACTGGATCAGGTCCTCATTGCCAGATGGATGGTGGTTAATCCAGCTCCAAAATTCCATCTTTTTTTTTTTTTTGCAGATTATATTCCATTATAGTCTATTACAAGATATTGGGTAAAATTCCCTGTGCTATACAGTAAATCCTTGTTGTTTATCTACTTTATGTATAGTAGTGTCTATCTGTTAATCCCATGTGCCTAATTTGTCCCTCCCTCCCCTCCCATTCCCCTTTGGTAACCCTAAGTTTTTTTTCTGTGTCTATGAGTCTGTTTCTGTTTTGTATATAGATTCATTTGTAGTATTTGTTAGATTCCACATATGTGATATCATATAATATTTTCTTTCTCTGTCTGACTTATTTCACTAAGCATAATATTCTCTAGGCCCATCCATGTTGCTGCAAATGGTAATATTCCATTCCTTTTTACGGCTGAGTAATATTCCATTGTATATATGTATCACATTTTTTAAGCCAATTCATTAATGAGCACTTGGGTTGCTTCTGTGTCTTGGCTGTTGTAACTAGTGTTGTTGTGAACATTGGGGTGAATGTGTCTTTTCAAATTAGAGTTTTCATTTTTTCCAGATACATACCCAGTAGTGGAATTGCTGGGTCATATGATAGATCTATTTTTAGTATTTTTTAAGGAACCTCAGTATTGTTTTCTGTAGTGGCTGCACCAATTTATATTCCCACCAACAGTGGAGGAGGGTTTCCTTTTCTCCACACCCTCTCCACCATTTATTATTTGTAAACTTTTTGATGATGGCCATTCTGACCGGTGTGAGGCGATACCTCATTCTAGCTTTCATTTGCATTTCTATAATAATTAGTGATGTTGAATACTTTATATGCCTGTTGACCATCCAGATGTATTCTTTGGAGAAATGTCTATTTAGGTCTTCTGCCCATTTCTGATTGGGTTATTTGCTTTTTTGATACTGAGTTGTATGAGCTGTTTGTATATTTTGGATATTAACCCCTTGTCAGTGGCATCGTTTGCAAATCTTTTCTCCCGTTCTGCAAGTTGTCCATTTGTTTTGTTGATGGTTTTCTTGGCTGTGCAGAAGCTTGATTAGGTCCCATTTGTTTATTTTTGCTTTTATTTCTATTGCCTAATCCCATTTTGGAGTCTACTTCTGAGGATCACTCTTGCACCTAACTGCTGTAGGTCAGTTTCCCTGGGACAGACGCTGAGATGGAGATTTTCGTGCAGGTTGTTCATTGGGAAGTGCTCTTAGGAGCAACACCTGTAAGCAAGTAAGGGCAGCAGGATGGGCAGAGGGAGAAGTTGAGCTAAGAAGCAATCACAGCGCAAACTTCAGATGATCCGCAGGGAGCTCTGGAGCTGGGATGGCCATTCTGAGATATCCCAGCTTTAGAGGCAAGAGGACCAGACCTTTGTTCTTGGAGGAACCAGTTGCTGAATGCAGGTTTCCTCTAAGGAGGGGCATAACCTTTATTGAAGCAGCTCCTTTTCTTTGATGACAGATCCCGGGAAAGAACTCAGCTATGAGCCCTCAGCAGACACCGGCACCTGGAGAAATGGGGGCCGCTGTCTAGAAGTTGGATTCTGGGTGGCCTACCCCAGCATCCCCTGGAATATGTGTCCAGGAATAAAAGCTTGAATAACAAGCAGAGAGAGGTTATGAGAACACAACTGAACTGACAATGGAACGTAGCCATCCTAAATTAACATCCCACAGATGTGGTAGCATTGACTACCACAGTCAGTTTGGGAATTGATCATCTAGTCTAAGGCCCCCATGTCCCAGGTGAGGAAACCATAGCCCAGAGATAGGAATTGCCTTGTCCAAGATCACAGGATGTGTTAGTAGCAGAGCTGGAACTCACATCTACTCTAGGGCCTTTGTTCCATGTTGTACTTCTTGCTTAATGTGTATAATTTTGCAATTTTGTTTAGTTATTTGAATAATGGCCATTTCCACCACTAGATTAAAGGCTCCCTAACAACAATTGTGAGCCTTTCTCACAAATATATTGTCAGTGTCCAACACAGTGTCTGGAATGTACTTGGTGTTTATAAATACTTTTGTTGAATGAATGAATGCATGTTTCAGAATCCCTCTGGCTTTCTTTTTAGGCATCAGTCTGAGGGGACAGGGGGAATGGAAGGTGGCGGGATGCATCCTGAAAAGATCAGGGGCCCGGGCTGAGCCACGAGGAAACCTAGCTCAGAGCAGTAAGCACAGACCCGTCATGTGAGTCCATGCAGGCTTTGAGCCAGACTGCTGGGGTTCAAATCCCAGCTCTGTGGCTTACAAGCCACATAGTGGAGAACAGCCTTCCTAATTTCTCTGATTCCCCAGAGTAGAGACTGCAAAAATACTTTCTTCCTCTCTCAGGGATCTTGTGAGGATTAAATGAGTTAATAAAGCACTTAGAACAGTGTCTGACACATGGTAAATACTTGATAAATGGTAGCTGCGTGTGTTGCATCCTTCATGTTCCCCAAGTGACTGTAGCTATTGTGCAGTATGGTTATGATCCCATGGATTTCTCCCTGGCCCCAGTCATGGGGCTACAGGCAGAGCTCAGCACGAGATCCAGCATGTCACACCCGATCCCAGATTCTGAACCTCAAAGGTCCGTGCTTAAGGGACCATTGGAGCAAATCTGATAGCGGGTAGGAGCGGGGAGTGAGGATGGAGAGTTTGTAAGTGGAGGCTGTGCAAATGCAGCTGTTAGTGCTGGATTTTCATATTAATTTGAAATCTCTTCCTATTGGGATTGTTCAACAAGCCATTATTCTAATGGATGTCACCACAGACTGTACAATAAAGCACTAACCCACCACTTAGCGCAAATGCTGCCTGCGTTAAGCCCTATAATTTTTTTGAACTTTTTATTGAAATATAACACAATACAGGAAAGCGCACAAATCATTAAGCCTACAGCTCAATAAATTTTCACAAGATGAACACACCCCTGGAAGCCACACCCCATCCAGAAAAGGAACATTACCAGGCCTCTCAGAAACCTCCTTGCGGCCCTTCCAGTCACTATCTCACCCCAAAGAAAATCACTCTCCCGACTTCTAGGACTTACATTTAGTATCTCCTGTTTTCAACGTTGCATAAGTGAAATTGTACGGTTGGCACTCTTATCGTATCTGTTTGTTTGTTTGTTTGTTTTCCATTGGACATTGTGTTTCTGAGATTTATCCACACTGCCTCACAGAGTTGGGGTTTGTAATCCTTCAGTTTCTGGGCAGTTTCCATTGTGTGAAGGTAGCATAACATACTCGTTCTGGGATTGATGGGCGTTTGGGTGGTTTCCACTTTAGGGCTATTAGGAAGAGAGCTGCTATGAACATTCTTATGCATGTTTTTGGCTGAACGTGTGTATGCATTTCTGTTGGGAACATACCTAAAAGTGGAAATGTTGGCTCTCGGAGCTTGTGTAGGCTCAGCTGTAGTCAATACTGCCAAACAGTTTCCTGAGCCCTATATTTTAAAGAACTTCTAAAAATACACAAATAAGATGGTTTAGAAAAACTGGAAAATATGGAGAAGTAGATATTCATAAGTAATAGAACCACACTCAATTACATCACCTAGGAATCATCCCTATTCATATTTTGGTATGTCAACTTTTATCAGTATTTTTATATATACATGTGTATTTTTTTTTACCAAAAAAAAAAAATAGAACCGTCTTGCATATTCCATTTGCTAACCTGATTTTTTATTTAGCAATAGATTATGAACATCTTCCATGTCAATAAATGCACATCCACAATTTCATTTTTTAAACGTTTTAGTATGAAAATATTCAAGTATCTGTATTTGAACAGAACAATACAATGAACTTCTGTGTACCCATTGCTCAGATCAATGATTATCAACTTATAGTCAATCTTGTTTCATTTACACATCATCCTCCCCTATTATTTTGAAGCGTTTATCATTTTATCCGTAAATATTCAAACAACTATCTAGGAGAAGGACTAGAGAATGCTAGAGAAGAAGAGAAGGACTCTTTTGAAAACCATAACCGCAGTAATATTATCACATCTAAAACAAATAGCAATGTCTTTAATATCAAATATTCACTCAAATACAACCATCTTAATGGTTGTATAATATTCCAGTGTAAGAATGTAGCATAATTTATCTAACCAATTTCCTATCATTGGACTTCTTGGTTGTTTTTGATTTGTTCTCCTGTTATATAAACAGTGCTTAGATGGACATCTTCGGAGTTACATCATTCTAATACTCTAGTTCCATAAGATAAATTCCTAGGGCATGCAGCTTTAAGGTTCTTGACCCTTAGCTGAAGTCCTCTAGATTTATACTGAGTTTCAGTTGCTGAAAAGAGCTAGTTCATAAATGCTTGAAACAAATGAGCTTTTCCCATAAGAAATGAAAGCAAAGCAAAAAAAAAACAAACAGGGTGTAAGAGGTTGACAATACCTCAGACATGACTTTTTGCCCTTTTCACCTTAGCATAGTCATCAGAAGGAAAAGAGCAGTTTATGGAGAGCAAAATGAAAACAAAAAATGGTCATGAAACAAACCCTCCCCCCAAGTTTACTGGCAATGTCCAACTGACCCATAGGCAGACCCAATCTGCATCTGCGAGATCATTTCTCTTCCCCAGGATTCTTCACATAAAATCTTTGTCTTACTCAGTACACCCTTTAATCCCAGCCCCTCCACAAGTGATTGTTCTGATGGCTTTCACTCAGATGAGCCCATTGCCAAAGACTATAATCCATTCACCTTTATCAATGCAAGGGAAAACTTCCATTTGTTCTCTACAGACTATAGCCTTTGACCTCGTCTTCTTCTGGATCTTCTCCGTAATATTAACTGACGCTTTGCAGTTATGATTTCACTTAAAAGTAAAATAAAATAAAATTATATTACAAAGTCAGAAACCTCACAGGTTCGCCAGGCGCATCTCCGAGAACCTGTACGGTGCCCAGGAGCAACACTTAGGATGCCGGGCCAAGAACCAGCCTGCAGCCCACTGTGAGAAAAGTGACGCTCGGTCATTGGTCCAGCCCACGACCCACAGGAGTACAAAGCAATAATAACAATAAGACAGCAGGCAGTTCAAACCCTGTTATTCCAGAATTAATGCTTGTAAGTATATTTCAACAGGCATACGTTTCCTCATGGCTCTACTCCAGAAGTGCATAAGAGCAAGAGTCATCTTTAAAACCCGTTTTCCAGTCACCGACCCCTCCCTGACCTACCGTATTGACAGGTAGTATATCATGGCTTCTGGAACCAGCCTGAATCCCGGCGCCACCACTGACAAACTGTTTGAATACAGGCACGCTACCTAATCTCTCTGAATCTCATTGCCCTCCTCTGTAAAATGAGGATAATAATAACACTTCGTTGTGAAGGGTAAATGAGTTAAGATGCATATGTCTGGCACTTGGATTGCATGTGTTAAACACACATACAAGAAACACAGTGTTCCTGATGGCTGGTGTTTATACCTCATTCCAACTGCTTGACCATGCCACTGGGATTCTGTCCATTCCTTTTATTTTTTGAAAAAAGACACGTTTATTCAGCGTCATGATCAGACTATTACATTTAGCAATCAACAGCATGGGCGCAAAAAAAAAAAAAAAAAACTACATTAAAACCCTTTGTTGGAATGCTTTACACTTTCCACAGAACAGAAACTAAAATAACCCGTTATACACTTAGTCACAAATATAGTTTTTTTCGCCCGTACACATGAGTGTTGTCTAAAACATGTCTTCTTTGTAGCAGCTAGGCCCTGCCACCACTGTGCTTGGCTGAGTTCACAAATCTGTTGTAAACTGCAGCTTCCCTGTCACTTCTCTGGCTCTCCTCTCCTGCTAAGCTTTGTTTCCTGGCAGTAATCAAAACCTTCTGCCACTGCCATAGCTCCTGCTGCTGCTGCTGGAACCACCATAGGCACCTTGGTTTCGGGGTTTGGCAAACTATTGGCCTCCACCACCATAGGGGCCAGAACTTCTGCCTCCAAAATTTCCTCCTTTCATGAGTCCAAAATTTGAAGATTGATTGTTGTAACTGCCAAAATCGTTGTAGCTTCCACCACCTCCAAAATGGCTTCCATCATTACCAAATCCATTATAGCCATTTCCACTGCCACCATAGCCACCGCCACCGCGGCTGCC
Source organism: Phocoena phocoena (assembly GCF_963924675.1). Lineage (NCBI taxonomy): Eukaryota > Metazoa > Chordata > Mammalia > Artiodactyla > Phocoenidae > Phocoena > Phocoena phocoena. Next base: position 80,467,331 of record NC_089231.1, read on the forward strand.
ACCAAAGCCACCTCGGCCGCTGAAGTCTCCTCCATGACCAAAGTTGTCACTCCCACCAAAACCCCCTCCACGACCACCACCAAAGCTTCCAGAACCACTTCGACCCCTTTGGCTGGATGAGGCACTAGCCATCTCTCGCTTAGATAGGGCTTTCCTGACTTCACAGTTGTGGCCATTCACAGTGTGGTATTTCTGAATGACAGTCTTGTCTACGGAGTCATGGTCATCAAAGGTTATGAAAGCAAAGCCTCTCCTTTTGCCACTGCCTCGGTCAGTCACGATTTCAATCACTTCAGTTTTCCCATATACTGTTCAAAATAATCTCTTAGGTGATGTTCGTCAGTGTCTTCTTTAATGCCACCAACAAAAATCTTTTTCACAGTTAAGTGGGCACCAGGTCTTTGAGAATCTTCCCTTGAGACGACCCTCTTTGGTCCCACAACTCTTCCATCCACCTCGTGTGGCCTTGCATTCATGGCTGCATCCACGTCCTCCACAGTGGCTTATGTGACAACCCCGAAGCCCCTGGAGCGCCTGGTGTTTGGATCACTCCACACCACACAGTCTGTGAGCACTCCGCACTGCTCACAATGGCTCCTCAGACTGTCGTCGGTTGTTTCAAAGTTCAAACCTCCGATGAAGAGCTTCCGCAGCTGTTCGGGCTCTTTGGGTGACTCTGACTTAGACGTGACAGCAGTGGAGAGGGGGGGAGACGTCAACGATGCTTACTTGGCGGCGTCCACGGGCAGAAGAGCTGTCCATTCTTTAGGAGAGATTTTCTTTTTTTCTTTTTTTTTTTTTTTTAGTTAATTATTTATTTATTTGGCTGCGTTGGGTCTTGGTTGCTGCATGCAGGCTTTCTCTAGTTGTGATGAGCGGGGGCTACTCTTTGTCGCGGTGTGCGGACTTCTCATGGCGATGGCTTCTCCTGTTGTGGAGCACAGGCCCTAGGCACACAGGCTTCAGTAGTTGTGGCACGCGGGCTCTAGAGTGCAGGCTCAGTAGTTGTGTCGCACAGGCTTAGTTGCTCTGCGGCATGTGGGATCTTCCTGGACCAGGGCTCGAACCCGTGTCCCCTGCATTGGCAGGCGGATTCTTAACCACTGCACCACGAGGGAAGTCCCAGGAGAGATTTTCTTATCACCTGTGCGGGGACCCAGAGTTTTCTCATTCCTATCTGATTGGAAGGAAAGTCAAATGCTGGAGAGCATACAACTAAGAAGCTTAGGGTGCTGTAGTTTGTCCTTTGCCTTGAGAGACAAAGAGCTAGATACTTTTCAGATACTGTTTTTAAGATTAAATTAGTTAGTACACAGAAAGCATTTAGAATATGAGCAGCTGCATCATAAGGACCATCTCTTTTGTAACATAGAGAGGCTACAAAGTCACACTTCTTATATTTTTCCAGCTAGCCATAGGAGCCATCACATGAATTTTTCGCAGGAAGTCAAGTGTCTCCCTCTAGGAGCTTCACCTCCCCCTTGAAATGTCTAATGAATAGCTTTATTTGGTTACCTTCCACACCCAGAGGTGGAGGGAGAAAATTGGTTCTGTGTCCTCCATTGCCCCTCACTGCCACAACGTGTCGCTGTCGAGAACAGGTCCTCCGAGCTCTTAAGAGACCGTACTAGCCGTTCTTCCTGACGTCTCACTGATCCACACCATCATAGCTCTCAAATCCCATAAGGTTTGATAAGGAACCTTCCCCCCAGACAATCAGGGCTACCTGCATGTGAGAGGTTACCTTTAGGGGCTCCAAGATGCCTTTTCCCTGATCAATCTGAGGGAAGCCACCCTAGTGTATAACCGTAGAGGTTTTCTGGGCTTTTTCTTGTTGAAAAACTTACAGAGAGAGCACAATTTTTTTTTTCCTACTGAGCAGCCCAGATACGTCACATAAATCATTTCAATAGATGGACAGTAATGTGGAATGGGACATTTTCCCAAAGTCAGACCTCATCACAGCAGAACACTGCCATCCCCCTTGGGATGAGAAGGACCCCTTACAAACTTACTTACCTGGACTTTATCTCCCCAGAATTTCCCATGGAAATGAGAACAAAGCAAGAATGCTTGCAGAAGCACTTTTCTGCCCTGAACTTCAAGAAAATGCAGGACAGTCAGATCAAACAGGCTGAGAAGCGCCGAGAATGATGTTTCAGCGAGTTCCCTTAGGTTGCATGTGAGGCAGACAGACGGAGTTTTGAGGGTCAGGAAATTCTGACTGTTTTGGCCCATGGGTACCATTTAAGGAAAACGCATGTCCTCGCCCTTCACATCTGACTGTGTGCTTAGCTTTAGGAGTCGTTCTGGGTCAGATTAGCTCCAAACAAGAGTTTCCTGGCAGAATGTGGGTGCAAAGTAAAGGAAACCAATTAGAACATTGCTTTGCAAGATAATCTTTAAATCAGAAGAGCTTATTCGGGAATCCATTAAATAAAGCCAAATCCAAACAACTAGTTAAGGCAAGAATCTGAATCTCCATCCCTGCCCTGAAACAGCCCCAAATGCACATTAGCTGAAAAGCAACCTTTAGATCCAGCGAACTTTCTCTAAAGGTCTCCTACTACCCATGCTAGGACAGGGGTGGGGAAAGGAGTGGTATATGTTCAGAACAGGGCTGCCCCTTTGCACAGTTCCAGGGGCTACCATTCGCAATGTATGTTTCAGAGTGAATGGCACCCCCAAAAAACTCAGTTTGTAGAATACAGTGTTAATAGTGGCCCTGAGGTTGTACAATTGAACAGCACTTTATTTTTTATTTTTATTTATTTATTTTTTTTAAAAATATTTATTTATTTATTTAATTTTTGGTTGTGTTGGGTTTTCGTTTCTGTGCGAGGGCTTTCTCTAGTTGCGGCAAGCGGGCGCCACTCTTCATCGCGGTGCACGGGCCTCTCACTATTGCAGCCTCTCTTATCGCGGAGCACAGGCTCCAGACGCGCAGGCTCAGTAGTTGTGGCTCACGGGCATAGCCGCTCCGCGGCATGTGGGATCCTCCCAGACCAGGGCTCAAACCCGTGTCCCCTGCATTAGCAGACAGATTCTCAACCGCTGCGCCACCAAGGGAGCCCCAAACAGCACTTTATTGATAGTTGTACAAAGATAAAAATAAGAGCTTAAAGAGCTCTCAGACCCTGGGGCCTGGGAGCGGGGAAGTGTTGGAGAAGGGATCACAGGCCAAATTATTGGTAAGTGTCTATGGTGTTTTGTAGACTAGATACTGCCTTAAAAAGAGTGTGTTTGGACTCATTTACCTTTTCCCTGCAATACCTCTGTGGTTCTTTGAGTTTACACCCTTAGGAAGTGTTTGGTCTAGAAAAGTGACTAGGAAATGACCAGGTAAAAAGGATATAGAGTTGGGGGAGGGATCCCTGGCAGGGAAAACAACACGATCGCAGCCAGGACAGGACCTGGAAGGTTGGGTGACTGTAGACACCTTTTGCTAAGTTCCTGCTCTGTCTCAGACGCTGGGCTAGGGATCGATGTAAGGTCATCTCAAATGTGAGAGGAAGATGAGAGTTTAATCCTGGGATCAGGTAGTAAACAGAACATCTTTCAAACTGAGGCAGCTCAACAGACCCTGGGTAAATGGGGGCCGGGGTGGGGGTGGGGGCTGACCGTGGTCCTGAACAGAGGTTTTGCATCTTCCGGGATCTCTCTCAATGTTCCATGACAAAGACAAGCTGTGGCAGACAGCCGCCCCATGTCCAGGAGGCCGTCAGAAGCTGCCCCTCCTGGCGGCAGGCAAGACCCAAGCTGTGAATTGAGAAGGGAAGCCTTTCACCACACACTGCCCCCAGCAACTGCACAGTGCCTCAGACCCCTGCAATTTCCCCTCATAGTGACACTTAGCGAAGAAGCCGTTGTGAATTCCTGAGCAGTTCTTGTTCTCCAGCAGGTAATCCCCACCATCAATCAAGCAGAAGAACACGGGTCGAAAGCTCACAGGCTTGTGGTCTTGTGCCTGATTCCATCGTCTGTTGTCTGTTTCAAAATTGTAAGCCGGTGGTTCTCTGGAGATGGCCAGTGTGCTCCAGAAAAAGCCTGTTTCTCTGCTGATGCATGTTTTCTGTCCACACTGGCTGGTCCATGAACAATCCTTCCATCCCATTTAGTCATTGAGCACAGTAGGTAGTAATGAGCATTGTAGGGTGGGGCTTACATTCTTTAAAAAACAAAAAAAATACTCAACCAGTTTATCTCAGAACCGAAAACTGACTGCCGAACTGCCTCCAAATGGTATACTTTTTTTTTTTCAGGTGGGGTAAGTTTCTGTGTGTTGATGGATGGCAGGAGAGGGCAGTGGTTAGGAAAACTACTATATATAAAATAGATAAGCTTCAAGGATATATTTTACAGCGTGGGGAAATATAGCCATTATTTTATAATGACTTTAAGTGGAGTATAATCTATAAAACTACGGAGTCATTATGTTATATACCAGAGACTAATATAAAATTGTAAATCAACTATACTTAAAAAAAAGAAAGAAAAAAAAGAGTCGGTGACTCCTAGATTCAGACAGACCAGAGTGGAAGTCCTGGCTTTGCCACCTTCTCATTGTGTGACTTTAGGTAGGTGGCTTCATTTCTGTGAACCTCAGTTTCTCTGCCTTTGAAGTTATCGTACCTGCCTTGCAGGGCTGTCGTAGGGATTAAATGAGATAATACGTGTGAGGCCTCGGGGGCCCTGCCTGACACTCAGAAAGTGCTCTGTAGGTAATGGCTATCATTAGGATAATTTTCAAAGCCTAATCCTCCCCAGGGTTTTTGCACTCAAGGATAGTTAGCTTCTTCCACACCCCCTCCAAGTTCTAATTTGCTTCTAAATATGATGGGGTAAATAGACAAAAGGCGGGGTGGGGAAGTGAGGGGAGCAGCAAGAGGCACATTACACTCCTTCACAGGCCGACTTGCCAATCTCCCCTTCCCGACGAGGTTCAGAGCTCCTCATCGCAGTTGCCTAGAAACCGGAGCTATGGGGGCTTCTGCTCCCTTCCAGAAATCGCCCTAATTGGGATGCTTATGGAACAGTTTGTTGACACTTGGCGGGTTTTTATTCTTCCTCTTCCAGAAGAGATCTTCCTCTTCCAGAAGAGATGCATACATCTCTCATACAAATGCTGACTCACATTAATTACAGAGTAGCCCTGGGCCAAGGCACCTTTTAACCACAAAGGAACCATGGGGACGGCAGCCTTACTCAGCATCCTCTGACAAAATGACCATTTTAGGTTGCTGTCACTGTGCTTACATTTCAAGATGTTTACAAGGTCTGAGATGGATTTTGGAGGAGGATGGTGTGTGAGAACAAGGGTGTGTGTGTGTGTGTGTGTGTGTGTGTGTGTGTGTGTGTGTGAATCGTGAGGTCACAAAAGCTTGGAAAGTCCGTGAACTTGTGCCATCAGTCAAAGCACAACATATGCCTATTGTGTAACCTGGTATTAAGGGCTGGATCTGTGTTCCTTTGAGGGGTTTAAGCACCACTTGTGGTCACTGGGCACAAGGCAGGTCAGAGACCGCACTACGAGCTAAAGAAATAACTTTCCCGAGAGTCACATGGGGAGCCTGTTTCATTTGATCACTTTCTTCCAGAACACCGCTATAGTCTAGTTCCCAGATGGAAAAAAAAATAAATTTCAAAGGCATCCATTCACCTCTACCCTGTTCGGATGATTCAGCTTCTGCACGGGCGGTTCTGCACACCCACTCCACCCAGAGAGAACGGGAGCGTACCGCACCAGAGTCGGGTTGCGCCATTGGTACGCGCCCCAGAGGAGGCGTGTATTTCGTTCAGATTAGAGATGCAAGGATTTCAAATGGTCAGTTATTCAGGCAACAGATATTTTCTGAGGACTCCCCATGTGCGGGTTCTGGGGACGCAGAAAAGATTTCGAAACTGTCCCTGCCCTCTGGGAGCTCCGTCTGGTAGTGGGGGTAGGAGGAGGGCGTGCGTGGACAGAAACAAGTCAACCGGCAGTTGAGGGCAGCACGTACCAGACAGAGGTGCCTGCTCCAGCACGGGAAAAGCAGAGGCAACTTGCACACAGGGTGGGGTTTATACCTGAGTAAGTTCTAAAAGATGAGTAGAAGGTAGCCAGGTGAAGAAGAAAGGGCATTCCAAGCAGAGGGACAAATGCACGAGATGGGGCGGAGCATGGCTGTGCAGCACTGATGGTGTCGCTAGAGCATCAGGGGGCAAGGAGGAGGCTGAGGGGGTGGGACAGGTCCAGCTCGCGCAGAGCCCTGGAGGCTGCACTGGGAAGCCTGGAGACGGTGTGCAATGTAGGGAAGGGTTGGAGAGGAAAAGAGTTCCAAGATAGGGAGGCCAGTGAAGAGGGAACGGCGGGGGAAAGGCAACAGCAGCCTGATTTCAGGGCATGGCATCCAGGGTGGAAAACTTTTGTTCCTTAGCCCCTCAGAAGTGTACAGCCCTGAGACAGAGCAGGGTGGAGCCAGGCCAGATGGTGGGGAGCTGCGAGGACAGCGGAGTGGTGCACTCTTCATAGGATGTGCATCTTCACGTTTCAGAAGCTGACTCTGTTGCCTGGTGGAGGGCCAAAACATCAGGGGAGCGGTGCTAAGAGGCAAGAACATTTGAGTAATTACGTTGCCAAGACTTTTGGACTCCAAACCCCCAGCCAAACACGTCGTGCCTTTTTCAATTCCTTGAGTGGTGCCTAAGGTGGCAGAGGGTTTAGCAGAGAGCGCATAGAGATTCACAGAGGTACAGCTTTTTTTGCATCTTAATTTTACGCGTCACTAACTTACCTGTGTGTGTACCCAGTTGTGCTTTGTTGTACAGATTGTACTCTGACTTTCTAAAAAATGCTTTCACATCTAGTTCCTCATTTTTCATCTTTCACAAGTCAGATAAGATAATACTATCTCAGAAAGACAGATGAGGAAGACAGGCTCAGGCCTGGATACGAGTCCAGACTCCACGGCACCCCGTCTGGGTGACCTTGCATAAGTCACCGAACCTCTCTGTACTTCAGTTTCCTCACTGTGAGATGGGGCGGTAAGACTGCTAATTGCTGCCTTGGAGAATTGTTTTAGAAGTTAGAGAGATTAGTAACTTTAAAGCCTTTTCATAGTTATTGCCACGTGGTAATTATTGATGTTCTCATGGTGATGGCGGCCATGATAGAGGCAGTGGGGTGATGGCTATCCCTAAATCAGTAGGCTAACTATTCTGCCTAAATCACACAGCCAGTTAGTTGTTGGTAGAATTAGAATTAGAACCTGGCTTCCTAACTGACCTTAATGTCCCACTTTCGCCCAAACCCGTCAGCCTCGTGACCATCGCCTGTCCTCAGTGGGTCTCCCAGGCTGGTGTGGGCTCCTTACATTCTTCTTTCCATCTCTTTCTCCTCCTCTTTTACCTCTTTGTCTTCCTTTCCTGCTTTCTTCATTTTCTTTTTTTTTTTTTTTTTTTTTGGCGGTATGCGGGCCTCTCACTGTTGTGGCCTCTCCCGTTGCGGAGCACAGGCTCCGGACGCACAGGCTCAGCGGCCAATGGCTCACGGGCCCAGCCGCTCCGCGGCATGTGGGATCTTCCCGGACCGGGGCACGAACCTGCGTCCCCTGCATCGGCAGGCGGACCCTCAACCCCTGCGCCACCAGGGAAACCCCTTCATTTTCTTTAGTGAAGGTCTGAGATAGAGGTTAAATAAAGGAAGAACCCAGAAAAGAAAACCACTTAAAATAATTAGAAGGTCTCTGCACGTCAATTTTTATTCAGCAGAGCAGAGGTTAATTCCCTGGCCCTTTAGCTTAATAAATTTCATTACTTAACATGACAACCAAGCGTTGATCCTACCACCACTACGTACGGTGGATTCACAGACCTTTATGAATTACTGTGTAGTGCAGTTGACCGAACCCCCAAATAATTGTGGTCTAATTAGACCGTTCTTGCCGCTACTCTCAGAGGAGAGAAACTCCTAAGGTTGACACGTGAGCCAAGTGCCGCTTCCCAGAAGCCTGTGGAGGCTCGGAGCCAAACGGCGTCCCGTGTGCAAAGCAAGAGAGCTGTTGTAACAGCAGTCATTTATAGCTTCACGGAGATGACGACGATGATGATGAGAATAGTGGTTGTGAGGATCTCCGACGTGCCAGGCATCATGCTAACTGCCTCACATATATGGTTTCAACAATATCCCGGGAGGGTATCAATTCATCCCAATGCTGCAGGTGAGCAACGTGCATCTCAAAGAGGTAAAAGTGACTCACCCCAAGTCACAGACGTTGAGTGGCAAGGAAACGATGAGCAGTTAAACCTAGAAGAGACCTTTTCTAAAACCAGTGCATTTTCCTCATGCAACACTTTGGAGTCAGGCTACCCGGGTTTAAATTCCAGCTCCACCAGTTACTAACCTCTGGTCAGACTCCTACTTGACCTCTATGAGCCATGCTTTCCTCGACAGCAAAATGAAGAGCACTTCCTTCATAGGGATGGTGCGTGGATGCGAGGAGAGAGCTGCACATCGAGAGCCTAGCTCGGTGCCGCTCAGGTCATCACTGCGCCTCCTCCCACCACCCCAGACAGTACCTGCTTCTCTCCAACTGCAGCCACTCCCCTGGGCCCCCAGCCTTCATTCCTTACAGGCTCAGACCCTCCTGTTGTATATTTCCCAGATGTTCAGGCACCCTCAGGGGAGATGCTCCCAGACCTACCTCTCACAGAAGAGTTTCACGCTTCTAAGTTTCCTTGCCTCATCTCCCATGATCCAAAGTAACCTCTCCTAATATCTTTCCCTAGTCCACAGCCAGTGATTTAGCCAAGATGATGGCATTTCAAACGTGATAATCATGACAGTTTAGTCAAGGAAAAAAGAGACAGAGACAGATACTAAGAGAGATTGTCAGTTGGGGTCTATATTCAACTGGGTAGCAAACAGAGCCCTGAAATTACCATGACTTAAGCAAGGTAAAGGCTTACCTCCCTCACATAAAAGAGGTTTCCCTTCTGGAGGAAGTACCCAGATTCCTTCTATCTTTTAATCCACTATGCTTAGTGTTTGCTTCCACCTGCAGGGTTTCCTCATGCTCACACAATGGCTACTGGCACTGCAACAATTGTAGCTAAGTTCCAGGCAGCAGGAAGGAAGAAGAGGAAAAAGGAACCAAAGGGCATATGCCACCCAGCTGTGTTAACCTCCTTTATAGAGTTTTCCCAGAAGTCCCTCCCAACGATTTCCTCTTGTACCTCACTGGCTTGTCCTATCTGCCAGGGCAGCTGGAAAATGTAGTTTTGTTTGTTGTTGTTTTGTTTTGTCGACTTTTTATCTAGGAATTTGATGTCCAGGATAATGTGGTCTTTACTAAGGAAGCTCCGGAAATGGAGCTTTGGGAGAAAGGGCGAGAGGTAGGGAAGGAAAACCAGTAAATGCTGACTGCCTGCTCTTTATCAGGCACTGTCTTCAAGGAGTCTGCTTTCTAGTGGGAAAAGCAGACAAGGAACTAGGCAGTTGCCATATAGTGTGAGGAGTGCAGTGACGGGGAGCACATGGACACAGGGAGCTGTGAGGGCACAGAGGAGGCACTTGACCTAGCCTAGAGCTGGAGGGAAGGAAGGAGTAGCAGTATTGAATGGTCAACAGTTGACAGTTTTTCCAAAGCCTTGGAATCAGCAAGTGAAAACGGGGAGGAAGTGCTGCAGGAAGAGGCAGAATCATAGGACTCTGAGGGGTAGAGAGATACAAATGAATGACTGGATGAGTGGGGTATGTTGCAGGACGGGGGACCCCTACCCAGGGCCCGAGAGTCGGCTCTTGTCTAACACTTGGAAATGAATCATCCGAGGAGACACACGTGCTGACAAAGCAAAAGATTTTATTGGGAAGGGGCGCCCGGGTGGAGAACAGCAGGGTAAGGGATCCCAGGAAGACTGCTCTGCCACGTGGCTCGCAGTCTCGGGTTTTATGGTGATGGGATTAGTTTCTGGGTCAGTCTCTGGCCAATCATTCTGACTCGGGTCCTTCCTGGTGGCGCATGCATCACTCAGCCAAGATGGTTTCCAGCGGGGAGGATTCTGGGAGGTTTGTAGGACATAGGGACTGGCGTCTCCTTTTGACCTTTCCTGAATTCTTCCGGTGGGTGGTGGCTTGTTAGTTCCGGGTTCCTTACCAGGGCCTCCTGTCGTAAAACGACTCGTAAAATGGTTACTGTGGTGCCTGGCCAGGGTGGGCGGTTTCAGTCAGTGGTTTCCCTAACAGTTAGAGATAAAGCCCAGATCTTAGAGGGACTTATTGCCATGTGAAAAAGTCTGAAGTTCATCCTGAGAGCAGTGGGAAGCCACTGAAGGGTTTGGAACACTGATGGGAATGAGTCTGCATTTCAGAAAGAGCCCTGTGACAGCCAGGTGGACAATGGATTGAGAAGGAGAAAGACCAGGTAGGAAGCTACTTAGAGTAATAGATGGTTTCTGGCTAGGGTGGTGGCAACAGGAAGTCAGTCTAGTGACATTTAGGAAATAGAGTGGACATCACTTCATTATGAATTAATGAATATGAAGGGGATGAAGGGGACAAAAGCAATCTCTCCATTTTACAGGTGAAATGAATTGTATTTTGCCACCAAGGTCACTTCTGGATAGCAAAGGAAGACTGGCCCGTGGCCAAAGAAAGACTCTAGGCTGTGCCTTCATCCGACTCAAACAGCGTCTGCTAGGTGCAGGTGCGCTGTTTGCCCAGACCTCAGAAATGCCACATGAATTTTGCAAAGGAGCCAGAGAGAATAAAACTGAAGCAGATAAAGCGACTTCTCCCTTGCCAGTCAATTTTGCTGTGTCTTTATCACAGTCTCAGTAGCATCTCTCTTTCATCTGATTAAAAAGAACCCTTGAACTGGGCCTCGTCTTTGGGCTGAGTCATTCAGACAGGAGAGAAATCCCTCTGAAACTTCTGATCTGAGAGCTGAAATCCTGACTTGGTGAATCTCCCATTGTTAGGCATTACAATTAGCAAATAACCCAGGGAGAGTAAAGAGATGTTCAGATGTGATTTACTAAGAATATAGTTGCAGTAAGCACTGGGAAGATGTTTGCAGTCCATTGGCTGTATACACAATATGCTACCAGAGCAATCTTTTGTGTATGCAGTTGACCTTTATCTCTGGCAATCTTGTCCTATAAAGAAGAGTGAAATCCTCCATTGCAAATCATTGGCCCTCAGGAAATGTCTTTAATTTGCATGCTGACAAAGATATTAACTTGGGGTGGGGGTGGGGTGTTGATAACGCATCACGTCCTTTTGTCTGAGAGGTAGTTCAGAATCTGTGTCGCGCCTACAGTTGACTGAAGTTCAATTACTGTAATAAATGTATTCCAAATTTCATCTCAATTGCATTTGCATTTTAATGAATGATTCTCACCTTCTTGTCGATTTGGCAGCCAGGCAGATTTATTAAGTTATTGTATAAACAGGGCATTCTAATGCGGGAATTTAAACGCAAAATATTTGCTTGGTGCGTTTGAGCTAGGGCTGGGTTATTAATTTGCCTGTAGGGGTTGCCTGAAAATTCAAGAATTTCAGGATAGTGTTTCAGATCTATCCCTCCAGTTCCATCACGTTTGCCCTCTCCTCCTCTGAAATCGATACGTCTGGGTGCGCTGACAAAGCAAGATGTGAGCCAGCCAGATGAAATGGGTTCTCCAAGCCTTCAGCCTCCACAATCTGGGAAGAAACTGATTTATTTGCCATTATTGGAAAACAGTAAAATTTGTTAAGTGAAAATTTCCCATGTAGGCAATTCCCTTCTGCGAGAGCAGGACATCCCTGAAATCGGATATTGCCAGGAGTGTTTGTTCATTTTAATGTCATGCTTCCTCCCCCATGGAAGCTCTCCTGGCTTTATAGTCCCATATTTCTTGCAGGCAGAGACAGAAAATGTGAGTGAAAACCAGCTGGATGCAGAGCAATAATACCATTAAAAGTTGTGTTTTTTTGTTTTTAAGTACATCTGGGCTGTTGATTTTTAACAAAGTGATTTGCGGTGGTTAATCCCATGCCCCCCATAATAGAAAGGTGGAACGTGAATTTCTTTCGCTGCCTGTCAACGCTCCAGTACTCACAGCTTCCTGCAAGGCCCCTGTGAAGAGCTGGGGCTGTCTGTTTTTTTCCATGTTTCCTTTGGGGCCCTGGGGATGGAGCTGCTGATTCAGGTAGTGGGAGACTCATGACAAGCAGAGTGCCCTCAAAGAGTGAGAATGGCTGCTACAGCTGTGCTTGAAGAACTTTCTGAGATGAATTGACTGCTAGTGTGTGTCAAAGTTTTATTTCAAACTTGTAGGAAGGGAATTGGGCTTCTAATAAAGCCAGTTCGAAGATTTCTTTCTGGAAAGAGTATCTTTTAACAGAAGGGAGAGGACAGCTAGACCAGTGCAGCTCCAACTTATATGTGTGTATGAGTCATCTAGGGGTCCTCCTGTTAAAATGCAGGTCCTCATTCAGGAGGTGTGAGGGGGGCCCAAGATTCTGCATTTCTAACAAGCTCCTGTATGTTGCTAATGCTGCTGGTCCAGGGACCACACTTCGAGTGACAAGCAGCTGGATAGCGTCACTCAAGAGTAGGATGACTAGTAAAGATTAACAGCCTTGTTACAAGTCTGACAGGCCAGATGTGGGGGTAAATCTAACACCCCAAGAAGGACTCTCAGTCTCATCAGAGAATATCAGAAAATTGCTAGATACTTCTCTGAAGGGGCTGTTAATTACCTTTATGTTCCAAGTTCTGTTCCAGATCATCTTTTCTCAGGTCTGAGGCAATTTCTTTCCTAATGCCATATTTTATATCTAATAGGCACATTTTTTCCCACATTTTAACATCTCTGAACTGGAGATGCAGTGTACAATCATGTCTTAATCGAACTGGCGTGGATTTTTTCTTCGTTGTGGTTCATAAAATAATGTCACCTCTTATAACAAATGATGTATTGGTCAGCGATTTTCACCATAATGCTGTGTAACAAACTATCCTAAAACTCAGTGACTTTCAATAAGTATTTCTTCCTTGCTCATGTGTCTGTGGGATAACTGGGGTTTGGCTGATTTAGGTTGAGATTAGCTGGGTTCAGGTCTGTTCCATGCCTTTCTTATTCTTCTGGGTTCAGCGAAATAGTGGGGTTTTTTTCTTGTCATGGACCCAACTGAGCAAGCTTATTTCAAGCTTCTTTTCAGGTCGTATCTACTAACATCCCATTGGCCAAAGAAGTCATATGGTGAAGTCCAAAGTCAGGATGCTGGGAGAACATCCCCCACCCCACCCCCCCGAATGTAGGGGATGGGGGAGGGAGTGAGTATGTGCTGAATGATGACGTGATCTACCACAGGTGGTGAGTTGGATTGGGTAAAACATGGTCTAAAGGAGGAAAGTGTAATCCACCAGCTTCTCTTCTGTGGGCCTAGAGGTGAACTCTGCACAATAAGAGCAGCCCAGAGATGCATAGACTCAAAGCTTTAAAACTTCCTTCTGAATATTCTTGTGTTTGCAGCATGCAGACGGAGAGAGAAATTCTGGAGTCATCCCTGCTGGCTCCCAGCCCTTGCTTTGCTACTTCCCAACTACTATGACCCTCATCGTTTACTTAACCTCTTCCCTCTATTTTCTCAGCTGCAGACCACACCACCCTCTCAGCACTGTTGAGCGAGTTGACAGTAATAATTGTAGCGCCCAATCATTGAGTCCTAGGCACCAGGCACTACACTAAACTCTTTACACCCACTGTCATTTAATCCTCCCAACAGCCCTTTGAGGCAAGAATCACTTCTTTCCTCATTTGGAGATGAAGAGGCTGTGGCTTAGAGAGGTTTAAAACCTGCCTAAGGGAGTGGCAAAGTAGAGACCCCATCCAAGAGGCTGGCCCCTCCGAGGCTTACCACTTCGTACACTGGCCCTCAGGTCCGGAGGTGCTTGGGAGTGAAACCTGCCCCTTTGGTTTGGCTCAGCTCAGCCCCGCTGAGACTACTCCTATTGCCATATTGCGAATGTTTCATTCATCAGCTCACACAGGCTCATGAATGTACAGAGAACACATGTCCCTTAAATGTGAAAACCTACCCGCATGCATTGGTTAAGAGGAAGTGACTTTGGGTAGAGGAAACTTTCCATTTTATAATCCGCTTCTTCCTCCGTTTGCCTGGCGCAGTTAATTATTTGACTCCCCGTCGTTCCTCTTGCCACGTTAGCTGTGGGAGTTTTACATCGCGGAAAGCAGTGAACAGGAGGCCCCGGGTGAGTGGATTTAAAGACGAAAACTGCTCTTCCCTGCAAATAGCTCCCTTCAGGCGAATAGCCTGGTAATCAACAATAATGATGAAGAAAATGGAGGGAACATACAGGGAATTAAATGGGGGTTTGCTAAAATACTAGGCATTTTTAAATGGGCCTCTGCAGTAACAGGGGAGCACTTCACGGTGCACGGCACGAACACCCCGCAGCCTGAAGTTCCCAGAATAGGCTGGTGGGTCTGACCTGAGGGCCCAGACAACCCCTGCCCCCCTCCACACACACACCACCACCTCTATTCATCTCTCAGCCAGGTCTTTCCAGAAGATCTAACCGCTAGGAGTCTGGCTGCCTTGGTTGAAAGGGGCTGCAGTTCTACCAGAAAACTTGCTAGATTCCTCAAATTGCCAACACCAACTCCCCGATGCTTTTCTGTGAGTCAACCAGTAAGACAGGCATTCATCGCTACCCGCATCTAGAGGTTTGTTGCAGACTTCACTTTTCACAGTGTCGTCCCTATACAGGTCCTTGAAAGAAATCTCTTCTTCCACCAGGAATGGCTAGGCATCACCTGAACAGCTGTTTCAAAATCTCATGGTCATGAGGAATCACATGAGGGATTGTGTTTCCCTCCTTGTGCTGGCCACTAGGATGCTGAGGGCCAAATCTGGGCACTAGCTTATGTGTCATGGGTTTCGATACTTGTCTTACCTGATATTGTTTTCTTATTTTTTCATGTCTCCTGCTCTTCTCACTTTTAAAATTTTCTGCTCCTAATCCTTTTTGGAATAAGGGCATAAAGAAATCAAATAAATCTCTTAACAACCTCTTAATTTCTACTTTTGTAGAAATGAGATAACTTAGAGGCAGAGGTGAAGACTGAATTCTTTGAGGATGTGTTCGCCTTTGTAGTGCCAGTGCTTGAACAGAACCGGACACATCATAACTGCCTAGAATAGGATCTGACACAAAATAGGTGTCCAGCTCAGGGCCTGGGACATAATATTCAGGTCCCTTTTATTTACTGTGGCGTGACCTTCAGCCTGTCACTTATTATAAAATTAATAAGGAGTTCGTTAACCCTTGCAGTCAAAGAAAATAAAGAGTTGGGCTGTTCCATGAGTGTAGGCTTAGATATTTGATCATGCTGTAACAGTTTACTAGGGCTGCTGGAACAAAGTACTACAAACTGGGTAGCTTAAACAACAGAAATTTATTGTCTCACAGTTCCAGAGGCTAGAAGTCCAAGATCAAGGTATCAGAAGGGTTGGTTCCTTCTCGCGTCTGAGAGGGAAAATCTGTTCCGTGCCTCTCTCCTAGCTTCTGCTGATTTGCGGGCAATCTTCGGCATTCCTTGGCCTGCAGAAGCATTGCCCTGATCTCTGCCTTCATTTTCACATGGTTTTCTCTCTGTCTATGTGTCTGTGCCCACATTTCCCCTTTTTATATGGGCACCAGTCATATTGGCATAGGCACCCACCCTCCTCCAGTATGACCGAATCTTAACTAATGACATCTGCAGTGACCCTATTTCCAAATAAGGTCACATTCTGAGGTACTGGGGGTTGAGACTTCACCCTATGAATTTGGCTGGGGGGGGGGGTGGTACACAATTCAATCCATAACACGTGCATTTCAGGATCTAGTTGGTTACAGTTTCTGCAGGGAAGGACAAAGGCTTTTGTTCAGTTACACAGTGAAATCAGAGCCAAAGCCCACCATACTGCCTGGGTCTGCTCCAGGTCCCTGGGACCCCTCCCACTCTTGTACGAAATTATCACACATGAGACTTCTCAGTGCCGGTCCCACCCTCTGCCTCTGAAGACCATGGTCTGTTCTGGGACCTGAGAGGCCTTGCTGACAGCCTTCTACTCCATGAGAGAATCTGGGCAACAGGTAAAGGCGAGCCCCTAACACCGGCCAGTCAATGACAAGCCACCCAAGTTAGCCAAGGACACCTGGTGGCCTATAGAATCTCCAAGTCAAGGACAGGGATTTCCAGGACAAGCTGGTGAGACTCCCCCAGTGGAAACATCCTGACCTCCTACAAACCAGCAGACTCTGTAGTCTGACCCCACGGGGGAATCCACTGCCTGGGTTCAGACCCCAGATCTGCTTCTTTCCAGCTTTTTTTTTTTTGCGGTACGCGGGCCTCTCACTGTTGTGGCCTCTCCCATTGCGAAGCACAGGCTCCGGATGCGCAGGCTCAGCGGCCACTGCTCACGGGCCCAGCCGCTCTGTGGCATGTGGGATCTTCCCGGACCGGGGCACGAACCTGTGTCCCCTGCATCGGCAGGCGGACGCCCAACCACTGCGCCACCAGGGAAGCCCCTTTCCAGCTTTATTGACCTCACCTTTCTGGGCCTGTTTCCTCATCTGCAGATGGAAATGATAACAACAGTGCCCACAAGGTCGAGCTGTTGTGAGGATAAATAAGTGAACTCACACACCCAGAAGTGAGGGACTCGCGGGAGGGCAGAACACAGAACTGTTGAGCTACAGGGCTAAGTTCTACCACAGATGTGAAACCACAACGTGGCCTCGTTCACTGAAAAAGCCTCTTATCCAGATGATTTGCTGCATCTCAGGAGCACCCTGGGTACGCTTGAGAAGTCTCACTGAGGTCCGATGGCAGAGAGGGACCTCTCCAATTGCTGGGGTTCGGAACTTGAGGATGTTAGTTGGAGTTATTAGAGATGAGCGTCTTAATGAAAGTGGTAACATCTATTGCTTCCTAGAGTAGCACCCAGTCTGGGACACAGCAGTGCTTTTCCTCCTTCTCCCCTCCCCTCCCCCCCCTCCCCCCCTCCCTCCCCCCCTCCCCCTCTCCCTCCCTCCCTCCCTCCCTTCCTCCCTTCCTTCCTTCCTTTTTCAGAGCAGATCCTTTCTGTTAAACAAAAGTCTTAGATAGAAGACCAGTATCTAAATCAGACAAATATAATCTTTCAGGCACAAACTGTACTATGTGATGTCACATAACATTTTATTCAATGAAAGCGAAACTTTTCTGGATGAAAAGTTGTACTTGCCCAGGGCCTTTGCACATGCTGTTCCCTTCCCCCAGGCATCTGCATGGTTTACTCCATCACCTCCTTTATGTCTTTCCTCAAATGTCACCTTCTCAGCCAGGCCCTCGCTGAACATCAATTTAAAATGGCACCAATCCACACCCCACCCCTGTCTCTCACTCTCCCATGTCCCTGCTTTATGCTTCTCCCTGGAACTTAGCGTGTCACCTACACTTCACTCTGTTTCGTGTCTGTCTCCACCCCCTGGAATAGGAGCTTCACGAGGACAGGAATGTTGTGAGCTGTTTGGTTTGCTGCTGTACCTCAGCACCTAGAGTAGCTCCTGACACACAGCGGGTATTCAGTACATTTTTGTTGAATGGTTAATAATGATGCAGCTGTTTAGGCAAACACACACATTTGAAATTGGGTGTGAATTAACGCAGTGAAGAGCCTGACTCCATTTTTGACGTGCGACCTTTAACAGCGTTTGAGCTGCCTGCCCCCCTCCTCCCCATTCCCTCTGCCCCACATCTGGGCAAAAGCTGATAAGAAACCCAAGGTGCTCCTTGTTTTGGTGCCGGCGGGAAGTTGAGACCACACCCAAACAAGGGACCCCTCACCCCAGCCCCACTCCCAGAAAACCCTAAGCCGGCCCTCCCTTCCCCCCCCCCCCCCACCCCCCCCCCCCCCCCCGGCTCCCTCAGCTGATTGCAGACCTGCTTCGGAGCCCAGAAAGCCTCATAATGTGAGTCATGCCATTTCACACCCTTGTGCTGCGTGTGTGACGTCAGCCTTGACCTATGAACCACGTTTTGAGCGGAGAGTCTCTGTGAAGTAACATAACCGCGAAAAAACGGTTGCTGTCAGCCCCAGCTCCCCGAACAGCTCTGCATTTGCTTTGTGCCACATCCAGAAAATCCTCCCCTGTGAAATTAAGGGGTTGCCCCTGGTTACGGTTTTCGTTCTGTCAGGTTATCCGGCAACCGCAGGATGCTCTTTGATGAGTGGATTTCAGAAGCTTGAAGGCAAAACCGAAGCACATTTTTGTTTCAAATATGAATTCCACCTCAGATCAACGGCTTGCATCCCTAAACTTAAAAATAAGAGCCCAAATGGACAATCCAGGGCCAGTTCTGTATGATCTGGTTTCACTGTGTTCCACCAGCGTACACGTTCATTTGGTTTTGCACAATTTTACACATGAGGAACCTGAGAGACTAGTTTGCTGTAACAAGAATATGGGCTGGGCAGATGACGCCTGATCCATACCTGCCAGTGACCGGCTGGGATGCACATGTGTTGTGTAGCATAGAGATTCAGAAAACTTTACATGAGCTGAGAAGCGGGGTCTAAATTTAGAAAAAGATTGCTGGTGACCTTCCGGTGACATATGTATAAGAAACTCAAATACCGCATTTCCGTGAACCTGAGACACACCATGAAAAACAAAACAAAATAAAAACACCGCCAATTAAATTAATTATCTGGGGTGTGAATAATTATGCTCATTTCAATGGACATAGCAGAGTGCCTAGCACATAGTAGGCACTCAATAAATGTTTGTGGAGTGATGGAACTGAAACCAGGAGAGGTTAGATAATTTGTTCAAGGTCTTTGGTAAGACGTGGGTCCATAATCCAAGCTTAGGTCTCTGTGACTTTGGAATTCTAAAGGCAGGAGGTCTCCTGCTACTGGGCATGAGAGTGCCCTTCAATGGGTATCAGTCCCAAGACAGTAAGACATTGCATTGATAGCCAACTCATCTTCCTCTCTCTTTCTCTTTCTCCAGCATCTTGATTCAGTGGGTGAAGATTGGCCGTGGATACTTTACTATTCTGAGGGAGGAGAGTGCATTGAAAAAGAAGCAACAACAACTTCAGAAACTCAAAGAGGAAGAAAGAAAGATATTCCAACCAGCCAAAAAGATGTCCGATATCCAGTATGGGGATATTCTTTTGACGTAAGTAGACACCATCACCATGGCACCAGTGGTCTTGGGAAGGACCACTGTGAAGGAACACTGCCTGGTTGGGTTGAGGGGTGGCAGCTGTCTCACATGGGGAGCCCCTTCTTAGGCTGGTGTCTAATGACTTCTTTTAGTCTGGCTCAACCTACCTCGCCAGCCTCACCTCCTGATATTCAGTGAGGTATTTTCTATTACATATGTCTGCCTTCACATCCATTGCCAAGAGCTACCCAAGAAATCTTGCTGGTCCCCAGAAGTGCCTCTTTCCCTCTCATTCCAAGGCTTGTCCCTACCTCTG
The DNA here is from genome assembly GCF_963924675.1 of Phocoena phocoena. Lineage (NCBI taxonomy): Eukaryota > Metazoa > Chordata > Mammalia > Artiodactyla > Phocoenidae > Phocoena > Phocoena phocoena. The sequence continues at coordinate 80,486,837 of NC_089231.1, forward strand.
GGCATTTTCTCGTGCTGTTCTCTGGGCCTTAAGTACTCTTCCCTACATCCTCTTCCAACTAAAGTTCTAATTATCATTAAAAGCCCAGCTTAAATGCTGCCCTCTCTTGATCCCTCCCAGATTTCAGCCCAACCACCTCCAGAGCCCATTTGGACTCTTGAGTTCCCTTAATGTGTTTGCACGCTACTTTGTTTTCCGTTTTTGTTTTTTTTGCGGTACGCGGGCCTCTCAGTGTTGTGGCCCCTCCTGTTGCGGAGCACAGGCTCCGGACGCGCAGGCTCAGCGGCCATGGCTCACGGGCCCAGCCGCTCAGCGGCATGTGGGATCTTCCCGGACCGGGGCACGAAGCCGTGTTCCCTGCATCGGCAGGCGGACTCTCAACCGCTGTGCCACCGGGAAGCCCCCGGACATAGTACTTTTTAAAGCTCCCCTAGATAATTCCCATGTGAAGCCAAGGTTGAGAGTTACTGTGCTAGGGCTGCTTTGAGGAACCCAAATTGACATGTCGCCGGCTAAAGGGGAAATGGAATCCGCAGCAGGTAATGCACCATTTCCCAAATTCTTCACAACGTTAACCTAAAGAAATATGCATGTGTACGTCTTAAAAACAATGGTCTTACCAATGGAACCATACAATATGGGACCTTTTTGTGCCTGGCTTCTTTCACTTGCCATAGTTTGTTTGAGGTTCATCCCAAACAGGAAGCAGATTGGTGGTTGCCAGGGGTTGAGGAAGTGGGGGGATGGCGAATGACTGCTTAATGGGTGTGGGGTGTCCTTTGGGGCTGATTAAAATGTTTTGGAACTAGATTTAGGCAGTGGTTGTACAGCCATCAATTCAAATGCCATTGAATTGCACCCTTTAAAACAGTTAATTTTATGTTATGTAAATTTCAACTTAATGGAAAAAAAAAAAAAAAAAGAGGGAGTTCTGGTCTGTGAGGCCCTGGTGTGGGGGGTGAGGGGGCTGGACACTAGTGGTTGGAGGTCTTCTTAAAGCTCAAGGTTCCCGGTGACTGGTGGGAACCCTGAGTGTGAGACCGTGAGGGGCTGGTATATTTCTAGTCTCCTTTCCCCTGAAAGTCTGGCCCTTGGGAATCCCAGCTTATTGTAAGAAGGGTCTTTTTGATTCATTTGTGCAGACCATGGACTATGCTTTTTCCTTGCCCTGGGAAGCTGTTAGAAGGAAAGTTAACCTTTTCTAAATTGGCAAATGTCCTTAGGACCAAAGCAGCTCCCAGGCCGCCTTACCTCTCTGGTTTCCAGTCTCTCTTTAGTTTTGGCCGAGAGATTCCCACTTCGTTGTTGGCTCTTTGCCACTCTTTTTATTTTATTTTATTTATTTTTAAAATTTATTTATTTTTTGGCTGCACTGGTTCTTCGTTGCTGCGTGCAGGCTTTCTCTAGTTGCGGTGAGCGGGAGCTACACTTCGTTGCGGTGCTCGGGCTTCTCATTGCTGTGGTTTCTCTTGTTGCAGAGCACGGGCTCTAGGCTCGCGGGCTCAGTAGTTGTGGCTCACGGGCTCTAGAGCGCAGGCTCAGTAGTTGTGGCGCACGGGCTTAGCTGCTCTGCAGCATGTGGGATCTTCCCGGACCAGGGCTCGAACCCGTGTCCCCTGCATTGGCAGGCGGATTCTTAACCACTGTGCCACCAGGGAAGTCCCTTTGCCACTCTTTCTAAAAAAACATTTTGTCCAGCATTTTTGGTTATTTTTACCCAGTGGGTTGGTCTAAGTAAGCTAGCTTACCATTTGTGCATTCATTTATTAACTCATTCATTCATTCTGAGGCTAGAGAAAATATCTATGATTTACAATCCCCACCACATGCCTTCCAAGGAGTGAGCATCCCAAGGAGAAGCTTTCTTTGGTGAGCAAGTGTATTCAAGTGAATACGCAGGTAGACAGGAAGAACAGAGAGGCTTCCCTGACAGATAGAATGGAGACATTCAGGAGACGGGCCGAGAGTGTGAGCGGAAGGGACCCTTCGGAGGAGGGAAGAGAGGAAAGGCAGCCAACAGTGGGAGAGAATGGAGATGTCTAATGAGGGTTTTTATGAGGTTTTGCCTCATAGTGTAGATCCATTCCTCAGTTTCCCCAGAAGATCTTCAGTACAATACCCGTGACCCCTTAGTGCATTATGTCTTGGACCTATATCCTGGCTTCCAAGTAAGTGTAGGGGTGAGAATGGGAGACGACCTTGACCCAGGCCTGTGCTCATTGTACAAGCAACCGTTTGTATTTTGAAGACCTACTGCGTGCAGGCCTTCTGATGGCACGGAGATATGAAAAGGATTGAGGGACAGTCCCTACCGCATGCGGTGCCACAGCACAGTACCATGGGGGTGCCCCTCAAGTGCCCTGAAGTGTGCCTGTAAAGGAAAAACACTCCTCCCATGTGTTTCTCCTTTACTCTCACACCATGATCACACTCATACTTCTGACACCAGATGTGTGGGGTTTTCCCCCACACCAAGCAAATGTCTGTGACACCAGCAGGGCATCCTACCATCCTATTCAGTTCTGACACTTTCTACCTGGAGTTAGCATCAGATCCCACAGGTTAAGGGTTCAGTCCCACAAGACTGCCCCCATGTCAGATGCCAATCACGAGTCCCAGGTTGTCACCTGTACTTCTGACCAACCAGCTATAAATCAGGGTCCCCATGACCCCCTTCCTTGGGTTTGATAATTTTCTAGAATGGCTCACAGAACTCAGGGAAGCACTGACTTACATTTTCCATTTTATTACATAATAAAGGGTACAGATGAGCACCCCGATCAAGAAGTACCCAGGGTAAGGTCTGGAAGGGACCCAGGCGCAGGAGCTTCTGTGCCTGTGGAGTTGGGGAGTGCCATCCTCCCATTATTTGGATGTGATCACCAACTCGGAAGCTCTACAAACCCCGTACTTCAGGGATTTTTATGGAGGCTTCATCACATAGGCATGCTCTGTCATTAACTCAGTCTCCAGCCCCTCTCCCCTTCCCAGAGGACTGGGGGTGGGGCTGAGAGGTCCAAGCTTCTAATCATGGCTTGGTCTTTCTGGCGACCAGCCCCCATCCTAAAGCTATCCAGGAGCCCACCAAGAGTTGCCCCATTCCCCAGAAAAAGACACCTCTATCACCCAGAAAATTCCAAGGGATTTGGGAGCTCTGTGTCAGGATCCAGGGTCTAAGACCAAATATTAAAACAAGAGATGCCCCTGGTACTCTTTATCACGTAGGAAATTCCAAGGGTTTTAGGAGCTCTGTGCCAGAAAGTGAGGGCAGAGACCAATATATATATATTTTTTCTATTACTTCACAGTGTCCGCCCGCTCAACTTTAGGGGGTGAAAAGGAAATCTGGAAAGAATTCCCAGAAGTGTGACTTCTGAGCAGGGTCTTTAATGCTGAATGGGAGTTCAGTGGGTGACAAAAAAAGAGGTATGGTTAGACCCATCTGTATCAGCCCGCCAGAAATCCTGCAAGCCCGCAGGTCAGGGTAGAAAGGCCAGGGCTGGAGAAGGAGGGTGTGGTGGTGGTATCTATTGCCAAAATCAGAAATATGATTTTCAGAATGGAAAAAAAAATAAAAGCAGGCAAGTCATGACCTGAGCCACCTCCATCCGGCCACTCGGTGGACCCCACTGAAGTGTCCTCACGGGACCTTGAAGAGGCGCAGGAGACAGAGAAAGCCACTCGGTGAGCCAAGGCGTTCTTACCCTCTCCGTGAAGGTCCCGCGAGCTCAGTGCAAGTTTTGCCCTTAGTGTCATCTAAGAGCCCGATGACCCTCTCTGAGTCTGGTACCTCTAGGGGCACTAGTCACCTGGCAGCCTTTCTCTAGAATAAAGAGAAGGAACGAACTAGTGGCTCTTTTTGCAGGAACTTTTTACCCAGATTATTGGGCAAACAAACAGGCTCTGGGGAAGGTGGCATCTGTAAAGATCCTCCCGTGACTGTTTAAATAGTTTGGTTGTAACGTTGCCCTTGTTTGCATGGGGTTTTTAATCCATGGTCACAGAACACAATTCTTCCCTCTCCGATCCATGTTTCAGTGTGCAAGACATGGTATATTTAAAGTTTAATAAGTTTAAATATGCATGAGATCTTGCCTCACGTGGACATTGGTCTGGTTATGACTTATCCAGTGGATTCCATGAGCTGTGCAAGGCTGGTCATTAAAATAAAACTGGAGACTGTTATTGCAACATAGCCATCAAATGCAGGTGGGGGCGGCAGGGGTTATAAAATAGCACTGGGAGATTATCCCTACCAGTAGGGAGTAGTGGTTAAGAGCACAGGGCTGGGGTTCGAGCCCAGACTTCCCCCATACAACTGTTTAGCTTTGGGCAGGTCGCTGTGCTGCTCTGAGCCTCCTCTCTCTACACCCTTATGAATGGTACCAAACTCCCAAATTTGTTATGAGGATTAAAAGAAATAACACTTAGCGCAGAGCCTGGCTTATGAGACGTGCTTAGTAATTGCTAGCTATTATTATGCAGTGAAATGAAGTTGATCTCTCTGGCCCTCAATTACTTAAAACCCTCAGATCTATGGCTAAAAATCTTAATTTCCAGGTAGGCTAGAAGGCATCTCACATGTAAGAGCTATGTTCTATAAATATAATTCCAATCACAGAATTATCAAACATACAAGTGTTCATTTAGAACTGCTTTTTTAACACAGTATTTGATCCTGCACATTCTAAAAGCAAAAGGGATTTTTCCCCCCCTCTGGATCTAAGACCATAGGATAAGTTCTTTTAGACCAAAGTTTTAAGTCTGACAAACTATGTAGGGAAAAAAGAAAATCAAGCGTGTCCCCAAAGATTCCGGCCTGCAAGCAGTCTTTCCCACTGTGTTCATTGACCTCATTTCTCAGCTGCAGGTTCGGCTGAAAAAGGAGAAAAAAACAACGGGTAGAACTTGTCTTATGTTTGCAGTTGAGATGAGACATAAAACAAGAGATTAAGGAGTGTAATAGCTGGGTTAATTTCCCCGTATTCTAGACCACTGGGTTGAGCCAGTAAGCCTGGGCATGCCAACATATTGGCTTGTGGTTTCCTCAGCTCTAGGGTTGAATAAAGAGCCTGTGGAAATGGAAAGCAGGGGACCTAGATTCTGGTCCTATGTTTTAGTTAGCTCTGTGACCCCAAGATTGTCCTCAAATTCCCAGGAGGAAGGTGACTTCCTAATGGCTGCCTCCACCTCTTCTGGCTCCTTTCCCCACGCTAAGCCAGAGCGAGCTTTCCAAATGTAAACCACTCCCAGTTTAAAATCCTCTGTGGCCACCATTCTTTATCGGATAAAGACAAAAGTCTGAGCAGGGGCTACAAGGCTCTGGATGGGCTAGCCCTTGGCTTCCCCTCCAGCCACACTGTCTCCCTCCCCCTCCTCCCCAGGGCCTCTCCCTCTGCCCTCTGCCTACTGAATTCCCATTCAACCTGCAGATCTCAGCTCAATATTTACTTCTGTTCCAGTTACTGTTGCTGTGAGCAACCACTCCAAAACCTGTTAACTCAAGACAGCAAACATCTATTTCACTCACAAATCTGCCATTTGAGCAGGGTCAAGTGGGGAGGGATTCAGCACTAGCTGGGGCAGCTCAGTGTCTGCTTCCGAGAGAGCGCGTGCACACGGTGGCGCCTGGGGGCTGGCTGTCAGCTCTGAGCTCATCCAGGACTGAGAGCCCGCAGTCTTGGTCCCCCTCCCTATGAGTCTCTTCACAGGCTGCCAGCTTCCTCCCAGCATGGTGGTGCCTGGGTGCTAAGAGTGATCTTCCCAAGACATAAGAAGGAAAAGCTGCCAGTTCCTGGAGCTGGGACCCAGAAATTGGCGTCACACCACTTCTGACACATTCTATTGGCCCAGCCACTCAGAAAGCCAAGATTCCAGGGGGATGGGGGCTATAGAGCCACCTTCGCATTAGAAGAAACTTGAGGCCCATGTTTCTAAATTGACACAACTCCCTCCAGGAAGTATTCCCTGGCTCCGTTTCAGCCAGATTCTCTGTTTGGGTCTGTCAAAGCACCACACACTCCCCAACTCTGCCTTATCACAGCTGTGTTTGTGTAAAGCCCGTCTCCGCCAGGAGGCTCTTAAGCTCCGGAGGGGAGGGGCCCGGAGGGGAGGGGCTGGGTCTGTCTCCATCACCACACCTACAGCCCCCAGCGCAGAGATGTTCCATAGATATGGGGAGACGTGAATGAATCAGGGAACCCGTCACTGATTCAATCAGTATTAAAGTCCTCAGGCTGAGAAACTACAAGGCTTTAAAGGAGCACACTGGTAGCATAAATACGTAAGGCAAGCTGGGACTGAGATGCCAGGGGTTTTTGAGTCTCAGGCAACCCAAGAGGCACCACCTCGTGCAAAGTGGGCAGCGATCTTGACCTTGGGCCTCACCCAACTCTTACTCAGAGTGGCAAGAACTTTCGAGTCTTCAAGAACCAAAGCTTTTCCATCTTTATGTGACATCTCCCAATTTTAGAATATAGACAATCAATTCCATTACGCACACAGTAGGCTTATTAAAACATGTCTATGGGCTAGATTTGGTCATGGGCAAAAAATATATACCCTGTGACCCAGGCATGCCAAAAAGGAAAAAAAACAAACAAACCCTGTCTTCTCTGACTGAAATGACTTACTCCATGATGGTGTTGAAAAGAAAAACTTAGCTGTGGTATTAAATGTAACTTAATATTTTTCACTTTGAAACAGTCCTTTTTCGATAAATGTCCAGTGGTTTCAAAGATGAACCGCCTGTTTGGGCAGTTCTCCTCTCTAAGCATCCCTTTCCCCACCCCACCCTCGCCCACCCCTGCCTCCCCCAGATCGTTTTGGCTTCAGAGGAAGCTTCTGTATTCTCTGTGGGGCAGGGGATGGGCTTCCGGAGAGGTACGCCTGGTCGTGGCTGATCTTTGGGGGCACACTTGTGCCGACGTCTGAAGCTCGAGATCCCCACGTCTCACGGCTGGTTCATCCAGCCAGTGAGTCAGCAGTCTGGAGAGTTGGGAGAAGCCCCTTTAAGGAAAGGACCGCAAATAAAAGCCGCTGACTCCAGGCAGTTCCTGCCCTGTGTGCACCCGCCATTTCCACTTCCCACCATCCCTGTCGCTAGGACCCTGGGTGCCGGCCACCTTCCTCTCTCAAGCTGAAATAATTGTGATACTTCTCACTGGTCTCCTTGCCCTCCACTCCCACCATCGGCCATTCTCAAAACAGCAGCCAGAGGGATCCTTGGTCACATCATGTCCTCTTTCAGCTCAGAGTCCTTTACTTTCGTTGAGGGAGAAGGCCAGAGTCCTCGCACTGGTCTGCAAGGCCCCCATTCTCTCTCCATCCTTCCCTCCCTCTCTCTCTGTTGCTCACTCCAGCCACACGTGCCCCCTTGCCGTCTCTAAAACACAGTCCCACCTCAGGACATTTGCACCTGTTGCTCCCTCTCTCCAGAATGCTCTGCCCCCAGACATCTGAATGGCTCACTCCCTTCCACTGCAGATTTTTATCAAATGTCACCTTCTCGGTGATAACTTCCCCAATCACTCTATTGAAAATTGCAAGCCCCAGCTCTCCCAGCCCTTCTGAGCCCCCTTCTCTTTTTTCTCCCCGTAGCATGTGTCACTGTCTAGTGGGGGTGGGGATGGGGACGGGTCAGCAAACTCCAGCTCATGGGCCAAATCCAGCCCCCAGGCTGGTTTTGTAAATAGAGTTTTATTGGAACCCTCCCCTTTGCTTATTGCTTGCATTCTGTCAACGGCTTTCCTGCTACTAAGTAGTCATGACATAGACCGAATGTCTCACAACATCATAAATATTCGTCTAGCCAGGTAACAAAACATATCCGACCGCTAGTCTACTATACCAGTATACCACACAGCTGCCCGATTTATCTTATTTGCTCCTTCATGGGAATATGTGTTCCATGAGAGAAGGGGGTCTAATACGCTCTGCTTACTGGCTGCATCTAGAACCTTCATCTCTCCAGCGGGAATTACTGCCTGGCCCATAGCAGGTGCCCAGTGATATTTGCCAGAGAACCCCTGGCGAGAGAAGAGGGCATTTAAAACAGCTCCTGTCCGTTCACTCTGCTGCTTTCATTCTGCTTCACCTTCAGCACAAACGGGGACAAGAAGATGAAGAAGGTGGGGATGGGAGTCCTCCTGCGTCCGTTCACCCCCGTGCACAGCTGCATCATTGCGCCCTCGCTGCCTGAGGCTCACGTGTAAGTAGTCCCACCTCTGGCTCATCTGCTTATCACGCGAAGCCAAGGTCAAATGACTCAAACAGCTGGGAGCTGTGGCGCTGTTCCTTTGTCCTCTTGAAAAGGGACAGGGAGCCTGGGGCCAGCAGTGTTATGTGGTGTATGAAAATAACAGAAGGCAGACATGGGGGCTCAGAGCTAAGTGGCAATCCAGCTGGGACTGAGTCATTCCATCCCTTACCACACCAGACGCACTAATGTCAAATAGTTTGCAAAGCCCGGTAAAATCTGTCTGCAGCATGTGCCTGGCAGATGTCTCACCCAGGGCTCCGGGGACATGTTTTCCCCAAGACTCAAGGAGCTATTTCCCGGAGAAGCCCCTGCCGCCTTCTGAGCCGGCCCCAGGCACAAACTCTTCATTGCGTGATGTGACAGGGGCTGACCAACCCTCCAAAGAATACTGGGGCTTTCCAAAACCTTGACACCTTGTTCCCCTCCTATCTGTTCCAGAGAATTCTAAGCCCAGCTTTTTCTTTTTCACTAGTTAGCACTTTTCAACTGGGAGATCTCAGGCACAGAGATAGAAATTGACTGTGAGGCAGGATTGCTCATCCTCGGCACTGCTGACGTTTGGGGACAAATACTTCTTTGTTGGAAATGCCTGTCCTGTGCACCGTACGATGTTTCGCACTATTCATGGCCGCCACCCCCTAGTGCCAGTAGCACCCCCCTCCCCAGCTGTGACAACCGAAATGTCTCCAGAGATTGCCAAATGCCCCCTGGGGGCAAAATCACACCCATACCCCCAGCCCTCCCACATAAGAACCGCTCTAGGCCAATGAACATGGTGCACTGGATTCTGTCTGCTCCTTTGCCACATATTTATTAGGCCCCTACCATGTGCACGATAAAAATGCACTGCTGACTGCTCTGTGGGCCCTGTCTCAGTCCTCTCAGCAGCCCTTTTGCGTAGGTGTATTATTATCCCATCCCTGCAGGTGAGAGGGCAGAAGCTCATGCACTGCTGACTGCTCTGTGGGCCCTGTCTCAGTCCTCTCAGCAGCCCTTTTGCGTAGGTGTATTATTATCCCATCCCTGCAGACGAGAGGGCAGAAGCTCAGAGAGGTGTACTAGCCTGCCCAAGGTCACAGAGCTCAGTGTGTTGCCGCACTGGGGTTTTAAGCCAAGTGTGTCTGACTGCAGAGCCTGACCTCTCACCACCACACACGACACAGAAGGTATATCCCAAGGCCTTACCTTTGAGGAGCTAGTGATATTTGGACAGCCAAGTCTCATGTACTTGAAGAGTAAAATAATGCAAGAGTGAAACTGTAAGACAAGATGGCAGATCCTTAGTAAGAGCACTTAGTTCGTGGGTGGAAGATGGCACCGTCACCAACACCATGGGCGTCATCATCATCGTCACCATCATCAGCCCTGCCACCGCCACCACCACCATGTATTTGGACACATTCCTGTCCCTTACTAATATTCCAGCTTTTGCTGCGCCCCACTCCATACTTTCCTCCTATCTCCCTTTGAGGAATATTAGGACTGGCTTCTTCATAGACTTATTTGTTCAGGGACATTCCAACTGGCAGCCTCCGCTTGATGTTCTTAAAACATCTCCTTGCAAAAGTAGTCTCTGCAATTTCTCATAACGTCCCATGGAAACACTTGGCGCTTTGGCCTTTCTTTTCCATGGACAAGCCCTCTGAAAACAAATGGTGTAAATCAGTGGTTCTTAGGCTTTCACTTGCATTTGGATCATCTGGGGCTCTGGGCTTGGGTGCGGGGATAGCAAAATAAGGAGATGCCTGGGATAATGCGTATTCCTAGGCCCCGCCCCCATTTCCTTTGGTCTGAGCAAACTGAGGTTTAAATCAACTGTGGAAGTGACTGGAGAGGTTCTTGCTCATCCTCTTTCAGTGCCAGATGGGGAAACTGAAGCCCAGAGAGAAGGCAGAACCTGCCAAAATGCTCACAACAGGAATTCTGATCTCCTGACTCTTAAGTCAGTCCTTTGTATCAGGTTTGTTCATTGATGGTGATGGTGATGGTGATGGTGGTGATTATCACAGTGGTGGTTGTTACTATTCGTTATGCCCTAGACCAGGGATCAGCAACCTTTTTCTTAAAGGGACAGAGTAGATATTTTAGGCTTTGCAAACCAGATGGTATCTCTCGCAACTACAGTCATCCCTAGGTATCTGCGGGGAATTGGTTCCAGGACCTTCTGCTGATACCAGAATCTGTGATGCTCGAGTCTTTTATGAGTATAAAATGGGGTAGTGCTGTCGGCCCTCTGTATCCACAGATGCAGAGGGTCAACTGTACTTCACCTTGTTGTCGCAGCAGGAAAGCTACAATGAATGGATGTGCCCGTGCTCCAATAAAGTTTTATTTGCAAACAAAGGCACACACTCCTTCTCTAGATTGAAGGCTGCCCCTCCTTCTCCTTGGCTGTTCAAAGGCTCTGGCTGCATTTGGTGATTGTATCGGCATCTATTGCCGTATTACAGACCACCTCGAGGTGGAGTGGCGTAAAACAGCAACCATTTAGTCTTGTTCAAAGTCTGCAGGTCAGCTGGGTGGCTCTGCTCGTCCACATCAGTTCAGCTGGTCCTGGCTGGGCTTGCATATGCGTGTGGCAAGCTGGAGGCTGGCCCATCTAGGGTGGCCTCATGCCCGGGTCTGTTGGTTGGTTGGTTGTTGGCTAGGGTGACGGCAGCGACTGTCACTGTCTTCACACAGCAGGCTAGCCGAGCTTGTTCCGTGGCTGTCAGGAAGGGTTCCAAGGACAAGAGCCTAAGCACTCAAAGCCTCTTAAGGCTTAGGCTCAGAACGGACCAAGGACCTTTCCACCCCATTCTGTTGGCCAAAAAAGACCTGTATCAGGCCTGCCCAGATACAAGCGATGGGGAAAAGAAAGATTCCACCGCCTGGCGAGAGAGAGGCAGAATCCCCTTGTGAAGTGCATGGATGCGGGAGGAGGGGAGAATCCGAGCAGTTTTATCATCATTCTGCCGAGAGGCATCAGGGCAGAGCCCGCCTGGTCAGTTCTCAAATTCTCAGTCTTCGCGTGAGCCGAGGTGGATCCGAGCCTGGTCAGTCCCTTCAATCCCAGTGCGACTGTATGGGGATCAATCATGCCGAGGAAGACTGGACCTTTACCTTTTGAAAAAAAGAGGCGGGGCACAGTCTGTAGGAAGGAGGACAGCCCCTCCTTTCCTCTGGGAGATGACTGGCCTGTCCTTACAGCCCTTCCTGAGCAACCGTGCAACAAAGCAGTGCCTACAGCCACTGTCTGGGTTTGCCCTTGGCAGTCAGCATGGGGAGCTTTGTAGCATTTTCTGATTTCTCTTAGTAAAACTTTTGAAAAGACGTTTTTTTCTCAGGGATGTTGACTCCCACTCGTATTCTGGTTGGTACAGCGGTTTCAACAGAGAGGGCTATTCAGATGCACTGACCGCTAGGTGCTCCCCCAGAGTTCTGAGCACAGGGATTTTAGAAGCAGGCTTTGTGCACCCTGGTCAGCGTTTTCATCTATTATGCCCCACATTTAAGAAAATAAATGCTTTCTCTTTTAATTTGACAAAATCCAAGGTATTGTGCTTTGACCTGACATACAATCATTATGAGAAAGGAGCGATTTCTATCAAGCATGTTTCTGGGGACCCTTTCTTTCTTTCTCCCTCCCTCCCTCCCTCCCTCCATCCATCCATCCTTCCCTCCCTCCATCCATCCTTCCCTCCCTCCCTCCCTCCCTCCTTCCCTCCCTCCCTCCCTCCTTCCCTCCCTCCCTCCCTCCCTTCCTCCCTCCCTCCCTTCCTCTCTCTCTGTCTCTCTCTTTTAGTTTGCTTCACTGCATGTTAGATGAGAGATCATCGGGTTTGAGGCACTGTATTTTTTCATTAAGACCTTATTTTTTTAGAGCAGATTTAGGTTCAGATCAAAATTGAGGGGAAGGTGCAGAGATTTCCCACTTCCCTCCTGCCTCCCCCATTATCGACATCCCCCACTGGAGTGGGACGTTAGTTACAACTGATGAAGCTACACTGACACATCATAGTCACCTGCAGTCCCTAGTTTACATTAGGGTCCTCTCTTGGTTTTGTATATTCTATAGGTTTGGATGCAAGTATAACGACATGTATCCATCCACTCACGTATTATACAGAGTATTTTCACTGCCCTAAAGATCCTCTGTGCTCTGCCTATTCATCCCTCTCCCCCTCTCGCCCCCCCCCCACCGCCGCAACCACTGATCCTTTTACTGTTTCCATAGTTTTGTCCTTTCAGAACGTCATACTGTTGGAATCATACAGTAATGTAGCCTTTTCAGATTGGCTTCTTTCACTTCTTTCACATGCTTTTGAGGTTTCTCCTTGGCTTTTCATGGCTTAGTAGCCCGTTTCTTTTTCACGCTGAATAACCGTCCATTGTCTGGATATACCATAGTTTATTTATCCATACATCTCTAAAGCTTGCTTCCAATTTTTGGCAATTATGAACAAAGCTGCTATAAACATCTGTGTGCAGGTGTTGTAAGGCACTTTCTATAAGCAGAGAAAAAGGTCCAGACCCATTGGATGAAACCCTATTCTGCTGAAAAGGGCGTGAGGGCTCTACCCTATAATAAGAGACGTCAACACTGTATTAAAGCACAGATTCGGGAACCAGACTGTCTGGGCTTAGATTCCAGCTCTGCTGTTTGCTGCCTTTTTTGACCTTGGATAAGTTATACAACCTCAGTTTCTTCATCTGAAAAATGGGAATACGAATAGTACCTTCCTCACAGTGTTGTTATAAGAATGACTTTAATGGATGTAGAATACTTAAAACAGTGTCTGGCACAGAGTCAGCGCTCTATGGGAAGTGTTTACTATTATTGTTATTTTGCTGTTGTTGCTACTATTCTTTGTTATCTCTGTGGTTGTGCATATGAGAATTGTGCCCAAATTATCAGCTCTGGAAAGTGTCAGATCCCAACCAATTTATTCCCTCCATCTCCCATTCAGTAACCAGAAATGTACTGAGCCTACTCTGTGCATACCTGTGATGGACAAGACTCTGTAGCTCAGAGGCTTGTGGGCTGCAGAGACAAGTAAACAGGTAGTTACAAGACAGCAGGGACATAAAATGTAGGGACAGAGGGACACATTGTAGGGTGGGGGGTGCTTTAGAACCTCCTCGGAGAGAGGATGCTCGAAAAATCAAGGAAGGCTTCCTGCTGGAGGCGACATCCGAGCTGAGACCCAATCACGGAGAGGCAGAGGAGGAGGAAAGGGAATGTGTATCAGGAGCAGAGGACAATGCCGAGCACCTCACCTCACTTTCACTAGAACGATTACTGCCATTATACAGATGAGAAAACTGGGGCTCAGGGAAATGACATAATTTGGCCGAGACCACATAGCTAATAAATGGCAAAGCTAGGATTTTAACCCAGTGCAAAGAGAGTATGTACAGTGAGCTTGCGCTACAGAGCAGAATTTCACCAGGCTGCAGGTGGCGGCACAGGGGTGAGAGAGGAGACTCGAGGCTGGGGAGATGGATGGGAGTCTCCCATGTGATGGGGTGTTGGTTTGCCAGGGCTGCCATAACAAAACTCCACAGACTGGGTGGCCTAAACAACAGAAATGTATTCTCTCACAGTTCTGGAGGCTGGAAGTTCAAGATCAAGGGGCCCACATGCTGGTTTCTACTGAATCGTTTCTCCTTGGCTTTCAGAGGGCTGCTTTCTCGCTCTGCCCTCACACACTTTTTTCTCTGTAAACGTGTACACCAGTGTCTCTCCGTGGGTCACGGCTCCTCTTCTTCTAAAGACACCAGTCAGATTGGGTTAGGACCCACCCTCTTGGCCTTATTTTAACCTCATCACCTCTTTAAAGTCCCCAGTACAGTCACATTCTAAGGTACTAGAGATTAGGACTTCAGCATATGAACTTTGGGACATAACTCAATCCATAGCAGATGGTTTAGGGAGTCTGAAGATCTTAAGCAAGGGAGGGAGAGGGCCACGTTTGTGCCCGTTCCTGTCACCTGCAGAAATGAGTCTGATGCTCACATGCCTCTCGGCCCCCTGCGACGAAGCACATCCCACCTCACCAGTTAACTCCCTTACCCATCCCTCCCCACCCGCAATGGACACAACGGAACGCCCAGGCCTGCAGGGGCTCTGAGTTGTGAACAGAAGAGGGGGCGTCTCCTTGGGCTTTTCACAACTGCCTGGGGTCACAGTGAGGGTACAGGGAGGTGTCTGCACAGGGCTGGGCACATGGTACAGCCACTGCTACTGTTGGTACCCAGAGCTGCCAAAATGCACTTACCTGTAGGGACCAAGATGGTGTAAAGGGGGAAGACACAGAACTGGGAAGGCTGTGGACTTGCGGGTCCTTTAAATTAGAAGTGAGGGATGCGTGGGTGCTTATTATTAGAAAATAATTTGTGGATGGAAAAAAAAAAGGAAGGAAGGCGCTATAGATGAAAAAAGAGAGACAGAGCTGCTGACTCTAGTTTTCCTAAGACCGGGTGGACACGGCTGCCCCAGAGCATGGGGGCGGAGGAGTGGGGTGCATGGGGGTAGCTCCCCCTGCAAGCAGAGTGACATGGGTGCCTCTCAAGGGGCTCTCCGGGATACGCCTGGGCCTGCTCCACACTTGAGCCCCAGGGCTCGGACTCCACCTTCTGAGCTGGGGCCTTCCTGGAAGCTGGAGGGTGGATTTCTGCCTGCCCCTCTGAGCACAGGCCCAGGAGCCCTGGGGAGTATGGATCAATACAGTAGCAGTTTCAGAGAAGAGCAATTACACAGGTTGGTAATGGAGGCGTCTGGCCCATTAGTGTTAGAGGAGAAATCATGCAGGGAGGGGCTGGCCAGTTGGGACTCCCCCTCACTTCCAGGAAGAATGCAGGCAGCAGGTTAACCCTCTCCTGACCTTGCTCTCGGGGTGGCCACTCATTTGGCCCCATCAGCACCTCAAACAATAAGAGCTCAGGTCCACAAAAGCACCGTCTCTGGGATTAAACAGATGCGGGTTCAAATCCTCACTAATCCTAGCGTGACCTCAGGCAACTCTACCTCTCCCAGTCCCTTGTCTGCAGAGGACAGAATAAAGTCACCCTTCTTATAGGGTTGTCGAGAGCATTGAATGGGGTATTCAGGCCCCATCTCTGCCACCAACATGCTGTGTGACCTGGAGCAAACCGATGGCCCCTCTCTGAGGCTCAGTTTCCTCTTCTCTAAAATTCAGATAATGATTCCTATCCGGCAGGGTTTGGGGAGAAATAAATAACACGTGTCAGGTGTCCTACCCAATGCCTGTCTCATCGTTATACAGAATGCCCCCCAAATCAGAAAATACAGGTTAGACCTATTTTTTTTTTTTTTTTTGCGGTACTCGGGCCTCTCGCTGTTGTGGCCTCTACCGTTGCGGAGTACAGGCTCCAGACGCGCAGGCTCAGCGGCCATGGCTCACGGGCCCAGTCACTCCGCGGCATGTGGGATCTTCCCGGACCGGGGCACGAACCCGTGTCCCTTGCATCGGCAGGTGGACTCTCAACCACTGTGCCACCAGGGAAGCCTAGACCTATTTTTAAATGGTGTTTTAGTTACATTTTCAAATCATGTGTTCAATGTGGTTTTCCTCAACATCCAGCTACATTTGGGGCAAAGGATTTATAAATTTAAAGCAGTGGGTCTAGTTGTTAATTGGGGTGGAGAGAAAGTACAATAAATACACTAGTTTCCTTGTGTTTCCGGACGTTTTGGACCCTGCTAGTGTATTTATTGTATTTTTATCAGATGAAGAACCGGATGCCTGTAGGATGTTCATTTCCTTCAGTCCCCTCGTTTGCCTGAATCCAGTCCTCTACCTGTGGGACACCCTCCCCTGTCCCTTCCCACTGTGCATGCAAATCCCCAGTAACTGGCATAGGGTCACCTTGTGTCAGATCACAGCTCTGCCGCCTACTGGCCCAGTGACCTGCACAAGTTCCTCACCTCTTCTGAGCCTCAGTTCCCTCATCTGTAAAGTGGGGCCAATAAATAGCTCAGGAGCCCATTGGGAAAGTTTAATGCTGGTGTGTGGCAAATGCTGCCACACTCCTGGAGCCTGGAGACAGCTCTCCAGCCGGGAGCCAGCACCACCCCTGTCTCTGTCGCCACTGTTGTGAAGAATGTTGTTCTAACAGGAGCCCCCTGGGCTTCCTCCCTCTGTCTTTGCAGCGAGCCCATCTTCCGCCAGCTCTGTGCCCTCCACTGGCTCCTGGAAGCCCTGACTATCGACCACACCCACCACACCATGAAGCCCGTGATCACCTGCTGGAATCCGAAGTAGGTCTCAGCCCTTCCACCTGCCGTGTAACTAGCAAGAGACTGGGCCGTGGGGGAGGAAGCTCCCATGGGTTCCCTTCCTCCTACTGCTGTTTCTTGGTGGGTGGGTTGCTTTAGGAGTGCTACTATGTGGGGTCCAAACGGGGGGTGAGCTGGAGCCAGGTCATACAGGTCATGCGGTGGTGACAGCCCCCCTGTGCATCCCTCCCAGCATCTCTCCCCAACTCCACATCGGAAGCTTGAGATGATTCAGCCACGGTGGGAGTATTTACACCACAGAAACTGGCCAGCTAGCCCAGCCCCACCCTGGAAGCACAGCTAGATTTCTCTCCAGCTCCCTTCTTGGACCATGTCTCCCCAGTGCTATTCCTCATTTGTTCCTCTTCTTTTTCCTCCTCTCCCGCTCCTTTTACTCCTCTCATTCTCCATGTTTTCATGTTTTGCCTTTCAAAGTTTTGTTGTGTGTCTTTTTTTTTTTATTAACATCTGTATTGGAGTATAATTGCTTTACAGTGTTGTGTTAGTTTCTGCTGTATAACAAAGTGAATCAACTATATGCATACGTATATACCCCCTCCCTCTTGCGTCTCCCTCCCACCCTCCCCTATCCCAGCCCTCTAGGTGCTCAAAAAGCACCAAGCTGATCTCCCTGTGCTATGCAGCTGCTTTCCACTAGCTAGCTGTTTTACATTTGGCAGTGTATACATGTCCATTGCCACTCTCTCGCTTCATCCCAGTTTACCATTCCCCCTCCCCATGTCCTCAAGTCCATTCTCTACATCTGTGTCTTTATTCCTGTCCTGCCCCTAGGTTCATGAGAACCATTTTTTTTTTTTTAGATTCCATATATATGTGTTAGAATACGGTATTTGTTTTTCTCTTTCTGACTTACTTCACTCTGTATGACAGACTCTAGGTCCATCCACCTCACTACAGATAACTCAATTTTGTTTCCTTTTATGGCTGAGTAATATTCCATTGTATATATATATATACACCACATCTTCTTTATCTATTCATCTGTTGATGGACACTTAGGTTGCTTCCATATCCTGACTATTGTAAATAGAGCTGCAGTGAACATTGTGGTACATGACTCTTTTTGAATTATGGTTTTCTCGGGGTATATGCCCAGTAGTGGGATTGCTGGGTCACATGGTTGTTCTATTCGTAGTTTTTTACGGAACCTCCATACTGTTCTCCATAGTGGCTGTATCAATTTGCATTCCCACCAACAGTGCAAGAGGGTTCCCTTTTCTCCACAGCCTCTCCAGCATTTATCGTTTGTAGATTTTTTGATGATGGCCATTCTGACTGGTGTGAGGTGATACGTCATTGTAGTTTTGACTTGCATTTCTCTAATGATCTTGCTGTGATTTATGTCAAAGAGTGTTCTGCCTATGTTTTCCTCTAAGAGTTTTATAGTGTCTGGCCTTACATTTAGGTCTTTAATCCATTTTGAGTTTATTTTTGTGTGTGGTGTTAGGGAGTGTTCTAATTTCATTCTTTTACATGTAGCTGTCCAGTTTTCCCAGCACCACTTATTGAAGAGGCTGTCTTTTCTCCATTGTATATTCTTGCCTTGTTTATCAAGATAAGGTGGCCATATGTGTGTGGGTTTATCTCTGGGCTTTCTATCCTGTTCCATTGATCTATATTTCCATTTTTGTGCCAGTACCATACTGTCTTGATGACTGTAGCTTTGTAGTAGAGTCTGAAGTCCGGGAGCCTGATTCCTCCAGCTCCATTTTTCCTTCTCAAGATTGCTTTGGCTATTCAGGGTCTTTTGTGTTCCATTCAAATTGTGAAATTTTTTCTTCTAGTTCTGTGAAAAATGGCATTGGTAGTTTGATAGGGATTGCATTGAATCTGTAGATTGCTTTGGGTAGTATAGTCATTTTCACAACGTTGATTCTTCCAATCCAAGAACATAGTATATCTCCCCATCTGTTTGTATCATCTTTAATTTCTTTCATCAGTGTGTTACAGTTTTCTGTATACAGGTCTTTTGTCTCCTTAGGTAGGTTTATTCCAAGGTATTTTATTCTTTTTATTGCAGTGGTCAATGAGAATGTTTCCTTAATTTCTCTTTCAGATTTTTCATCATTAGTGTACAGGAATGCAAGAGATTTCTGTGCGTTAATTTTGTATCCTGCTACTCTACCAAATTCATTGATTAGCTCTAGTAGTGTCCTGTTAGCATCTTTAAGATTCTCTCTGTATAGTATCCTGACATCTGCAAACAGTGACAGTTTTACTTCTTTTCTTCCGATTTGGATTCTTTTTATTTCTTTTTCTTCTCTGATTGCTGTGGCTAAAACTTCCAAAATTATGTTGAATAATAGTGGTGAGAGTGGGCAACCTTGTCTTGTTCCTGATCTTTGAGGAAATGGTTTCAGTTTTTCACCATTGAGAACAATGTTGGCTGTGGATTTGTCATATATGGCCTTTATTATGTTGAGGTAGGTTCCCTCTATGCCTAGTTTCTGGAGAGTTTTTATCATAAGTGGGTGTTGAATTTTGTCAAAAGGTTTTTCTGCATCTATTGAGATTATCATATGGTTTTTCTCCTTCAGTTTGTTAATATGGTGTATCACATTGATTGATTTGCATATATTGAAGAATCCTTGCATTCCTGGGATAAACCCCACTTGATCATGGTGTATGATCCTTTTCATGTGCTGTTGGATTCTGTTTGCTAGTGTTTTGTTGAGGATTTTTGCATCTATGTTCATCAGAGATATTGGCCTGTAGTTTTCTTTCTTTGTGACATCTTTGTCTGGTTTTGGTATCAGGGTGATGGTGGCCTCGTAGAATGAGTTTGGGAGTGTACCTCCCTCTGCTATATTTTGGAAGAGTTTGAGAAGGACAGGTGTTAGGTCTTCTCTAAATGTTTGATAGAATTCGCCTGTGAAGCCATCTGGCCTTGGGCTTTTGTTTGTTAGAAGATTTTTAATCATAGTTTCAATTTCAGTGCTTGTGATTGGTCTGTTTATATTTTCTATTTCTTCCTGGTTCAGTCTCGGAATGTTGTACTTTTCTAAGGATTTGTCCATTTCTTCCAGGTTGTCCATTTTATTGGCATATAGTTGCTTGTAGTAATCTCTCATGATCCTTTGTATTTCTGCAGTGTCAGTTGTTACTTCTCCTTTTTCATTTCTAATTCTATTGATTTGAGTCTTCTCTCTTTTTTCTTGGTGAGTCTGGCTAATAGTTTATCAATTTTGTTTATCTTCTCAAAGAACCAGCTCTTGGTGTTATTGATCTTTGCTATTGTTTCCTTCATTTGTTTTTCATTTATTTCTGATCTGATCTTTATGATTTCTTTCCTTCCGCTAACTTTGGGTTTTTTTGGTTCTTCTTTCTCTAATTGCTTTAGGTGTAAGGTTAGGTTTTTTATTTGAGATGTTTCTTGTTTCTTGAGGTAGGATTGTATTGCTATAAACTTCCCTCTTAGAACTGCTTTTGCTGCATCCCATAGGTTTTGGGTTGTCGTGTTTCATTGTCATTTGTTGCTAGGTATTTTTTGATTTCCTCTTTGATTTCTTCAGTGATCTCTGTGTTACTTAGTAGCATATTGTTTAGCCTCCATGTGTTTGTATTTTTTACAGTTTTTTTTCTTGTAATTGATATCTAGTCTCACAGTGTTGTGATCGGAAAAGATACTTGATTCAATTTCAATTTTCTTAAATTTACCGAGGCTTAATTTGTGACCCAAGTTATAGTCTATCCTGGAGAATGTTCCATGAGCACTTGAGAAGAAAGTATATTCTGTTGTTTTTGGATGGCCTGTCCTGTAAATATCAATTAAGTCCATCTTGCTTAATGTGTCATTCAAAGCTTGTGTTTCCTTATTTATTTTCATTTTGGATGATCTGTCCATTGGTGAAAGTGGGGTGTTAAAGTCCCCTACTATGTTACTGTCGATTTCCCCGTTTATGGCTGTTAGCATTTGCCTTATGTATTGATGTGCTCCTCTGTTGGGTGCATAAATATTTACAATTGTTATATCTTCTTCTTGGATCGATCCCTTGATCATTATGTAGTGTCCTTCTTTGTCTCTTGTAACAGTCTTTATTTTAAAGTCTATTTTGTCTGATATGAGAATTGCTACTCCAGCTTTCTTTTGATTTCCATTTGCATGGAATATCTTTTTCCATCCCCTCACTTTCAGTCTGTATGTGTCCCTAGGTCTGAAGTGGGTCTCTTGTAGACGGTATATGTACAGGCTTTGTTTTTGTACTCATTCAGCCCATCTGTGTCTTTTGGTGGGAGCATTTAATCCATTTACATTTAAGGTAATTATCAATATGTATGTTACTATTACCATTTTCTTAATTGTTTTAGGTTTGTTTTTGTAGGTCTTTTCCTTCTCTTGTGTTTCCTTGTGTTTCCTCCTCTAGGAACTGCCTAGAGAAGTTCCTTTAGCATCTGTTGTAAAGCTGGTTTGGTGGTGCTGAATTCTCTTAACTTTTGCTTATCTATAAAAGTTTTAATTTCTCCATCGAATCTGAATGGGATCCTTGCTGGGTAGAGTAATCTTCGTTGTAGGTTTTTCCCTTTCATCACTTTAAATATGTCCTGCCACTCCCTTCTGACTTGCAGAGTTTCTGCTGAAAGATCAGCTGTTAATCTTATGGGGATTCCCTTGTATGTTATTTGTTGCTTTTCCCTTGCTGCTTTTAGTATTTTTTCTTTGTTTTTAAGTTTTGATAGTTTGATTAATATGTGTCTCGGTGTGTTTCTCTTTGGGTTTATCCTGTATGGTAGTCTCTGTGCTTCCTGGACTTGATTGACTATTTCCTTTCCTTTCCCATATCAGGGAACTTTTCAACTATAATCTCTTCAAATATTTTCTCAGACCCTTTCTTTTTCTTCTGGGACCCCTATAATTTCAAATGTTGGTGCGTTTGATGCTGTCCCAGAGGTCTCTGAGACTGTCCTCAATTCCTTTCATTCTTTTTTCTTTATTCTGCTCCCTGGCAGTTATTTCCACCATTTTATCTTCCAGCTCACTTATCCGTTCTTCTGCCTCAGTTATTCTGTTATTGATTCCTTCTAGAATTTGTTTTTCTGTTTTGTTTTGTTTTTTTGCGATACGCGGGCGCCTCACTGCTGTGGCCTCTCCCGTTGCAGAGCACAGGCTCCGGATGCGCAGGCCCAGTGGCCATGGCTCACGAGCCCAGCCACTCTGTGGCATGTGGGATCTTCCTGGACCGGGGCACGAACCCGTGTCCCCTGCATCGGCAGGTGGACTCTCAACCACTGCGCCACCAGGGAACCCCTAGAGTATTTTTAATGTCAGTAATTGTGTTGTTCATCACTGTTTGTTTGCTCTTTAGTTCTTCTAGATCCTTGTTAAATGTTTCTTGTATTCTCTCCATTCTGTTTCTGAGATTTTGGATCATCTTTACTATTATTACTTTGAATTTTGTTCAGGTAGGTTGTCTATTTCATCTTCATTTATTTGGTCTTGTAGGTTTTTACCTTGCTCCTTTGTCTGTAACATATTTTTTTGGCTTTTTTTTTTTGATGGGTGGTGCTGTATTCCTGTCTTACTGGTTGTTTGGCCTGAGACGTCCAGCACTGGAGTTTGCAGGCAGTTGGATAGAGCTGGGTCTTGGTGCTGAGAGGAGGACCTGTGGCAGGCCTCACTACGATTGATATTCCCTGGGGTCTGAGGTTGTATGTTAGTCCAGTGGTTTGGACTCAGAGCTCCTACCACAGGAGCTCAGGGCCGACCTCCAACCTGATCCTGCAAGTTTCATGGTGCAGTTAAAAAAAAAAAGGAAGGAAGAAAGAAAAACGATTAAAAGGAGCAGTACAATATCAAAGAATAAAAAACAAAATAAAATTAGAAAGATAAGAATATATTAGGAAAAATAAAACTATAATTGAAACAACTGCAACAAGGTAAAATAAAACCACAACAGAGAAAAGAAACAAAAAGGTGTGTGTGGGGGGGGACAAGCCAAAAGGAGAGAACACTAACAAAATATAAAGAATAAAATAAAATTAGAAAAATAAAAGCTTTATTAGGAAAAATAAAAATATAAAAGAATCAGGGCATCCCTTGTGGCGCAGTGGTTGAGAGTCCGCCTGCCGATGCAGGGGACACGGGAAACTGGGGGGCCCTGGGTGGGGGTGTGGGGTGGGGCTTGGGCTCTGCACGGCAGGAGGGAGGCTCCCAGGGCAAAGGATTAAGACCCAGCCTGCTGGGCTCCCCAGTGCCTAAGTGGATAGGGAAAGCGCTGGCCCCGTTCCCCTCCGTTCCTTCGCGCCCCTCCCCCACCGTCTCCCCCAGGGTCTTTCCCGTCGCTGGACCCCTAATCGTGGGTGGGTCCCACTGGGTGTAGGAACTCGTCCCCTCCCCCAGCCGCCCCTCAGGGGTGCTGGTCCCAGAGGTCTTGCCTTTACTTTTGCTCCCCCTTCCCTCCCTCCCACTCCCTCAGGACCCGCATGGCTGGAGGCTGCCTCCTTGGGCAGAGGATCAGGCCCAGGATCTCAGCAGGTTCCTGGGGGCCCGAGTGGGCAGGGGGAACCTGGCCACACTCCCTTTTGATCCTCTGCCCTCCCAGTGTTCCCCCAATTTCCCCCTTGGGGCGAGGGATCCCTTCCCCTCCCCCAGCCATGCTACTGACCTCAAATGTAACCAGAAATATAAGTCATGCATCTATTGATAGATCAGTAACTCCAACTGATTCCATATTTTTGGTTGGGATGAATTTAAAACTGCAGTTCCCCTTGATGCAGTGGTTTATAACCTTTATTTTTTTTTAAGCAGCAGAAATCCTTTTTTAATAATAGAAACCCCAATAATGTTTTAAAAATTTTTCAAAATGGACCTTCTACATGAAGCAGGAGGTTGGGAGAGCAACTCACTTCCACCCCAACCAAGGCACCCTTGTTACTTCCAAGATACCTTTGTGGCATACAGAATTTGTTTGAAAACCACAGCTTTAAAACATTTCCCACACATTATTTTTGTGTGAAACAAAACTGCTCAAGTAATAAATGAATACAATCTATTCCTATTAAAAACTTCCAAAAAATTCAGAAGCATATAAGATGTCAAAGCCTTTATCTCCTCCTGCCCCAAATCCATTCCGCTCCCTAGAGGAAATCCTTTTAAAGTCTGAGGTATGTCCTTCCTCATTCCGCCTCCTTTCTAATGCTGCGCCAGCGCGCGCGCGCGCGCGCGCGCGCGCGCGCGCACACACACACAGATATACTTTTTTTTTTTTAACAGAAATGGGATCATGCTTTGCATATTGTTCTGCATGTGATTTTCCCCCTTTTACAGTGTCTTAACGGACATCTTTCCATCACAGTTGTAGGGGAGCAGAATTTGCCACGCCAGAATGTCTCTTTGGCATGTGGATTACTTTGAGCTAAAAACAATAAAGGCCCAAAAGACTCAGGAAGAAACTTTGACCTTCCCCGTAACTGCCTAGCAGGATTTAGACTGAGGGCCTCTTCTTAGAATAGAGCTATCACCAGAGATGCCTGCAAAGAACACGGGCTGGGTGTAGTGAGTGAGTCCACCCTGTGTCCCATTGAATCTGCCTGGCCCAGCAAACATTTGTTCACCAACATGGTACAGGCAAAGCTTCCACATTCTTTTAACATTTTTACCATATTCTTTTCATATTTGAGTATTCTTTGGTCTGGACAGACCATATTTTAGATAGCCATTTCTCTACTAATGGACACTAGGGTTGTTCCCCAGTTTTTGCCATTTCAAATAGTACTGCATGGAATATCCTTGCACGTATATTTTGTGCCGGGTTGAAAATATTTCTGTTGGCTAGGTTCTGAGAAATAGAATTTATGGGTCTGGGCAACATCTAATTTTTTTCACAGTTGATACCTAGATTCTAAGAGAAAGGCCCCAGGACCAGTGGACCTCTAAAAGCATTGTATCTCCCTGAATGAGCTACCATTGGCAACATCTTGCCCCTGACATTTGGTCACCACTCTCCCAAACTGAGGAAAGGACATAATACAGAATTTGGATTGAGAAGACAAAAAGGACCATCTTTGTTTCCTTTGATTGGTTTTAGAAATATGCCTATAAGGGGACCCAAAATTGTTATCCAAAAAAAAAAAGACAGTGGTTACATTGAGTCAAGTGGAGGTTCTTCTGTGACTTGTCAGGACAGTATCCTATCAGGGAACCGAGGATGTCCAGCTCTGTAAGAGCAGAACCTCAACCAACCAGAACCTCAGCCAGACCTGAAGGAAAAATGCAGCCCAGGAATGATTCCCCCAGGAAGTCAGAGTATTTGTTGGGGGTTGTTTTTTTCAGTGAACCCTTTGCTCCTGATGGTGATTTTACTTTGGGGTCAGTGGTATGCTGGTCAGTGTTTAATCACCAGTTCTCCAGAGAGGGAAGAACCATGATTTGCAGCCATGCTGATTTCCATGGCTGATTTCAAGCTTACCACAATGATGTTACTAACTTGGAGTTGGGAAGAGATGCGCAAGTGTAGTTCTTGTGATGCAGTATGAGCTGACTCTAGCACACCATTGTTTGGGATTGATTAAAAAAGAAAATAGGGCTTCCCTGGTGGCGCAGTGGTTGAGAGTCCGCCTGCCGATGCAGGGGACACAGATTCGTGCCCCGGTCCGGGAGGATCCCACATGCCGCGGAGCGGCTGGGCCCGTGAGCCATGGCCGCTGAGCTTGTGCGTCCGGAGCCTGTGCTCCGCAACGGGAGAGGCCACAACAATGAGAGGCCCGCGTACCACAAAAAAAAAAAAAAAAAAAAAAAAAAAAAGTTAGGAATGATGGGGGCAGGGCGAGTGTTATGTTCCCTAGCAAGTGCCAGAAAGATTTTTTTTTTTAGTTAGTAAGAAAAGGGTGTCTTCTGCTTTAATGCTTAATCCCTATTTATGATGTTTCACACTTAGGCCATAATGTGAATTTCCCCAAATCTTCAAACACATTTTTTAAAGCCCAGAGGGAGTAGAGTGATTAAGGTCAAGGACTTTGACCTCAGAAGGACATGGATGAGTCCAGGCCCTGCCACTTAATGGCTGTGTAACCTTGGGCAAAGTCACTTAACATCTCTGGGTCTTGGTTTCTTCATGTGTCAAATGTGTTCCTGTTTCAGAAGAGTTCTTGTAAGGATTAAGCAAGACAGAGTATATAGAACATTTAGCCTGATGTCTGAGAAGACAATAGCTATTCAAGATCAAAATCCCGATTTTAAAGAGCAGTTAGAGCTATGACTGTCAATACCATTGAGACTTAGGGCTAGGGAAGAAATAAAGCTCTGAGCAGAATTTTACCAACAGCTGAGATCCATGTTCACTGAGCGAATGGATACAGATACAACGAGATGGGGGCGGGTGGGGGGAAGGCTACGTGAGTTCAACCAAAATCTGGTTGCAAAGATGGGCAATCCAGGGAATGACCCCAAGAGGAAAATACCACATCTTCAGTTCCCCTGACTGTGCTTCTCAGTTTCCACCAACAAGCAAGCATCTTCTGTTATTAAAGTGCTCGAAACATAAACCTTGAGTCCTGATACCCACCATGCATTTTCCAGAAGGAAACATCCATTCTCCAGGACCTGTAGATCCCAGAGGTTTCGTTTCTGTTAGACATTATGATGGCTGTAGGTCCAATCCTGCCCCCTTATGGATTTTATAGTAAGAAAGTGGGGTGATTCAACACCTCAAAGTGGGCTTTCTACAGGCAGCAAAACTTTACTAACTGGCATCTAGCGTGCTACAAACAGATGATCTTTGTTCACTGCAGGAAGATCCCATATTTGGATGGATTGGCGAATGGTTTGGTAAATGGACAGATGAGAGATTTTAGCATTGCATTCTTAGTTGCACCTGAGTCTCTGCTTTATTTAGAAAAAAAAAAAGGAAAAAAGGCCTTCCCAATTTCATCATGTGGCAGTTGAAACACATTATCATTTCCCAGCATCCTCATTAATTCTACTCCTAGCAGGACAGTTTATTTCAATTGACAAGATGATCAGGTCCACACAGAGCAGAAACTGAGCCTTCAATAATGAATGTACTAATTATCCTTCTCTGAGAGATGTAGGCTTCTGTTTAGGCAAAGTAAGACTTGTTTCATATATCAGGGCCCACAGATTTTTATTCAAACCTTTGGGACCAGCTGCGTTTCAGAATTCTGAATTTTTTTTTCTTTTTTGACATTTTAGAAAAGAAATATGGGACATATACCATATAGAATATCATACTCCCAGAGGGAGCTGGGGCAGCACCCTAGCATCAAACGTATTTCTGCAGGAAAAAAACTGAATGAATATTTATACTAAATGGATACTCAAAGGTAAATAAAGGTCATCAATAGCCTCCCATCAGTTCAGGTCATGTTTTGCTGCCAAATAGGTTATTAATTTTGTTTTTTTGGTTGTCAAGACCCTTTGGATTTTGGAGTTGGTTCAGGGGTTGTGAACTTGTACTGGTTTTATTCTTACTAGAGACTCACTTTCCAAGGACTGAGTAGAAACGAATGGATCTTTACAGAGAAACAGACAAGACCCGGTGTTAAGCAAGCACTTCAGGCCTTAGTGCCACCTCTTCCCAGTGCCACTCACCCCCACCCAGTGGGGAAGGACAGAACAGACCCCAGGCCTAAGAGGGAAGTGAAGAGTTACTGATGTACCTTCCAGGCAGAGGGAAGGAGCTGTTCCAACAGCCTTGAGCCTCCATAGGCATGTAATCATGTGCTCTCCGCTGGGGCAGTCAGGTATGTCTTACTGCCTCGGGCTGTCCCAGAGAGACACCATTGGACCCACTCTTTTTTTTTTTTTTTTTGGCTTGCAGGATCTCAGTTCGCCGACCAGGGATTGAACCTGGGCTACGGCAGTGACCACTAGGCCACCAGGGAACTCCTGGACCCACTCTTAAGTGGAGAGTCCAAATGGAAAATCCTGATTTTCATTAAGAAAAAGGCTGGGCTTCTCAGGCACAAAGAACCCACACCTGCTTTAGAAAAATATAGATGCCTTTCTATATATAAAGCATTTCAAATATGACACAGTCACCTAAATCCAGCTACTGTGTTATAAGGAAAATAGCTGGCATTTGAGTGCTTTCTTTGTCAAGCACTGCTCTGGATATATGACCTTATTGGGGCCTCATTCTGACTTACAAATGAGGAAACTGAGTCAAAGAGAATTTAAGTAACTTGCTGCAAGTTACGCAGCTAGTAGAAGTCAGGACTTGAACCCAGGTAGCCCAGACGCAAAGCATGTGCACTTAACCACTAAATGATTGTTTCCTCTGTTTCTAGCCAAGGCACTCAAATCTTCAATTAATTTAGGGAACAGTCTGGTGTCAAGAAAAAAAAAAAAGAATAACTCATTTATTTGCCAGGATACAAAAGGGACCCCAACTTACCAAGATCATATGATATCTAAATATATAATTTCCTTTAAAAAAAGCCGTTTACATTTATTGTTTTGCAACTAAATTTTTGTTATTTAACTTAATAAATACGTTAAACATCTCTCCATGTCAAAACCTCTTTTAACGACTGTGGAGTTTATCAACATACTTAACCAATTCCCCCCAAATCTTTTAAGTGTTTGCCGGATTGTCACTCTTGTGAAAAAAAGGCGGCATCATTCTGAACAACACGTTAGCAGCAATGCTTCCCCCCACCCCGACCCCAGAAAGTCTCATTTTCCTTCAACCCACTTTTTTCAGGCACTACTGGGGATTCACCCATGAAAATAAGACAACATTCCTGCTCTCTTGATCTTCTATTCCAAGGGATCCACGTGGAGGCGAGCAACAGATAATAAACATGTAATAATCAAGATTCCTTGAGATAGCATTAAGCGTCATGAAGAAATTGACAGGGTGATGTGATAGTGACAGGGTGTGGGGGGGTGACTTTTAAGTTGGGTCGTCAGGGAAAGACTCACAGAGAAGGTGACGTTTGAGTGAAGTCTCTGATTTTACCTGCACTGACCTAATTGCATCATTCCTCCACGCCTGTTCTCAAGTGGACATCTCTACAGGAGTGGGAAAACGTGGCAAGATGATCAGAGCACCTGTCACTCAGGAGTTGGGACGGGCACCCTGGCCTGGGAGATCCTGGGAGCTTTGAACTCTGTTCCCTCCCTACTGCAAAATCAGCAGTTACGTCCGTTCTCCCATCTTGTTGTGGACACGTGAACACATCCTCAACCAGCCAGCAGACTTTCCACCCTGAGAAGCAAATGCGGATTCAGAAAGAGTGAAGTATTTGAGAAAATTACTCTGATTGCCGCTGTGGATAGATGTCTTCAAGTGGCTGCTAGGAGCAAAATGTGCTTGGCGGTACAGTTAAAAAGAGATGCAGCGGTGCTCAACGACTTCTTCCCTTGATTTCTGGCAAATAGGATCCCCCAGAAAGCTTCAGCAGAGAGAAAATGTGGTCTCAAAATCACAGCCACTTCTCCCCCACGGATGTGCCCTAGTGTCTCCTTCCCCACCATCAGCCCCTCCTCCAAGCCACATTAAGGTTTCTGTTGAAAAAAGCATGTGTTGTTCATAGTTCAGCTGTATTCAGTTGTGTATACAAGGCACCCTGGAAAGCTCCTAACGAGCCCCATTTCATTGCATCTTCACTCTAATCATCCTCTGACTTAGCTGATGTTCCCCCATTTGACAGATGAGGACACTGAGGCTCAGAGAGGGTAAATATTACACGAAATCTCACATCTAGGAAGCAGCAGGGCAGGCGGAGGACTCAAACAGCTGGTCCGCCCGACTCTTAAACCCATTGTTAACCACCCAGCTACACCCCTTTTCCTGGTTCTGATGCTCAGGAGAGACTGGCCTGAGGTCACACAGACAGTAAATCAGAGGCATCGGTTAGGTAAGGTCAATTAAGCTGCCGTGATGAGCAACCCCCAAATCTCAGCAGCTTAGCGCAGCGCAAGTTCGTTTCTCGCTCACCCTTGACGTGTCCACCGCACGGGACTCTGCTCACCGTAGTGGCCCAAGGACCCAGCGGGAAAGGGAATCTGACCTGAGCACTGGCCCTTAAAGCATCGCCCTACAGGCCACGTGTCACTTTCGCTCAAGTATTTTTGAACAAAGCAAGTCACAGAGCGACCCCCGACTTTAAGAAGCCGAGAAGACCTGGGACTCTGGTGGGTGAAGGGCCCTGCCTGTCCCTCCAGGCCGTGGGCAGGAGCTTCAGCTTGCCTGTGTAGTAGTGTGTGGTCAGCCCACTGTGGATGACAGCGCTTGGGTTATTTCCTTTTCTCCCCCTATCGATCCTCCTTTTTGGCTTATTTGCTACTGAAAGTGAAACATCAGAGAGACGGATTCTGTCCAACCAGGCCCTTTCTTTATCAGTGGCTTTGCAAGAACGATGCTCAGGGCTTTTTAAGATCCCTGGGAAGCTTGCTGCATTTTTAGCTCATTTAACCTGCTGCCTGAAGTCACAATAGATTTGGGGTCGTCTTGGAAGTCTGCGTGAACGAGAAACCTCCATCTTCCCGATCCGGTCTGAATATTTAAGATTTTGAAAGCTTGGCCGTACCAGATTTAATTTTAAAAGGGGAAGAGGGTTTGCTTTTGAACATCAAGAAGAAGCCTGGAGGCACAGCAGGAGCTGCGTTAGCAAAGGGGAAAAGCGAGAAAAGCCCTGTGGTCTTGAAAGAAACGCTCCGAAGTGGAAACACTAAAGCTTCCAGTTGGTGAGCCTTAAATTAGACTTCAAAAGTGCCGCTAGTTTAAATATTGTTTATAGGACTGAAGTATTGCTGCTCCTTCCTCCAGCTGGATTTTAAATATTCCCTAATTTGATTACTCTGGGGAGAGGCGGGCAGAACCAACGTTACGTGAGCTTCACTGTTAATTATTCAGAGGGCTTTTTCTTGTGTAATCAAACATAAAGTCTTACAAAAAGCTTGGAGGTACATTCTCACCCCACCCTCCCCAGCCTGACTTTCACCTTGTCGTCTGTGTGCATTTCTCAGTTTGCGACTGTGAGCTGGTAGGTGCCCAGCAAGGGCTCCGCCAATAAAGAGCACACACATCCCCCTCCCGGTCTGGGCTGGTAAAAACCTTTGATTCTGCGGCTCAGACCCCCACGCCATAAGAATCGAGCTTTATTTATCTTGATCACCTTTGCCTCCTATCTGAGTATCTCCCACCACCACCAGCACTTGGCAGCCCCTGCTAAGTCTAGACTCCTGTTGGTGCCTCCCCACATCAAACTGGTCTGGCCGTCTCATTCCCTCAAGTCCCTCCTCTACTCTGAGTGACAGCCAGCCAAATGATCTAAAGGCTCCCAGCCATCTAAAACCCTTTCTGCAGAGAAAAAGGGGATAAAGAAAGAAAGGGATGGATGGAGAGATCAACAGATCAGTCAATGCATAGATAGGTAGAGGTCGCTGAGAGAGCTTGCTTATCAACAGGGATCCACCACCCCATAGCCACAGGTCCAAAATCCAAAAGGCTCTGAAAACTCAGTTTCGCCATAACTCAATTTGACAGCAAAATCTGACACGAACCAAACTGATTTGGTGGCAAGACTTGACTTGAAGCTATTTATGGTCTTTATCCCACCTAGTGTAAATATTCATATATGTCACTGCAGAAATATTAATGTGTTTGGTTATTAGATGCTGCTGAGACCCCACTGGAAGGATTATGTTAACATATGGTATACATGCAGCATATTTCCATTCCAAAAGGCCAAGATTCTGAATTTGGCAACACATCCGGTCCCACAGGTTTCAGATCAAGGGTTATAGGTATGTCACCATCCAAACTTGCTGGGGCTTCAATCTCATACCCAGAAAGTTCCAACCCATGAGGGAAGATGCAGGTTTCACGCAACCTGAAGTTTATTTAATTGGGGAGAGGGGCGCTTTAAGAAAAAGAATACAAAGTTAAAATACAAAATTAGGTACAGGGCCCTGGCGGGACCCATGCAAGTGAGGGTCATTAGATTCATTGTGAATATGCACCTGGATGAGTGACTTGAGACCCCGAGTTTGTTTTCTCATCTGTACAATGGGATGATAAATCACTGCGTCACAAGGTTTTGCTGAGATGATTCAGCGAGAATGCACAGAAGCGTCTTGCATGTAGAATTGTGTAGAATTTTCACTCAATAAACTCCAAACCAGTGATTTTCATTGTGCAACACACCCTGTAAGCTCCCCCCGCCCAAGCAAAGTTAGTAATTCTCTCTGTGCGTTTACTCAGAAGTGGCCCTGATGGTGGGACCCTTAGGCACCAGAGCCGGCAGAGATTTGGAAATGAACATGCTTTTTAATTCACCCCCAAGAGGAACGGCAGACCTGCCCTGGAGTCTATGAGAGGACCCAAGTCCAAAACGCAAACAGATGCGGAATGTGTACAAATACACTCCACCTCCCTCAGTCCCTGCCCAGTAAGCGGCGGTCTCTCCTAACCTCGATTCCCACTCGCGAGACCCGGCTGTGAAGAACTGTCCCTTCCACTGCTTCCCGAGTATAGGAGGGGGAAAAAATCACAGCAGAGAACAGCCACCATCCATCATCTCTTTACTGCATTTCTTAAAAGTACTTGTAATAAACTGAGGCTCTAGAAACGGAAAACTCATTAAGCTGTTTCTCACTCAGGGACCCAGGTGGAAGCAAGAGCACAATAAAGAAAATCAATAAGGACAAGTCCATGGGACAGAGGTGGGAGCGCTTCGTCACAGCCCCGAAGGTAACTGTCAGCACGTGACCCTGCCGCCTGGCTACCAGCCCCAACTTGGGGGGGAGGATTTTCGCCAGTCTTCTCTCTGATAGGATATTTTTTACTTGGTTCTCTGAGTGAAGGGAAGTCAGAACCTCGTGCTGTTGGATGGTTTTTTATAAATTTTAATTGAAATGCTTATCTGGGGATTGTAGAAGAAAGGTCATTTGGCTGGACACCACCTCACGCAGCGGGGAGGGGGTGGCCGAGCAGCCGCCTAATAAGACGTCACTGGAAGGACATGGATTCACTCACTGTCTACGTTGAATCAGTAACAGTCACTTCTCTCTCTCTCTCGCTCTCCCTTTTCTTTCAAACTCAGTCAGAAAATAAGTGAGTGATTGAACAGACAGGGTTTTCTACAAACTGGAACGTGTGTTTATTATTAAGAGAAAATCAAGAGGTCTGTTCTTTTCACTTAAAACCATTCCTAACCCCCAAAACCCCCAAACGCATCCACTTAACAAGCAAGCACCACCATAATAAACGGCAAGAGGAGAGAGCTAAAGGCAGTTGAGAGGACGCACAATGAGATTTTTGCTGAACCTGTGCTCCAACCCACAAAATGGATATAATGCTGGTTTCTGCTCACTTCTTTTTGTTTGTTTGTTTCTGCTTTATAACAAAGTGAATCAGTTATACATATGTTCCCATATCTCTTCCCTCTTGCATCTCCCTCCCTCCCACCCTCCCTATCCCACCCCTCTAGGTGGTCACAAAGCACCGAGCTGATCTCCCTGTGCTATGCGGCTGCTGCTTCCCGATAGCTATCTATTTTACATTAGTAAAGAACCCTAGGAAACAGTATGCAATCTCACTTTGAAAATGTGAAAATGCTGAGCATTATTGTGGTTATGTAATTTTTAGAAGCCAATCTTGAACAGAATTACAGTGGGCCAGGTTCTGTGCTAAGGAAGCTCTTTAGCTGTATTAGCCAGTCCTGTCCTCCTAATAACCCCATGGGGGCAGTATTCTTATTTCCAGGTAGGAGAGCAGAAAGTTAGGGCTCGAAGAGGATAAGTGATTTGCATGAGGCCACGCAGCTGGGCAGTGGCAGAGCCCAGAGTTAATCCTGGATCTGTTTACCAAACCCTGTTTATTAAAACACTGAGCTCTTCAAAAGCATGTTCTCTCTGGTAGGATTATCATTGCCCCTCATGAAGTTTCACCGTTTTCTTGCTGTTTCATCAGGGCACTTCTAAGTGCCCTGAGAAGGAGAGCCTTTGTTTTTATCACAGAAAGTTGCTATGGAGATATCGTGTGTATCTGTCTCCAGAGATGCACAGAAAAAGCAGGAGCCACAAACCTTTAAAAAAATGTCCTTCAGGAATAGTCACAACTACAGTTGGAGGAAGGACGAGTGAGTCACTGCACTTGAACTCTCACTGAATTGAAATACCCCCTGGGCGAGTTTGTCGATCAAACTCTGGGCTGCAGTGTGGTCCATTCTGAGGATGAGGGAGCACTGAATTAGGAATCAGGAGACCTAGTTTAGCCACTGTGACTCTGTTCACTGCATGGCATTGGAGAAGTCCTTTCCTCTCTCCTGACCTCAGTTTCTTCACCTGTAAATTAAGGACTTTGAAAGAGAGGCTCCAGTCAACTTCCACAGCAACTGATAGTCTTCTGTATGTGTGGAGTTTGTCAGTGCCAAGGCAGTGATCATTAAGAGCCGGACAAATGGCATAAATGAAAAAAAATCAGGCTGGGTAACACAGTAGGGAGTGGTGAGGTCTGTGGCAAACAGGAATTCTGCACAGCTAAAGGGGAGAACCTCTGCTTAGTTCTACTCATCTCGTCATGTGAAGATGGGACCCAGGGCTTATCATTTTCAAGAGAGACCAGTAACCTCAGTTCTTATATAAAGATATCCCCAATCTGTAGAATTCTGGGCAGCTGAACATGTCTCCCCATGGGCCACCAGTTTGAAATCCCTCCTTCTAAGAAAGTACAAGGAATCATTCAGGGAAATCTTTTCCTTTGTTGCCAAAAAGCAGTTCCTCCCGAGGTGCAACATGGCAGCCAGTTAATACCACTCCTGAGTGAAATACAAAACAGAGAGAAGAAACATTTGGGGATTTAAGTCAATTCAGGGAGAGTCAGTTGAATAAAGGGCAAGCAGGATGCTGAAACTGCCTGTCACATCTTCCCCCCACATTTTATTTTTCTGCCACTCTCAATTAATGAGAAGTGTCAGCCCTTCACTCTGGATTTCCTGTCTGTGGCTTTTAATTGAATTTTAATTAATGGCAACTTTAGGAGCACAGGATGAAATCCTGATGCAAGGAAGATGCACACAGAACTCTGGGTATGGAAAGCTCTTCTGAGATCATCCCAGCCCGTCCTCTCTGTTGTATAGATGAGGGGACGGAAGCAGGGGAGAGTGACCTGTTCAGGGCCCCCTTGAGGTTCCCTGGCTCTGAGTCTGGTGCTCATTGCAAGACTCCAGGCTGCCCTGGTGACACAATCTGTCCAGCCTTCAAAAATGACATTGATGTAAAGACTGTGGTTTCCAGAGTCAAGAATTCATGTCGTGCCAGGTGAGACAGGAAGAGTTGCCTTCTACAGGTATTATCCCTGAGCGCTGACATTCTCTCTCCCTCTGGGGGCAGAGAGCAGAGGGGCTGTCAGTCTGGCAAGCTCTTGTCCAGTTGTGATGCCAGGACAAAGGGGACGTTGCATCAAGCCCCTAATTTATCAAAGGGAAGAACATGCCAACTTTTGGCATTTGCTTTTTCTTTATCACAGTCATTTTGTAACTCCCATGCTCCCTTGGAGATCCGGTTAAACCCAGTTTGAACTCCAGTTCCCCAGGCTATCACATTCTGAAGCGTTCCGTCACTTGTGTAGAATTTCACCGAATACATCGGGGGAGGTGGCCTTCCCAGGAAGATACCACATCTTAAGCCCCACAACCTTCTTCCGTCTCTCTTCCGCCACCCTCCCCTTGCCCTGTGCAAGCAAGAAATCCCTCCGCTCCTCCGGAGCAGGGAGGTTCCACCTACACTCAGGGCCCCATGAGGTGGCCAATCAGAACATTACTTCTGATCACACACAGCGGACTCCCTGAGGTGAGTCCTGCTGAAAACAGTTCTCTCCACACTGTTAGATATTTATGAAGTGTTGTGTGGTCTTCCGTGCTGCCTCTTCTCCTTATCTTCTTCCCTAGGGTATCACACACTATGAGTTTCATCCAAAGAAGACCTTGGACTGCCCTCCAAGGGCTTTCATTTTAAATGTTCTCAGATGAAATTGTTTCTCTTTTAATGGAGTGTAAACTGTAGCCCAGACCCTCACTGAGCTCTTATCCTGGAGCAGCTGAGCAACTTAGGGCAAGTTAGGAAGCCTAAGACAGGAAGCATGAATTAAACGAAGACATAAGCGCACACGGTACGCTCTGAAGTGACACCGATCATGCAAGACGGTGTGTGTGCGCGCACGCACACACACACAGACACGCACACATTCCTGTAACCTGTACACTCTGACCCCTTCCAAAAATTCCCATTCTTCTTGCAGGACTTTCCCTACCTACCTCCTTTTACCTCCTAGGACTTGTCATCTAGGTCTTCCCACCCACCTCCATCATGGCTCCTCCCCCCTCCACCCAAGAGTGCCCCCTCATCAGACAAATCTGCATCCCTCACCTGCACCTCCTGAGTGTCAAGCCTAGAGTTTTCTCCATCTTCAGAAAACCCCAGTGAACATAAATCTTTATTCTTTGAGCCCCAGGTGTCATTTGGTGAGCAAAAGGTTGACACATAGAATTGGGGGTCGAAACCAAGATGCAGCTAAAGAAATTAGACCCATCCTCCCCCAGTTTAAAAATCAACTCTGATGATTATTACAAAAGAAAAGTAAAAAACCGTTGTCGTCCATGGCAACATCATTGGAATAACATGTTTGGCTTCCTGTGGTGACTACTTGGGCAACCATTGCACTCACTGAGTAGAATAAGTCCCATCAAACTCGCTTCCAATAAACACATGTGTATAAATTATCTTGATTTGTGACAGAAGGTCTTTCCAGACCCAGGATATGTCTCATGGTGTTTGGAAAGAGCCAAAAGGAATTCATATTCAGAGCCAGGTTTTCGCTTTTTTTCTTTCCTACTTTCCTCCCTCCGTTCCTCTTTTCCTCCGTTCTTCCCTTCCTTCCTTCCTTTCTAAAATCCCTCTTTATTTTCTCTTTCCTTCAGACCAAGAGATTCAAGGTTCCTGTAGCACGCGTCACCAGCCGCAAACCAAGCCGGCGAGGCTCCACCCTCAGTCTGTCTCGGACAAGTGGAGGGTCATCCCCCCAGAGCAGCATGGTCTCCGTGAACCCGGGCTCAGATGAGCCCCAGAGTGTGATCACCCAGGCGACAGGCAGCAAGGACGTTGAGGACAGCGAATCGTCTTCGGCCAAGCCTGAAGAAGAACCTCTCCATGTCAGTAAGTCCTTCCTTAGATCTGATGAGTCTGCCCTGACTCTGACATGAAGCCAGATATCAAGAGCCCCATGTGCTCTACCTTCGCCCCACTCAGGCAAAGGAGACACACGGGTCCCCTAGCCCTGTTCAGTCTCCATGGACCTCTTTGCTTTCCCTCAGTGGAGATCAGAAATATACTCTAACTTGGGTTACTCTGAACCATTTCTCCTTGGGAGACAGCCCATGGTCATCAACTGCTCTTTTTAAAAATTTTAATAGTATATTTTACTTAGCCCAATTTATAAGATATTGTCATTTCGACATGTGATCATATAAAAAAATATTGATAAGATATTTTACATTTTTTCGTACTATGTTTTTGAAATTCGGTGCCTACTTTTTTTTTTAACAGCTTTATTGAGGTATAATTTGCATACCATAAAATTCACTTGTTTTAAGTGTACGCGTCAACGATTTTTTGTAAATTTATAGAGTTGTATAACCAACAGCACCATCTAATTTTAGAACATTTCAATCGACCCCAAAGAAAACCTCACGTCCACTGGCAGTCCCTCCCCTTTCCCGCCACAAGTCTACTTTCTGTCTCTGGAAGTTTGACTTTTCTGGACATTTTATATAGGGAAGTTGTATCACTCTGTGAGCCCCCCACTCTGAAACAAGCCTTTTCAATGGTTCACAGTTTGGGGGACACAGGTTCTTTAGAAAATCTGTTGGAAGCTATGGACCTCTCTTTAGGAAAAAAATTCAAGCACACACACATACATGTTTTTGCACACTCTTTTAGGGGGACCCTGTGGACCTCCACCAGGTAGAATTGTGACTGGGTTCCATAAGTCGTGTAAAATAATTCATTTTCAGGACTTTCTGGCTTGAGCTTGTATAGTAAAAGGAGACAGGAAAAGAAAGGATTTATGCAGAAAGATGGAGAAGGCAGAAGGAAGAAAGAGAAAGGGGCATGAAAGAGGAAGGCTCACTGCAGAACTACTGACTCTGGCACGTGAAACACCTTC
This sequence comes from Phocoena phocoena, assembly GCF_963924675.1. Classification (NCBI taxonomy): domain Eukaryota; kingdom Metazoa; phylum Chordata; class Mammalia; order Artiodactyla; family Phocoenidae; genus Phocoena; species Phocoena phocoena. Next base: position 80,524,527 of record NC_089231.1, read on the forward strand.
CCTGCCATATCCCCACATGCTTTGTCCCCTCAGTGCCACCTAAGCTGAGGCCTGCCTGCTCAGTCAGTGTTCTTTCACACAATCTAGAATGCCCATAGCAACCAAAGCTGGACCAGGTTTAGTACAGATACAAGGAGGTTGAAAAAAAAGGTCAAGGTAAACCAGAAAGCCTGATTAGGGCCCCGATTATCAAAGCCAGAAATGGGCAAAAGTGCAAAAGTTCAGTAAGTGGTCAGCACTCACAGTAATGATGGCCAATGAGAAAATTTTCCACCATCCCCCTTGTTAACAGGAGACCAAGAAAAGTTCTAAGCCCTGAAAAGCTGTTTGCTGAACGGAAGTGTTATCGCAGGTGGAGAGGAACTGAGATAAACCATCATCAGATGTATGACTCTTCTGGAGTTCTTGAACCTTCTTTCATTCCAAATGTATTTATTGAGCAGCTACTGTGTTCCTGGAACCTGGGATGACAGTACCTGCCCTCCCCAAGCTTATATTTTACAAGGAAAAAGCAGACATAAACAAGAAAGCCATAAATAGCAAGCCAATTGCAGATAATACATGATTGGAAGATAATAAAACAAGATTCAGGCTGGAGAGAGACTATTGGTGGGAATGGAGCTAGGTTAGACAGGGTGGTCAAGGGAAGCCTCTCTCAGCCCTGACATTTGAGTTTCTGAAGACATGAAGCTGGGGAGGGATGCAGGGGTGAGAGCATGCGTGGCCTTTGTAGAGCAACGTAAGGACTTCAGAATTATTCCAAGTGCAAGAGGAAGGCTCTGGAAGGTTGCAAGTGTAGGAGTAACAAGACCTGGTTTTCTTTTCAAAGGTCTGTGTGTGGTTATTAATGTTGTGTCCACTCTGTGTCTCTTAACTCTGAAAACCTTGCTCTCAAGTAAGACAAGCAGGGAAGAGTCCCCAGCTTCAAGAAGTGCCTCAGTCCCAGTGGCAACCTGAGAGCTGAAGGAAGGAGGGGCCAGAGGGGGAAGAGACTTGGCAGTGAGGGGAGGGGAGAATAATGCCCTCTCTCCAGGCACCTGAGACACCACAGACCCTTCCCTAACGGCCACCCTACTCCTACTCTCAGTCTAACCAGTTGCCTGCCCCAACCAGTGCCATCTCCCAAAGCTCTTTTGAACCCTACCCTCTTCATTCCTATTGCTTTTGTCTTAGTTTAGAGGTAGAAAATTGGGGCACATGGGCTGGTTCCTGCACACTGTGTTTTGTTTACCACACAAGGCTTTGTTTAAAAAAAAAAAAAGTAGGAGTGACTTTTTAAGATTGAGGGATTGGACATCACAATTCTGATTTAAAAAAAGTTATTCTTTGTGGCAGCAGTGAGCCTGCATCCCTGCATGACAGCAGTCAACTGGAGCTGCCCTTCTTAGGTGGGGCATGTGCTCTCTAGTTTTCCACAGTCCCCACCACTCCCTGTTACTCCCAATCATTACATTGCTCCCAGTTGACCAAGTGCTTGCCCATTTATCATCTCCTTTGCCCTCTTGTTTGTCTTAGAATGATAATGGTGATGATACAATAACTAACCCTAAGAGGACTTTTATGTGTCAGACACTGTCTGTGTGAGTGCGTGTGTGTATGTGAATATACACAGATATACATATTCATTTAATCCTCACAACAACTTTTTTTGCCTATTTTGCAGATGAGGAAATTGGGGCACAGAGAGGTTAAATTATGTGCCCAAAGGCACACATCCAATAAGTGATGAAGCCAGAGTTTGAAACCAGGCAGTCTGGCTCTCATGTCACACTTAATTTCTTTGCTTTACCCAAGTCTAGAAAAAGTGGGAAATGAAAGACCAAGAGAGCAGCCTGATTTTTCTCACACTAGCTCTTGTCACTCACCTGTGGTATCTGCTCCCGGTAGGCACCTAGGCTGGGGAGCCCTGGTCCAGTTTTCATCACCTCTCATCTAGATGACAGTAGCAGCCTAGTAATTAACCTCCCTGCTTCTGTCTTACACCCCCTCGCCTACAGATTCTTGTCCGTGTTGAACCAGAAGGAACTTTCTAAATTAAAAACTTAATGTAGTGCTTCCCAGCTTAATATCTTTCAGTGACCCCCCCCCCCCCCCCGCCATTGCCTCTAAGACACTCCATCTGATCTTGTCCCAGGCTGCCTATAATGGGCTCTGCTCTTGCCATGTCACACCTTATACCAGGTGCTCCAGCCTCACTAAAAAAACTCTCTCTTCCTAAACAATGCATCTTCTTTCATGCCCTCCTCTGTCTGTGGTGCCCTTTCACCTCCAACCCTTCAGTCGAATGGACTCCTATTCAACCTTTAAGACCCAGCTCAAATATTCCCTCCTCTGTGAAGTTTTCTCTGACTCTCCTTCTCTCAATTCTCTTAGTATTTTGTATTTGCTTGTATTAAGTACTTAATTTTAAGTTACAACTACATCTCACTGTATCGGGTAGGAACTTCTTTTGGCTAGGTACAGAGACCTGAAAAAAGTAGCTTAAAAAAGATAAAAACTAATTTTTCTTACAGATTAGAGATAGGGTGGTTCCAGAAGATCATCAGGGATCCTACTTCCTTCTGTCTTTCTTCACCACGGATCACTTCATGGCCCAAAATGGCTGCTGGAATGCCAGTCATCAGAGTCACATCCTACGAGGGAAGCAGAAGGAAGTAGGTGAAGTAGAGAAGTGCTCACTTCCAGCTGAGCTTTAAGCAGTCTTCTCAGAAGCTTCATCCAGTATTTCTCCTAAAATCTCATGGCCCAGAATTTAGTCACAGGGGCACACCTAGCTACAAAGCATGTTGGGAAATTGGGCTAATAAATGCTTCCCTCACACACACACACACACACACACACACACAAGTACATATGCATACATATATTTCTGTTACTGAAGAAAGGAGAAAGGAGTGTGAGCTCCCTTCAGGCGTGGAACAGCGTCTTACTCACCTTCTACCTGGCACACGGTAGGTGCACAGCAATGGCTGGGAGATGCATTCCCACCAGAGACCAACACCCAGGAGAGAAAGTCCTTCTCCCTCAGCCTCTTCACCCTTTTTCTCTATTTATACCTTAACCTCCATTGCATTTGTCAGAGCCTTCACAAAAGTAGATTAATTTCCCAGACTTTCATTGCCTTCTAAAACCTCCTCCAACTGATTCTGAATTCATGAATCCTATTCTAAGAGACACGCCATCTGACCAAGGTTTAATTTCCAGGGCTGGCTGCATAATGAAGTCTTTGTGGACACAGATCGCTGGGGACAGCAGGCCGTGGCCTCTCTGTGGAATGGTCCCTTCCCAAATCAATGGCCAAGGGATTCCGGAGGAACCAAAGCCCAGACCATTCCTTCTGCCAGTCTTGAATCTTCCAGTCTTGGAACTGTTAGAGGAGAAACTTACTTAAATAGTAACTCAAAAAGAGGGGTCCTGTGCCTTCTACTGTTCCCCCCCCATTCCGCCACCGAAACAACCCCATACAACAAAAGGACTTCCTCTCTTTTCCCCCAACAGAGAGGAAGAAATGGGTATAGTTGCTCTCGAGGGGGATTCTTAGACAGGCCGGGGATGGACAATGGAGGAAGGGAGTTAGAATTTTCCTTTAGGGGTGTGATTCGGCGCTGAAACAGAGGATGCTGTTATCTCTGAGCATTGGGCAATGGCATCCCCATAGCCCTGGGGATGGGGAACTAAGCAGGTTCCTCTGAGTGTGGACATCCATCACAAGACTGTCTTCCTCAGGGAGACTCTATTCTGTGGCACCTGCACCTTTTCCAAAGAAATCTCTCCTTCCTTGGAGAGTAGACATGGGCCTTGGTGGGTAGACATGGGCCTCGCAGTCCCAAGGCTTTGTTCTAGTTCATACATCTCCAACCTCCGCTATGTGACGGGTGGAGCTTGATGTTGGTGGGCACCGTTCCTGCCCAGAGGCATTATTGGCAAGCAGAAAGAAACCTTTGGTGCATTAAATGGCATATGGAGCCTTATAGGGGACTCTCTAGGAGAGCTGCCCAGTGTGCCAGGTCACTGGGCTCATTTGCTGGTATCCACACACTAGGCTGGTTTGCTTCCGGGTAGGGGCAGGAGCGGGGGAGTGGTCAGATGGTGCTGCTGGGTCCCCAAGAGAAGGGAAGAAAGTGGAGGAAGCAGCCAGAGCTCCCTCATCAATAGGCTTCTGGACACACCCCAAGGATTCTGGGATGCGTGGCAGTAGGGAAGGTGGGCATGACAAGACAAAAATGAAGATCAGATCCAGGTCAGATGGAATCATGCCCACCAGTTACTGGGAAGATAAACTATCAGTACTTGAGAATGAGGAAGGGGGAGTGGAAAGTGGCTAAATGCTGACGTTTGTCACAGCCTAGATGGCTCCCAGGTCACTGACGGGAGCACCCTTTCCCTAGCACCCAGTGACTTGCATTCACAAACAAGGTTGGACACAAACGGCCCTGGGAAGCACCGCCTTCACCCTTGCAGGTACGGCTTTTGAGACTTGACCTCGAGCTGACTACAGGCGCCTACTAAAGAGTGAAAAGTGTCCATGTTGGCCCTGTCTTCCTTCATTGATATCCCAAATCTAGCTCATAGTCTCCCAAACCCCTTCCTACTTTTTTTTCCTCCTTAGTCGTTTGCTTATTTATTTAGCAAATGTTGACAGAGACGCCTGTATGACAAGCAGGGTGCCAACTGCTTGCCCATCTGTATTTGTACAAAACACTTAGGGCTCCCACTCTCCCACTTTTCTTGAAGCACCTCGCTTACTCCAAATATATATTATTTTCCAACTTTTAAGAGTGTCCATGTATTAGATTCCCAGGGCTGCCTTAACAAAGTACATTTCCTGGCTTAAAGCAATAGGAATTTATCGTCTCACAGCGCTAGAGGTTAGACTCCAGATGAAGGCGTCAGCAGGGCTATGCTTCTTCTGAAATCTGTATGGGAGAACCCTTCCCTGCCTCTTCTAGCTTGTGGTAATTGTTGGTAAGCCTTGGCATTTTGGCTTGTAGACACATCAGCAGTCCGGTCTCTGCCTCTGTCATCACATGGCCATCTTCTCCCTTTGTGTCTCTCCCGCCTTATTACAAGGACACCAGTCATATTGGATCGAGGGCCCATCCTACTCCAGTATGACCTCATCTTCGTTACACCTGTAGCCACCCTATTTCTAAATAAGAATATGAATAATTCACATTCTGAGGTACTGAGGATTAGGGCTTGAACATTATCTTTTGGGAGGACACAAGTCAACCCATGATAGGCACAAAGAAATATCTCTACATTGTGTAAAAAGCAACAATGTGAAGTGTGAATATATAAGTCAACTCATGCAGTGAGGAGTGGGCGGGGGGGGCATGGGGAGCTGGAGGATGCACTGGAAGTTCTAAAGGGCCCCATCAGCACGGGATGAGCCCCACCTCAGAGTCTTTTCCAGGGAAACTGGAGGCCCAGATTTGTAATTTGAAAACTTCCAGTTACGAAAAGTTTGAGCATCTACATCAAATCAAATCAAACACATTTACGAGCTAGAGTCGGCCTGTGGATCACCAGTTTGGAGCTTCAGGTCTTTGGGATCAGAGAGGGTTTTCCCGGGCAAGTTGATTTCTTCTTGGAATTGGAAACAGTTATCTCAGGCTACAGAAGAGTGTTTAAGGGCAGGGTGGAGGGGGGCTGCGGCCAGGAGGAATGAGATGAAACAGGAGATAGAAAGAAGCCAAGACCCTCAAGGCCTCACAGGCCACGGGGAGGAATTTAGCTGTCGTCCCAAAGGAGATGGCCAGTCACTGGTTGGAAGCAGACGAGTCACGTTTACAACCTGCAGACTTCTAGACCCCGGTCAAATCCTTCTCCGGCTCCCCAGTACGCCAGAGCAGAGGCGATATCGGCCTGGGGGCTGGGCCGTGACCTGCGCAGTCCTGTCTCACGAGCACCCTGCAGACAGTGACCTCTTGTGTTCCCATCAGATCTGCAGAAGCTCCTGGAGATGGTTCGGGAAGATGCTCAGAGAACAGTCACAATGGCAAATGGGATGCAAAAACAAGCGGCCAGGTATGTTCTTTTGACACCTGGGCAAATAAAGGATGTCAGCATCATAGTGATAACATAAAGGACAGCAGTTCCCAACGGTTGAGCATCTCCTCTGTGACAAGCGCTGAACCGTGTACTTTGCTCATGTGTATCACCTCCCTGAGTTCTTCCAACAACCCTACAAGGTAGGTACCGTTGTCTTCATTTTACAAATAAGGAAATGAGGTTCAGAGAGGCTAACGGATGGTAAGGCCACATCTCGAACCCAAATCTTTCGTAATTCCAAAAACTGTTCTCTTATCCACTCGGCTGCACTGCTTCCCAGGAACCCAGAGGTTTATTCATTCATTCTTTTTTTTTTTTTTTTTGCGGTACGCGGGCCTCTCACTGTTGTGGCCTTTCCCGTTGTGGAGCACAGGCTCCGGACGCACAGGCTCAGCGGCCATGGCTCATGGGCCCAGCTGCTCCGTGGCATGTGGGATCTTCCTGGACCGGGACACGAACCCGTGTCCCCTGCATCGGCAGGCGGACTCTCAACCACTGCGCCACCAGGGAAGCCCTATTCATTCATTCTTTTAGTGAGTATTTGTGAATATGGATGGACCGTACTAATTATTGCAGGAAGCGTTATGAAAGAAAAGCTCAGACCTGTGAGAAGACATAATAGGGGCATCTGATCTAGTCCGGGATGGGGATGAGAGAAGTTCCCTCCAAAGAAGAAACTTTAAGCTGAGATTTTGGATGAAGCATGAGAAGGAGCTCACCAGCCAGAGTCGCTGGGGGGTCGCCGGGAGAGCCAGCACGGGGAGTGAATACTGCAGACGGCACATGTGCAAACATGGTCCAAAGGGAGTGTAGCACCTTCAAGGAACTGAAATGCTTCCCAGATGGGATGGGCAGGGATATAAGTCTGTCTGGGGACCTTGGAAGCCACCTCTAGGATTCTGATTTCTATCCTAGGAACAAAAAGAACCCTTTGAAGTTTCAAGCCGGCAACCAATGTAATTGGCTCAGAGAGTCAGACTTGAACCTGAGGTGTCCTCCTTCCAGCGGAAAGCCCTGTCCACTGGACCTCTGGCCTCTAAAAGCCTCAGAGAGCACGCAGGCTAGAGCTGAAGTTCCCTTTCCAAGTGTGGATCCCTCAGAGTAAGCAGATGACTTCCTGAGAAAAAATGAGGCACTGGAGAGGTCCATTATCGCCTTCAGCCTCCTGGGATGCCGGCTGTGACTTATTGGTTATTGTTACTAGCATAAGTACGGTTCACCAAGCACGTTCACGTGCACCACACCTGCCTCTGCTTGTTCATGATGAATTGGCAGCTGCTGCCTCAACTCACATCGGGGCTCTGGAGGGTGGCGTTGAAGGCTCTCAGAGACGATGTTGGCCCTTAAGGGCCCGGTCGCTGCGCCTGATTTATCAGCGTTAAAGACAGATGACAGTGATGAAGCATCAGCTCCAAGAGGCTCCTTCCTTTGCAAGAACTCACGCCATGAAATACTGGCTTTGGAGTCAGACCGACGTAGGTTCAAGACCTAGTGCCTTTGAACGAGTCCCTCAGCCTTTCTCTAAACCTCAGCTTTCTCATCTGTAAAATGAGATTGTGTTTCATCAAAGCACTGGCGGTGGTACCAAGTAGACTAGGGTCAATCTCCATTTCCGTGATTCAATTGCTGTGTGCTGTTGAGCAAGTTGCTTCACCTCTCTGAGCCTGATTCCAATGCTGTGAAATGAGGCTCATTAACAACCTATCCCAAAGGGCTGTTATGAGAATTAAATGATAATTTCCTAGTAAAGTGTTTTTAAATGTCTACATCGCAGTCATTTGAAGCATTTAGTGAGATAATGCATTTAACATATTAGCGTGTGCCTGGCATACTGTAAGCAAACAAAAATTGGTGACAGTGGTGGTGGTGGTTGTTACTTTTGTTTCACATACAGCCTCCTATGGAACCTCTGCAGCCACTCGCTGAGACAGGTTGATTAACCAGTACCCAGTACCATGGTCCCATCTCACAGATGGAGAAGGGTGGCCGGGAGTGACCTGCTTCAGGTCCTCAAAGACAAAACCACACAAGAACCTGGTTCTCACAGAACTCATCACGTGGCCTCTGCATTCACTTTAATGATAAAATAACCATGGTTACAGTGCAAGAACCTGTTGAAATTTCCCATCCTCTTCAATTCCTCCGGGAGAAAAACCTCCCTAATCCCTTGCTAATAAGGCAGCAAATATTGAAGGCTTCTCTGTGGAGCTGCCCAGAGACAGTTAGGGGAAGCTGCAGATTTGCTTTTGCCCTCCGCACTTTAAAAATGTAGATCCCTATTTCACTTCAGACAGCAGGTCTGCTCCCATCAAGACTGATGTAGAATTCTGGGGGTTTTAGGAACCCCTGAAAGCCTTCTCTCCCAGCCCTCAGCCTCAAGGACCAGACCGCGCTCTGGTCACCTGTCATAGGGCATTTGGGCTGGTGTAATAAAAACGTCATGACTGAATGGCTTGTAAACAAGAGACATTTATTTCGCACAGTTTCTGGAGGATGGAAAGTCCGAGATCGAGGTGTCAGCAGATCAGCGTCCGGCAGGGACCCTCTTCCTCATAGACGGCTGCCTTCTCACTGTGTCCTCACGTGTAGAAGGAACAAGCTAGTTCTCAAGGGTCTGTTTTATACGGGCTTCAATTCCAGTCATCAGGCTTCCACCCTCATGATCTAATCACCTCCCAAAGGCCACCACCTCCTAACAGCATCCTCTTGGGATGAATCTGGGGGGCCATAAACATTCAGACCATAACATCACCTAGGAAGATGACCTTTTCTTAAAATCCTCTAGCAGTATTTTACAAATGTCCCCGAAGAACGGAGTCAGCTGGGACGCTTGTGAAAACTACAAATTTCTGGTCTTCATCCCAGACCCACTGAGTCAGAATCCTTAGAGGAAACCGCATTTTTTAACAGGCACTTCAAGCAGGCATTATTTCATGGTGTGCCAGGAAATGCTAAGGTTTTCAAAGTATGCTCCCTGCACACCTGCATCGGAAGTCTGTGTGTGTGGTTTTAAATGCAGCTTCCGGGGTCCCACTCCAGGCCTGATGTATCCAAATCTCTGGAAGTGTGGCTCAGGAATCTGCATTCTCATTCTGAGCAATTTTTCCGGGTGATTCATGCCCTCCTGTAGAGCCTAGGATCCCTGCTCTAGAAGGAGAACTCTCCATTCTCCCACAGATATTTAGTGCCTTGGGGAGCATCATTTGTTCAGCGCCGTATTAAGTGACTCATCTTGCTTTGCAGTATCTTCTCGATGCTCAGACAAAACAAGAGTGATTCTGCCTATAAAGACATGCAGACCACCCGCAAATCAAGGTAGGAAGGCCTGGGGCCCTAGCAGGTGGGTCAGGGGGCAGCGCACAGTTATGGGTGGCGTTGCAGAGATGCCCCTCACCAGACTGTGGAAAGTAGGGCAGGGAGGGAGATCTTCTTCCTTATTCCCTGGAAATAAGTTCCTTAACTCCCAGGTCTTGGGGGTGAGTATTCAGCCGTTTCTCCCCAATAATCGTGTACCATGAAGTTACAATCTTCTGGTAGTGGAGGGATGAAGTGGGGAGGGTATGTTACAGAACTACCTCTTCCCTTTTTACTTGGGTGACTTGTAATGGGGGAGGTAAAGGTCTGCCCTCAATTCATTTATTCATCTATAGAATATTCCTCAGTCCCCGCTATATGCCAGGAACTGTGCTCAGCTCTTTAGAGATTCAGCAGCAAACAAGACAGGAGCAGTCTGACCACGTGGGTGGATCCCACTGTCTCGTCTGGGGTCATAACTCCTTTTGTGTCATAGATTCTTTGACCATCCGAGGAAGCTTACAGACTCCTTTCAGAAAAAATGCTTTCAAATGCAGACTATAAATGACAAAGCTTTACAAAGAAATCTATAGTAATATCGATTACAATATTACAACCAAACGTGAGATATATAGTCGTCTGTGAGCTTCTTTAGCAATACCTTATGCAGTAAGACTTAGCAGCGGGTCCAATAACTACTGTAATTTTAGTGTCAAGTGTAAATGATTTTTCAAAATCTCGCCCACAATTTTAACGTGATGTGTAAAAGTGGTGATTTCCATTTCTGTGAAAGGCTTGGTGAAGAGGTAAAAGCTGTTTTTTTCCATCTGCGTTCATGGACCCCTTGCATCCTGCCCATGGTTGAGAACTGCTGTTCTAATGGGAGAGTCATGCATTTATCAAATAACACCACAGAGGTAGCTGTATAATCATGACTGTGGAAAGCATTCTGAAGGAGGATTATGGAGGATTTGGTGAATGTTGAGCACCAGGGTTCTAACCAAGGCTGAGTTTGACATTTAAGCTGAGACCTGAAGGAAAAAAGAAGAATTAGCTAGCCTGTGTCTGGGAAGGCTGGGATCTGGGATCTGCGTTCTCATTCTGAGCCATCTCTCCAGGTGATTCCAATGCCCTTCCCCCTGTAGAGCCTACGGGCCCTGCCCTAGAAGGAATAGTAGGAATAGTGTTCTGAGCAGAGGGAATAGCATGTGCAAAGGGTCTGAGGCAGGAGGAAGCTTAGAGGCACTGAGCAAAGACCAGTGTGGCTGAAACTCAGGGAGGGCCAAGGAGAGGGGAGGCTGAGACAGGCAGAAGGATCTTTTGTTGTTGTTTGCTTGTTTGTTTATCACAACTAATAACACCGCTTCCTTCCTCTCCTGCCTCCCCGCCAAGTCACACTATCAGCCCTAGAAGAGAGCCGTCTACAGGAGGAAGGTCAAAGCCAGCCTGCTCCCCCAGAGAATTCAGCAGCAGAGGTTGGGGCAGCTGGGTGGAATCCAAACACATGGCCTTCTGGGTATTACTACTAGGGCTCTGCTTCCCAGCAAGGTGGGATAGGGCTTGCTCCATCACCTGCCAGACCTAAGGTCTGTAGGTCTAGTCCAATGAGCCTCTGGGAAAAGCAGCAAAGGCCGGGCCCTTTCCTATGGGGAGTGGTCTGGGAAATGGCCTGAAGAAGCCCCGCCTGCCACAGGGCTGGAAGGGAAGGGTTAGCCACACATCATAGGGATAAGAAAAACAGTCTTACCCTCTAGAGTCACACAGATAAAGCAGTCAAGTCAGTTTCTCAAATGTTTAGAGAAACAAAGGGAGGCAGCGTGTGAGAGAAGATGCTGCAGGCCCAGGTCACTGAAGGAGGACCTGGAAGAATGTATGGGGGGATGGGCGCGGGCAAAGACCTTCACCCCCATCTAGGGACCCTAGCCAGGCAGAGTCACAGGAGGGAGCAGCTGCTTAAGGAATTCACCCCCACCCCCACCCCCACCTAGAAAGGGTCAAATGACACCAGGAGTCGACTGATGACAGATGAGGAAACTGACGATCCAGAGCAGAGGTGCTTATCCACAGCCTGGGAGAAGGCAGCGCCAGGGTCGGGCTCTGAACCCAGCTCTGCCTGCCTCCAGAGTTGAGTGCAGTGGGTGCTTAGCTTAGAGAAGAGAAGCCTTGAATGAAGAGGTGGCCTGGGGCCGGGAACACCACAGACAATGTTCCCAGGAGGACTCACACCCCCCCCACCTCAGCAGGTCTGCACTCAGCCCCAGGGTAAGTGCTGACAAGTGCAGAGAGGAGGATGGTGGGAGGGTCCGAAATGAGCTTGTCCTCCAGATGGAGAGACCGATCTCATCCAGATGAAGCTGGGATCCAGACAATGTGTCCTCCCAACAATATGCAGAGGCAAGAGGCCACAGCTGGACTTGGAGCGTCAGAGCAGGCAGAGCTTGCTCTAGGCCATGAGACAGGGCGGGATCTGAGCAGGTAGAGGAGAAATGAGGACTGTCCAGGCAGTGCGTCCGGTAGGAGTAAAGGCCAAGACGCGGGGGAAATGCACATCGTGTTCTATTTCTGATGCCTCGATTAGAACCACCGCCCTCACCTGAATCCTGGTGGCCAGCAGGTGTCATGGGGGCCCTAAAGTCACCCTTTCTGGAAATATAAGGCTCCAGGCAACTTGAAGCCAACCTTTGTGTTTCAGTGACAGATCCAGCAGTACAAGTGGAGACAGCCACTCCCAGGTGCTCCAGAAGAAGTCTAAAAGGTAGGCCAGCTGGGCAGTGGGCGATGCCAGGTAAGAGGGACTGTGGCAACTCTCCACCTTCCCAGGGGTGTAGAAATAACCCGGTGCACACCAGACTCCCTGAAGCCGTAGACACACCTGAAGGACAAAGGACTCCCAGGGCAAGGGGCTCACGGCCAGGATGCTGAGCCACCAGACAGACAACAGCAGCAAGGTCTTCCTTCATGCCTGGCACTGGGCAAAGCATTCTGTATCCATTCTCTTGCTTATTCTTCAAGAGCAATCCTATGAGCCGGGGTGGTGTCCCATTCTACAGAGGAACAGACTGAAACCTGGCCAGGTGAAATGTCTCGCCAGAGGCCACACGGCTGAAAAGTGGTGGTATGGGAGTTTGAACCTGAATCTCTCAGTTCCATCACACCGTCCTTAACACTGGCTGGGCTGAAGAGACCAGATGTCTCTCTGTGGGCTCGTTTCATGAGGCCTGACCCACCAGCCTGATGTTTTTGGGAAGATCTATCTTTCCTACCTCCAGGGGAGTGCTGAAGGAGGCTCCAGTGAGGGTGGAGAACCTGGGTGGGTGTTATTGCAGAGCACCTTGGGGCCCGGGGAGGCCAGCCTCGTGGGCCTGTCCCTTGGGCTCCATCCCCCAAGCCCTTCTCATCTGTGTCCACAGCCGCACCAACCGTGACATCATCCACTGCAAGAGTGGGGTGTGTTACGCCATGAGGGCCAAGTTTAACAGTGTGGCCCAGGAGGCTGGCCTCTGTCTACAGGACAAGATGGAAATCCTCTTGAAGTAAGGGCACACATATATCCATTCACTCAAAGGACATTCATCTGGCACTTACTCTGTACCCACCAGATGCTAGGAGTTGGGGTTATAACAGGGAACAAGAAGGACCTGTTCCCTGCCCTCAGAGAGCTTGTAGTCTCCTGGAAAATATGGGCGGAGACAAAATAACTGAATTGATAAATTTATAGGTACAAATTATGATCATTGCTATACTGTAAGAGAACAGGGTTCTCGGAGAGAGAGAGAAACCATGGGGTCCTCCTAATGCAGGTTGGATAATCCAGGAAGACCTCTCTAAGGAGATGATGTTAAGGCTGAGCCCTGACACATGGAGAGGAGCTGGTGATATGGTGAGAAGGTGGAAGGACATTCCAGGCAGCAGGAAAAGTACATAAAACTCCCAAGGTAGGAAGGGATGTAGAACATTTGAAGAGGAGGGAGAAGTAGTAGGTGAGCTCTGCATCACGCACAGCCATAAATGTCATGACTGAGACTTGGAACTTGACTTTCCAAGCAGCAGGAGACAATTAGAAGCTTTTCTTTTCTATTCCAACAAGCCGGTCATTGCCTCCCTTCCCACCTGACCCCTTGACTACGGTGACTGTTTTCACTCCAGTGAACTCATCCATTCAGCGAAGGTTTCGTGATGACCCTTTGCCCTCTCACCCTCTCAGCGTGGAGGGACCAGCTGCTCTGGGCCACAGGTCCAAAGTTGACTTGCCCCTACCTTCTGGGAGCTCCCAGTCTAGTGAGGGAGACAGACAAATAAAGAGGCGATTACCACACAGGGTGATGAGGGCCAGCATGGGAATAAGGAGGGGGCTAAGGGAACACAGAAAGGTCCAAGGGAAATCAGAAAGGTCTTCCTGGAGGAAACAATATTTTCAGCTTAATAAAAATAGGTGATATTTCCAGGACACTTACTCTGTACCAGACATGGGTGTAAGAGCTTTGTTTTTATTACTTGGGCCTCACAACAGTCCTGTGGGGTAGGTGCTATTATTAGACCCATTTTACAGATGAGAAAAGTGGGCTCAAAGATGTCTCTTGTCGACGGCCACGCAGTGGTTAAGTATTAATAGTAAAGGTGGAATTCAAACCTAAACCGTCACACAGGAACAGTAGGAGGGAAGAGAGTTCCGGGGAAAAGCAACAGCAAAGCCCCAGAGGCAAGAAGGGGCACAGTGGGCCATAAACTGCCAGTAGTCGGGTGTGCTGGGGCTTAGGTTGTTTACAAGGTAAGCAGAGAGGCAGACAGAGGCCAGATCATAAAAGGCCTTCCTAACCCAGCTGTGGAGGCTGAACTTTATCTCAGAGTCTTTGTTCATGAGCCAAACTGTAAAATGCTGGGAGGAAAGGGATGGAAAGGCTAGAGATAAAGCTGGACGATGTCGTAGGGGCTGAATAATCCAGCGCCTTGGAGGGTAAGTCACTCAGGGGACTTTACTCTGAGTCAATGGAAAGCCATTGAAATTCATAATACATAGGTGAGGACGTGGTTATATTTGTAATATAGTCTCTGTGGAGAGATAGGACATATACACCAAATGATAAAGGGAATGGGGAAGAGAGGAGCCAACATGAGTTAAACACCTACTGTGCGTCTGGCACCAAGCACAGCACTGTACACACGTTGCCATTTCCTCCTCACCACGGGGATCTGGGAATCGTTATTATCCTTCATTTTACAGACGAGAGAGCCGAGTAAATACAATCAAAAGTAGGGAGAGAATGAGGGCTGATTAAGTGACTGGATTTAGCGAGACTTGAGCATTTCAGGACCTCGGAGAGAGCTGTATGCTCTTGTGCCCAAGGCCAGCTTGTATATTAGAGTGGCTGAGAGGGTTGAGAAGGATGGCAAGAAGGAAGAGGTGTTTAACTCAGATCTCCAAGGGCAGCTAGGATGGTTTAAGGAGAAGAGTATCTGATTCTTCTTCCTCTTTCTCATGCAACCTGTGATGCAGGCGCCAAGAAGAAAGAGGTCTCCAGAAGTTCCGTTCTTTGGACCTTGTCTCAAATTTCCAAAAGGATGTAGCAAAAATGAGACACCACATCTCCGTGGTAAAAGGAGATGCAGAAGACATTGCACACCACTGGTAAAGATCCTGAGAGCCAGATAAGACAGTCCCTGAAGTGGGTGAAGGGGGCAGTGGTGTTACAAAATTACATTTGATCCCATTATCCTTCAAGACACAGAGAGGCATCACTCCAGAACTGTCCTTGGCCACCAGTACCACCCCCCCTCAAACCAGGCTATATCCAGAGTACAACCAGGCAAGAACCCCTCAGTTCCTGAACTGCAGATAATCTACCCAGCTGTGTTCTCCATATTTACCTTGTTTGATTCAGCTTGCAAATCCTATCCAAGCTATCTCCTATAAGGGAGGTAGAAGAGGCAAACCAATCTGAAAATTCTACAGATTCTGAGGTCTACGGGGGGAGAACTATATTTCTCCAAATCATTTAACTCTTAAAGATACAAAGCCAGACAGGCATATCCCAGGACCCCTGTGCGCCAGCGCAGGGGTGATAGTAAGTGCAACAGAAAGCAGTGGGAACTGAGTGGTTACTGGATGGCAGACACGCTCCTAAGCAACTTTCATAAATTATCTATTTTGTTCCCCACAAAACTCCCGAAGGGTACATATTAACCCCCCACTTCACAAACGAGGAGATGTTAGGGTTTAAACCTCTGTCTGACCTGTCTCTATGCTTAGCAGCAATAAAAAAGTGGAGTCTGACTTCCCAAAGCTCCATCCTGTCAGGGTGAGTAAATCAAGATCTACGAGTAAGATGGGCAAGCCTAAAACGTACCCAGAATCCCTTCAAAAATGTTAATAATACAGAGCGGGAGCTTCCAAAGAGACATGAATAAATATCTAGACATATGTCACAGATGGAAAGCAATATGGGCAGCCGGAATGTATGATGGAGGATCAAGTTCTTCAACTTTTTCTGCAATCAGGGAAAAAAACCTTTTTTTTCATGAGGTACCACTGCTGCCGTCACCCGCACCTGAGCCCCCAGGTTAGAACCTACCTCATTCCCACCATCTCAAGGATGGATTCCCAGACTACCTTCACACGCTGTCATCATATTAATAGAGATTCTTGAAATACACGAATCTGTGACTCCTGCTTACTCATTATCAGGGACATGGAAAATACACACACACACACACACACACACACCCGCAGCAGCAGCACTCTTGCATCCTGGAAGGTATCCCACAGATGTGTCTGTGTCCTCCCTGGCTTGATTAACTCTCAAAAGAGAAGCTTCACAGCCGCATAGCACAGGCAGATCAGGTTGGTGCTTTGTGACCACCTAGAGGGGTGGGATAGGGAGGGTGGGAGGGAGACGCGAGAGGGAGGAGATATGGGGATATATGTATATGTATATCTGATTCACTTTGTTATAAAGCAGAAACTGACACACCATTGTAGAGCAATTATATTCCAATAAAGATGTTAAAAAAATAAATAAATAAAACCTTCAAAAAACAAGAGAAGCTTCAGAATACCAGCGTTCTTCCTTTCTTCTAACTTTTCACATTGTCTGCTTGGTAGAGAAATCATAAATGCATCACTTTAAAGCATGCCCTTAATTTTTTTAATGTGGTGCAAATCATGGTCCAGCTTTTACTATCCATAAAAGTAAAGACTTGCCTGATCTGTGGGCACTTTACTTTGGGGGGGGGGGGAGGAAAGTCCCCCAGATAAAGACCGATGCTGCCTTGGAGACACCACATGAGTGATAGAGATAGTGGAGATGGGGTCCCTGTGGTGCCCAGACCCATCTCCCAGCAGTTTCCTAACTGACCCTCTCCTCTTGGAACTGAAGGTACTTTGACCTGCTGTCCAAACTCCCTGAGGATCTGAAGAATTTCCGCCCTGCCAAAAAGATCCTGGCGAAACTGCAGAAGTTTGGGGAAAATCTGGACCTGAGGATCCGGCCGCATGTTCTCTTGAAGGTGCTGCAGGACATGAGGGTCTGGGAGCTGTGCTCTCCGGACATCGCGGTGGCTGTCGAGGTACTGACCCCTTCCTTCCCCCTCACAGTGCCTCCGGCACACTCATTTATTCCTCTCTCAACATCCAGGCACTGTTTAAGTTTTTAAAGTTTTAAAAAGACATAAAGGCCTTCATGGAACTCATCATCTAATAGGAGAGGTGTTGTCACGTGACCTTGGTTGTTCAACTCCAGGGGACGTTATATTCTGTGTAAACGGTGCCCCTGGAAACTTGGAGGTTTTGGGGAGACATAAATAAATGGACATGTGAATACAATAACTGGCGATCATGAAAAGGGGCGCTCTAAATCTGGCAACTTAAAATTGTGGCCCATGGACCTCACGTGGGTACTCATTAGGAATGCAGAATCTCAGGCTCCAAAGCGTATGTCATCAGCTCAGGATCTACATTTAAATGAGATGCCGGGTGACTTGTGTGGACAATGAAGTTTGAGGAGCCCTGATGTAAGGTAAATGTAGAGGAGCTCATCGTAACTAGAGCCACTGGGGAAGATGACTTTAAAGCTGAGATCGGAACAATGTAAAGGCAGCCCCGTGAAGAGAAGGGGAAGAGCAGGCCAGGAAGAGGGAACAGCTGGTGCAAAGGCCCCAAAACAGGACAGAACTTGACCTGTTCAGCGGCAGTCAGTGGGTTTGGAAGGAAGAGAACAGGAAGATGCACAGTTCCGAGGGGACTGAAGAGGTCTGTCTGTGCAGATCTCTGGTGGTCAAGTCAAGGGTTTAGGTCTTAATCTGGAGGGTGCTGAGGAGCCACTGAAGGGTTTGCAGTAGTGGCTTACCTT
Source organism: Phocoena phocoena (assembly GCF_963924675.1). Classification (NCBI taxonomy): domain Eukaryota; kingdom Metazoa; phylum Chordata; class Mammalia; order Artiodactyla; family Phocoenidae; genus Phocoena; species Phocoena phocoena. Next base: position 80,542,220 of record NC_089231.1, read on the forward strand.
CCCTACCCACCCTAGAAGTCCTAGTTCCCTTAGGGCATCAAAAGGGGTCAGCAGATGGGGGACGGGGATGGCCCACGCTAAGGTATTAACAGGTGTCAGTGGAGTCACTTCCTAAGTTTTATCTGATGGCACGTGTCCATTTTAATAGGGCTTTCAATGCCTCAAGGTGAAGAAGTGACTCAAGTGGTAGCATTCTCAGTCCTCTCGGTGTTTTCATGAGAGGTTGGCCCTTCCACAGGCTGACCTGGGTTGTGTATATGGGTGCAAGGTCAGGAGTGGGGGAGGGAGGATGACTCTGTGGGCAAGTTCATCCGCCCAGACTCTACTTCCCACATCCTGGGAAGCTCTTTCGGGAGAGGCTCTGGCAGGCTACTCCAAAACTAAGTCTAGGGCATCTGTCCAGTTATGGGGTCTGCATTCCCCCTGCCAATTGTGGAGGCCGTGGAAAAGGCAATCACTGAGTGGGTAAGAGGGGAGGGGGCCTGGATGCTCCCCTTGTGCTGAGCTGAGTTCGTGGCCCTAGCTAATAAAAGTTAGCATGCTCTTCTCCCAGTGAGAACATCACAGAACTTCTGTTAACCTGGATGCGGGAGTCTCTCAACCTGGAATCTACATGAGGCTCTATGTTTTGTGTCTTAACCCTTTCCTGGAAGCAAGCCCATAGTTGTCCTCAATTCTCGAAGGGGGCCTAAGAACCCAAACAAGTTTAGGGTCAAATGACTTTTTTAAAAGATATTCAGGAGGAGAAAAGAAAGAAAGACGCAGACAACTGGGTTTTCCTGCTCTTCCCAAATTTCTTGGGGTCAGTGGTGACAATGAGGGACGTAACATTAGCCTGCTGAACTGGGAAGCTGGAAAGAGACCCTTTTCTTGAGAGGACTATCCCCAGTGTGATGCTCCAAGCATTCAGAAAGCCTGAAGGGTTGGAAGTATCCTGGGGCCACAGCCTCAGTCACAAATCTTCCAGGATCTTGTTGGGGAGGGAGGGGGCATGGAGTCTAGCTTTCAGACCAAATCTGAGGCTGTCACTGTGTCTGCCCCTCAGTTTGTGCGAGAACACATCATCCATATGCCTCAAGAGGATTATATCAGCTGGCTGCAGGACCGAATCAACATCCCCATCCGGCCCCACAGTGCCCAGACGTAGTGGGCCTGGGTTGACCAGCGATCCCAGTGGAGGAGGGCTGTCTACACTGTGTTCCTGTTTCCTACCTACTCTCATGGATACTCGTTATGACCTAGTAGCGTCATCTGGAGACCAGATGACCCTGCCAGCATTCTAGAGGGAGCTCCTCCCAGGTGGGAGCTCCCTCCAGCCTCGCACCCCAGCCTCAGTCTCCCAGCCTCCGTCCCTCACTGGTCTAGCCTGACTCTACCTGCTCCCTCTCCAGAATCCTTCACTCTATTTCTCCTTCTCAAATTCTAGATAATAAAATTAAGTTGAATGTTTGATGTTCAGCTGGGAAAAAGTTGGAGCTGTGGAATTTGGGCGTGGTGTTCAGATCCTGATAATAACATACAGTTATCATTTATGGAGTTTTCGTTATACAACAGGCCCAGCGCTGGGTGATATTATTGCCTAATAATAGCATTTAAATCTCACAATTACTTGGTTAAGTAGGTACTGATGTTATCCCCATTTCACACCATTGGAGCTAGAGTATATTTCTCAGCTTTGTATATACTGTCCCGGATAGAGGTGGGTGGGTGGGTGGATGGGTGGATGGGTGGATGGATGGGGCATTTCCCAACAAGGCAAATAGTGTGCCAGAAAATCTCGTTCTTAAGAGTCCTTGTAATATCTTGTGCTGGTTTGGGTTGTCCAAGGAGGCTTAACTTCCTGTCATCGCCGAATGTGTGTGGGCTCATTGCCATTTAACCTCTTTTCTCATCTTGATCTTCTGCTCCCTACATCCTCACTAAGCTACAGGACCTGTAGTCATTTTAACTCTGTCACTGATGGCCAAGCTGAATTACCAATGAAACAACTGGACTTGATTTGCGGTTATGCCCCGATTATCAGGACACTCATATAGGCTGGAGCCCCGCATCTCTCCATGATCCAGAAGGGGTGGAAAGGAAGAGAGTTGAACTGGAGCCATTCTTCTGTCTAAGAAACATCTCACTCATCCGTTCACCTCTTCAGTTATTTACTCACTCATTCAATGAATATTTATCAAGAGCACCACATGCATCAACCAGGTTCTGGGTTCTGAGGGTAGAGCAGTGACCAAAGCAGACGAGCTCCTGATCTCGAGAGTTTACACGGAGACAGACAGTTTACATGGATTGGAGTCAACAAAGGCTGATGGGGAGGGCAGAGGGACTGCATGACATCCACACTGGTGCCCTTTGTTTAGGGTGACTCTGTGACAGCCATTAGGGTATAGAGGTGAGATGCAGTCTGTCAGGAGTCTGCAAAGTTAAGAGATCCTAAACTTCTCTGTATTCAGTAAGAATTGGGGTGAGGGGGAGCAGAGAAGAAAGGAGGAGGGCAAAGGCCTAGAGGCAAAAAGAAGCTTAATGTCATCTGAGGAGCCAGAATAACACGCGTCTGGTTGGACTGTAAGATCAGGTTGGTAGCGCAGAGCAGGGGTTGGGAAGAGAGGGAGTCTGGGGAGGGAGGTGGAAGCCAGATTTTTAGATGCCTTCTAGGCTATGGGGCGCCATGGAAGGATTTTCAGCAGGGGAATAATCAGATTTGCATTCAGAAAAAAAAAGACGCCTGTGTGAGGACGAGGCAGGGAGAAGGCACTGAGATAAGGCTACGGCAGCGACCGTGGGTGGCAGTGGCTGGGGGGAGATATTAGAAGGGTGTTTAAACGGTGGAATCAGCAGAAGTTGGTGTGGCGTGGTACAAGTGGACAGAAGACAGGAATGTCAGGAATCATGTCCGGTTTTTCAGCTCAGAGCACGGGGTGGAGGATGATGCCTTTAATGTACCAGGAGGAGAGGAAGAAAAGAAGGTTCAGAACGAGAAGGTAAGGAGTTCTGTTTTGAGCATATTGAGTGGGAGATGCTTGTGGGACAGTCGAGTCGGGGGACTTAAAACTCAGGAGACAGGGTAGCACTAGGGGTAGAAACATGACACCAACATCCTATGGGCCATGACTGTTAAAGCAAGAAGTGGGCGGAGAGGCTAGAAGAGGAGAGGAGAGGGTGGGTCTTGAGGACCCTTGAGGGTCACAAAAAGCTTCAAGCAGCCCACTCACAACCTAGCATTGACTGAGGGACTGCTTTGCTCCAGACACTGTGCAGAATGCTTGCCATGTGTTATTTCATCTTCGTGATCTTGCAAGGCAGGGCTCACCTGCTTTACAGATGATGAAATGGAGCCTCCAAAAGGTGTTCTGTACTCATGTCCTGCTGACTGAATTCCCTCCCTTCTGCTGCTGCCCTCTAACGCCCCAGCCCTGGCTGTATGCGACAAGAACGTCGTGAAAGTTATCTGGCTTTTGGAATCATGTCCCAGGAATAGCTCTAATGATGGGGCCTCCTGGCGTCTCATTAACTTACATTTACTCTGCCTTCTACGGTTTGCATCTTACTTGATGATCACAGCATCCCTCTGTTGTGGGCATTGTTATAATCCCCATTTTACAAGTAAGGATGCCGACACTTACAGTCATTTGCCAACAGTCACATGGGCAGCAAGTGGCAGAGCCAAGTGGAGAACGTGTCTGTCTGTCTTGGGCAGGGGAGATGCTGGAATTACAAGACTTACTCCACCCTCCTGCTCGCCACTTTCTGGGAAAGCCTATTGCTCAAGAGCTGTAGCTCCATCTAGTGGTATATATTAGTATTATGCTTCCATCATGCTCTCCAGCAAAATAAAACCTGCCAAAAAGGAAGAAAGCAAGCATTAACAGCTTAGGCAAGGAGTATTTATTCAAACAAAGGAAGCTCTTTTACTACTAAAATAGATTAGGGACCAGAAGGAGGCATTACATCACCCCCCAGCTCCCAAGCTCAAAAAATATTTCTCAGGGAGAAATATTTTGCTGTGAGCCTTTTCATCAGAATCATAATTGAGCACCTACTATATGCCAAGCCCATGCCAGGTGGTCCTCTGTCCCACTGCTCTGACTGAGCCACCTGAGTGGTTATCATGAGAGTCTTTAAAACCCCATGCGCCCTGAAGAAGCTTTTTCTGTAAAGGAGCAGATAGTACATATCTGTTGCATATTCTTCTTATATACGTGGCCCTTTAAAAATGTAAAAAGCTTCTGAGGTTGGAGGTCACACTAAAGTAGACTGCAGGACAGATTTGGACCATGGGCCAGAGTGGAACAGAGGGATGGACATGTAAAGTAATCCAATAAAAGTCACGCCCTGAACTTGTGTTGGAACTGGTGAGAAAAAGGGGCTTTCTGCTGGAATTGTTGACAATAAGGACAAAATTAGTCTGTGGAAGCCACCACACGGACACTGCCAATAAAGAGAGGATAACACAGCTGAGGAATGCAGTGAGAGAGATACCAAATCTTGGTTACACCATGGGAGCACCTGGATCTAGCCAGACCTTTGAACTTTTGAGTCATGGGGATAAAGCCTGCTTCTGCCACATTCAGTTTGGTCTCCTTCACTGGCAACAAAAGGATTCCTAATTAAAAAGGAGAAAAGGGATCCGTGTATGAGTGTGGCCAAATTCTAGACAGCCCTGAAGAGGGGCTCTTCCTCTCACAGGGCTGGTGGGACAGTAGTGGGAGAGACTAACATCAGATACAATAAATGATGCAGGTAAAGCTAAGGGAAAATCCTGAGTTAAAGCCCGTGGCACCAATCAAGACACAAAGGGCAGACTAGGAACACATGTTTTATCACTCAGCTTTGCAGCAGGTGTGAAAGTGCCAATTTAGCTTTAAAAGAGCATAGATACACGTAAGGTAGGGGTTGTGATCAGAGCCAAGCCTCCCGTATGTGACAGGAGATGCTGGATAAGTGAAGTCCCCAGCTCCGTGGTCTCCAAAGTGTGGGGTGAGGGGCTGGAAGGGGTGGCCGTGCACTAGATGATCCATTAGGGAGAAGAAAATATCGGAACTTAGAGTTATCTTAACTAAAGTCTATTTTAAGCATTACTAGTCATTTAGATGTGGCTTGACCCTGGAACCTTCACTCAGTCTGTACTGAGAATGGCTCTATGGGTCTGGTGTCAGTCAAGCCAGGAAACCCAAGAGGAGAGGAGAGTTCCACAGTATGAAGGGGTTCATCAAGGCATCATCGTCTTCTCATCCTCAGTCTTCCAGTAAACTACGATACTGCTTCTTTTTTTCTATTTTTAATTGTCTTTTGAGATATAATTGACATATAACGTGGTATTAGTTTTAGGTATACAATGTAATGATTTGATATACCACAGTAAGTGTAGATGTCATCCATCATCACCTCACACAGTTACTTTTTTTTTTTTCTTGTGATGAGCACTTTTAAGCTCTACGCCCTTAGTTAGCTACCTTGTCCAATATGGTAGCCATTACCTGCTTGTGGGTACTGAGCACATGATATGAGGCTGGTGCAAATTGAGCTGTGCTGTAACTGAAAATGTACTCAGGACTTTGAACATTTAGTATGAAAAAAGAAATGTAGAATATCTCATTAATATTTTTTAATGTTGATTACCTGTCAGAAGGATAATATCTGGGATATATTAGGTTAAATAAAATATTGTATTAAGATTAACTTCTTCTTTCAATTTACTTTTTCTTTTTTTATTGAAGTAAAGTTGATTTACAATGTGCCAGTCTCTGCCATACAGCAACGTGACTCAGTTATATATATTGAATACATTTAAAAAAAAATATTTACTTATTTAGGCTGCGCCAGTCTTAGTTGCAACACACAAGATCTTCGTTGCGGCATGCAGGATCTTTTTATTTGCTGCATGTGAGATCTTTAGTTGCGGCATGCAAACTCTTAGTTGCGGCATGCATGTGGGATCTAGTTCTCTGACCAGGAATCGAACCTGGGTCCCCTGCATTGGGAGCGTGGAGTCTTACCCACTGGACCACCAGGGAAGTCCTACAATCTTTTTTTAAATATTCTTTTCCATTATGGTTTATCTCAGGAGATTTGATATAGTTCCCTGTGCTATACTGTAGGACCTTGTTTATCCATTTTTTGTTTTACTTTTTTAATGTAACCCATAGGAAACTCAGAATTACACATGTGGCAGGCATTATGATCCTATTGGAGTAGAGGGCTTGAGACTGAAGGTGAGAAGACCAAGGAGGAGCCTTTGGAAACACCCAGGAGAAATCAGGAGAGGATGAGATCCCCGGGCAGTGGGATGGGGACAGAGGATAAGGGGGAGAAACTCAGGCTTCTGCTGTAGGATGTCGTGTAGTGTTGTAGTTGTATTGTTGTAGGATTAAAAGCATGGACTCTGGGACCAGATAGCCTGGTTCCAAACCTGACTCTGACACTTGTCGGCTGTGTGACCTCGGGCAAGTCACTTACCCTGTCTGTTGTGCTTCAGTGTCCTCAATAAGACAGTGTGGGTAGTAACAGTACTCGCTTCATAAACTTGCTGTGAGGATTTAATGAGTTCGTTCACTGATTCTCACCCTTTCTGCACATTTGCATTACCTGGAGAGTTTTTAAAACTCTTGCTGCCCAGAGATTCTGATTTCACTCGTGCAAGGTATGGCCTGAGCATCAGGGCTTTTAAAAATTACCCAGGTGATTCTAACGTGCAGAAGAGTTTGCGAACCATTGAGTTAGTGCGCAGACAGCTTAAAACACGCGCACAGTGTGACCCTGATTTAAGTGTTTGCTGCTACTATACTGTTAGCGTCTTGAATAATTCATAATGTGTTTATATTATGGTAACAACTGAGAGCCTACTATGTGCCAGTCATGTCATTGCAGGAGCAGGGCAACTTCCAAGTCCGTTCACAGAGCTCACGGTGAGTGTTTCGATACGTCCTCCCTGGCAAGTACAGGTGCGCCGATCGGAGACCAAGGCTGGATCTGGCGGCTCATTCGGCAGTTCCAACTTTTCAAAGCCTCGGTTGGGGAAACAGTACAGCCCGTTTCCCAAAACACTTAACTCCAACAACAAGGTTTTAGTGTTTGGCAACATACAAGCAGAATGCAATTAAGCCTTGGAGCTGTGTACTGGGTGTCTACCAGCTGGAGCCAAATGGAAATGCAGTGAGGTGAGGCTGTGTTTGGAGTATGGAATAAAGCCGTCTGTCTCAGGCCCCCACGGTGGGAGATGCTTCAGTGAGAATTGACTGAAAATGGTGAGGGACCTTCAGAACTCAGGTTGTCATCAGAGAAGGAGGCGTGGCTGAGACGAATAAGGACAGAAGACAGAGAGGTACTAAAGTCATGAAGAATGAGCCTTCTGTCTTGGGCAGAGCGGAAAGGAGAGTCCAAACTCTCTTATTCAACAGACTTATAGTGAGCACCCACAATGCCTCTAGGCACCATGGGTGCTGATTTAAATAATAATCATTGTTAACAATTATTGGGCACTTACATGCCAGGTGCTCTCTTAAACACTTGGTATGCAATATCTTTTTTTTTTTTTTTGCGGGCCTCTCACTGCTGTGGCCTCTCCCGTTGCGGAGCACAGGCTCCGGACGCGCAGGCTCAGCGGCCATGGCTTACGGGCCTAGCCGCTCCGTGGCATGCGGGATCTTCCCGGACCGGGGCACGAACCCATGTCCCCTGCATCGGCAGGCGGGCTCTCAACCACTGCACCACCAGGGAAGCCCGCAATATCTTTTTAAAATATAACAATTCTATGAAGAAAGCGTTATCATCATCACTTTCAATGAGAAAGCTGAGGCTCCAAGAATTGCAGCACGTTGGTTGCCCGCGACAGAACTCAGACTCACTTAGACTAGAGAGGAATTTGTTGCCTCAAGGAATACAGTGAAGGATTGAAACAGCAAGCTATGGTATGGACGAAGATGCATCTGGATCTTTTGATGCATCTGGTACCAGCGGCCCTTTCTCTCTGTGCCTCCCGTTTACTTCTGTCTGTGCATCAGCCATATGCTATCCTGCAGCATGCCATCCTCTTAACGCAGATGGCGGTATGGTTTCTGGCCTTCCCAAGGCTGCTCTCCTCTGTTCTGGTTTTTCAACTTCCAGGGGAAAGCTCTAATTGACCCAGCTTGGGTCAGGTGTCCACCGGGGTCAGTGCAAGCTTGAGCCAGGGAGGTGACAGTGATGACGGAAGGAAAAGGACAGATTCCAGAGGCATCATGCCTTCAACACACTGGAAGCAACCTGTGTGCAGTCATAAGGGTCATGTAAGTATGGTACAGCCTGTCTGAATAATTGCTCTACATCCATAAAAATAAAGATGCAGATGAATAAGTAATGAAACCAAAAGATGTTCACAGTATATTAAGTGAAAAAAAAGGTTACAATACAGAATGTACATCATGATCCCATTTTCAGGTGGATGATATATAGTTAGATCAGGAGGGCAGATACTGAGGGGAAAATGACCTTGAAAAAGCACACACGTAAAGATGTGAATAATGACCATCTCTTCTAAGCTAAACTTCCAAGAAGTTACTTTCCATGCTCTATTTTATTTTCTTCGTTGCCCTTAACGCTTTCTGAAAATGTCTGATCCATTTGTTCATCTGTTTATAAATTCCTGGAGGGAGGGAGTCCTTCATTCTCCCTCTATTCCCAGAACCTAGAATCAAGCCATAGGAAAAGCTCTATAGATACCAGTGAAGTTGCTCAGTGATGAGATCCCATTTTTTTTTCTTACCTATTTTTAAAAATGTATACAATGAATTCATAAGAAGAAATAGCAAAGAAGCAAGACATTAAAAGGCGTCATTCTCACCACTGGCAATACTATCACCACCACCGCCACCAACGCCACTGGTTCCTTGATCATGGCCGTGGTCCCCAGAAGGACCTCGCAGTCAGAGGCTAACGCCAGACACCACTAGCGCAACATCAAAGTGCTTTGCTCAGCCTGTGAACCCACCCAATGCCTCTCTCGCCTTTCTCCAGCTTCCTGGGTGCCCAGTTTGTCCATCTGTGCCCACTCGGTACAGGGGATGTTATTAACGCCATCACACCCCCATAGACTCAGGAGCCCAGAATAACCTGCCACCGGTAGGGCATACACTCAGAAGAATGTTTCCAGGAAGAGGAGGTGACCAATCTGTACCCACGCTCGTCCTATCCTCACCCCCCCACCTCCTTTGCCCCCAGTCCTGAGGACTTTGAAGATCATTATGAAACACCAGAGCTGGCTAAGGTTGGAGAAGGAACTCAGGCTGTGGGCACGGAAAAGTAAGAATGGAGGCAAGTAGACCGCTTGTTCTGACCCTTCGGAGTTGGGCCCCAACAAGGGTCCTCCTGCCCAGTGTTGTTCGGGCCAATAGAAGCAGACTGAATTCAGTCCAGAAACAAAGGAAAGCTTTATTCTTTGATCAAAGAATGGAGAGGTGCCACCTCGACAAGCTCTCCCGGCAGCCCGCCAGGCCGTGGGCGGGGCTGCTTTATAGGGTCCTGGGCAGCGGAGGGGGCGGGGTTCTCGCAAGTCGGGCGCATGCGCTGCTCAAGGCTCCAGATCTCAGAGCCGGGCGGCGGCAGCCCTGCACGCGGCCCGGGAGCAAGGACTCCGCACGCAGCCACCTAGGAGGAAGGGAAGCCAGACTAAGCACAAAAGGAAAAAAAAGGTTAGACTTTAAATCATTTCTTGGGAACTGTGCATGAGCTTTGCGAGCGGCAGCTCCCTCGTCTGCCTTTCTTCCGGCGCTGGGCGTCTTCTGTAACTGCCTCCTGCTGAGGCTGGGCGTCTTCGTGGCCTGGGTGAAGGAGCAGAGCTCCGCCAGCCGCCTTTAGATGTGTTTGATGGTCAGCAGGCCGCGGCCCTGACTGTTTGCCCCTGAGCGACCCCCATTTGTCTAACCTCTTGGAGACAAAGGACGCCAGGCAGTTGAGGGTGCGTGGCCCAGACGTTAGCAAGAGCGTAATGGTCACATGTCAGATTTTTCCTAAACATGAAGCTCTTGGTCTTCAGCCTGCTGGCCACTGTGCCTGATGTGGAGGCCCAGGCGGGGCGGACTCTCCCTGGTCACACTTTGGTTGTTTTTCGGAGGAGAGGCTTCAGGTCAGAGAGAGGTTAGCGCGAGTAGTCAAGGGGGGCCGTTGCCCCAGGTTGTCTCTGGAGGTTCCCTCCAGCGTGATGCCCCCCCGGAGTGACCCCTGCGACTTAAGGGCAGACGGGTGATTGGGGTCACAAGTGGGGTCCGGCCACTTGGGGGTGAGCTGGACTTGCAGGCCGCCGGTTTTCCAGGGTTTTAGGTGCACCCAGACTCCTGGCTGGAGGGGGTGCAGGGCCATGTAGGTGGGTGGGTGCGGGCAGCACCTGGGCACCATATTCAATGAGGGCTTTCACGTTTTCTCCCACCTGGAGGGCCCACTTGAGTTGGTCCGTTTCAAGGGGGCTCAGGTGTCTCTTCTCTCAGGCATGGGGAATGGGTCTACCATTCGTGAGTTCTAACGCACTAGAGTTACCTTATCCTTGGGGCTAACTGCGTTCCAGCTGGGCAATTGGAAGCAACTGAATCTAATTTTCTTGAGTCTTCTGGCATAGCTCAGCTGAGGTTCATTTTCAGGTCTGATTGGATCTCTCTACTTTCTCAGGTGATTGGGGTCTCCAGGCTGAGTGCAGAGTCCATTTTATGCCCAGGGCACTCGTTATTCACTTTGTCAACTGAGACACAAATGCTGGACCATTATCACTTTGTAGGGATCCTGGGACCCCAGACCTAGGGATTATTTCTTTTAGTAATGCCTTAGCTGTTCCAGCTGCCGTTTCAGTTCTAGCGGCGAGTGCTTCTGTCCACCCAGATAATGTGTCTGTCAGCACCAAGAGGTGCCTGAAATTACCAGGTACTCTGGGCATGACAGTGAAATCAAAATCTGCCAGTCTTTCCCAGGATATGTTCCTCTGGCCTGAATGGGTCTTCTCTGGAGGCCTCTGGGGGGTCTGGTGTTGGGTTTTTCACTGTGCAGATGGGGCATATCTCAACTCTCAGGCGGATTATACCTTTCATGCCAGGAGTTACCATGACCTCAACTAACCAGTTATAAAGGGCTTCCCTCCCGTAATGGGTTACTTGATGAACCTTCATGATGGCTTGACAAGCTGCGGCTTGGGGGAAAGGAGTATTGTCCATGTTCATTAACTAGCCACCCCCATCTCTATTGAAGCCCCATTTTCGGGCTTTGTCTGATTCTTCCTTTGTGTGGTTTGGGGAATAATTGAATGGATCTGGCCTTCGAGGTATGAAGGTAGTTGCCAAGTTACTGGTTCTAAGGCTGCCCTTTTGGTAGTTGCATCCGCCTTGTTGTTTCCCTTTATTACCTCTGCACCCACTTTTGGTGACCCCCACAGTGAATCACTGCCGCCTTTCTTGGCATCTGTCCTGCTTCTAAGAGCTTCAGTATGCTTAAGCCATGCGTCACCTATTTATTCTCTGCAGCAAGCATAGCTCTTTCCTTCCAAATAGCCCCGTGTGCGTATAGGATGGCATATGCGTACTGGGAGTCTGTGTAAACATTGAAGTTCTTCCCTGTCCCGAGCTCTAAGGCTTGGGTGAGGGCTATCGGCTTGGCTTTTTAGGGCAGAAGGCTTTGTGCCTCCATGACTTGGGTCTGGGAGGTCACCGTGTATCCCACCAGGCTTTTTCCTTCTCTCATAAAACGACTCCTGTCTATGAACCAGTCCTCTTTGGTGTTTAGTACAGGCTCACTTCCTAGGTCACAGTGACAGGAATAGATCATGTCTATGGTGTCTATATAATCGTGCTCCAAGTGGTCCATTTCTGTGGGTAGTGGGGTGGCAGGATTTTGCGTGTGACAGGTTTTTATGGTAACTGCTGGCTTGTCTAAAAGCATATCCTGAGCTTGGATCAACCTTCCGGAGGAGACACATTCTGTTCCCTTAGAACTTAACCAAAGCCTGAACCTGGTGTGAAGTCCAGGTTGACCAGACGTTAACTTTTCAGCTTCCTGTAGCAGAGTGGTAGCAGCTGTCACTGCCCGTGGGCAAGGAGGCCACCCCTTAGCAGTTTGATGTAATTGTTTAGAGAAATAAGCAACCACCTGAGAAAGGGGTCCTAGGTTTTGAGTGAATACCCCAATGACAATTCCTCTTCTCTCGTGAATATGAAGGTTAAGAGGGTTAGCTAAATGTGGAAGGGCCAGGGCAGGGGGCTGAACTAATTGCTTTCTCAACTTTTGACAGGCCCCTTCACATTCTGAATCCCATTCAAAAGGATCATCATCCTTTCCTTGCAACCTTTCATACAGAGGTCTAGCTATTAGATCATAGTTAGGGACCCAGGCACAGCAAAACCCAGCCATCACCAGGAAACCCCTAAGCTGTCTTCCAGTTCTGGCAGGGGCGAGGCTGCACGTGTATTCTTTCCTTTCCTGGTATAGGCCTCTCTGACTTTCTGTGAGAAGGAAGCCTGGGTAACTCCCCCTAGTTTGTGATATTTGAGCCTTTTTCTTGGACACTTTATATCCTTTATTGGCTAAGTGGTTCAGAGCAGCTCAGAGGCCTCCTTAGTAGGGCTGGCTATCAGAATGTCTACATCCAGGATGTAGATCTTTTAGGTCTTTAGCTAAGATTTCCCCAAAGATGGTGGGTGAACTTTTGAACTCTTGGGGCAGGACTGTCTAGCAGTGTTGCTTTTCGTTGTGAGTTGGGGTCCTGCTGCTCAAAAGCAAAAAATTCTGTGACTCTGGAGCTAATGGAATACAGAAGAAGGCATCTTTTAAATTTAATACAAAATACCAGGTCCTGGTGGACGGTAGAGTGGTCGGCAGGGTGTAGGGCTCAGGAACCACTAGATGCATATCCTCGGTGGCTTCATTGATTTCCCTGAGGTCCTATACCATCCAGTATTCCCCCCTGGGTTTCTTTCCAGGGAGAATGCAGTTGTTACAGGCTGATTGGCCTGGTCTAATAAGGCCCTGGTCAGTTAGGCCCTGTATGACAGGGGCGATGCCCAACAAGGCCTCCGGATGGGGTGGGTACTGTTCCCTATGGGCCGTGTATGTGCAGGTTTGAGAAGGACTGTCACAGGACTGGTTCCTGCAGCTCGTGGTGCTCCAGATCCAAGTGCTGAGTGTGGCATTTCTGCACGTGCCCCACTGCCACCGTCCTGAACTCGGGTGTCGTGTGCGGCGCTTCTGCACATGGTACGCCAGGTGTTGGGCACAGCCTTTTCGCTCCAGGGACTCTAGTCTGAAGTGCCGGGTGCAAGGCCTCTGCACATGGTACCCTGTGAGCAAGTGAAACTCCACTAAGCACAAAGGGGAAAACAGTTAGATTTTATTACCCACGTTCTATTTTTATTTCCCGGGAATTGTTCATGGGCTTTGCCGGTGAAACACTCAGATTCATCTTACAACTTTGGGTATTAATACCTACTCGCAGGTCCCAGAGTTCTGAACCAGAGGCTAAACACCCCTGGGATAGAATTCCTATGAAGCGAGTTATGCATAGTCATGGTTATAGTCATGGGTCCCTAACATATAGTACCAAGTTTTAAAATAATATTTATAGTAACTTAGTATATAGTTTATTATATGTAGTAAATATATTTTACTACATGATGTGCTGTATAGAGAAAAGTACATATATTTATACAGTACTATACACTACACAATATATATGATATATAAAAGTATATAGATTATTATATTTTACCATGTACATATATGTGTGTATATAGAAAGTACACTCATTCATTTATTCATTTGTGCTGTGAAACTGGACATTTTCACATGATATTTTGTACCACCTCTCGTCTTAAAGTGGAAGACACACCTATTTTAAAGCCATAGTATTTTTTCAGTTGCTCCTGAGATAGAGGTTGAGTTCATCATAGGAAGAAGAGAAGACTTGTATTTTGTTTAGAGGCCTTTGAATTAAGCAAAGGAGAAGCAAAGGCCTCTTCTAAAAAGGTCTTCATTAAGGGCAGAGATGTCTCTCTAAAGAGATTTCTGTGTCAGCAGGAAAGGAGAGACTCTCCTTCCTCTGGAACAAAGTGGGAGTTGGCAGCTTCAACCCTGATTTGGGGGAGAGATGATCCAAAGCACTGGCAACTCTGGGAAACTGGCTGACCCCACTGAGGCAGGAGAGGAGAGGCACCAGTTGGGACATTTCAAGGCCAGGATTCAGGGTCTAGGTTACCCCTTCTATGGTACAGTTTCCTGCTCTCACCTCCACGCATCCAGTAAATGATGTAGGGCTAAGGAGATGAGAGATACTCAACAGAGAACTTAGGAGTGGGAGCCCAGAGGAGGGCCCTTAGGATAGATATGGGGAGCAGGGAAGCATTCTGCAGGAACCCCCAGAAGTACCTGGGAAGGGCAGCTTGGTAGAAGACTGCAACTCCAGTGGATCAACTAGGAGAAGAGCTCAAACAATTGTGATGCAGTTACGAATGGAAGATGGAGAATCCCAGGACATCTGGGATACAATGAACTCAACAGTATTGACTATCAATCCTGTATCCAGAACTAGAAAGACCATGGTGAACAAGATAGACATGGTCTTGGACCTCACAGATACAACAACTATGTACAAATCTGAGGTTGATTCCAATAGAGATCACAGTCTGTGAAAGTGTCAGCAAACTTTTTCTATCAATGACCAGATAATACATATTTTAGGTTTGGGGTCATATGGTATCTGTCACAACTACTCCACTCTGCCAGCAGTCACAGACAATGAGTAAGAAAGTAGGCGTTGTTGTATCCCAATAAAGTTTTATTTATGGACACCGAAACTTGAATTTCGTACAGTTTTCACATGTCACAGAATGTTGTTTTTTTTCAACCACTTAAAAATTCAGAAATTATTCTTGACTCACAGGTTATCCAAAAACAGGTGGCAGGCTGGATTTGGCTCCTGGGGTGTAGTTTGGCTATCTCAGGTTGTCAGTTAACCTTAAATATAAATAAGAATAATTTTTACAAGCCTGTGGTTTTGAGAATTTGCTAAGTGTCAGGTGCTGTGTTAAGTATGTTTTGCTATAATAACATTACACTTAGAATTTGGCTTTCCAGTGGACTCTCTTGAGTGGGAGAGGAGAGAGTGCAGCTACTTTTCCGAGTATTGAGCATAGCTGTGGGTGATGTCACTCTATGAACATCAGCCACTATATCTGTCTCTTTTTTTTTTAAACTTTTTTTTTTAAATTGGAGTATAATTGCTTTACAATGTTGTGTTAGTTTCTGCTGTACAGTAAAGTGAATCAGCTATATGTATACCTATATCCCCATATCCCCTCCCTCTTGGACCTCCCTCCCCACCCCATCCCACCCATCTAGGTCATCACAGAGCACTGGGCTGAGCTTCCTGTGCTATACAGCAGGTTCCCACTAGCTACCTATTTTACACGTGGTAGTGTATTTATGTCAAACCTAATCTCCCAGTTCATCCCACCCTCCCCTTCCCCGCCATGTCCACAACGTCTGTTTTCTGCCTCTGTGTTTCTATTCCTGCCCTGCAGATATGTTCATCTGTACCATTTTTCTAGATTCCGCATATATGTGTTAATACACGATACTTGTTTTTCTCTTTCTGACTTCACTCTGTATGACAGACTCTAGGCCCATCCATATCTCTACAAATGACCCAATTTCATTTCGTTTTATGGCTGAGTAATATTCCATTATATATATATATGTACCGCATCTTCTTTATCCATTCATCTGTCAATGGACATTTAGGTTGTTTCCATGTCCTGGCTATTATAAACAGTTCTGCAATGAACATTGGGCTACATGTGTCTTTTTGAATTATGGTTTTCTCAGGGTATATGCCCAGTAGTGGGATTGCTGGGTCATATGGTAGTTCTATTTTTAGTTTTTTAAGGAACTTCCCTACTGTTCTCCATAGTGGCTGTATCAGTTTACATTCCCACTAACAGTGCAAGAGGGTTTGCTTTTCTCCGCACCCTCTCCAGCATTTATTGTTTGTAGATTTTTTGATGATGGCCATTCTGACCAGTGTGAGGTGAGACCTCATTGTAGTTTTGATTATCTCTTTTTAAAGAAAGTGTTGAAATAGCTGACCTAGCCATCTCCTCTCAAAGTCACCAAATGCCAAGCAAGAAGGGATCATCAAGTCCAATCCTGCCACTTTATTAAAGAACATCTGAGTCTTAGAGGGAGTTACAGAAAAGGCACCCAAACACAGCAGCCATCCTGCCACATCTCCTGGCCCCATTTACCGCTGCCTTTCCCCATCCTCAGTGACCATTCAGCTTCTGGTCACAAATTGGCAAATGGGATCACAGAAAACCGGGTGGCTTTGGGTAACAGAGCATCTTGCCCAACAAGGGAACATTCAGCTAAGAGTGACTCTCTCTCGGGCGGGGGGAGAGACAGATTTAGCAGGTATCTGGGCAGGAAACACTGCCCTGTTTATTGATGGAAAACTGTTTGCCAGATTAAGAGCTCTCTGGGGACCTTTGAAGATGTTTGGCAAAGCCCAGTCCCAAAAGCTGATGTGTGCTGAGAAAAAAAATCTGTGGGCCTCTGAAAACTGAGCAGCCAAAAGGCTACCTCCCCAGAAGCCTATGAAGGGAGCAGCATGAAAAGTTCCACGTCCAAAGAGGATGCATGGGAGTGAGCTACCGTCTCTTTAAGAGGTGCCCCTCCTCCAGGAATTAGTCAGCCACTCCACCCTGGCCCTGTAACTTCTTTGGAGCAATTTGCAGAACTGTATTTAGTCACTAGTATGTATGTTATACCCGCAAGCCCCAAGCCTGTGTGCTGTGCTGTACTAGCAAAGTGCCAGGCACATGGTAAAAATTTATTGACCACAATGAGACACCGCCTCACAGCCATTAGGATGGCTCCTGTCAAAAGAAACAGCAGGGCTTTCCTGGTAGTGCAGTGGTTGAGAGTCCGCCTGCCGATGCAGGAGACATGGGTTCGTGCCCCGGTCTGGGAAGATCCCACATGTTGCGGAGCGGCTGGGCCCGTGAGCCATGGCCACTGAGCCTGCACGTCCGGAGCCTGTGCTCCGTGGCAGGAGAGGCCACAACAGTGAGAGACCTGCGTACCGCAAAAAAAAAAAAAAAAAAAAGAAAGAAAGAAACAGCAAGTAACACGTACTGGTGAGGATGTGGAGAAATTGGAACCTTCGTACATGGTTGATGGTAAAATGGTGCAGCTGCTATGGAAAACTGTGGCAGTTCCTCAGAAAGTTAGAAATAGAACTACCATTTGACCTGGCAATTCCACTTCTGGGTATATATCCAAAAGAATTGAAAGCTGAATCTTAAAGAGATAGTTTTACACTCATGTTCATAGCATCACTATTCACAACAGCCAAAGGTAGAAGCAACCCAAGCATCCATCGATGGGTGAATAGGTAAGCAAAATGTGGTATAACATACAATGGAATATTATTCAGCCTTCAAAAGGAAGGAAATTCTGACACGTGCCGCAGCACGGATGAACCTTGAAGACTTTATGTTTAAGTGAAGTAAGTCAATCACAAAAAGACAAATATTGTATGATTCCACTTACATAAAGTAGCTAGAGTAGTCAGACTCATACAAGCAGAAAATAGAATGAATGTTGCCGGGGCTGACAATGTCAGTACACTTAACATTACTGAACTGTATACATAAAAAATGGTTAAGATGGGAAATTTTATGTTATATGTATTTTACCACAGTTTTTAAAAGTGAGTTTAAAAAAAAACGAACTTCTTGAATAAAGGAAGATCGCTGCTGGGGAGACTTTGAGCTATGTGGAACAAAATCCAATGCAAGCCTAATTAAGCCAAAAGAAAATTTTATTGGCTCACGTGACCCAAAAAATCCAAAGGTAGATGCTTCAGATATAGCAGGATCCAGGTGTTCAAATGATACCATCAGGAATCTGTCTCCATCTCAGCCCTGTCCCCACGTTGTGGGAAAGATGAGCACACAACTCTTGAAAGATGGGTTTGCTGTTCATCAGTATAAGTTTCTCTCTGAATTGGACGCTAAGTGGAGACTACTTTAAAATCCTCTCAGGCTCACCTCACACTTCAGGGAGTGTGGGATTGGGTGGGAACAGTGGGGAAGAGTGTGACTCGAAGGGATTTTTTTCAGAGCGATGAAACTTGTGGTGGTGGTGATTTCACAGATCTATACATGTGTTTAAATTCCTAGAACTGAACAGTCCCAAAAGCCAGTTTTTCTGTGCATTAATTAAAAAATAAAATTTATAATATATCAACAAAATGTAAGGGGGGAAAAAGAGAGTGGACGAGAAATAATAACCTGCTTAGATAATCAGGAGATTTTGAAAAGTAAGGTAATGGAACTGCTAGAAGTTTTTTATTTTAATCTGGTAATTTAAAACCCAGAGGAGGGGCTAACGGGCAATTTAAACCTAGCTAAACAGAAAATTGATGAACTAAAAAATTCTAAATAAATTACCCAGAAAGCCACATGGAGACATAGAGATAAAATATATGAAATAAATATTAAGTGACATAGAAGATAGATAAGAGGGCCTAACAAATATCTAATCAAAGTTTATGTAAACAATAGAGAGAATGGAAAACATAATATTTCAAGGTATGATGGTTGTGGTTTTTTAAAAATTAGTAAAAGATATGAATCTGGAGATATGGATCTGGATCAGCCCAGCAAATCCCAACCAGAGTAGATAAAGCTCTTACTTACGCATCATGGTACAATTACAAATAGCAAAACAAAGATCTTAAACGCAGCCAGAACGAAAAGAAGGTCATTTGTAAAGGAAACAAGTCGACAGCACACATCTTATCAGTAACATGGAAAGCCAGCTGTGAGTGAATACAAAGCAGAAATAACTGTCAGACTAGTTTTGTGCACTCAAAACAAGCCATCTTCCAAGAATGTGGGCTACATACAGACATTTTCCAAAACTCAAAAAGTGGAATAGTTTATTACCAATAGATCCCACTAATATAATTTCTAAAAGATATATTTCAAAGAGAAGAAAAGCCCATAAAGAAAATATGAAATTTAAGAAGGAACAATACCAAACACATTGGTAAATAGGTAAATATAAAATACTATGTAAAAAGAAGTGAACATAATAGTAATACTTTATTCGTGAGGTATAAAAAGATAGACTTAAAATACTGTCATATGGGAATGTGAACACTCCCCAAGGCTTTACAAATGATTATATATATACAGTTGACCCTTGAACAACATGGGTTTCAACCGTGTGGGTCCATTTATAGACAGAAATGTGGGTCCATTTTTCAGTGCATACATACTACAGTACTACACAGTCTGCTGTTGGTTGACTCTGCAGACGCAGAGCTGCAGGTATGGAGGGCCCACTCTAAAACCGTCTGCAGATTTTTGACTGCACGTTGTGTGTGTGTGTGTGTGTGTGTACACACACACATGCATATAGATATGTATGTGTGTCTATATATATATGAATATTATTCAGCCATAAAAAAGAAGGCAATCCTGCCATTTGAAGTCTCGGACAACACGAATGAAGCTTGAGGGCATTATATTTATGTGAAATAAGCAAGACAAATGCTGTGCGATCTCACTTATATGTGGAATCTCAAAAAGCCAAACTCATAGAAATAGTATATTGATAATTGCCAGTGAGCTGAAGGCTGTGTTAAAGCCTTATCGTGGTAATCAGTTCTCAACATATATGTATATCAAGCCATCACATTGTATACCTTAGGCTGATACAACATGGCATGTCAACAATATCTCAATAAAGCTAGAAAAAAATAGTAATACAAGTTAAACTTAAAAGTAGTCATCACATTAGGAATAAGAAAAGGAGGAGATATTCTACTATTTGAAACTGTTCTCCAATTCAAAAAACAGTTGCTCACATCATTGACAAATAAGTGAAATTCCCACAGGTCTTCATCCTTTCAGTTTTGCCTTTCTCATTAACCTACAGCTCAACTAACTAAACTAACTAAAAAGCTCAACTAACATTCTTGTCAAAGCTACGCTCATTCATCCGTGCAATCAGAGATTGACTGAGGACACAAGAGTTTGGTGAAAATCAACAAAAGGATTCTGTAAGAATTAATTGGGTATTTGGAGTTTACAGTAAAGAATATTGTATTTTTAATTATTTGTAAATGGAATGTTACACATCCTTTGTATGATAAAATTTATAATAAACACATATCGTTTATAATATATGTATAGAGATAGTAATATCCAGAGCAGTCACTACAAAAACCATGTGAGATACATCCAAAAACACTAGAAATCAAGTTGGAATCTTAAAGAGCATTCAAATAACCTACAGGAACGCAAGAAATGAGAAACAGGGAAGCAAACAGAAATCAAATAATAAGGAAGACTTAAGTTCTTAAGTTCATTGTCTTAAATGTTAAGTGGTCTGAATACACCAATTAAAAAGCAGAGATTGGCAGATTGGTAAAGCGGATAACAAAGCAAGATCAACTATATCCTGCCTTCAAGAAACTCAGTTCAAACTCAGTGTCATAGGTAGGTTAAATTAAAAGGATGAAAAAAGATATCCCGTGCAAACAGTTTTTTTAAAAGGCAGAAGTGGCTATAATATCAGAAAAAAATAAGACTTCAGAGCAAAGAAAATTACTAGAAACAAAGAAGACATTACATAAGGACAAAAGGATCGATTCATCAGGAAGACATAACAGTTCTAAATATGTGCATATCAAACAGCAGAGCCTCAAGATACATGAGAGGAGAAATAGAAAAATACACAGTTGTAGTTAGGACTTCAACATCCCCCTCTTAGCAGAACTGCTATAAGAAAGTCAGCAAGGATATAGAAAATCTGGGCTATGCAGTCCACCAACATGATCTAATTGACATATATATTGAACACTCCACCCAACAACAGTAGAATACACACTTTTTTTTTCCCTAGTGCTCATGGAATATTGACCAAGATAGATTGTATTCTGGTCCATAAAACAAACCCCACAAAAATTTTAAAATCATAAAAGTGGTCAAGGACATATAAGATGGGGACAAACTGAAGAACTATTCCAGATTGAAGGAGACACGATAACAAAATGCAGTGCATGTTCCTAGATGCAATCAGGACCACCTGTTGGGACAGGTAGCAACATGTGAACAGGGTCTGTAGATGAGATGGCAGTGTTGTCTCAAGGTTGATTTCCTTCCTTGAAGGGTTGTATGATGGTTACGTAGGAGAGTGTCCTTGTTTGGAGGAAATACACACAGGAGAATTTAGAGGCGATAAGGCAACACATCTGTAGCTTATATTCAAGTGGTTCATAAAAACTAATGATAATGAGTTTGCACACACATACAGACATTATAGAAAGAAAAAGAATAATGAATTAATGAAGTGAAATGTTAAAAAGTTGAGAATCTGAGTAAAGGAGATACGGATTTTTTTTGCTGTTCTTCCAACTTTTACATAAGTTTGAAATTATTTCAAAATAAATTATTTTGAAACAATGAAAGTTAAATGTTAGCAAAGGCTGAAGGACTCCATCCACTAAAAGAAACACAAAGTAGGTTCTTCAGGCAGAAGACTCATGTAGTTACAGAAATTAAGACAATGGTACTTGTGTGAGGAGAGGCAAATAGGCCAACCAGTGGAACAGACCCACATGTATTTAGACATTTGATTGATGACAAATTATTAACAGTGCTATATTAATTAGATATCCACGTGGAAAAAGAATACTGACCCCTTCTCACACCATTCACTAAATATCCTGTTTTCATAAAGGATGCTATAAGGCTTGAATTCACAAGACAAAATACATCCTCCTCACTTTTTCACTGATTGCAGGTTACCACTTAGCACTTCAGCTGTTGGCAGGCTTAAGTTGCACCAACTTTGGCATGGAAATCAGGGTTTCAGACTGGGACCAGCAGCAGTGAGGGTACATAGGAGACTCGATATAGTGACTATAGCTGGCAGACCTGTCTGCAAGCATATGTGACATGCCCCCAGGGTCTACCACACAGGAACGGAGGGTCCCTTGCCGTATTCTAGAAGTTCTGGGTGAGCAGATGGAGGCAAGGGCCAGTTGGATATTACTGTTAAAGGGACTCCAGGGGGCTTCCCTGGTGGCGCAGTGGTTAAGAATCCGCCTGCCAATGCAGGGGGCACAGGTTCGAGCCCTGGTCCAGGAAGATCGCACATGCTGGGGAGCAACTAAGCCCAGTGTGCCACAACTACTGAGCCTGCATTCTAGAGCCCATGAGCCAGGACTACTGAGCCCATGTGCCACAACTGCTGAAGCCCATGCGCCTAGAGCCCCTGCTCCGCAACAAGAGAAGCCACCGCAATGAGAAGCCCGTGCACCACCACAAAGAGTAGCCCCCGCTCGCCGCAACTAGAGGAAGCCCACGCACAGCAATGAAGACCCAATACAGCCAAAAATAATTAATTAATTAATTTAAAAACAAAAAGTGACTCCAGTTGAACTCACAGGAACACAAACCTATGAGCTCCCCGTAGGTCTGAATTAGGTCTTATCTACCTCTGTGTCCTCAGTGTCACGCATAGGGTAAGTGTATTGGTTTGCTCAGGTGGCCATAACAAAGTACCATAGACTGAGTGGTTTAAACACGGAAATTTATTTTCTCATAGTTCCGGAGGCTGGAATTCCTTTGTCGGTGTGGTTGGTTTCTTCTGAGGCCTCTCTCCTTGATGAGTAGATGACTGGCTTCTCCCTGTGTCTTCACATGGTCTTCCCTCTGTGTATCTGTGTCCAAATTTCCTCTTCTTATTAGGACACCAGTCATACTGGATTAGGGCCCACCCTAATGACCTCATTTTGACTTAATCACCTCTTTGAAGACCCTGTCTCCAAAAACCATCCCTTTCTGCAGTCCCAGGGGTTAGGACTTCAACACACGAAAGCATGGGGGGGTACGATACAGCCCATTTGACACTCTGTGTTAAGTAGGTGAATGAGTGCATGAGTGAATGATAGATGCCTCCGTTACAACATCTCTTCTCTGAAAGAAGGTTTGAAGCCCAGATGGCTGAGCGGAGAGTATGTAGGCATTTATGATGGTCCTGGACCCCTCCTCTTCAGCCAGTGAAACAAAGTGGAGGGTGCAGCCATCCCCAGTGGGACACCAGCGAGCCAAGCTAAGTGCTAATACAGTCTACTTATGTTATGGCTACTGCTTTGATATCTTCAATATTCCAGCACTAAACCTTGAGGCTAACTTTCCAAGTGCCAAGGAGGCTTTCAAGTGTCAAATGCAGTCACCTTTTGGAAATTAACCCTCACCAATCCACAATCCTGTAGAGCACATTTGGACACACAACCACCACCCTAAGAAATACTTTGATTGTCATGATATGTGGTAGGAGGATAAACTGACCTATAGCCATTTATTCCCAATTTTCCAGGTCAGGACAACTCTTATAGCCAGAGTCCTAATTTCAAATATATAATTCCATTGTCTTCACATATATCCTTGTGATCAGTGGAATACATGCTCAAATTTTGGTAACTAAGGAAATGGTGGTAAAAAGCTTGGATATCAGAATATTAAACCTGGTCCTACTCTCTAAAGATATCGCCACCTGTAAATATGCATGCTTTGGAGTTAATCATCTCACTGGTCCCTTTAAGTCTGACTGCTTATCTCTAGATACCCTTTATTGTTTATAAAATTATGGCTTTGATATCTATCACTTCATATTTATTCATTTATTTTTTGATCAATATTCATTCAACATTCTTTCATCTGATCAATATTTACTGAGTGTTTACTATGTGTTAGGCACTAAGACCTCATGTACAGCAGTGAAAGAAGGTTCCTGCTACCATGAAGCTTATGCATTAGTGGGGAGATGGATACTAATAATAACTATAATTAGAATTGAAAAATGTAATTGAAAACCATGTGAAGATCAGAGTATAATCCAGTTGAAGGGAACAGAATATGCAAAAGCCCTGAGGTAAGAACAAGAGTTTTTAGAGGAACAGAAAAGAGTTCAATGTGGCTCAGAGTATCAGAAGTTCAGTAAGTGTCCAGAATGGTATGTTCTGTCATTTGGTTTAAGCTGAATTCTCCCAAGCATTTGGGAACTAGGAAAGGACATTCGTTCTTGTAAACAAGTAACTTCTCCATTATCCCTTTCATGAGTTTAGGTTTGGATCATGGCTACTCTTAAGCTTCATCCTCTAACTTGAAGCATCCCAGTGGTTTTAGCTTATCTCATGCCACCTCAAGTCCTCTCGATAAAAATAACTTTGTCCTTTTTCCATTCCCAGTACTTAACACTTAGTGAGCTCTTATCATGTGTCAGGTGCCCTGCTAAGCACTAGACATGCATTATCTCCTTTAATCCCTACAACAACCTTGTTAGGGATGGTATCATTTTACAGGCAAGAAAACTGAGGCTCAGGGAGACTGGATGATTTGTTCAAAATCACTAAAGAAAGAAGTGGGAGAACAGAAATTTGACTTGTCCAGGAGTGTGCCATGCTACTTTTGGCCGCACTCTATCGGCTACCCTTCTCCCCCACATGATGTACGTGACCCTTGACCTAACTCAGTTCCTAGAATCATGGAGGATCTCAGGGAGTCCTCAGGCTCTTCTAAGGGACCTTTCAGTTCTGCCAGTTTACTGGTTCCAAATGCCATTTGGGACCAGATCCAGGTTGACTTCATCTGAGTCTCAAGAGAGGATTTAAAAAAAAAAAAAAAGATGCTAGGATTTGAACCCAAGGCTAAAAATCATCTGCCTCTTTTGGAAAGCTCCCGCAGGTGATTCTGGCAAGCAGCAAAGAAGAGGTCAGGTTTATCCAGCCTGAGCTTCCTGATATAAGCAGCTTGTGCCAGGAAACTTTCAGAAGCGGAGAGATGATCACATACCAGTTTGATAGACCTAGTATTTGGAACCTTCTTTCTTCTCTGCCTGAACTCTGCTCTTCCCAAACTTTGGTTGCCTGAAGAAATGAGGTCATCCAGTGTCAACCAATAATGCCATATGGTTGAAAATTCTTATAGCTGATAAACAATATCACATCCCATTTCCTAGAACTGTGCTGCTTTGTTCCGATTTTTGTAAGAAAAAAAAAAACACAAGCAAACACAGCACCTCAGAGTGCAAATCATAAAAGAAAAGCATGTGTGCCTCACTATATCCACTTTGCAAAGAGATCAAAGGTACAGAACAAAGAGAAGGAAGTGGAAAGAGGAACAGGGGAGGAAGACGTCGATGGGGATAGAAAAAGAAAGAAGAAAGATTAGGTCAAATATGGGCTCTGCTGACTAGTTCTGAATTTTTAAAACCCACTTTCACTCTTACTCAAAAGAACCATAGAGAAAATTTTCCCTTACCAAGAGTGTTGTACCTTCATTGGCCCAAAGGATCCAGGAAAGTTTTAATCCTTAATGCACAAAAATTCCCCAAGAGCCCAAGAAGAGCTTCTTTGCTGGATTGTGATAGAAAGCCCACGCCTTCATGTATAATTGAAGATGTTTAGGGCAGCAATACAACCCTTCCTGCTTATACACAGACTCCAAACCCTCGCTAATGTGCAGCTATCTCAGGAAGCTCTCTGAAGCAATTAAAAATGGTTATTCTGCTGCCTAGGAGGAGTCTGAGCTCATCCTAGCCTTTGCATGGATTGTGACAACACACTAAGGAGTTATTCACTTCACTTGTACTCATTCTGCAAACCTTTCTCAAACTGCGATTGCTAAACATGTGTAAGGCTCATTACTTTTTTTTTTTTCAAAATAACACAAATAGTGAAGATTGTTTTTGATAAGCATTTCCTCTTAATTTATCCAGTTGATTTCTAATTTGCCAAGTGTAGGAGGTAAAATTATATTAAGTATGGTCTCCACCCCCTCAGGAAAATTTTCCTTCTGAAATTGTAATGCTGTAATCTTCATCTTCCACATAGGAAACCTAATTTAATTCATAGCAAATGTTGTACTGAATGGAGTGTTACTTTGCATTTCATCTGTGATATACACAAGTCTCCAAAAATGGAAGGAAAAAATTGGTTACCTCATTAGGCTGTGTAGTTTACAGCAGTGTTACTCAATGCGTGATCTACAGTCCAGCAGCGCCAACAGGACCTAATATTTTGTAGAAATAAAAACCACTGCTTGGGCTTCCCTGGTGGCGCAGTGGTTGAGAGTCCGCCTGCCGATGCAGGGGACACGGGTTCGTGCCCCGGTCCGGGAAGACCCCACATGCCGTGGAGCGGCTGGGCCCGTGAGCCATGGCCGCTGAGCCTGCGCGTCCGGAGCTTGTGCTCCGCAATGGGAGAGGCCACAGTAGTGAGAAGCCTGCGTACTGAAAAAAAAAAAAAAAAAAAAAAAATCCCACTGCTTTAGAGCAGTGATACCCAGTTGGAGGAAGTTTTGCCTCCGAGGAGGCATTGGAGACATTTTTGATTGTTACAGTTGCGGGTGAGGACGCTATTGTATTCTGGTGGGTAGAGGTCAGGGATGCCACTCAGCAGCCTCTATGACACAGGACAGTTCCCCACAGCAAAGAATCATCTGACCAAAAATGTCAGTGCTGCTGCTCTTGAGAAACTCTGATTAAAGGAACGTGAATTGGAAATAGTAGGGTGGGAGTGGGGAAAGTAAAAAAGTGTTTCAAGATGATAAATAATAGAAGGAAAAGAGAAACAGAGACATTGGCAAAAGAGTCATGGAACTTGGGCTGTGATCATGGGGACTTTGTGCCCTTAGGGAAGTCATTTACCCTCTCTCAGTTTCATTCTACACATTTTATAAAATGTGGGAAAAGATTGAACCAAAAGAATGGGATTATTATCCCTAAGGTTCTTTTCAGATAGAGGCATTATAACTTAGGCAGTATTTCCCAAACTTGAGTAATCCATAGACCACCTTCACTATGTTTGCCGTATCTGAGTGTCATCTTCGCTATTTAAATTTTTACTTTAACATATTTTCTTCTTTTAAGATACATATGTATTTTATTTATATTTTATTCTTGGCTGTGTTGGGTCTTCGTTGCTGCGCGTGGGCTTTCTCTAGCTGCGGCAGGCAGGGGGCTACTCTTTGTTGCAGTGCGTGGGCTTCTCATTGCAGTGGCTTCTCTTGTTGTGGAGCACGGGCTCTAAGTGTGCGGGCTTCAGTAGTTGCGGCATGCGGGCTCAGTAGTTGCAGCTCACAGGCTGTAGAGCGCAGGCTCAGTAGTTGCGGCGCATGGGCTTAGTTGCTCTGTGGCATGTGGGATCTTCCCGGGCTAGGGCTCAAACCTGCGTCCCCTGCATTGGCAGGCAGATTCTTAACCACTGTGCCCCCAGGGAAGCCCCCAAGATATATTTTTAAAGGAAATGTTATGTCACTATCATTAATTTATAGCCACTTCTACTTGTCTTAACTGGAAGTAAACACCATTAAAAGAAAACAATGTTATTAAAGTCTAGCTAGATACCATTGCCTTACCAAGACTTAGAGCCTGAGGACAGACCTGTCTCAGTTGAATGGGAAATTAATGAGGGTTTGAGGAGTTAAAGACTTGTTAGCACCAAACTGCGACCCTCTGTATCACCTTATATGATTTTATATTTACACCAGGGATGCATCTACACTGTGGAAGATGGTGGCATAGCAATTGAGAGGGCAAACTTTGGAAGCAGATCCATTTGGGTCCCAGACTTAACTCTGTGATTCACTGGCTGTGGGATGTTGGGCCAGTGGCTTAACCTTGCCAAGCCCCAGTTCCTCACCGGGAGTTAATAATAGGACCTAGGGTATTATGGTAGGCAGCTTCTCAGGTGGCCCTCAAGGGTCTCCACCTTCAAGCATTTATGCTCTCGTTTATCCCCTCCCCTTGAGTGTGTGCTGGATCTAGTGACTACTTGTAACCAATAGCGTACAGCTATAATGATGATGGTGTGTCACTACTGAGATTAGGTTGCAAAAAGACTTTCTTTCTCCCTCTCTCTCTCTCCCTCTCTCTCTCTCTTCCCTCTTCCGTCTTATTCTGGAGAAACAAGCTGCCATATCAACAGCCAGCAAGGCCATAAGGCCAACCAACAACCATCTGAATGAGCTTGGAAGTGAATTGCCCCCCAGTCAAGCCTTGAGATGGCTAGAGTCCCAGCCTGTGAGACACTGACAGTTTATCTATCTAAGCTACACCCAGATTCTTGACCCATAGAAACTGTGACATAATACATATTTATGAGATAATATATATTTGTTGTTTTAAGATGCTAAATTTTTAAATAATTTGCTATGCAGTAATAGATAACAAATATGGTTATCATGAGGGTTATACAAGATAATGGCCTTCCATTCTGGGGAGAAGTCCTATTGGAAATATTGTGGAGGAAATCCACAGTAGCTGCTAGCATTGGCTAACCAATTTCATTATAAATATGAATGGACAACCAAAGCTCCCCAGGCATGAGAACTAAGATGAAAGTAGCACAACTGACCTACGATGAAAAGAAAGTATAAAAGAAAACGTCCTCAAAGTTATTAGTATCTTCAGAAAGATTCAAGAAGATATTCATTTTTAGATAATAATAATAATAAGTATAGGCTCCAATCATTCTGAAGATATCAGTAAATAAGAAGGAGCTCTTAGAAATTTAAAATGTTGCTACCTAAAAGTTTTTATGTAATGGACAGCCGGGAAAAATTTTGAGAAAGTCTTCTAGAACATAAGAAGAAAAAGAGATGCAAAGTAGGGTATTTTGCTAAGAGACATAAAGGTACAACCCAGGAGATTCAAAGTTCATCTAATAAAATATCCCAAAAATGAGAATGGAAAATGCAAATGAGGAAATAAGATATATAGAAACATCATCTTGATACATGCAGGAAAAGCATTCAATAAATCCAACACTTTTTAATGATTTTTAAAATACTATTGAAAACTTTTTTAACGCAATAAAGGATATCTATCCTCCCCCCAAAAAAATACATAAAGCTAGAGCAACTGATTGTAAGACATTACTCTGAATTACCTAGGTTTACTGAAGTCTATTTTGGTCAAACCTGAATGATACACATGTAAAGTTATACTTTAAATTTCTTGTAAAACGTAGCTTTCATAAAAAGAATTGATTAACATTTTCTTCAAAAATCTACCACAAACAGGTTTATTGATGAAACTCTAGGCACATCGCCATTAGCGTCAGGAACAATAACAGTAAAACTTGCTATTTATAATCAAAATTGTCACTGAGATCTTAACCACTCCAGTAAGACGAGAAGAATAAATGATGTTTAAGAAAAAGAGGAAAAAATCTACCACCAATATGATTAACTATAGAGAAAATACAAGAGGATCTATAGGTAAACTCTTAGAGCCAATAAGGAAGTTCAGCAAGGTTATTGTGTAAAATAAGTATCGGTAAAATTTCTATATCACAAGAACTACCAGTGAGAAAATGTAAAATATATATATATATCCCACTCAAATAGCAACAAAAAATGTAATGTACCTAGAAATAGAAGGCCTTTATGAAGAAAATTATAAAACATTATAAAAATACCTAAAAGAAGTCCTAAATAAGTATAAATTAGGGAAGACTTGGAAATTTTTTTGGTCCCTATCCATGTAATATATGTGCATTCTGGGTTTCAAGAGACTTATTTAAAAGTGAATATGAATTGTCTAAGCCAATTTTGCAAATAAAAATGATGATGAGGGTTCACCCTACCATATTTTACTGCATCATACAAACTCATAGCAATAAGGACCATGAAGTGCTGGTGTAGAAACTGGCTAGCAAACAAATCCATAATCATAAATGATTTGGGGAAACTAGCTCATTATTTGGACAAAAATGAAGGTGGATCCCTACCCACACCTTTACAAGGACCTCCAGATTCCTTGAGGACCTAAATGTCAAATGTAGAACCGGAAATCTAATATAAGAAATCGTCAGAGTACTTTTGTAGCCTCTAAATGAAGATGGACTTATTAAATGAAATCCAAAATATCATGCCGTAAGTGGAAAACTGGTAGGTCTGAGAACGTCAAAATTAAAGGTTCCTGTTTAAAAAAAAATCACATAGGTAACAGGTAGATTGTAACCTGAGAGAAGGTGCTTGCAACATATAAAACCGACAAGGGATTAACATCTAGAATATAAAAGAAACAATTAAAATCAGTAAGAAAATATGTGAACTCCAAAAGAAAAATTCAGAAAAGGATACTGACAGGCAATTTGCAGATGGGGAAGCCTGAATGGCTGACAGTGAAAGGAAGAAAGGCCCAATCTCACTAGTAACCAAAGAAATGCACATTAAAACAATAAGGTACTGCTTTACTTCCATTGGACTGGCAAGTAAGGTAATAACAGGAATCTTAATCCATTGCTGTTGGGAATGGAAGTAGGTACAGTCATTCCAAACTGGCAGTATTTAGTGAGAGCAAATCTATGTATGCCCCAGGACTTAGCAGCCCCTCCCCTGAACATATATACTCCATAGAAACTCACACACACAACCAGAAAGTGACGTATGTAAGGATGTGTATTGCAAGACTGTTTGTGTAGTAGGGAGCTCAAGACCACTAGATGTCCATCAATGCTGGAAGTGTAACAATAAAGTATACAGGTGTATGCTTTGGAATACTATGCAGCAGTTCAAAGGAGTTAGCTAGAAGTAGAAAGAGCAGCATAAATACATCTGAAAATCATGGCGTCACTTTTAAAAAGTAGGAAGTAACTCTTTCTGTTGTTTGTATCATTTAAACACATATTCACACAAAATAATATCCATTGTACAGTGATACACATGGATCCAGGCACATATATCAAACACATCTGAGTGTGCGTCTAAGGTGAGGGCAGGTGGGAAAGACGTGGAAGGGGAGTAAGAATATGAGAATGGAGGGGTCAACAAATAAAACAAGGGCAGCGCCTTGAATGGGCCAGTTATAATACGTTAAATGAACAGAAGTGTGTTATTAAGTCTACCCTCTGCACTTGAGATCAAAAAACACATTTCACAAGGAAGAACAAAGGGCCAAGAATACCCAAGAGAATTTTGGAGAAGGAAAGCAAGGTGGTTGGGTTTGTCTTGTCAAATATCAAGGTGTTTTATAAAACTGTAGCAAGTAAGGCAGGTGCCGTAGAAACAAATCCCAGGATGACATCTGTACAGTGGACATGAAAACAGATGGCTCAAATTAGAACAGGAAGGGACTTCCCTGGTGGCGCAGTGGTTAAGAATGTGCCTGCCAATGCAGGGGACACGGGTTCGATCCCTGGTCTGGGAAGATCCCACGTGCCGCAGAGTAACTAAGCCCGTGTGCCACAACTACTGAGCCTGCATTCTAGAGCCCGTGAGCCACAACTACTGAGCCCATGCACCACAACTACTGAGCCTGCGCTCTAGAGCCCTCACGCCACAACTGCTGAGCCTGCAGGCTCTAGGGCCCGTGTGCTGCAACTACTGAAGCCCCCACACCTAGAGCCCATGCCCTGCAATGAGAAGCCACCGCAATGAGAAGCCCGCGCACCGCAACAAAGAGTAGCCCCCGCCCCCCGAAACTAGAGAAAGCTCACGTGCAGCAGCAAAGACCCAATGCAGCCAATAAATAAATAAATAAGTAAATAAATGTGACAGGGAATCGAATGATGTGTGGCCTCATCTGCCAGCTTGCACATCAACGACAGATTCGTTTAAATTTCAGTCTGCTAACAACCACCTACTGTATAGCACAGGGAACTATATTCAATATCTTCTAATAACCTATAATGAAAAAGAATACATATATGTATATATGTCTAATTGAATCACTTTGCAGGACACCTGAAACTAACACAACATTGTAAATTAGCTACTTCAATTAAAAAAAAATTAGAACAGGAAGTCGGGGCTCTTAAAAAAATAGGTAAATCATTTAATATATTGTCACAGAATCCAGATGAACTTGATGAAATGGGATGGCATATAGTAAAAGTAACAATAGTATATGGTTATGTTATATCCTCTCCCCCCCAAAGCCTCCCTCCACCCAGTTTTTATTGATTGTATCTTCTTTGATGAACACAACTGTAGTAACACAGGATTAAGTCCTTCTCTGTAAGTCCAATCACGCAACTTGACTCTGCAGTAAATGATATTTATGTAACACTTTTGAAACTATCAGTTGATGATTTCAATTTAACTTGTAGAAAAGCCTCAAAGAATTAATTTCTCTTTATGATATAGAACAAAATGTAAATGTTGTCAGCACTGATGATATACAGATAATGGCAGAGAGCAGTTAGGAGGTAAAATGATTTGGGCCTTGCTCTTTAGAAGAGGAGGACAGGTGTACAGCCTCTGAGTGGGAGATTGGTGCCTTAGGGAAAGTGTCTGTCATTATTTCAACCAGTGGAATATGGTACAGAAGCTCAGAGGCAAAAAGACAAGAGGGCAGGGAAGAGGGGCTTCAGAGAACTGAAGAGCAAAAACATCCAGAGCTTCCCTGGTGGCGCAGTGGTTGAGAGTCCGCCTGCCGATGCAGGGGACACGGGTTCGTGCCCCGGTCCGGGAAGATCCCACATGCCGCGGAGCGGCTGGGCCCGTGAGCCATGGCCGCTGAGCCTGCGCGTCCGGAGCCTGTGCTCCGCAACGGGAGAGGCCGCAACAGTGAGAGGCCCGTGTACCGCAAAAAAAAAAAAAAATCCAGAAAAGATGAAAATGCATGCTCTCCACTGTGGTTGAAGGATAGCAAGGATCCAGTCCACAAGAGTTCCTGGAACTCATGTGACCCCCAAGTCCGGGTGCTTTTGCTTCAAAGTATTTCAGAAACCACAAGTAGGAGTGTGGAAAGGAAAAAAGTTCCATGTTCAAATTTGAAGCACTTAAAATCAGTTACGAATGACCCATTTTTAGGGTTACTGAGATTTGGTCATTCACAAGGCAACTGAAGCACTTTACAGTCAGTCCACTAGAGGCCCTGAAGTAGAGATCGTCACAGCCATTTCCCAAGATACTTGTTGAATTATGTCCCTTTGGAGAGAGTATGTCCAGTTCACCTCAATTCCTCCTTTCTCTAAGGGGTGTGTGTGTGTGTGTGTGTCCAAGCACTTTCTCATCTGGAGCCTCTGCTTGTGCTCTTCTTCTTGCCTGGTGGGATTATACCCTGCTCCTACTTCTAACGCTACAGATCTCAACTTAAATGTTAACTTCTTTTTTTTTTTTTGCGGTACGTGGGCCTCTCACTGCTGTGGCCTCTCCCGTTGCGGAGCACAGGCTCCGGACGCGCAGGCTCAGCGGCCATGGCTCACGGGCCCAGCCGCTCTGCGGCATGTGGGATCTTCCCGGACCGGGGCACGAACCCGTGTCCCCTGCATCGGCAGGCGGACTCTCAACCACTGCGCCACCAGGGAAGCCCTTAACTGTTAACTTATGAGTGAGGCCTTCCTTGACCATTCTTTTAAGTAAGTCCTTTGCTGTTATCTGTCTGTCAGTCCACTCATATTCATTGAACACTTTGTGCCAGGCTGTTTATTCTCTAGGTATAAAACTGTGACCAAATAAAGGCCCTGACCTCAAAGAGCATTTTGAAATAACCTGTTCGCTTTTTTTCTAGTGGGAGGGGCTCTCTTCCCCTTAGAATAAAGGTTCTATGAGGGCATGGACAGGTCTGTTTAGCTCATCATTATATGTACTCCCAGCACACGTGACAGTACAAGGCGTCCATTTGTCACAGGGTTTGTGAATGAGTCAAGGAGTAGATGACTTCTTCACTGCATTGGCCACCAACTGACTGGAACCCTAGACCTGAGCTAAGCCAGATTCTCTCTCCCAAGAGTTTAGAATTTGATCCATAGACACAATCGAGAAGAAACTGACTCCAATGGTAAGATCCCCAGATCTGCCCTAGTTCCTGCCTGTCCCAAGGCCTGGTTGTCTAACTCTTTTTGGAGCTCATGAAACAAATCTTCCTTCCAATAAATTTCCCAAAGTCAATTTTAATCGTTCTCTGTATCTAGCAACTCATTAATGCAACTGATCAGCATAAAAAAGCATTAATCAGCTCACATCAAAATCTGGCTTCAGTGGCTTCCTGTTGTTTTAGAATGAAATCCAGACTCCTTACCAGTGCTGGAAAGGTCCTATGTGGTCTGGCCCTGCTTACCTCTCCTACCCTCAGTGGACTTCTTTCTGTTTCTTAAGCAATCTGAGTTGTTTTCCACCTCAGGGCCTCTGCACGTGCTATTCCCATTACCTGGAATGTTCTTCCCTCAGCTCTTCAAATGTCTGGCTTCTCCTTAGCCATCAGCTCTCCATTCAAATGTCACCTCCCCAAAGAGACGTTCTAAGTCAGTCTTGGACCCAGCACTCCTCAACTGACACATTCACATTAGAACATCAGAGGAAGGACTATTTACAAAGGTGTGGGGAGCAATAGTGCAGTACCACAGGAACAAAAGAGGGGGGTTGGTACCCCTCTTAAGTCTGAAGGGAAGAAAGCAGGGGCTGTCTGGAACCCAAAAGGAGAGTTCCATGGAGAGGGCTGCCCCCAGAGGAGCTTTGACCTTCTGTCCAGTGAGTCACCAGCTCAAGGCAACCAAGCTCAAGCAAGGAGAGAGCCCTGGAGGAAAATACCCTGAAAGCGTTCTCCTCTCTCCCTCTGCTCTCCTGCCAGGATTCCCTGTTGACCAAACCCATCTGAAACCAGAGGGCAAGGAAGCCTCTTGAAATGGAACAGGAGTTGGCAAACTTTTTCTGTAAAGGTCCAGATGGTAATATTTTCAGCTTTAGGGGCCATGCAGTCTCTGTCATAACTACTCAACTCTGATATGGTAGCATGAGAAAAGGCGAACAATACATAAGTGAATGGGTGTGGTTGTGTTTCAGTACAACTTTATTAACAAAAACAAGCAGTGAGCCATATTTGCTTGGGCTGGATGTAGAACATTCAAGATAATCTACGGGGTCAGAGGACAGGGTGGAAAAACGTGGGGAGTGGCTCTGGGGTTCAACAGAATGTATCTAGCATCCCTTCTCCGGCTACCGCATCTAAAATACTCCACTCCCCTCACAGATACAGAGAACAAACTAGTAGTTACCAATGGGGAGAGGGGAGGGGCAAGATAGGGGTAGGGAATGAAGAGGTTCAGACTACTACCTATAAAATAAATAAGCTACAAGGATATACTGTACCAAACAAGGAATATAGCCAATATTTTATAATAACTCTGAGTATAATCTGTAAATATTCTGAATCACTGTGTTTTACACCTGAAACTTATATAACATTGTAAATCAACTGTACCTCAATATAATAATAGTTTAAAATTTTAATTAAAAAAATACTCCACTCCCCCGACTCACTATCACATTATCCTGTTTTATTGCCTTCCTTACAGATTGTAAGTATCTCATTTGTTTGTCCATCAGAGTAGGGATCATGGCTCTCTTGTTTGCCACTATATCCCCAGCACCCGAAATAGTGCCTGACATGTGGTAGCTTCTCAAATAGATATTACTGAGTGAATAAGAAGACTTAACTTACGAAGTGTGATACAGGTTGACAAAACCAGAACATCTGGTCTCCTTAACTCAGGTGCACCAAATGATACACTCCAAACATAGAGGCTCAGCTCTCCCTCTCTAGCCCACATGTAGGTGCAATCCTTGTCTACTCTTCAGTCTTCCTAATACCCACCAGATCAAGCCTGCTCAGCTGTCACCCCTAGCACCTCCACCACCCATTACTCCAGGTTGCCATTCCACGGGTCAGTTTTCAGCCTTTCAGAACCTAATCTGGTTTGCAGTCCAGATTCTTTGGAAATGATTCTGCTTCAGGAGACCTCTCCTGCAAACATGGCAAGCCACCTGCAAGTCCCCACACGCAAGGGAAGGAGAACGCTTTTATAGAGGGGAAGAGGCAGTGGGAGGGCTCTAGGAAACAAAGAGTCCATGGCTTGTCATTGGCTGAGTCCTTGCCAGGAAAAAAGAGGAATCTTTCTTCTTCCTGTTGGGCACTGTTATCATCACAGGGCATGAGGGCTCCCCCTTCTGGTCTCCCAACTCTTTAGTTGAAGTTTCTGTTTATTAATTTTTTATAGTGGGTTCATCCATGAGTGCAGAGTATAGTCCCAAACACAGCATTTTCTCTCTCTGTATGTACACATATGTATGTATACATGTCATTATAATATATGTATATATATATATAAAATTATAGGCTGGATACAGTTCTTCTCTGGAACAATGGAGGATGAATGGGAAAAAGATTTTTAAGTCAGAGAGTTTGTGTTTTATGCCCCTCCATCTTCAAGAGGTTCCATTAAAAGGTGTTGTGGTTTAAAAAATTAACAGGACAGAATCTGTTTCACCCTCATACTCCCTCTCCCCTGTTTTGCTCATTTTTCCCCCTTGTGAGAGGATCAAAATTGTTGGAAATTGGAAACGTAAATGGTTTTCTAATAATATTAGCCAAAAAGGCACTGTTCTTTTGTAGCAAACCCCTGAGACCATAGCAGTTACTTTATGACTGCTAAAGCCAGGTAGTTGAGACTAATGCAGAATTTGGCAGCAAATGTACTCAACTTCTTACCATTCCTGAAGATCTGGAACCTTTCTCTTGCACTTTCACAGATCAGCAGATTCTCAATCTCTCTCTCTCTCTCTTTCCCCCCCCTTCCTCCCTCCCTCCCTCTCTCTTTCCCGCCTTCCCTCTCCCTCCCTTCCTCTATTATGGAATCCTAGATACAACTAACATCAAAAAGCATACATTCAACATCACCCCATTGAATATTGTAGATCTAGGGATCCATTTGGCATTGAGAAGTTGTTCTTTTTTTTTGCGGTACTCACAGGCCCAGCCGCTCCACGGCACGTGGGATCTTCCCGGACCAGGGCAGAAGCCCATGTCCCCTGCCTTGGCAGGCGGACTCTCAACCACTGCACCACCAGGGAAGCCTGAGAAGTTGTTCTTTGAATCCATCTCATTTCATCTCATTTGAGTCATCTCATTTCTGTAGTCCATTGAATCTGTGATTGTTTCCTTGGCCTACATTTTAATTTTACCTTTGGTACATACCTTATAATATAATTTCTCAACCAGCAAGTCTGTTTTCTTTGCCTTTCAAAGACAGACGTCTACCCTGTAAAATCATGAGTCATAAAGAAACGATCACAAATGCTGATAACTGGGTACACAATATGTCCATCACAGCATTTTTCATGCTTTGTGTAACAACAGAAACCCACTAAAAATAACCTAAATAGCTAATTATCAGGGAATGGTTACATAAGTAATAATCCATCTAATTAACAGGAAATGATGCAGACTATGAAAATATCTGCAAAGAATGTTAATAGTGATATAACATGTAGAAAGAGGATTAGAAGGAAATATTCCCTTATTTTCATGGTGGTTAACACTGGATGGTAGGATATAGGTGATATCTCGTCTTATTTACGCTTTTATTCATTTTCCTACTTTTCTAGAATGAAGGTATATTAGTTTTACATTTGGAAGTAAAACTTTTTTCAAAGGTCAAAAAGGGTAAGTTGCTATATCAGGATCCAGAAAGCTAGAGTGAGTTTTTTTCCCTCTCCTACACAGGCTATTAGGAAGTCACTTTCTTCTCTCCTTTTAAAAGAGGGAAGGTATTTCCACATTATTAAGCAATCAGCCAGTAGGGTTCATTCAAGAGCAATAAATTGACCTCTCAAGAGAAAATTAGTGAAGCTCAGGAAATTAGAGCTAGAAACCCCTACTGAGTGGTCTAATGCATCCCTCAAGAATCAACGCCATATACATTGCACTTTCTGGTATGGGCACTTTCTTTTCAATGTAATTGTAAATGTTTCAAGTGATTGCAATTTCACTGCTGTATTTTAGACCAGTCAACAAACTATTAATCCATCTTCCCTGAGCAGAATATAATAACTCCAGCAAACTTCAGAGATGTCAAACTACCTCTCTTGCCTGGACCTGCTAGCTGAACAAGTATCTTAGACCTGGTTCAAATCCTGGCACCTCCACTCAGCTATAAGGCCTTACACAAGACAGTTTACTTATCTGATCCTAGGTTTCCTCAGCTGTAAAAAGAAACCTCTCGGGCTTCCCTGGTGGCGCAGTGGTTGAGAGTCCGCCTGCCGATGCAGGGGACACGGGTTCGTGCCCCAGTCCGGGAAGATCCCACATGCCGTGGAGCGGCTGGGCCCGTGAGCCATGGCCGCTGAGCCTGCGCATCTGGAGCCCGTGCTCCGCAACGGGAGAGGCCACAACAGTGAGAAGCCCGTGTACCGCAAAAAAAAAAAAAAAGAAACCTCTCCACATATCTTACAAATGGTGCTGTAGGAATTAAATGAGATGATGCATCTAGGGAATGCATTGAGTGCACACAGTAGGTACTCAGTAAATGTTTGGTGATTCCAGAGTGTTGGACCGGTGTTGAACAGTTGTTTTCCTGACAGAGGAGATGGGCTATGCTGAGTCAAAACCCCCTTTTTTGTGTGTATTTCCCTGGATGACACAAGTGGGTTGGAGTGGATGGTGCAGTTCATGACCTTGAAACAGCAAAATTCCATTTGGTACCCAATCCTTGGGCTTAGCCACACCGACTAATATCACCAGGCTCACATCACAAATATGGCTCATACAGCCACCATTGGAGCCTTTTCATTGCTGATAAGAGCTGCAACTAGAACACTGGCCATGGGGATGGGAAAAAAAAGGATGGAGTGAAGAGTCATGTTTGAGATGGAATCAGTATGGTGTGATGAATTGTTCATGTAGAAGCTGAAGGAAAGAGTAATAATGCCCTCCGAGTTCCTAACATGGATGACTACATGCACAGTTTATTGAGTCAACAACTACCTACTGAACACCTATTAAGAGCCAGGAACTGGGCACGAGGAACACCACAGTGAACAAAACAAACAAACAAAAATCTCTGCTTTTGTGAGTTTACCTTCTAGTGGGAGAGACAGACAATAACTAGTAAACAAATAAATAGGACAGTTTCTGGTTGTGGTAATGTAGTGAAGGAGATAAATAGGATAAAAGGATGGAGAATAAGATTATGGAAGCCTGCTTTAGATATGATGGTCAGGGAAGGACTCTCTCAGGAGGTAAATACATGAGGTGATGGGCTCTGAAAGATGAGGAGACAACAGGTGAGGAGAGGGAGGAACACATTCCGGGAAGAAGGAATAGCAGGTCCAAGACCTTGGGATAGGAAGAGGCTAGGTGTACTCCTTGAGAAAAGAAAAGGAAAGAAAAAAAAAAGGCCCTTGAAACTGGGCATAGTGAGGGGAGAGGATTGGCCGGAGAGGAGGTTAGAGAAGTGGGCTGGACCCATTAGCCAAGGACCAAGCCTTGAGAAGCAGGTTCTTGGGGAGGACACTTTCACATTTGACATGCTGAGTTTGAGGCACCAGAGGCAACCTAAAAACTAAAGATCCAGACCTACATCCTGCGAACTAGAGACAGTATTGGGATTTGGGAAAATGTTCCGTTCCGTCAAAATCACTGGGGAGTGTTCTAAAAATACGGACTTCTCAGGCATTCAAAATACAGATTTCTGGGGTGCCACCCTGGGAAGTTCTAATTCAAATAGATCTTGGTCAAGATCCGGAAATCATTTTTCATTTCTCCCAGGTAATTCTGATCCATTCATTCAAGAACTATTGCTTGCATTCCTGGTATGTACCAGGACAATTCTAAGTGCTGGAGATACAGCCCTGAACAGGTTACAGAGCTTATAGTCTCAAGAAAGAACAGACAGCAAACAAAGTAAATTACCATAGTGATACATGTCACCCCCCCCAAAAAAAAAGCTGGTAAAACGTATAATAATTATGGGGACCTACACTAGATAAGTCTGAAGAGCTCCCTGTCTCTCTGAGGAAGTGACATTTCAGTTGACAGCTGAGGCAGAGAAGGAGCAGCCATGTGACAGTCTTGGGGAACACCATTCCAGGCAGAGGTAACAGCCAAGGCAAAGGCTTACTTGAGAGCTCAGTAGATGAATCTAATTCTCTGGCTTATTCTCACTTGATTAACCAAGCAGAATGGGAGAGAAGGCATGGTGGGAAAGGTACTGTTGTACTGTTTCATCATTTTTTAAATCATTTTAAAAAATTGAAGTACAGTTAATTTACCGTGTTTCAGGTTTACAGCAAAGTGATTCAGATAGATATGTAGATAGATAGATATCCCTTTTCGGTATCCATTATAGGCTATTACATGATATCGAATATAGATCCCTGTGCTGTACAGTAGGTCCTTGTTATTTATCTATTTTATATATAGTAGTATGTATATGTTAATCCCAAACTCCTAATTTCTCTCTCTCTCCCCACCCCACCCCTGCTATCCCCTTTGGGAACCATAAGTTTGTTTTCTGTATCTGTGAGTCTATTTCTGTTTTGTAAATAAGTTCATTTGTATCTTTTTTTTAGATTCCACATAGAAGTGATGTTTCATCTTTATATGTTCACCCAGCAAGCTATGCTAAGCATGATACCAGATACTGTACCAAGGGCTGACACAAAGATGAGCGAGACAGTTCCCTGTCTCAGGGAGTTTTCAGTCCAGTGAGGGAGGTAGATATTCAAATCACTATGGCCCATGAAATGAGTGAGAGCATCCCGGATAACCAAGTCACGTTCTGAGAAAGCCAAGCAGATGAGTAATACTTTCTCATCTCATTTCTCCGTATGATGGTGTGAGCAACTTTTTGTGAGGCTGTACACACTAAAATTATTTGCACTTCTTTGTGACCCTGCCAGCTGAGACTATCTGGATTTTTCATGAAGTATTTGCAACAATGGATATTGGGTTTGAGATACTGTATAATGACTATATTTGGGGGAAATATCGTTCTAATAATAGCTAACATTTATTGAGCCCTTAGAATCACGTGGCTTGACATGCAGTCTCATAGTCTTTACAACATCCCTGTAAGGCAGGGTCTCATTATTCCACCTTTTTTGGATGAAAAACTCAGAGCTCAGGTGAGGGAATTTTCCTGAGGTCATTCAACTCAGATGTGATGACTTCCCAGCTCTATCTGGGTTCGGAGCCCCCGTTCTGGTCCGTACCATCTTTCATAAATTGCCCAGATACTGGTACGATTGCTATCCTCACCCCGGTTCCCAAAGTGGATCCCTCTCTCTCCTTTCCATCCCAGTAACCACCTGGGCTGTCTACACTAGTTAGATCTACCTGCTTCTCTCTTTCCTGTAGGTGGGAAAGTGGAGCGGAGAAGGACTCCTTGTTTCCACACTTGGGAGAAAGTGGAGGGCACCGGGGCAGGCCCTGACCGGGTGGTGCCCACTGCCTGTCTACACTCCACTCCAGTCTCCAGAGGCCCCCTGTGCAGTGTGTGAAGGGTTCGGCCCCAAACTGAGCACCCTGTTCCCTGCCCACCTGTTGAGGAAATCAGTGGGGCTCAATGTTCAAAGTCTTAGAAGAAGGAGGATGGGGCAGGGGAAGCTAATCCTTAAAGTCAAGAGGAAGTAATAAGTCTTTGGGCACCTCGGTAGGGTTGGATGGCCAACCGGATAGAGCTGTGTCGCCTGCTGTGACGCTGAATGTATTCAAATTCAGCTGCTTAAAAAGATGAGCTGGTCATCTTCAGCCTGTAGGTCAGCCAGTCTACAACGTAGAGTCTTTGCTTTCCCTTCCCTGAGCCTCCTTTTACTCCGGACTCTTAGGTGTGAGTCTGGGTGTCTGCCTGTTGGGCCCCGGGTGTGTCGTCAAGGAGTGCCTTCCCCCTGTTTCTCAGGCTGGCGGGCTCCCTGTCTCCTCCCCCACGCCCTCGCTCCCTCCCTCCCTCCCTCTCCTGCGGAGGCTCTTGGCCTGGGTCCCTGAGGCCAGGCGGGTGCAAGTGAAGGGCGCCGGAGGGGTGAGGTTACGTCTCCCTGGAGCCCCGCGCCGCTGGCTTTTCAGCGACTCGCCGGGAGCCCGCGGCCAGAGCCCCAGACCGCGCCGACCGCCTCCCTGCACCTTGCGCCTCGCCCATGTCTCAGTCCGCTCCCAGCTCGGACTTCAAGAGGGCTTTGGACAGCAGCCCCGAGGCCAACACTGAGAATGACAAGGCCGAGGAGGACGTGCCCATGCCCAAGAACTACCTGTGGCTCGCCATCGTCTCTTGTTTTTGCCCCGCATACCCCATCAACATCGTGGCTTTAGTCTTCTCCATCATGGTGAGTGAACGAGGGCCCGCAGCAGCCAGGGAGGAGAGACCTGGGCGTGTAGAGACCCTGCTGGGGGACCCTCCTGGGGACTCTTCGCACTCTCCGCCCTCGGCCGCTCCCTTCCTCACGGCCCCGCGTGCACCGGGGGTGTTCTGTCCTCCGCAGCCCCTGCTCACCTTTCTCGGGCTCTCCGCACTCTCCCCCCAGCCATCAGCGCCGCCACTGCGCTCCCTGTGGCTCTCAGAGCCCGGCCCAAGCCTCCCCCAGGCCCGCTTTCCACTTCTTCCAGCAGCGCCCATGGTGCATGTTCTTCCCCGGACATTCCCGCTTCTCTCCCGGCCTCCTCCGACATTCCTGGGCGCCCATCCGATTCTTCTCAACCCGTTTTCCTGGAGCCTCACAGCGCGCCACCCTCACAGGCAGCAGCACGCCCCGTCCCCTGAGCGCGCAGGCTCTGCGCCGCTCTTCGCCCCGCCGGGGCTCGGCCTCTCCAGGCGCGGCACTGTCTCTGTCTTTTAGCACGGAGTCCTTTCTTTGCCGCGCCCGGAGCGCCGCCTCCGCCACTCTCTGAGGGTCCCCAGGCGATCCCCGATGTCCTCTAGGCCCCTGGTCCCACACCTCAGCACGCCCTCTCTGCGGCTCCCGTCCCTTCGCACTTCTTCCTACGCCAGTTCCCTCTGCCTGGCTCTCTTCGGCACCCTTTGACCCCGCTTTCCAGTGAGCCCCGCTCTCCAGGCCTTTCTTGGGCTACCCCTGTGCCCCTCTCACCAGCAGTGTGCGAGCTCACCTTTTACTCTTTCTGCCCC
This sequence comes from Phocoena phocoena, assembly GCF_963924675.1. Taxonomy (NCBI): domain Eukaryota; kingdom Metazoa; phylum Chordata; class Mammalia; order Artiodactyla; family Phocoenidae; genus Phocoena; species Phocoena phocoena. The sequence continues at coordinate 80,585,145 of NC_089231.1, forward strand.
AGCATGTCGTAGTCCCTCTCTCACTTCCTGCGTGGGGCCCTATGCCCGCCTCTCTTGGTGTCCCCCAGGGGCTCCCAGGCGCCCCTCCACCGCTGGGTCTTACGGCCTGGGAGCTCCCGGGAACCCACTGGGGACTCCCGCGCCCCGTGCAGCTCCGCGCGCCCTTTGCGCTGGCCTCCCGAGCTGCGTGCCTCTCTCTGAGCGTTCCAGTCCCCCCTTCCGAAGCTCGCCTCCACCGCCCTCTTCCGCCCAGGTAGGAGCTCCGTGCGAACCCCACCGGGAGGGCAAGGAGCGCCCGCGAGGTCCTAACCTTATTGACTGGAGCAGCTGGTCGGGCACTGTCCCGGGACAGCCCTTGCAGTGAGCTCCCTCCCCACCTCTCCTGACCGAACTCTCCAGCCACAGACCCGGGAGAGTCCGGATTCAGCTCAGTAAAGATCAAGAGCCGCCGCCCCCCTCCCCCCTTCAAGCCCGCCCTCGCTTGCCCGTGGGTGGTTCCGTATTCGCTTCGTGGGTACACGCGAAGACCTCATTTGCACGCGCAGCTTGCCCTTTCTCAGACCCCGTTTGTACGCTATCTGCACCAACATTCAAGCGTTCAGCCGCTGAAGTTCTGACTACCTGGGTTCAAATCCCAGTGCCACCATGTACTAGCTAGCTGTATGCATCTCTCTTAACGTCAGTCTCTTTGTCTGTAAAATGAGAATGATCAAAGCCATATGTCTTAGGGTTGTTGTATTAATGAGATGAAGTGTGACCCGCTTGGCACAGTGCCCAGCATGGTGGAGGTATCAGAGCTTTACTGACTTGTCGCTTGCTGAGGGCTTCTCTGATCGCTGTTTAAAATCAAACCCCCACAAGCTCTATTCTCCCTTCCCCGATAGCTTTTGCCCAAAGCACTCGTCTGCGTCTGATATATTATTTCACTTATTAACATGCTTACTGTGTGTGTCCCCTCGTTAGAATATAAGCTCTCTGAGGGCCGGGATATTTGCTTGTTGCTTGTTTTTTGTTGCTGTACCTTTACCTAGAAGAGAATCTGACAGGTGGTAGATGCCCAATAAATATTACAAAATGAACGCCTGAATGAATGCCTGAATGAATGAATGGTGTTAATGGGTCACAATGTCTGTTTTACTCCTGCTGCTCTATCCTGTACTGGAGCCCCGGAACCACCGTATCAGGTTCCTTTGGACCAACCAGCCAGTTTCCTCCTTTCCTCTCCCAGGATATCCGGTCTTGGGTTCTTTTTGTTTTTTGTGTTTTTTGGCAGCAAAGCAGGGGGAGGATGCAGCAGCCACGCTCTCCAGGCAGCAGCAGACTCTCTGGCTGGTATTGGTGTCCACACTGTGTCCTGGTTTATTAATGAATCGACAGCCGATTTACCCCTTTCCCAACTGCCTGCAAAGGCTCCCCGCACCCCACATTCATCTGAGATGAGCTAAAACTCCAGCGGGTGGTGACAGGTTGGACGCTAGCGATGCTACTTGGTGTGTCCTGGGGGATAAGACTTGTATGTGTTTCGAATAGAAAGCTTTTTCTGGTCCCCTCATCCCCATTCCCTCCACCAAGACTTTTTCACTAGATTTACAGCAAGAGTCCATTCTGTTGTCAGAAAGTAGACACTGGAGTCAGAAAGTTGACTATGGCCAAGTTCCATGCCCTTTCAAAACCTTGGTTTCTTCCATACCCTTTCAAAGCCTTGGTTTCTTCACCTAGAAAATGAGAATGTAAAAGGTGTTTTAAGTGGAGGCAAAACTGTTGTAAGGATAAAACAGAAGAAAAGTGTGTCAAGCTACCAGCTTTGTGCTAGGTACGGGCAATAATTGTCAGACAGATGGATAGATTTGGAACCTGGAAACATCGTATGCCATGTGTGAAAACAAACAGAACATCAAATTAATGAAATCCAAATTCTAAAAAGAGCTTCCTACACCCTCCTCATTGCACTCCCTCTAAGGTACTGGAAGCTTCTTCCCTTTGAAACAGTGCACATCCGGATTTGACAGGTTTCATAATAAAGACTCCAGAGGATGAAGAGGAAGTGGAAGGGTGTGTAAGAGGAAGGTGGCCCACCAAATGCCAGGTGTGTTCTTTCCCTAGGGAGTCTTGTGATGTTCAATGCTGGCTATTTTCAGATCTTACTCATCTGTAATTTGTGATAAATTGAGGCACTAAATAGTGGTGCTATTCCCCATGGAAGCACTTGGACATATTGGGGAGTATTTGTGTATCTCTCAGTGATTTGGGGCACTACTGGCATTTGGGGAGGGGCTAAGAGTATTAATATCCTACAGTGCTGGAGGCTGTCACCCGAATGAAGAACTGACCTACCCCAAACTCAATAGCACCCCAATCAGTAAACACTGGGAGATGATGCATATTGACAAGGCTCAATGTAACTAGTTCCCAGAACTGTAAAAAGAGCCAGCAGTCTCAAAACAATCAATATCTTTATTTATTAAACCAAGCCTGAGAAGTCTTCTGTAAAATCACAGAGCTGAAGTAGGTGCTAGGGGATAATAAGACTACTTTGAAAAACATACATTTGAGAAGAGTGTTCTTCAAGCTGTGGGCATCTGTGATCTTTTAACCATCCGTGCAGAGCTAATAGAGTCCTGGTTGTGAGGCAGTGCACCACCGATGAGAATCAGTACAATATGGTTTGTTGTATTGAAACACTGGTGGGTCAAGCATTGTCAGAGGCAGGGACACGAAAGTCTTTGCTTCCCCCAAGTACTGAAAGTCTATTTGTTGCAGTGCACTTAAGTGTACTCAATTTCAGGGACACATATCTCAAGAACCTCCCCCAGACTGGGCCATTGCTAGCCCATATTGCACATGTGAATTTGAAAATGGCACCCTTCCTCCATACAGATGCAGCACATGGCTTGGAAAGTAAAGCCCAGGGTGGTTTTCAGGCCTCATGCATTGTGGTCCCGCTCATCCCTGGCTATCTCTGTTTATTCCATCTGAAAGATAGAATGCTGGAGACTATCCACGTGGCTTTTACCCTGGAGAAAGAATGTTTGCTCATCCTACAAATATTTATTGAGCACCTATTATATGCCAGGCTCTATTCTAGGCATTGGTATACTCCTTTACCTCTGTCAAGTGGTAAATAAGATCAACAAGGTCTCTGCCCTCTGGAAGAAAAAAGGTTCCAGGCAAGTTGCAGGAGTGTTGGCAAATTTAGCCTGTTGGTTTTGTAGCTGGAATTTGCTGCCTGGCTCAAGAGACTGGAAGTGAGTCCATGCCGAGCCTCCATTTTTTATGATGTTATGATACAGTCTTTTGCATAGTTGAACCAATTCGGTCACTCTGAGTACAGATACAAAATAGCCAATGAGTTTTAATTAGGTGAATTATAAGCCTTCTTTCAACAGAACTTCTCCCTCACACCAACAGCATCTGTCTAGACACCAACCAGCGAGGTTCACATCTTTTGTGCTTTTTGCTACATTTGTGATTTCATGCAGCTGTCTCAATCTTTCTGAGGCTTGATTTTTCAACCCTGTAAACTAAGGGTTGTGACAGTACCAACTCAGGGGCTGTTGTGGAGATTAAACGATAAAAGTTAAATGGTTTCATGGCATTACCTAAAACACAGCTAGAACTCATAAGTATTGATGATGATGATGATGAACTCAATAAGGATGATGATGCATATATGTTAGGGATACAAGCCATTACCTTTTCCAGTAGCAGTTTTTCTGTTTTTATTGAGACTAGCAAAATTTGATAAAAAATAAAAACAGTGACCAGTAAATGTGTCACTGGAAGAAATAACTGCTGTGGTCTGAAGGTAAATATTAATTTCAGACATTCAAGATCTCAAAAAAAACATCTGACATATACCTTTTCTCAGAAAGCTATGGGAGGATGTGCTCCCTGAATACAAGGAAGTAAATCAGGAAAGAGAAAGACACAGGATCCAGAAAATGGCTCCAGCACAGAAAACAAAAGGCAAAGAGAAATCTTCAAAACAAGGCAACAGGTCTCATAAACCAGCAGAAGGTGCAGTTGATAATGGATGATTGATCTGAAGCCATTGTCAAAATCCATTATCTGGACATGGGCTGGCACAGTAAGCCACAGTCCTGCCCAGAGCCTGACCACACCTGCTCTAGAAGACAAGGTCTGTGGTCAGAAAGAAAGTAAATGTCCACAGGATGAAAGACAAACCAAACTGGGCGTTCTTTCTATCTGACCCAGGCTCTACCAGGGCTCTTCCATCAACGCTGTGTTCCAACTGGACTTCAGTGGGTTTAGAAGGGAGTTGTTTTTTGTGTACGTTTTTTGTGGGGTTTGATGGTTTTTTGTTTGTTTGTTTTGGGTTTTGTTGTTGTTTTCAGTGACCAAGGCAGAACTTGGAAATAACAGATCTTGGTCGAGGTAGCTGACCCAGGAGGCTTACATTGCTTACAAGTTGAAGCTCTAAATATTGTAGCTCGTTGGGTCTCTCAGTGTGATTTCTCTCTTCCTTCTGTGGCTCTTTCCACATCATTGTCATCTGAGAAATAGGTTATTAATATTATGGACACCTATGACTTATTTCTTATGAATTCCTGTGCTTGAAGCTCTTAAGAGTGTTAAGATCGTTTCAGATGACAGAGACCTTGCCTGAATTGTGTCAGCTTTGTTGGAAAGCGCTATTATAAATACCCATAGATTTTTATTTTTTAATAAATTTATTTATTTTATTTATTTATTTTTGGCTGCGTTGGGTCTTCGTTGCTGTGTGCGGGCTTTCTCTAGTTGCAGCGAGCAGGGGCTACTCTTCACTGCAGTGTACAGGTTTCTCACTGCAGTGGCTTCTCTTGTTGCAGAGCACAGGCTGTAGGCGCGTAGGCTTCAGTAGTTGTGGTACACGGGCTTAGTTGCTCCGAGGCATGTGGGATCTTCCAGGACCAGAGCTCGAACCTGTGTCCCCTCCATTGGCAGGTGGATTCTTAGCCACTGCACCACCAGGGAAGCCCCAATACCCATAAATTTTAGATATGCGCCTCACCCAAGCAGCCCCTTGCCTGGATGGCTACTTTCATAAGTTTCCCCAATATGTGGCAGAGGGTGGCCACTGACACTTGGTATTTGGGAATATAGAGTTTAAACTGCTGTTAGGATCCTTTCAGTAGGTCCTTTCAATCTAATAAGTCCTAGATTATTAGAGGTATAACATGATAATCTGTGTGTTCCTGTAAAAGAAAACATTTTAGGGCTTCCCTGGTGGTACAGTGGTTGAGAGTCTGCCTGCTGATGCAGGGGACACGGGTTCATGCCCCGGTCCGGGAGGATTCCACATGCCACAGAGCGGCTGGGTCCATGAGCCGTGGCCGCTGAGCCTGCGCGTCCAGAGCCTGTGCTCCGCAACGGGAGAGGCCACAAAAGTGAGAGGCCCGCGTACCGCAAAAAAAAAAAGAAAAGGAAAGAAAACATTTTAATTTACTGATAAAATTTTATAATGGCTTTGTTATAATATGGGAGATATAGATAAAACAAGATTGGCCACTAATGGATAGTTGTTGAAGCTGGGTTATGGGAACATGGAGTTTTGTTACATTATTCTGTTAATTTTTTAATATGTTTGAAAGTTTACATAATAAAAGTTTTTTTGTTGCTGTTAAGGAAAAAAGAAAGTCCCTCCCAAAGTTGTTAAACATTGCCCAGATAACAAAACAGCAGCTATTAGATGAGTTGGCAAAACAGGCCATGGTTGAGGTGCAGTTTGTCATTCGTTAATAAGCAAACTATGTCTGACTTGTAATAAATTTTTTAAAGTTTTTATTTTATATTAGAGTATAGCCAATTAACAATGTTGTGATAGTTTCAGGTGCACAGCAAAGGGACTCAGCCATACGTATGCATGTATCCGTTCTCCCCCAAACTCCCCTCCCGTCCAGGCTGCCACATAACATTGAGCAGAGCTCCCTGTGCTGTACAGTAGGTCCTTGTTGCTTATCCATTTTAAATACAGCAGTATGTACATGTCAATCCCAAACTCCCTGACTATCCCTTCCCCGCATCCTTCCCCTCTGGAAACCATAAGTCTGTTCTCATAAATCGTTCTCTAAGTCTGTGTGTCTGTTTCTGTTTTGTAAATAGGTTCATTTGTACTATTTCTTTTTAGATTCTGCATATAAGAGGCATCATACGATATTTCTCTTTCTCTGACTTGCTTCACTCAGTATGACAATCGGTCCACCCATGTTGCTGCAAATGGCATTATTTCTTTCTTTTTAATGGCTGAGTAATATTCCATTGTATATATCTACCACACCTTCTTTATCCATGACTTGTAATGAATTTTAACGCTGACTTTGAAGGACACCTTCAACTAGTCCTCAAGAGAAGGCCAGGTAGGAGGGCTCATTTCCTAGAACAGCGCTCCTCAAAATATAGCCACTTGAAGCTCTTGTTAAAATGCAGATTTCACTCCTCTTTCAAAGCTCAGCTGGAAAGTCACCTCCTTCGTGAAGCCCTTCTTGATTGCCCTGTTGCCCTCACCCTAGGTTGTACTCACTATACTCTGAACAGATTTCTCTCGGAGTACATTTCCTTCTCTGCACCCCTTGTGGCTGCACTGTTAGCCCCAGGAACTTAGCACAGTGTTGATAAGTAATGTATGCTTGATGAATGAACGGGTGGATGGATGAATGAATGGCTCCAGAGGCCGAAATTTGTTCCTACCTTTATCTCTGAGGATTACACTCCCTTCCCCTCTCTGTTCTGTGTTTCTGCCAAAACTTTTTTGGAAAATATCCAGGAGACCCAGGCTAATGGCAAGCATTGCTGAGAAGTTAGCCAAGGCTTGGTTCCCAAGGATAGCTTTCCTGGCTCATCTGGAGCTCACCAGCACCCCACACACTGCAGGCCAGTGGGTCCACCTTTGGAAATTGATTTCTGTTCTCAACTAGCACTCTTCAGTTCAAAGCTGCTCGTCCAGAAGTACGATGCCTTCAGAGCAGGAGCCTGAAGATATCTGAAATCTCCAGTTCTGCAAGTTCAGGAATTAAACCATATTTTCCAAAACCATGCTTCTCAAACAACTGGTTCTGCCTGATATAAACAAGTTTTATCAATAAAAAAAGGGGTAGGGAATATGGGGGAAATTTGAGAAGTCAAATGCTAAGTTAAGCAAAAGTGAACTGTTTGCTTTCCTTGGAGGTCTTGTGAAGCTTTTGGCCGACCGCTGTTTCCTGTGGCTCTTGGATGGAACAGTATAGCATGGGACATTTACTAAGCATGTGGCCTAGCATCTTTTGATCCTCAGGCTAATATGCCACAGAACACACTTTGGGAAATACTGTTCTTAATGATACATTGGTTCTCACTTTTAATGAGTTGATCTGTTGTTGCTATTAGAGTAATAATGCAGGGTGTTTCATCCCTAACATTCTTGCCTAAAGACCCACCTCTCTACCTCTCTTCCAACACAGTTTTTTATTTTCCTGCTCAGATGTTGTGCTTTTATTTTTTTATTGAAGTATAGTTGATTCACAGTGTTTCAGGTGTACAGCAAAGTGATTCAGCTTTATATGTATATTCTTTTTCAGATTCTTTTCCATTATAGTTTATTACAAGGCATTGAATGTTCCCTGTACTATACAATAGGTTCTTGTTTATGTATTTTATATATAGTAGTGTGTATCTGTTAAATCCAAATTCCCAATTTCTCCCTTCCCCCTCTTTTTCCCCTTTGGTAACCGTAAGTTTGTTTTCTATGTCTGTGAGTCTATTTCCATTTTGTGAATGAGTTCATTTGTATCATTTTTAAAAAATTCTACACATAAGTGATATATGATATTTGTCTTTCTCTGTCTGACTTCACTTAGTATGATAATCTCTAGGTCCATCCAAGTTGCTGCAAATGGCATTATTTCATTCTTTTCTATGGCTCAGTAATATTCTACTACAGACACACACACACACACACACACACACACACACACACACACAGACACCACATCTTCTTTATCCATTGATCTGTCGATGGACATTTAGGTTATTTCCATGTCTTGGCTATTGTAAATAGTGCTGCTATGAACATTGGGGTGCATAGGTCTTTTTGAATTAGAGTTTTCACCTTTTCTGGTTATATGCCCAGGAGTGGGATTGCTGGATCATATGGTAGCTCTATTTTTTGTTTCTTAAGGAACCTCCATACTGTTCTCCATGATGGCTGCACCCATCTACATTCCCCAGCAAGAGTGTAGGAGGGTTCCATTTTCTCCACACCCTCTCCAGCATTTATTGTTTGTAGACTTTTTGATGATGGCCCTTCTAACTGGTGAGAGGTGATAACTCATTGTAGTTTTGAATTGCATTTCTCTAATAATTAGCAGCGTTGAGCATCTTTTCATGTGCCTGTTGGCCATCTGTATGTCTTCTTTGGAGAAATGTCTATTTAGGTCTTCTGCCCATTTTTTGACTGGCTTGTTTGGTTTTTTTTGATACTGAGCCCAGCACAGATATATATATATATATAGATATATATATATATATATATATATAGCCACACTACGTGGCATGTGGGATCTTAGTTCCCTGAGCAGGGATCGAACCTGCACCCTCTGCATTGGAAGTGCATTGTCTTAACCACTGGTCCACCAGGGAAGTCCCAACGCAGATATTTGTAATGTGTCCCCCAGCCAGACTTCTGCTGATGTTCCTCCTCCCTCATTAGCTTCTTTTCTACAGGTGGAATTCAGAAATTTGTCTTTCTGTTTCCTTTACCCTTTACCTCCTGCTTTCTATTCCCCAAACTAAATGACACCTCCTATATTTAACTGCCTCTTCTGATGACTTCATTTGTTCTTTGTTCTGGATAATTTTGATAGTGCGCTATTGCTGTTATTATTAGTAATTACATTTGTCCATATGTGTTTACTTCTCAAAGCATTTTCACACGGACACAATTCCACTTGTTCGTCACAAAATTCCAGCGAGACACAGACGAAAGCGGTTCTCCCCGGTTATCCATGAGGAAGCAAAGCTCTGAAAGGCGACCCTAGTGGACAAAATCAAACATGACAGTCCTCACCCCCATGAAGTTTACAGTCTGGCCTCTTGAAGCATTATAATCAGATGACCATGCTTGCCCTTGGATAGGAACACAGCTTTGATGTTTGGAGAGCTTTTTCTTTTAATAGCCTTGCTCCATTGATATAAGAAACATTCATGTAATACTCTCCATCAAGCCTGGCAGAATTTCTCTCTAGTTTTTTTTATTTTAGTGATAGACAGGCAAAAGGACAATTCTCACTTGTCCTTGAAGATATTTATAGAGAGAAACAGCCCAGAAGCCCAAGAAGGAGACAGATTAGCATGAATAGATGAATGGTGATGACAAGGAAATGTGCCTTATGATCTAAAAGCTTAGTCTCTGAATTCCCAGCACTACCTTTAGGCAAAGAAACTTAGGAGCAAGCAAAATCTAAACAAGAAACCCCAGAGTCCTCTGAAAACTCAGACATTATTACTAAAAATATTTACCGAGTACCCACATCCATCAGGCTATTTTGATGGAACCTGCTCTCTGGGAGTTTGGGATCTAAGACAATATTGATCTACATAAAGAGAGTTCTTACACCTAGACAGAAGTATCTCTGACTATGTTCAGACATGGATGTAAGTTTGCACAGGTGTGTGAGTGAGTGTGTGTGTGTGTGTGTGTGAGAGAGAGAGATAGAGAAACAGAGGCAGAGAGAGAGACACACACACAGAAAGAGAGAAAACCTTACTTATTTCCCATTAGGCAAATATCTACTAGAGATAAAGGGATGATAAAGATGAGCATGGTTTTGAAAGAGAGAATAGGTGTTTTGAAGCAAAGGGAACATGTTCTAAAATTAGGATTTCAGTATTGGCAACTCAATAGATCAAAATACTGGCAAAGTCACAATAGCAAATAAAAAATTTAAATACCAGAAATAAACCTAGGAAACAAGCAAGATCTATACAAAGAAAGCTTCACCAAGAGATTAAAAATTTTTTAAAAATTAACTAAGTGGAGAGGCATAACATTACATATTAGATGTTCATCCCAGCATTAGGTATGAAATGAATTATGAAGTGAGTTAATATACATGAATCATGGTGCCTGGCTCAGAGTAACTGCTTAATTGATGTTTGTCATTGTTGTGGTTTAAATGTGAAAGATTAAAGATGGAGATAAAGATTGATTCCAACAGAAGAGATTGACTAAATTATAATACATACATTTAGAACATAGAATATTTTATAACTGTTAGAATCATGCTTTTGAGGAATTTTTATGATGCAGGGGAATGTTTAAAGTAAAAGATCAAGTAGGGGAAAAAAGACAATATAAAGTTGTATATGCAGTAAGATCACACGTTCTTACACATTCTGTCAATTAAAAGTATCCACACACCTATATGCACACACACACACATGAACACGCGTGGGGGGAAAAGTCTGGAAAGCATTCCAAAATGTCTACAATGATTCTAAGTGGCAGGAGTATGGACAGTGTTATAACTGTAAAGGTTAAGGGCACAAATGCTATTATCAGGTCCACCAGGGTTTGATTCCTGGCTCCCTGCTTGCTGTCATGTGACATTGATGAAGCTAATTAACCTCCGAGCCTCAGTTTCCTCATCTGTAAATTGGAAACAATATCACCTACCTCCAGACTCCCCTGGTGGTGCGGTGGTTAAGAATCCTCCTGCCAATGCAGGGGACATGGGTTCGAGCCCTGGTCCAGGAAGATTCCACATGCCGCGGAGCAACTAAGCCTGTGTGCCACAACTACTGAGCCTGCTCTCTAGAGCCCGTGAGCCACAACTACTGAGCCCGCGTGCCACAACTACTGAAGCCTGCACGCCTAGAGCCTGTGCGCCGCAACAAGGGAAGCCACCGCAATGAGAAGCCTGTGCACCGCAATGAAGAGTAGCCCCTGCTCGCTGCAACTAGAGAAAGCCCGCATGCAGCAGCGAAGACCCAATGCAGCCAAAAATAAATAAATTTATTTATTTAAAAAAATATATATCACCTACCTCCAAGGGGTTGCCCTGTGAATGCAATAGGATATTATATGCAAAGTACTTGGTAAACCTTGGCTATTATAACTTCAGATTTTACTATAATAAGTTTTTACTATTTTCCAATTTTTCTATAATAAATGTTTAGACTTCATTTCTAGTCAGAAATAGGATTTTTCTAAAGACAATAAAAATCTTCAGCAAGAAGGAAGAAGGGGTAGTGGTAGATAAGTGAATCCTTCTCCACCTTGAAGGGTGGTGCTACTTCTACTTCATACGTTCTTTTTTTTTAATGTCGGTTCATTGGTTTGTTAATTTATTTATTTTTGGCCGTGCTGGGTCTTCGTTCCTGTGCGAGGGCTTTCTCCAGTTGCGGCAAGCGGGGACCACTCTTCATCGCGGAGCGCGGGCCTCTCACTATCGCGGCCTCTCTTGTTGCAGAGCACAGGCTCTAGACGTGCAGGCTCAGTAGTTGTGGCTCACGGGCCTAGTTGCTCCGCGGCATGTGGGATCTTCCCAGACCAGGGCTCGAACCCGTGTCCCCTGCATCGGCAGGCAGATTCTCAACCACTGCGCCACCAGGGAAGCCCCATACGTTCTTATGAAGCTGAAATGGTCAGCTCTGTAGCTCAGTCAAGACAAATGCTATTTTATTCTGATGTTTTGTTCTAGTCTTGAAAATCTCTAAGGATAGAGAAAGCACAGCTTAGCACAGTTTCTGCCCAAAGGAAATGGTTAGAAAATAGCAGTTTTGTTGTTTTGGGTCTGATTTTACTGGGGTTTTACCTAAGCAGAAGCTCACCTCCACTAATAATTTAATTGAGATATAATTGGCATGTAATTTTGTGTAAGTTTGACATGTATAACATTTTGGTATGATACATTTATGTATTCAATGCGATTGCCATCATAGCATTAGCTAACACCTATATTATGTCACATCATTACCTTTTCTTTTTTCATGGTGGGAATAATTAAGACCTAGTCTCTTTGATATTTAGAAGTTTGATGTTTATAATACAGTATTGTCTATAATCACAATACTGTGATTAGATCCCCAGGACTTATTTACCTACTAGTTGCAAATCTGTACACTTAACATCTATCTCCCCAGGTCCCCAGCTTCCAGCCCCTAGTAACCACTGCTCTACTCTCTGTTTTTGTGACTTTGGCTTTTTTAGGTTCCACATATAAGGGATATCATACAGTATTTGTCTTTCTCTGTCTGACTTATCTCACTTAGCCTAATGTCCTCCAGGTCCATGTATGTTGTTGCAAATGGCAGGATTTCCTTCTTTCTCATGGCTGTATAGTATTCCATTGTATGTGTGTATATATACCACATCTTTATCCACTCACCTATTGATGGTCGCTTAGGTTGCTTCCATATCTTGGCTTTTGCAAATAATGCTGCAATAAACATGGGAGTGCAGATATCTCTTCAAGATCCTGTTTTCATTTCCTTTGAATATATACACACGGGTGGAATTGCTATATCATGTGGTAGTTCTATTTTTAATGTTTTTCAAGAACCTCCATACTGCTTTCCATAGTTAAGCCCATTTGTTTGTTCTGTCTCTCACCCGCTTAGAAGGCCCCTGATGCTCCTGAGATGAGTTCTTCGTGCTTTTGAAGGACACGTGGTTCATAATATTTTCCCTTGAGCCACACTATCTCCTCAGTAAGGACCTACCAACAGAAGGAAATGGCAGACACCAGAGAGGATGTCTCCATCACTTCAGACATCCCATGAACCCCCCCCCAAAAATCTCTTCCACATCTGTGCTTGATAGTGGCAAAGTCCAAGACCCATTATCAATGAGAAGGAAAACAGAGGAGGCGGGATGTGGCAAACAGACATCTGCATTGCCAAAGACAGAGAAAGCCTGGGTCGCCAGGCTTCTCTTCCATTTATGGCTGTTCCTCGCCCCTGCCACCATGGTAGGAAGCCGATTGCGTGGCAGTTAGCTCTGAAGTTCAAAGAGAAAAGCTGGAAGGAGGAATTCAGACGAGGGAGGAGAGATTTAAGTCAACACAAAGAAGCATCACTTGAGTGTGCTCAGTTCCCTTAGAGAAGGTGGCACAGGACCTGGGAAATTTTCAGCTGACATTTCTCAAGGGTAGAAAGCAGGGAACAGGGATTCTCGCACATTCATTCATTCATTCAACAGTTTTTGTACACTTACTATGTGCCAGACACTGTGGCGACCAGGTAGATAAATACAGCTGACACTCTGGACATCTGTGAGCTAACAGGTTCTCGTGACTAAAAGCAGTCTACATATTAGGTCAGCAAATTAAACACTGCTCCCCCTCAAGAATTCTGAATCACTTAAGAAATAAAACACAGGAAATAAAACAGAGGAGGTGTTTGGAGCATATGGCTTCAGACTCACAACCAAAGGGATCTACTCTGCCCCCAAATTGGGCAGAATTACCCAATCCTCCATGGGCAGCACAGGACAACCACAGCCTTCCCCTGCTTGTCGAATGGGACAGTCAAAGTCTCAGCTCTTTGGCAACTTACATACGAGTCGGGGAAGACAGGCCATACACAAGTTAGCACATAAACGAGATCGTTTCAGAGTGATAAGCGCTGTGAAGAGAATAAACAGGGAAGTATGAGAGAAGGATTAGTGAAGGCAGGTGGTGAAGAAAACCTACTTTAGAAAGGGTAATGGGCAAAGACTAAAGGATAAGAACTAGCCAGCCATGGAAAGACCTGGACAGAGCCAGGAGGTGCAAAGGCCCTGGGGTGGAATAAGCTTTGCGTGTTCCAGGGACATATGCTGTGACATCTATGTCATCCACTTAAAATGGATTTAACTCCCCCAGGAAGGAATCCCAGAATAGGCCACAAAATAGAAAGGTAGGGGGCTTCCCTGGTGGCGCAGTGGTTGAGAGTCCGCCTGCCGATGCAGGGGACACGGGTTCGTGCCCCGGTCCGGGAAGATCCCACATGCCGCGGAGCGGCTGGGCCCGTGAGCCATGGCCGCTGAGCCTGCCCGTCTGGAGCCTGTGCTCCGAAACGGGAGAGGCCACAACAGTGAGAGGCCTGCATACTGCAAAAAATAAATAAATAAATAGAAAGGTAGGGCTCTGTTATCCAGTGGGATGTCACACAAGAGCTCTTAACAGACCATTACTTTGCTTTGGTCTCAAGCCAGCCTGCTCCCAGATTTAGCATCAATTCTTGGTTTACTCTTACTTTGACCGTCATTCCAAATTAGAACAATTACTGAAAGTTAATGTGGTCCCTGAAGCAGGATCTGTTTTTGTCTGGATCCCAGTTTCCCTGGGCATTAATGACCTGTGCATTTAAATGGGGCTTACATTTATACACAATAGCCCAGGATTCACTGGTTTTTATCCCTCCCTGCTAAATCAACTCCCCACAGAATTTCTTTCCATATCTCTGGGAGATGTTTCTCACATGCTCACACAAAGCCATTAACACGTGCAGGCCTGGCTGCTGCTTCCGGTGGGCTCTGGGGTAACTGCCAGGCCCCCCATGCTGATTCTAAGCCCTGCCGCCATCTCTTGCCAGATCCTGCCAGTTTCTTTGGGCTCCATCATTGACCCACTGGAGCCCTCAGTGTGCAAAAGCTCTGTCACTTGGTCTTGTTTCCTTAAAAACAAAGCAGTGTGTACAACGTAGTGGGTTTTGGTATCAGTATATTCACGAGGTTGTGCAATCATCACCACTATTTAATTCCAATAAATTTTTACCACCCCTAAAAGAAATCCCATTCCCATTAGCAGTCACTCCCCATCCCCTTGTCCTCCCAGATCCTGGCAGGCACTAATCTATTTTCTGTCTCTGTGAATTTAGTTTTTGTGGATATTTCATATAAATAGAATCATACATTATGTGATCTTTCATGTTTGGCTTTGTCAGGGAGGGGAAATTTCCCCCCTCTACCCCTCTTGAGTTCTTGTGGCTGGACTAATAATAAAATTGACACAAGACAGATTAACAGGAGAAAAAGAAACAAATTTTAATTTGTGCACACAGAGTTCTCTAGAAATGGGACCAAAGAAGTGGCCAAGGTAGGCAGCTTTTATACCTTTCAGACAAAGAAACAATAAATTTGTGAAGAAGCGACAGGACAAACTTAGGTTTTGGGTATTCAGTTAGTAAAGAATCTGAACAGGGTTTGGGCTTGGGCTAGTAAATTTTAAAAGAAACAAGGACATTTGAGTATTCCATTTGGGGGGCTGTTATAAATAATGCTGCTATGAATATTCGTGTACAACTTTTGTGTGAACATAGGCTTTCCATTTTCTTGGGTATATACCTAGGAGTGGAATTGTCAGGTCATAGAGTAACTCTGTGTTTAACTTTTTGAGGAACTGTCAGTTGCTTTTTTTTTTCGAAAGCAGCTGCACCATTTTACATTCCCACCAGCAATGTATGAAGCTTCCAGTTTCTCCACATCCTCAGTAATACTTGTCATCGCCTGTCTTCGTTATTCTAGCCAACCTAGTAGGTATCTTGTTGTGGTTTAGATTTGCATTTCCCTGATGATTGATGAGATTGAGCATCTTTTCATGTGCTTATTGGCTGTTTGTATATCTTATTTGGAGAAATGTTTATTCAGATTCTTTGCCCATCTTTAATTGTCTTTTTATTGTTAAGTTGTAAGAGTTCTTTCTATATTCTGGATACAAGTCCCTTATCAGATATCTAACTTGCAAATATTTTCTCCTCTTTTAGTGGGTGGTCTGGGCCTTGTTTCTTTCACTTGCTTTGTGACCCTTGTTGGAGGGAACTGTCTGCGTGTTGCAAAGTTTTTAGCGAAACCCTTCCTTTTTTGCCTGTAGCCTTTCTCTCCTTTGCCTTGCGATGTGAACACTAGTCTGGCAGTAGATTCAAAGGCAGACACTGTGAGGGTTCAGGCTCTGTACTCAACTCCTGGGTTCAGGTCCCAGCTCTACCCCTTCACCTAATTTCTCTGGGTCTAGGTTTTCCCACCTCTACGACGGGAATGTTAACGCAGACCTCTTTGCATTGTTTTCAGAATTACGTGAGATAATGCTGGGCCCTTTTATACTCATCTCAGTTAAGTCTCACCACCAACCTGTGTTGTAGGTACTATTATCCCCATTTTGCAAGTGAGGAAAACTGAGGTTCAGATCCATCCTTCCAAGGCTTTATTCTGCTTTGGGTTCAGCTGCTACCATATTAAAGATCCATATATCTGTTGTATAACGTCTGTAATAAAATTGGGCAAAGCACAGTTCACATACACACATACAAATGTTGGGAGGGTAGGTTCCGTTTAAGTGAAAAATCGCCAGAGACTCTGTCCTATAAAGTGAAGGCTAAAGAACTAAAATTCCTTTATGAGTGCTTGACCTCGAGCCAAAAATTCTTTCTTCTGGTCATTCAGACAGCAAACCCGTGTCTGCCATTCTAAGGCAGAAGCCCACCCTTCGGAACTCTGACACAGAAAGTTAGGTGACTCAGTTTACCCTTTGTTCTGCCAGTACCAAAATAACAGGTCGTCTTGGTTGGTCAGAAAGTTATGCTGGTCGATTGTTTTGTTTTGGTGTCTGTCTGCTTTGCTTGTGGATTTGTTTGGTTTTCTGACCTCATATAAGGGAATTAAAGGAACCCTAAGTGCCCTCCATTAGGGACTAGAAATGGAGTGGTGAGTAAAGAGAGACGTGGTGTCCGCCCTCATGGAGCTCACAGTAACACACACTCAGGTCAATAAGCAACAGAGTCAATAACCGTGAGTCACACCGAGAGCTGTTGACCAAGAAAACGCAGAAGCCTGCAAATAAGAAAAGAGTTCATTGGGATGTTAGGAATTGCAGTTCAGGAGACATAGATTCAGATGAAACTGAAAGAATGTTCCAGGGAAGAGGAAGAGTCAGAGGCTTATAAAGGCAAAAGCCACAAGGCTGTTAAAGCTGTCTGGCAGGAATTATGATTGATTCTGACTCAAGAAAGGAAATAGCTTGTCCTGAAGGGATGCACTGACATGAGTTATTTTAGGGTAAGTGTCTGATAAGTATCTGGAGTTTCTGGAACAGCAGGCAGATGTTCTGGACGCTACATTAAGACGTAAGTGGTTGAATCTAAAGAAGAGTGGATATATGTATATGTATAACTGATTCACTGTGCTGTACACCTGAAACTAACACGATATTGTAAATCAACTATACTCCAATAAAATTAAAAAAATTTTTTTTTTAAAAAATCACCTTCGGGCTTCCCTGGTGGCACAGTGATTGAGAGTCCGCCTGCCGATGCAGGGGACGTGGGTTCGTGCCCTGGTCCGGGAGGATCACACATGCCGCGGAGCGGCTGGGCCCATGAGCCGTGGCCACTGGGCCTGCGCATCCGGAGCCTGTACTCCGCAACGGGAGGGGCCACAACAGTGAGAAGCCCACATACCGCAAAAAAAAAAAAAAAAAAAAAAAAAAAAATCACCTTCTTTGAAACCATAATTCAAAAGGAGTCATGTACCACAATGTTCATTGCAGCTCTGTTTACCATAGCCAGGACATGGAAGCAACCTAAGTGTCCATCAACAGATGAATGGATAAAGAAGATGTGGCACATATAGACAATGGAATATTACTCAGCCATAAAAAGAAATGAAATTGAGTTATTTGTAGTGAGGTGGATGGACCTAGAGTCTGTCATACAGAGTGAAGTAAGTTAGAAAGAGAAAAACAAATACCGTATGCTAACACATATATATGGAATCTAAAAAAAAAAAAAAAGGTCATGAAGAACCTAGGAGCAAGATGGGAATAAAGACGCAGACCTACTAGAGAATGGACTTGAGGATACAGGGAGGGGGAAGGGCAAGCTGGGACAGAGTGAGAGAGTAGCATGGACATATATACACGACCAAATGTAAAGAAACTGATAGCTAGTGAGAAGCAGCCGCAGAGCACAGGGAGATCAGCTGGGTGCTTTGTGACCACCTAGAGGGGTGGGTTAGGGAGGGTGGGAGGGAGGGAGACGCAAGAGGGAAGAGATATGGGAACATATGTATATGTATAACTGATTCACTTTGTTGTAAAGCAGAAACTAACACACCATTGTAAAGCAATTATACTCCAATAAAGATGTTAAAAAAATATCACCTTCTTTGAGAAAAGGTATTATATTAGCAAACAACATTAAGAATAGGGAATTATGCGTTGTTTATGTTGATTATATCTTTGTTCTCAGAAGAATGATAATTGACCTGGATATGGTTAAACAAGTAATATTATGAAATAATTCAAATGCAAAGGAGGTAGAAAGATTAAATAAAATGCATGACTGTTAAAAAAAAAAGACATAAGTGGTCAAAGTTCAGATTCCATCCAGGCTGAGATGTGCATAAGTCACACTTGCTTAGTGGCCTTGAGAGCTCTCTTAGCAATACCAACTCCATTTTGATTGTCCTTTTCCAGAAGGAAACAGACCAGGGCTGAGTCAGAGCCTAGATCAAGGGACCTACTTAGGATGGGGTGACCTGAGAAGGCTGCCCTGAGGAAGTTGACCTGTAAGCTGAGACAGGAAGAATGAGCCGACGTTGGCCACATGGGACGGACAGGGAAGAGAGCTCCAAGCAGAGGAAATAACCTAGACGAGGACCAGGGCCAGGAAGGAGGTAGGGGGTGAGCAGGGAGGAGGGCTCCAGAAGAGGCTGGAGAAGCATGCCACAGGCCAGGCCTTGGAGGGCTTGGAAGGCCACAATTGAGAATGAGAATATGAGTCTCTCCCCAAGGGCAAGGGGAGCCAATGATGGGAGGTGGCTCAGAGCTTCCAGTCCCATCCCCTCACATGCTATCAGATATCAGGAGCTTTCCAGAAAAGCCACTTTCCACTAAGATGTCACTGACTGCTAAGGCGTCACTCTGCTACCTGTCCCAAGTGACAGAAATGCACCTTCTGTGCCTTACCAAGGAGGAAGGGGACTTAATGGTGGAACTCTTGATTTTTATTGAGGTCTTTTTTTCTTAACACTGGGAAAAATCATGAAGGAGAGCAATTGGGCAAGGGGATGTGGACTCTACCAAAGTATATTTAATAGCTCATTTGTTTTCATCTTCCTCAGTTGGCATATGACATAATAATATCAATATAATAGCTCATACTTATTGGTATTATTTCCCAACCACTGGTCTAAGTGCCTACGTGCATTAATTTACTGAATCCATAATGACCAGGAAGCCAAAATAACTGACAATGTCTTCCATTGTTATTATTTGGTGTTTGGGGGCTAGTTTTATTTGAGGGTGAACGTGGAAATTCTGAGCACGTTTGGTGTTAGAAAAAAACAAAGAAAATGAATGAGTTTTTGTCAGAGAGATCAGTAGCTCAGATGAGAGATATATTTGCCCCAGTATTTTAATCAGTGGCCAAATTTTTATTAGAATCAAGTCAGCTATCTGGTGCTGGGTTATCAATAATGCATTAAATCTAGCTCTTGGGTTTTGGGGGACATAATGAAGTAGTTATCGTAAGGGCTTTGTCAGTGAATTTACTGTCTGTTGCTTAAGTTTGTAGCCCCTTAGCAAGTTGCCTTTGACAACAGAAACATTATTTGCTTCCCTCTCTCTGAGTCTCAGTGTTCTCACCTATAAAATGGAGGATAAAACATTTTGCTCCCACGAGGTTACTGTGAGGGTGCAATTATATGATGCACATAAAGTGATCAGGTCAGGACCTGGCCTGTACTAATCTATGGTTACTTAAAATATTATCATTGGGGACTTCCCCAGTGGCACAATGGTTAAGAAACCACCTGCCGATGCAGGGGACACGGGTTCAACCCCTGGTCTGGGAAGATCCCACATGCCGTGTTGCAGCTAAGCCCGTGCGCCACAACTACTGAGCCTGCACTCTAGAGGATAAGCACTCCATAAATATTATCTATTATTTTAGCATGATAATTCATTATTGTAACTATCATAGCCCCTGGCTTCACCTCCAGCCTCATCTCATCTTCCTTCCTCTCTCTCTCTCTCTCCCTCCCTTCCTCCCACCACCCCATTTTTCTTACCTTAGTAATATTCTGTAATCTTGTTTATTTGCATGTTTGAGTATTTATTTTCAGTCTTTACCAGAATGTAAGCTCCATGAGGGCAGGGAACAGTGCCTGGCACATAGTTGGTGCTTAATAAGTAGCTTTTCAGTGAATGAATGGCTGTCCATCAGGATAGTGGTTCTCAACTCTTCTCACAATGACCCGAGAAGCTTTCCAAAAAATACTGATTCTGGAGTCTTATCCCCAGCGATCCTAATTCAGTTGATCTGGGATGGAGCTTGGGCATAGGAATTTTTATGGGCATTTTTGGGACCATAGGCAATTCTAAGGTACAGCCACCAATATAGGGAATATAAAAAGTATAACTTGAGAGAGTTACAATTCAGATCTTCACCTGACAGCCACCCCATAGGTGATGCTGTCTCAGCTGGTATCACCATGTGGAATGCAGCAAGAGTTCTGCTGCAAAGACCAGAGGGAATAGACAAAGTACTTTCTGTATTTTCCTGGCTCAGGACAAGAGAGCAGCTGTATGATTGATGTAAAGTGCCACAAATTCCCAGAACACTGGACCCATTGGTGTTCAACTCCAGTTACCACAATTTACGGGGTTATTCTGGGTGTCTCCTTGGAAGTGTGGATGCCGGAAATTACCTGTACATTCTGACAGGTAGCCAGGAGGCTTGGCTGCATGGCCTCACAACACAGTCTTGCTGGTCCCTGCTGCAGTCTTCCTGAGATTGGGCATAGAGACAGTCTCCCTCATTTCTGGCTCCTGAACAACTTTTCTGCCAGGCTATTTGCGTATCGTGTGTCCATCCAGGGAAGGGACGTATAAATAAGCTTGAAATTACTAGACGCAGTGAGCATGACGTCACTAGTATTTACTACAGGAGGAAGGAACTTGCCCACTTTTCTGTCCAAGTGTGACCTTTGCTGGCTCGAGGCAGCTGACCAAGACCTGGAAGCTCTTTTTAGGTGTTGTAATGACTTATATTTTGCCAGCACAAGCCCAGGCTCACAGAAAAGGGAAAAGGCACCACTGGGGACTGAGCACCTTATAAAATGTGTGAGGACAGCCCATTTGTTCTACATGCTGAGAAACGTTCATTTGACTCGCAGTGGAAGATGAAAACTGGAAAGAATCTAAAGGTCCTTCATTTTTAAAAAATTATTTATTAATTTATTTTTTGGCTGTGTTGGGTCTTCGTTGCTGTGCACGGGCTTTCTCTAGTTGTGGCGAGCGGGGGCCACTCTTCCTTGTGGTACACGGGCTTCTTACTGCGGTGGCTTCTCATTGCAGTGGCTTCTCCTGTTGCGGAGCACAGGCCCCAGGCCTGTAGTTGTGGTTCCGGGCTCTAGAGTGCAGGCTCAGTAGTTGTGGCGCATGGGCCTAGCTGCTCCGCGGCATGTGGGATCTTCCCCGACCAGGGCTCAAACCCTTGTCCCCTGCATTGGCAGGTGGATTCTTAACCACTGCACCACCAGGGAAGTCCCTCTAAAGGTTCTTTCTAACATACTTTGCAGGGTGAACAGAGACAGCGAATTGCTGTCTAGCACCTTAAAATAAGGGTCATCGGTTTATGAAATTATGAGGAAGTCTCACAGCTTGGAAAGGAACTCTGGGCAATATCCAAATGCCACAAATCTAAGTTAAAAGACAATGAACATGGACATGGAGAGAGGGTGTGACTTACAAAGGGTAACATGAGAGAATTTCTTTTTTTTTAGTTGAAGTATAGTTGATTTAGAATGTTGTGTTAATTTCTGCTGTACAGCAAAGTGATTCAGTTATATATATATATATATATACATACACACATACATATATATACATTCTTTTTTTATATTCTTTTCCATTATGGTTTGGTCCCTTCATGGGATATTGAATATAGTTCCCTGTTCTATACAGTAGGACCCTGTTGTTTATCCATTCTGTGTATAATAGCTCACATCTGCTAACCCCAACCTCTCACTCCATCCCTCTCCAAACCCCTTCCCCCTTTGCAACCAGTCTGTTCTCTATGTCTGTGAGTCTGTTTCTACTTCATAGATAGGTTCATTTGTGTCATATTTTAGATTTCACATATAAGTGATATCATATAGTATCTGTCTTTCTCTTTCTGACTTACTTCGCTTAGTATGATAATCTCTAGGTCCATCCATGTTGCTGCAAATGGCATTATTTTGTTCTTTCTTATGGCTGAGTAATATTCCATTGTGTGTGTGTGTGTGTGTGTGTGTGTGTGTGTGTGCGCGCGCGCACCACATCTTCTTTGTCCATTCATCTGTCGATGGACATTTAGGTTGTTTCTATGTCTTGGCTGTTGTGAATAGTGCTGCTGCTATGAATATAGGGGTGGTGCATGTATCTTTTTGGAATTATAGTTTTGTCTGGATATATGCCCAGGAGTGGGATTGCTAGACCATATGGTAATTCCATTTTTAGTTTTCTGAGGAACCTCCATACTGTTTTCCATAGTGGCTATACCAACTTACATTTCTACCAATAGTGCAGGAGGATTCCCTTTTCTCCACACCTTCCATGAGAGAATGGTCGCTCCAATCCACATGGGACAAAATTTCATAGAACAATACACACACCAAAAAAAAAAAAAAAAAAAGGAGTACACGTCAAAACTGGTGAAATCTGAATAAGGTCTATAACTGAGTTAATAATATCATACCAATGTCAATTTCCTGGTTTTGACCAAGTACTATGGTTACTTAAAATATTATCATTGGGGACTTCCCCAGTGGCACAATGGTTAAGAAACCACCTGCCAATGCAGGGGACATGGGTTCGAACCCTTGTCTGGAAAGATCCCACATGCTGAGGAGCAACTAAGCCCATGCACCACAACTACTGACCCTGCTCTCTAGAGCCCTCGAGCCACAACTACTGAGTCCATGTGCCATAACTACTGAAGCCTGCACGCCTAGAGCCTGTGCTCCACAAGAGAAGCCGCCGCAATGAGAAACCCGCGCACCACAACAAAGAGTAGCCCCTGCTCGCTGCAACTAGAGAAAGCCCGCATGCAGCAAAGAAGACCCAATGCAGCCAAAAATAAATAACTAAATTTTTTTTTTTTTTTAAATATATATCATCATTAGGGGAAGCTTGGTGGAAGGTACATGGGAACTCTTGGTATTATCTTTGTAACTTTTTGTGAAACTTAAACTACATCAAAATAAAAGTTATGAGACTTCCCTGGTGGCTCAGTGGTTAAGAATCCACCTGCCGATGCAGGGGACACGGGTTCAAGCCCTGGTCTGGGAAGATCCCACATGTCACGGTGCAGCTAAGCCCGTGCGCCACAACTACTGAGCCTGCTCTAGAACCCATGTGCCACAACTACTGAGCCGGTGTGCCACAACTACTGAGCCGGTGTGCCACAACTACAGAAGCCCTCATGACTAGAGCCCATGCTCCACAACAAGAGAGGCCCTTGCAATGAGACGGCCGCCCACTGCAGCAAAGAGTGGCCCCTGCTCGCTGCAACTAGAGGAAGCCCGCGCGCAGCAACGAAGACCCACGCAGCCAAAAATAAGCAAAAAATAAATAAATAATTAAAAATATATGTTTAAAAAAATAAAAGTTATAATTTAGGGAAAAAGACAATAGTACAGGAGAAACTGGGAGAAAATTTTGCAGCACACCTAACAGATTAATGTATATTATCTTCTGTGCTATTCATAGAGTTGCCACTAGCCATGTGACTATTGAGTATTTGAAATAGTGCCGTAGTTTTTAATGATAATAGTTTGGACGTGTTGGGTTAAATAAAATATATACTATTAAAGTTAAGTTTGTCTTTTTTTTTTTTTTTGCGGTACGCGGGCCTCTCGCTGTTGTGGCCTCTCCCATTGCAGAGCACAGGCTCTGAACGCTCAGGCTCAGCAGCCATGGCTCATGGACCCAGCCGCTCCACAGCATGTGGGATCTTCCTGGACCGGGGCAAAAACCTGTGTCCCCTGCATTGGCAGGCGGACTCTCAACCACTGCGCCACCAGGGAAGCCCAAGTTTGCCTTTTTAATGTGGTTACCAGCAAATTTTAAATTACATATGTGGCCCCCATTATATTTCTTTTGTACACTGCTGACCTATAATATATAAAAAGTTCCTGCAAATCAATAAGAAGAAGACAAACCAATAGAAAACTAGACAAAAGATACAAGTATAAAATTCATCAAGAAGAAATACATTTGACAAATAAACATCCATACATATATTTGTTAATTCAACAAGTATTTACTGATCTCCAGGCACTGTATTAGTCACCAGGGAGAGTTTTAAATAAACTCATCTGAGAAGGCCTCTCTCAGGAGGTGACATTTGAGTGGAAGTGTGAATTTGACTTAGTTTCATTATTAATCAAGAAATGTTATTTAGAGATTCTTTTTCACCTGTTAAAATGGCAAAAATAGATTGATAATATACAGTGTTAGCAAGGTTGTGGAGGAAAGGACACTTAAATACTGTTAGTGGGAATATAAATTTATATAGCTTTTTTGCAATGCGATTTGACTATGTCTCCAAATGTAAATACATCTACCCTTTGACTCTGTAATCCCGTTCCTAGGAATCCATCCAAAGAGGCTCAAATGTGTACAAAAAATATGAATGAGGGTGTCCACTGCAGCATATTATGTAACTGCCACAAACTTTAAAGAACTGAAATGTCTTTTGGTGAGGTGTGACCATTTAAGTGACTACTACAAACCCATTAAAAAGAATGAGACAACTATACTTGCAACTTTTCTGAAAGTTTGAAGTTGTTTGAAAACAAAAAGTTACCCACCAAAAATGCATCATGACAAATTAAGATTTTCCCCAAGAATCAATGATAATGCAACATTAGGGAGTTTATCAATATACTTTAAATCATGACTGGAGAAAGAAAACAGGAATGAGATAGACCCAGAAGCACTAGCTTGGAAAGCCGCCCACCCTATAACAAGGGGAAAAAAGCAACTTTCAGAACAAGTATAGTATAATACTATTCACATTTTTAACTAAGAGGAAAAGGAAAAAATGAAAAACTCTGAGTGAGAGAGAGAACCAAACTAGCTACGTGACTTTGGGCAAATCATTTTAACTTCTCTGTGCCTCAATTTTCCCATCAGTAAAATGAAAACAAAGCATCTGCCTCACTGGGTTGTTATGAGGACTAATGATATAACCCTTGAAAAGTATTTAACACAGTGTCTGGTACATAATAAATGCTCAATAAATGTTATCTGTTACTATCATTTTGTCAAAGAAAATCTCAGAGGCCAAAGCAACTAGAAAAGAAAAAAATTTTATTTGAAAAGAAATATAAGGAAGTCCAGCCTCAAAATGACCAGCCAGCCAAATAAAAAGCACAGCACAAGTATGTAAAGGAAACAAATGCAAAATTGCCAAGGTTACCAAGTTTTACATTAATCTGTTCATGATTAAAAAGTAAAGCAGAACAGTATCTTTCTCAAAAGGTTACATATCCACAAAAGAAGTGACCTGTGTTTAGGCATCCACATAGCAAAAGGCAAGGATGAAATTCTTTGCCAAGACTTAGGGGAAATACTCAAGGTTTCAATATCAGAGGGATGCGGGCTAGATAGACTAACCTGTTGTTCTTGGTTTAATCTCAGGATACAAATTGCTATTTCTTTCTCATGACTGTGATACATGATGTGCTTAGCGATAATGAAAACAGGAGAAAGTGTCAGTTGTTTTCCTTTCATATTATTCATGGGAAAAAATCTAGAAGCAAACATACCACACTGTTATCTTTGGGAAATAGAATTGGGAGAAGAGCTTACTATTTACTGCATACGTTTCTGTAGCATTTGAATGCTTTACATGTTCACAAATTTCATTCATAATTTGTGAAAGAACTAAGAAGATCATATAAATTTTAAATATTGAAGCCATCCCTTGTTTCTTTCTAGTTCTTCCACAGCAGATGGGATAGTTTGCTTTTTAAGCTCTTCAGAAAAAGATTTATAAACCATGCATTTTCTCTAAAAGCCATTTCTACCACTTCAGTCTGTAGCATCTGCCACGAGACACTTAATATGCAATTCCAGTTGGGAGAGAAAAGAATTACAGCCAATGAATTGGGGAGGGGGGGTAATTAATCCTTTCCTGGTTCATTGTTAGATGATGACCCTGAAGCCCAAGCCCCACACCAGTGAAGTCCTTTAGAGTAGAAATCTGGGAGTTCTAAAATATCCCACCCTCATCCCTCCCCCCATATCCTTACATCTACCCAGCAGATTTACCCATGGGCAGCCCCTTCTTCAAGAACCAGAGGAAGAAACGGATTCATTAGAGGACTCCTGGGGAGGAAAGAGTCCACAGTTAATACTGAAAGAGGCTTTTCATCTGTTTTTCAAGCTAAGCATGGACCCATTCCTGGAATGACTCAACATCTCCCTTATGAGCCCCAGAGGGATGGTGAATTGCAGGGAGGAGGGTCACATACAGGATGCCAGACTGGCAACAGGTGACGAAGGTTGGGCAGGATTTGCTCATGTCTTGCACTCAAATCCCCCTTAGCCAGGCACCAGCATGACTCTTCTGACCTGCAGCAGACAAGTCAAGTGGCCTGGGTAGCCCCCATCTCACCCGTGCTCATGGGCAATGCACAGATGTAGACGTACCCTTCAACATTGGCTGTTCTTCCCACTTCCGTTGTCACTGCTGTTGAGAACATGAAACTGGTTTTTCATCCAAACAGCCAAGAGTTGACAATGTTTGTGGGGAGATTGGCGGGGGGTGTCTCATTATTTTTTCTCTGGTTACAGCAAAACAGAAACATCACCAGAACTAATCTGAAAACTGGGTTTTCCAAGGCAGCATGATAGAATAATGATCATTTTGGGAGGGTCTGAATCTACATAATTTTAAACTGATCATGAACTCACAATTTGGGGTTCTAGGATTCTATGCACTGACTTTGATTGTGAAGCCTCTAAAACAAAGTTTCCCAAACTTGGATCCCCAGATTCTGTTCTGTCAAGGAGTAGAGATTGATCACCTGTAATTCTGATAAGTAGCCCAGATGATTCTATCGCACACCAAGGATCTCAGCTTTAGAAGAAGAATAAAACAGGCAGTGGCAATTCACAATAAAAGGTAACACATATTGAGCATATATTATGTCCTGGACCGATGCTAACCACTTTGCCTGCATTAACTCATTAGCACCTCTCGTATGAAGGAGGTGTTATTACTGTTGCTCCCAACTTACAGATGAGGACACCAAGGCTTAGAAAGCTTGATAATTTGCTCTAATTCTCACAGCTGATAAGACATGGAATTTGAACTCAGATCTCTCTGCGTTTAGAGCCCATACTGTGTGACACACTTCCTTGGGTTAAATCTTAAGGTGGTAAGCATCTTGACCTTGCAGGATGTCAAGGATAGCTCTCTAGACCAAAGCTTTTCAACCCTGAGACTGCCAAATACTGTGGCAGCAACCCAAGTATCCATCAATGAATAAGTAGATAAACAAAATGTGCTCTATCCATAAAACGGAATGTTAGCCTTAAAAAGGAAGGAAATTCTGACACATGCTACCACATGGATGAACCTTGAGGACATTATGCTAATTGAAATAAGCATAAAAAGACAAATATTCTATGACTCCACTCGTATAATGTCCCTGGCATAGTCAGATCTATAGAGACAACATAAAATGCCGGTTGCCAGGGGCTGGAGGGTGGGAAGAATGAGGAGTAGGTGTTGAATTGAGTGCAGAGTTTTCGTTTGAGACGATTGATTATGGTGATGTTTGCACAACACCGTGAGTGTGCTTAGTGCCACCGAACTGTACACCAAAAATGGTAAATTTTATGTTAGGTACGTTTCACCACAATTTTTAAAAAACTGGTGTCTGGTTCCTGCACCAGTTAAATCAGAGTCTCTGCAGAATAGGGCCCAGCTATCTGGATTTGTTTAAAATATACTATCCAAGTGTTTCTAATGGGCACCCAGAGTTAAGAACTCCAAGAATTCAGCGTACAGAATTCTGGAGCTCACCCTGCTGGCAGTCCCTGGCATCGTTGCAAGTTCTCTCCCGTTCACACAAGAGGCCTAAAAGCAAGACTCGCTGGGAAAGGCGAGTCTCCCAGCCTGTTGCTGACTAAGGTGGCCGGGTCCGAGAATTAATGGAAGGTCCTGGAAGCAGAAAGCTCTGTGGTATACTGGGCGCTTCTCTGGCTTGTAATTGTCTGCATGTGCCTCATTCCCCTTAAGGGTCGACGAAGAAGGGTGATTATTACTGAGGTGCTGAGCTTTCAGGATCAAGAATAGAGTTCCCACGGAAACCTACAGTTCACGGCATGGGTCAGGTCACTCTGTCCCTAACTTATAAATGCATATTTCCAGTCTTATTTGGGCTGCAGCGTGACTTTTGGGGAATTCTCAGCAATGGGAGTTACGATAAAGAGAGCTTATTACGAGAGAGAAGAATGGCATCTGGCCTCCAGCTCAGCAGCAAGGATTCTCTGAGCACCTCTGCTTTGCCTGGGACTCCAAGATGCCCTCAATGAACTCATATTCTTTAGGGAAATGGATGTATTCATTCAGCCAATACATATTTCTTGAGTCCCTGCAATGGCCCAGACATTGCTCAAAGGGGCACAGAATCTGACTCTGGGCCTTTGCACAAGGGTAATCTGCGGAACCCAGTGATACCCTGCAGTTGCTGGATCATGGGGAAGCCTGGGGTAACTCAGAGGAGAGGCCAGGATGGCTGGGACACTGGGGAAGCCTGGGGTAACTCAGAGGAGAGGCCGGGATGGCTGGGACACTGGGGACGGGTAGCTGCTATTTACCAACCAGTACGAAAGTATTCCAATATTTTAACAGCTGGGAAAGCTGTATGAGTAGGTGCCAGATGAATGGCAGCTTGGCTTGGACAAAGAGGTGAACAGTTCAGCCAATGTCCCTGACCTTCTTGTGTAGGAACGGGCAATCTTTTTCTGTCGTAGGCCGACTAGTAAATATTTTAGGATTTGGTAGACAGTATGCTCTCTGTCCCAGCTACTCAACTCCATTGTTGTAACATAAAAGCAGCTACAGACAATAGTAAACAAGTGGTTGTGACTGCATTCCATACAGACTTTGTTTATAAAAACAGCAGGCTGGATTTGGCCTATGGGCCATAGTTTGCAAACCCCTCTTCTAGTGGATGAGACAGATATACCCATTCATCCTTTCATCATACAAATATTTATCGCGCATCTTCTACGTGACAAATATTGCACTGGGCACTGGTATACTGTGCTGAACAAGATGGAATGGTCCCTGCCCACAAAGCACTTAATGGGAGAGGCCTAATCAGTCTGTTCAATATGCTACGGTAAATATTAAGATGAAAGTAATCAGGAAATACAGAAGAGGAAGTTAACTCAGACTGGGAGTTCAAGGAAGACTTCCTGGAGGAAGTGGTAACTGTGCCACCTGCTCAGATCAGCCTGGGAAGCCATATCTTTCCCTGTGGGTTGTCATCACCAGCTCTTCCCTTGTGTCCTCCAGTCTCTGAACAGCTACAATGATGGAGACATCGAAGGATCCAAGCGGCTTGGGAGGAATGCCAAGTGGGTGGCCTTCGCCTCCATCATTATTGGCCTTCTCATCATTGCTATTTCTTGTGCAGTTCACTTCGCACGAAAGTAAGTAGGCTTTTTTAATCCCTCCCAATGTAAAATGTCTTTTCTTTTTTGTTTTATTTTTTTTAATTTATATATTTGGCTGCACCAGGTCTTAGTTGCGGCACGTGGGATCTTTAGCTGCGGCATGCGGGATCTTTTAGTTGCAGCATGCA
This sequence comes from Phocoena phocoena, assembly GCF_963924675.1. Lineage (NCBI taxonomy): Eukaryota > Metazoa > Chordata > Mammalia > Artiodactyla > Phocoenidae > Phocoena > Phocoena phocoena. The sequence continues at coordinate 80,614,969 of NC_089231.1, forward strand.
GGATCTTTAGTTATGGCATGTGAGCTCTTAGTTGTAGCATGTGGGATCTTTTAGTTGCAGCATGTGGGATCTTTAGCTGTGGCATGCGGGATCTTTTAATTGCAGCATGCAGGATCTTTAGTTATGGCATGTGAACTCTTAGTTGTGGCATGTGGGATCTTTTAGTTGCGGCATGCGGGATCTTTAGTTGTGGCATGTGATCTCTTAGATGCAGGATGTGTGATCTAGTTCCCTGACCAGGGATGGAACCCAGGCCCCCTGCATTGGGAACATGGAGTCTTAGCCACTGGACCACCAGGGAAGTCCCCTAAAATGCCTTTTCTTGAATGTCCACTGGAATCAACTAGGATAGGTTAGATTGTGCTTAGTAACAAACAATCCCAAACAAAAGGGTTTTGATTTTTCCTCACTGCTGTTCCATGGGCCTTGTAGGTTTGCGGAAGGTCTCTCTTCCACACAGTCACTCAGGGTCCAGGCTATCTGAAACTCCACCATCTTATAGCTGCTCTATCTGAAACAGGAGTCAACAAACTTTTCCTTTAAAGGGCTAGATAGTAAATATTTTAGGCCACTGTCAGCATCTCAGTTGCAACTACTTAGCTCTGCCATTTTAGCACAGAAGCAGCCATATCCAATCTGTAAATGGATGGGTGTGGCTGTGTTCAATAAAACTTTATTTATAAAAACAGGGAGCTGGCCCATGGGCCATAGTTCTCCAACCTCTGATCTAGAGCATGAGGGCTTCTCAAGTTAAGACAGGGGACGGAAAAACCAGAGAATCCCACGTGAGTTTTCACTGCCTCAGCCCTGGAGTGACACATGTCACTTAGGCTCATAATTGATTGGCTAACACCAGTCACATAGTTCGACCAAACTGTAAGAGAATGAAAACTGTAGGGCAGTAAGTGGAATATTTAGGTTATTACTTGCTCTGCCTTAGCATCTAATCTGCTAAATGATTTGCTACATGACATTGCATCCAACTAGCCTAACTGTTCTTAGTTTAAGAGCAGAAGGGTCTCCACAGATGTTTGGTATTTTCAGTGAGCTCTCGTCTCATAAAGAGATGGGTGCTGTTGATGTTTCTCTCTGGATTTGGACAAATTTATTCTGATTTCTCCAACCAGCTGAGATGGCTCGCTCTGCTAGAATCAATGATACTTTCCATCAGAGGTTTGCCAGAGGGCAAGGTAGTGTGATGGACAACCAAGACCTGGAAATGGCAAGTACAGATTCATCTCTGTCTCACCGCGTAACTCCTAGCAAAACAGATAAGAACTCAGAAATCCTTTCACTCTTCTGTCAGAGCAGCACTGTTCCTCCTACACCATTTCCCTCAAGCTGAGAAGATCAGTCTTTCTGACTTGGTTTCAGGAAGGGCCCACTGGGTGGATAAGAGAGGAGCGGCACACCCTTTAGCCCGCCAGGTCAGCCAACCCCACCTTGGCAACCAAGAGTGTAGTGGATGTCACAGTAGGCCAGCTTCCTAACAGGCAAGCCAAATCCATGAGCAGTCGGGCAGTTGGATGGAGGGGGGAGATGTCAAAATACAAAGAGTCATAAAGGAAAAAAATAGATGGCTTTGGCCAAAGAGAGGAGAAAAGGACACTAAAATATCAAAGGAACCTCAAACTTTCTTGCCTGCAAGATGGCAAATTGATGATGTTGGCTTATGAAGGAAAAGACAGTTGAAAGATAGATGTGAACACACCAACTTTCCTCTTAAGGAAAGCGTAATGTGCTTGTACACGTGTGTGAGCACAGGGCTGTGAGCTGTGGAGTTAATGGTGCGGGTTTGGGACCAGACTTCCTGGACACAAGTACCCCCTTTACCACTTACTTACGGTGAGACCATCAGCCAACTGCTTACCTTTCTCAGCTTCAGTTTCTTCCTCTGTCAACTGGGATTATAGTAGTACCCATTTAATAAAGCTGTTGTGAGGGCTAATGAGAATGTGTATAGGTTGGCATCTGTTCCTTAGTAGTACAGACAAAATACAAACCATTTATTCTATTATTACTACGGTTATCAACATGACTGGGGGAGGACGTCAGAGTTTAAAATGCTACTAAATAGGGTTCAAGGCTTTGTACATATGAGCCGAGCTCAAAGGACGGTGTTCCAGGGGAACGAGGCCAAGTGCTGGCCTGACTCCTGGGGACTTGTGAAAATACGTACTGCCCAGATCGGTGTTTGAGCTAAGTGGTTATAATAATAGCAGCTGACACTGACATAGAACTTACCATATGCCAGATACTGTTCTAAGCTCTTACATGAATTAACCCTCACCGAGTCCTCACAGCAACCCCATGAAGTAGGTAGTATTATCCCCATTTTTGCAGATGAAGAAACTGAGGCTCAGAGAAGTGAAGTGACTTGCCTGCTGTCTCACAGCTAATAAGTTGTAAAGGCGGGTGTTAAGCCCGGCATAATCTGGCTCTGGAAACTGCCCTCAGCCAAACACCACACAGCCTCTGAGCTAGCACGTCCTTTCTAGTACATCCGATAACAAAGGCCAGTGGACGGCGCTCACCTTGTGGCTAACTCTAGAATTATTTATATGGTGCTGGCGCGGTGAGGTTCCAACCTACCACAAGAATGTGATGAGTTAGGGCCCAGGGTAGCAAAATCAAAGGGCTGCAGGGGTTAGGCAGGGAATGTCCACGCATGAAGCACCTTGGTCGCAGGACAGTAGGTAGCAGTGGGGGCGGTGGCGCGAGGAGAGAGCGCAGTTTATAGGGAGCAGCCACCACTCTGCTCCGGCTACTTGTCACCGCTTGGAATGCAGATCTCATGGGCCCATTTTCCAGAAGACATTGAAAAGCTCGGTCTTCATTTAAAATCTCCTGATTTTTAGATTTTTTTTTTTTTTCTTGCGGTACGCGGGCCTCTCACTGTTGTGGCCTCTCCCGTTGCGGAGCACAGGCTCCGGACGCGCAGGCTCAGCGGCCATGGCTCACGGGCCCAGCCGCTCCGCGACATGTGGGGTCTTCCCGGACCGGGGCACGAACCCGTGTCCCCTGCATCGGCAGGCGGACTCTCAACCACTGCGCCACCAGGGAAGCCGGATTTTTAGATTTTGACAACCAGTTCACATCGTTTAAACACGTGGTGAGGGCCCAAAACAAAAATCGCACCTGCAGCCTGGACATTAGCTACTTTGCAGTCTCCGGGGGACAGTTTGGCTTTCAGAGTTCAGTTTGCCTATTAGACACCATGCAAGAAGTTTTACTAGGGACGCAGAAGTCTTCATGTATGGGGACTTTCTCCATTCTTAATATAAATGTTTCTATCTGGAGATAAAGCATTGATGTTTGTATGCTTGTGATTGAGGTTTTGTTAGTAGTAGTAAAGGACAGGAGAGGAAGTCCCCTCTCCACCCCTTCTCCCTGAGGGGAAGTGTTTCACAGCTTTTAGAGCCTGGCCCGCCACAGGATTCAAATCCTAGTTCTACCACCCAGACCGCCCAGACATGTCATGAAACTCTCTGTGCCTCAATTCCCCTCTCTATAAAGTGAGGATAGAATTTTCCCCGCATCTGTATGGTCAGCTTCCTCTTAGATACTTTTTCTTCCGTGTTATCAAAGAAAGCAAAAATGTCTTCCAGAGTTAGAATCCCATGGAGACACTCAAATTTAAAGGCTTTGGGGTGTGTGTGTGTGTGTGTGTGTGTGTGTGTGTGTGTGTGTGTGTAAGAGACAGCAAGAAACTAGGCCTCAGTGAATGAAATCAATTCTATCTTCCGTTAAGACCAGTAACAAGGCCGATTTCTCAGTAATCCTTTGAAATAAAATTTCCCAGCCTGGCTTAATTCAGGAACTGAATGGCAATGTGGAATTGCTAAGGCAGAGGTTCCCAAGCTTTGGGCTGCAGAAGAGTTACCTGGGGAGTTTTAAAAGAGGTGGACATCGTCGGAGCCCTACCTCAAAGGATTCCAACTCACAAAGCCAGAAGCGAGGACCAAGAATCTGCATTTCCAAGCTCCCCTCTCCTGCCCTAGGGCTCTGGTGCAGGTGATCAGAACGCACTGAACTTTCTCCCTCCCAAATCTAAAAGGCAGAGGCACTAACAGTAGCCAGCCGTTAACAGAGTGGTCAGTTTTCATTTACCTCAGCAAACTTGTCATCCTAACATGTTATATCTAACTCAAGGCCAAGGATGGGAGTCATTTTACAGCCTAGGAGGCGGACCCGCAGAGAGAGGCTCTTTCGTAGCAATCTAAAAGGCAGCAAGGACTTCCTTGGAGGGGCTGGGAAAATCTGACTTTAGAGAAGAACTACCCTAGAGATAAGCCCGAAAGGTTTGAATATGTCAGTTTTCTGCGTTTCATTAAAAAAAACTGTCTGAAGTCACCTATTGCCTTTTAAAAATGGTGAAGTTCTGCCTTTCAAAAAAGTATTCCTTATCCTTATTAAGAAAACTGTAACCAGTCTCTTGTCCCTCAAGTGACTGGAATCTCGGGTAGTTTGTTTTCTCGGAATAGACTCAGGTCGTGATAGTCTCTTCACCCAAACTCATAAAAAAGTCTCATTCATCCTAATTTTTTTCCTCCCAGTCTTATCAAGATATCATTGACATACAGCGCTGTGTAAGTTTAAGGTGTCCAGCGTCATGACTTACATACACCATGAAATGGTGACCACAGTAAAGTTTAGTGAACATCTATCAGTTCATGTAAATACAAAATTAAAGAAATAGAAAAAAATATTTTTCCTTGTGATGAGAACTCGGGATTTGCTGTCTTAACCACTCTTATATGTAACGTACGGCAGCACTCATATTTATCACATCGTACATCACATCCCTAGCACTCATTTATCTTATAACTAGAAGTTTGTACCTTTGGACCACCTTCATCCAACTCTCCCTCCCCCTAACCCCTGCCTCTGGTAACCCCAAATCTGGTCTCTTTTTCCATCATTCGTCCTAATTTTACAGGTTGTCTGTGTGAGCCGCATGGTACTTAGAGCAAAGAAAGAGTTGCATGACATGCGGTCCTTTAGAACTGGGAATCATTGAACTAAAATAGTCAACAGTTTGGGGTAGAATGCTGAGCCGTCAGAAGAGAAGTGGTCTGGTCCAAATGGAATCAGAAACTTGCAGTCTCTTGCAGTTATAAAGTCCGCTGCCCGCAGGTTACTAGGGAAAGTGGAGGAATGGATCACAGAGGTGAGACGTTTAAATACTGCAGCCGTCTAGTTCTTGATCCCGCTTCTTCACATGCCCAGCCTACGTCAGCAAGTCTACAGAGTTTTACTTTCTGCTGGTGTCTGAGGATTCAGGCAAGTGAGGTTGTTGTAGTCATGTTTCACAAAGCACAGGCCTCACCTGTGACAGATTCAGCAGAGATGTTTGTGTTGTATGTTTGAACACTGGAACCACGCTCCGAGCTCAGTGGGAGCCCTGTACCCATTCATACTCATAAGTGTCGAGCGACCTGGTGGCCAGAAGCTCCATTTAAACAGTTGCTTTTTTCTCTTTGAGGAACCTGCATAGTTGATTTCTGTAAATGCACATACATTGCAATTCCACTGACCTTACATCTCTGGGTGTTCTTGTAGGTACATAAACAGCTAGGCACACTCCCACCACGTATTAAAAATGTTTGTTTGTCGTTCTTAGTGATAAGAGACTTCATGTTCCAGAGTTCCATTAAGGAAGAACTTGACTTCTAAATTTAAGGATCCCACGACTATCTCCCATTAGCAGGTGCAGAGTTAGTAGATGTTAACGCACTCTGTACGGCAAAGCTTCCGTCTCACAAACAGACTGGAAAGGTCCTTTCCTGACCTCAAAATATCCTCCCTTTGCATTAGAAGGGAAGTAGGCATATACTTACTGACATATATACTTAAGCCTATATCTCAAAGGGGATAAGAAGCAAGGACTTGGTCTTGCAAAAACATAAAAGCAAATCTCTCTTATTCCCTGTATTATTGGGCTGGTGTAAGGCTTCTTGGTGATTGTTTCGTGCAGGATGTGTCTTCAGAGAATTTTTATGATTCCATGATGAAAAATGGGGAACACTCCAGAAGATCAGAAGGGCTTTCTTTGTTGGTTCAGATGAGTTGCAGTAAAGACAAGTAAGACCTAAGTCATCAACAATGGACAGATTTTTGCTTTGAAAAGTTTGTAAGCTGGTGGGACATTGATGAAAAAATGAGAATAAACATGTTCAAAAAAATAAATGTTTTTAAGAGAAAGACATTTTTATAAAGGAAAGAAAAAGATGTTCAACCTCTTCAGTAACCAGGGCAACACAAATTAAAGCAACAACAAAATACTCATATATATATATATATATATATATATATATGTAATTTTTTTTTCTGTCTGCCAGATTGAAACAATTTAAAAGTTGGATAATGTCAAGGTGGGTGAGAGTGTGAAGAATTGGATACCACACTGTCGGTGGAACAGTAAATTGGGACAGTCTTTTGGGAGATCAATTTGGTTGTATCTATTAAACTTTAAAATTTATGTGCCCGCCCACCCAGCAACTCTGCTTTTCAGCGTCACAAAAAGGCATGTAAAGCAGTAGTTCTCCTCCCTACACATTAAAATCACCAACGCCCAGGGCGCACCCTGGACCAGTTAAGTTAGAATCTCCAGTGAAAGGGCAGGGCATTGGTAGGTTTTAGGGCCCTACAGATGATTCTGACCTTCAGCCTAGGGATGAGAATCAAGGATGGGCAATGATGTTCATTGAAGCTCCGTTCGAAATAGGGGAAAGCTTGAAACAACCTGAATGTCCATCAGCAGGAAAATGGTTAAATACACAGTGGCTCATTCATAGGATGGAATAATACACTGCAGTTTAAACATGGAAGTATCTTCCTTACTGTGGCTTTATAAGGCCCCAGAGGATCTGGTGGCTGCTTCTCCATCCTCATCTCCCAGGACTCTCCCCCTCACTCCTCCACTTCAGCTACATTGAATTCCTCTCTCTTCTTTG